>NC_057396.1:2565127-3165127 GCF_019320065.1 Cervus canadensis
CTAATCAATGAATATAGTAAAGTTGCAGGATATAAAATTAACACACAGAAATCCCTTGCATTCCTATATACTAACAATGAAAAAACAGAAAGAGAAATTAAGGAAACAATACCATTCACCATTGCAACAAAAAGAATAAAATACTTAGGAGTATATCTACCTAAAGAAACAAAAGACCTCTACATAGAAAACTATAAAACACTGATGAAAGAAATCAAAGAGGACACAAACAGATGGAGAAACATACCATGTTCATGGATTGGAAGAATCAATATTGTCAAAATGGCTATTCTACCCAAAGCAATCTATAGATTCAATTCTTTTTCTGAGTGTTGAGTTTTAAGCCAACTTTCCAGTAGTCACGTATGGATGTGTATGGGTGTGAGAGTTGGAGCATAAAGAAAGCTGAGCATCAAAGAACCGATGTTTTTGAACTCTGGTGTTGGAGAATTCTCTTGAGAGTCCCTTCGACTGCAAGAAGATCAAACAAGTCAATCCTAAAGGAAATTAACCCTGACTGTTGATTGAAAGTACTGATGCTGAAGATGAAGTTTTGGTCACCTGATATGAAGAACTGACTCACTCAATGGTAATGAGTGAGCAAGCTCCGAGTGTTGGCAATGGACAGGCATTCTGGCATACTGCAGCCCATGGTATCGTAAAGAGGCAGGACTGGGTTACTGAACTGAACTGATACTGATGAGTGCAGAAGCCTTTTCTTGTATTGATCCTTTTATCATTAGATTGTGTCCTTCTTTCTCTTTATCACCTTTGTTTTAAAGTCTATTTTGTCTGATAAGAGGGTTGCAATCACCACTTTCTTGCCATTTCCATTCGTATGGTGTATCTTCTTCCATTCCCTCACTTTCAGTTTATGTATTAACTTTGCCCTAAAGTGGGTCTTTCGTAGGCAACATATTGTAGGCTCTTTTTTTTTTTTTTTCATTCAATCTGCCACTGTATGTGTTTTGATTGTGGTATTTAGTCCATTGACATTTAAGGTAATTATTAACAAATAACGTATTTATTATCATTTTAAACCTTGTTTTCCATTGGATACTGCATTTCTTCTTTGTTCCTTCATTTTCCTTTTTCTTGTTGTGACTTGTTTCCTTCCATTATATGCTTCTGTTCTCTCTTACTTTTGGTTCTTATGAATCTATTGCATTTTTTTAATTTGTTGTTACTCTGTTTGTTTTTTTTTTTTTAATATCCTAACCTCTTCCTATCTCTACTTGCTTTAGTCTGATAGTCACTGAGGCTTAAGCATATTCTTAATAAAGGGGAGGGGGAAATTTGCGTTTTCTTATTTTCTCCCCCACATTTTATAATTTTGATATCCTTTTTTACATCTTCATGTTTATCCTTTTGCTGTTCACCATAGATATTATTGTTTTCACAAAAATGTTTTGATTTTTTAAAATCTGTCTGCTGGCTTATTTAAATAATTGCAATTGTGATTTCCTCTTTCCTTCAGTTTTTTGCTTCTTTCCTGTTTAGAGAAGATTTTTCAATATCTTCTTTAGGATAGATTTAGCATTGGTTTGTTCTTTTGGTTTTTGCTTGTCTGAGAAATTTTCTATCTCTCCTTCTCTTCTAAATGATAATCCTGCTGCTTAGAGTATTGTCAGTTGCATAATTTTCTTTTTAGGAATTTGAATGTATCTTGTCACTGCCTTCTGGCCTGCAATGTCTCTGGAAAGAAATAAGCTGATAACCTTAATAAGGGGGTTCTCTTGTGCTTGCTTCAGCAGCACATATACTAAAATTGGAATGATACAGAGAAGATTAGTTTGGCCCCTGCGTAAGGATGACACATAAATTCGTGAAGCATTCCATATTTTTGAACCAGTTCTAATGAGATGGATAAAACTGGAGCCCGTTATACAGAGTGAAGTAAGCCAGGAAGATAAACACCAATACAGTATACTAACGCATATATATGGAATTTAGAAAGATGGTAATGATAACCCTATATGCAAGACAGAAAAAGAGACACAGATGTATTGAACAGACTTTTGGACTCTATGGGAGAAGGCGAGGGTGGGATGATCTGAGAGAACAGCATTGAAACATGTATATTATCAAGTGTGAAACAGATCATCAGTCCAGGTTGGATGCATGAGACAAGTGCTTGGGGCTGGTGCACTGGGATGACCCAGAGGGATGGGATGGGGAAGGAGGTGACCAGGGGGGTTCAGGATGGGGAACACATGTAAATCCATGACTGATTCATGTCAATGTATGGCAAAAACCACTACAATATTGTAAAGTAATTAGCCTCCAACTAATAAAAATAAATGGAAAAACAAAAACAACAACAAATAATAATAATAATAATGAAAAGGGTAATAATAACATACATATAATACTTCAATGTTTAAGAATATTCCTTCATGAACAAATAATTTGGCATTAACTCTGCGAGTTAGAATAGATAAAATATTCTTATTGTTTACAAAGAAGAAAAATAAGGAGAAATCAGGATATAATATCCAACAGGAAAAAAAAAAATCTATAAAAGTCACAACAAAACAGAGATTAAAGGGGAAGAAAAGCTTCTTAAAATGATTAACTTGTCATAACAAACACTTTCAGATAATCAAAGTGGAGAAAACACAGTGTCAGTCAATGGATTGACATTGTGAAATCAACTGATGGGGATCTAACAAATGTCAGACTTATTTAAATTTTTTTATTGCTAGTTATTGATTTCTTAAGTTTAAATGACTCTTTCCAAAATTAATATTTTATTTATGTTTATGACTCCTAACACATACATTATTGCAGAGAAAATATATCATAAAAACTTAATAAGGGGGCTCTCTGGTAATTAACTTTTTTTTTTTTTTGTCTTGCTGCCTTTAGAACCCTCTGTTTAATTTTTTGCCTTTTAATTACGTTTTGGTGGAGGTCAGCTTAGGTTCATCTTGTTTGGGACCCTTTGTGATTACTGCACTTGTTTTTTCTGTTTCCTCTTTAAGTTTGGGGAGTTTTCAGCCATAATTTCTTCAAATATATTTTTGATCCCCTTTTCTCTTTCTTCCCCTTCTGGAATCCCTATTATGTGTAGATTGGCATGTTTATATTATCCCATAGGTGTCATATTACTTCTCTTTTTTATTTGGTTTTCTTCATATGACTTTCTGTCTGCTGTTCTGATTGGGTGATTTCCATTATTCTATCATCTTCTGCATTATTCATTCCACAATTCATTTCCTTTAGTTCATCTTTCCTCTCCGCAAATGAGCTTTCTAATTTTCCTTGGCTCCTCTTGATAGTTCCTAGTTTGTTTTTTACAGTACTCTGCATGTCTGTTGATAGTCTTTCTTAATTCCTTCAGTATTTTCATTATCTCTGTTTTGAAATTGCTATCTATTAGACTGAAGAGGTCTCTTTCATTGTTCTTTTGGGGGGATTTTCTTGATCTTTTAATTGGGAGTGATTCCTTCACTTCTTTGTTATACTTATATTTCTCTTATTTTGTGTTTAAGAGAAAAAATAATCTACTGTGGTCTTGGAGGGCTATTTATATGTGGGAGCATCCCTGTGTGGATTGCGCAGGTTTAATATATTTTGTGCAAAGGCTGTTTTAGTATGGATGTCTGCTGCCTCTTGACATTACACCCTTGATAGGGAGTGTGGAGATGCAGCAGCGCGGTGCCTGCTCCCAGGGCTCCAGGCAGTGATGGTGGCTTGTGTGAACCCCTAGGGCCCACAGTGGAGCAGAGGTGGCCTGAGAGTTTTTTCTGGAAATTGTGATGGAGGTAGCACCTGGTCTCTGCTCCTAGAGTTCATGTAGGCAGCGTCCTGTCACCTGGGAGTCCATGCAGGAAAAAAGGCTATAATGGTGCTTCCTTCCCCCCCACTCACACACCTCACAAACAGTGGTGTCTGGCCTCTTAGGTGGGCTCAGGCTTCCTCTGTGTATACCCTCAGTCGCGGTCATAACAGACTCCAGCCCCTTAAGACTATTCCTGCACAGCCAGCCCTGATCTCTTCATGTCTGATCCCTGAAATTTGAGCTTGAGCAGGTAGCCCCCACCCATAGCAGGGAATGCACGTCTCAGGCTGGGGAGCACTGGGCGCTGGCACTGGCTATTTGTGCAGACTTCTTTCCATTCTGGCTGCTGCAAACAAGTTGTTGCACTCTCCTCTGAGAAATCAAAGGTTCCCCTCTGTCTTGACTGATCTCCCACCAGTGTGAGGACTTCTCAGGAAACAGGAACATTTCCTCTTTCACAACTCCCTTCCAGGGGTGCAAGTCCCATCCTGATTTCTTTCTCTCTTTCTTGTTTCTTCTGTCCTACCCTGTTATGTGGAGATTTTCTTGCTTTTTCTAAAGACTAAGGTTTTCTGCCAGCATTCAATAGATACTCTATGAGAGTCGTTCCACGTGTTGATTTATTTTTGCTGTATCTGTGAGAGGAGATGAGTCCCACAAATATATCAGTGAGGGAAGGATAGAGTGGGATGAATGGAGAAAGTAGCATTTAAACATATATATTACTGTGTGTAAGATGGATAGCCACTGGAAATTTTCTCTGTGATGCAGGAAGCTTAAACCCATTGCTCTGTGACTGCCTAAAGGGGTGGGATGGGGTGGAAGTTGGGAAGGAGGTTCAAGAGACAGAGGACGTTTGTATGCCTGTGGCTGATTCATGTTGATGTATGGCAAAAAAAAGTACAATGTTGTAAAGCAATTATCCTTCAATTAGAAATAAAATAATTAAAACAAAATTTTTTTGTTTGTCTTTTGCTTCCAGTATAGCAGTTCTCAGTAGTAAATCAAGGTACATAGTCAAATAAACACTGGACAGAAGAAATGCAGCATGGGAAAAATGTGAGAAAATCCAAGGAAATTACCAAGTAGCTTCTATAACTTTGGTTTTAGATTGATGGGTGAAGGCCCTGTGGTTTAAAAGAGTGAATCTGCATATATAAATATATGTTTCATACACACACACACATATATACAGCCTCCCTGTCTCAGAGTTACAGCTTAATAATTAACAACATAGATTTTAGAGTTAGGCAAGAATTTTTCTTTCTTTCTTTCTTTCTTTTTTTTTTTTTTTTCAACTAAGGTATTTTGTTTGAAAGAAAGAAAGTGAAGACACTCAGTTGTGTCTGACTCTTCGACCCTGTGGACTGTAGTCTACTAGGCTCCTCCATCCATGGGATTCTCCAGGCAAGAATACTGGAGTGGGTTGCCATTTCCTTGTCCAGGGGATCTTCCCCACCCAGGGATCAAACCCGGGTCTCCCGCATTTCAGGCAGACACCTTACCCTCTGAGCCACCAGGGAAGCATTTTGTTTGAAAAAGTTTTTTAAATCACCATTTCCTCAAATACTAGTACATTGTTTCTCTGAAATATATTCTTTTTAAGGTTAACTTATTAACAGGTTAGATAAGATTTCAATTCTGCTACAGATAATCCTCAAAAATTACTACTTCACTATATGAGTTTAGTTTCTTTATTGATTAAAAAAATAATGATGCTTTAAAAATGTGGTGTTGAAGACTCTTGAGAGCCACCTCATTAGAAAAGACCCTGATGCTGGGAAAAATCAAAGGCAGGAGGAGAAAAGGATGACAGGGGATGAGATGTTTGGATGGCCTGACCGACTCAATGGACATGAGTTTGAGGAAACTCCGGGAGTTGGGGATGGACAGGGAAGTCTGGCCTGCTGCAATCCATGGGGTGGCAAAGAGCTGGACACGACTGAGCAACTGAACAAAAACTTTGTACAGAATTTAAATAAGCAGGGTGACAATATATAGCCTTGATGTACTCCTTCACCAATTTTGAACCAGTCCATTTTTCCATGTCCGGTTCTATCTGTTGTTTATTCACTTGCATGCATTTTTCTTAGGAGACAGGTAAGGTGCTCTAGTATTCCCACCCCTTTAAGAATTTTCCATAGTTTGTTGTGTTCTATACAGTCAATAACTTTTGCATAGTCAATGACTCAGAAATATATATATTTAATTCCCTTGCTTTTTCTATGATCTAACAGGTGTTGGCATTTTGAGTTCTGGTTCCTCTTCGTTTTCTAAATCCAACTTGTACATTTGGAATATCTCAGTTCATGTACTACTGAAGCCTAGCTTGAAGGATTTTGAGCTTTACCTTGCTAGCGTGTGAAATGAGCACAGTTGTAAGGTAGTCAAATATTCTTTGGAATTGCCTTTCTTTGAGATTGAAATGAAACCTGACCTATTCCGGTCCTGTGGGCCCTGCTGAGATTTCTAAATTTGCTGGCATATTGTGTGCAGCCATTTTAACAACATCATTTTTTAGGAATGAAATAGCTCAGTTGGAATTCCATCTCCTCCACTAGCTTTGTTGGTAGTAATGGTTCCTAGGATCCACTTGACTTCATACTCCAGAATGTCTGGCTAGGTGAATGACCATGCTATTGTGGTTAACCAGGTCATTAAGAACTTTTTTTGTATAGTTCTGTGTATTTTTGCCACCTATTCTCAAACTCTTCTGCTTCTGTTAGTTCCTTGAAATTTCTGTCCTTTGTTGTGCCCATTTTTGCATGAAATGTTCCCTTGGTATAGCCAATTTTCTTGAAGAGATCTTTAATTGTTCCCATTCTATTGTTTTCCTCTATTTCTTTGTACTGTTCATTTAAGGCTTTCATATCTCTCCTTGCTATTCTCTGGAATGCTGCATTAAGTTGAGTGTTTCTTTCCCTTTCTCCTTTCCTTTTTGCTTCTCTTCTCAGCTATCTTTAAGGCTTCCCTGGACAACCATTTTGCCTTGTTGATTTTTTTTTTTTTCCCTTTCTTGAGGATGATTTTGGTCACAAACTCCTATTTTTAACTTAAGATAATAAATCATAGTAATAAGTTTCTTAATGTTTAGCCATCTTCACCTACCCTGAAAATGCATAATTAGTCATATTTATCAGTATTTAATTAGCTAGAGGAAGTAAATACATTTTGTTAATATTTCACTTAATTCTTTCATTCTATACTCATGAGTGGCTCTGGTTTATACTTCTTTGTCCCTGACTAAATAGTTAAACATCTTTTTTTCTATGTGCTCTAAAAATGCTCCAGTAAAACTAGTTTTGCCAGTTTAGTTTTAACTCTAAAAATTATCAGCAAATACTCTTGCTAATTGTACATTAGCCAAGTTAATAATTCATTAGGTCACCAAGTTTTCAAAGCACAATCAAAACTATCTAGAAATAAAGTTAGTACTAAAATTTACCAAAGTGTTTCAACCTTTCTTAATGACTCAAAAAAAGAAAAAAAACACTTCAATATTTTCCGAGACTCTTTCATTGAAAGGATCCCAATAGAAAACAGATGGCACACTTAAATTATTATAATTTATCAAATTTTTCTTTGTAAATGGCTTATAAAAAGTCAAGAATGTGGTATTGAGGGCCCACATGGAATAAAGATCCCCAGGGCCAGTAGCAGAGGACCATTTCCTGCCTTCAGGAATCAAAAGGATGAGGGAGGGGAAGGGCCAGGAGAGAGAAAGTGATGTAGAAGAGGCCACGTAGGGAAGCCTGTGTGTTAACAGACTCAGTCAGCTTGAAGTAATTCCTCAAGGAAGGCAGCTAGAGGCAGGAGAGCATGGAAGCTGCTGGTGTATTCTATAGGAGTCAGCTTCCTGAGACAGCAGAGCAGAAATGGAGATGAAGCACATTTACAAACAGGCAAGGGAAGATATTCTGCACATCTTTCCAAGGGGTCAGGGACTTCCTCTGCTGTTTTTTGTTGTATCCCTACTGCTTACAGTACTGCCATATGCATTTTCAGAATAAATATATGAACAATTAAATTATAAGAAATATTCAGTGGACATTAGAATAAAACTAAAATTTAAAAAAGCATTCTTACTTGCAAATATTTTCCATTTACCCTCCATATAATTACTTGATTTGTTAAAGCATTGATATGAAAATGTCCAGTCCAATAAATTCTTTGTATCTATGTAAACACAAATTAATTTAAAAAATTGCTTTTGAAAGTACTGCATTAGGTGCTTTCTTAACAGATCTCTAATTAATTGAAAGGTTCAATTCTCATAAAGTTCTCACTTGTACCTGGAAACACGTTCTCTGTTGCTTATGACACAAGCAACATGAATGGCCAATGGACAGTACCACTCCTGCTTCCCTAGTGGAATCTGAATTCACCAAGAGCCTGATACTTGCTTGCAAATCTTGTTGTACTTGTCAATATATTATTTAATTAAAATATACATAAACAGATGATATGCACTACAAAAGAGGAGATTTTTTATGAAAATTAAGTTGTATGCTGGGAAAAGATAATGAAACTGAGTCACAAAAAATGGTATTGGTTTGGGTGTAGAAAAGTAATGAAAACCCAGACATCTCCATGTAAGTATTGCTGTTCAATATTTTTAGTGTTTGCTACATTTTAAATAGATTTAAGTTAAAGATCACTGATGATATAGTCATGGTATGATTTATGCTGGAAAGATGACATTAAAATTCAGTCATAAAACAACATTCAAAGAAAGTCTACTGAACTTCCAACAAAACCTTCTAACTGAGTGGTTACATATAAAACTACAAAATATTATATATATATAAACTTCACTACAATTCCTTATTTAATATTAATTTCTAATTATGTCAGTTAAGAAATATTCTATTAAAGTTGCATTTTTACATAAAATGAATCAGAAAAGTATTGTTTGTCATAAAATTGCACATGACTGTATTTATTTTCATATCCATGCTTATTGATTCAAAACATATTTACTAAGTACCTAATATATTCACATCATAGTATAGCTAATGAATATACAGTCATGAATAAAACAAATAAGTCCTGCCTCCTCTCTAAAACCTGCTTGCTAATAAGAAAGAGCATAAAATATTCATAAATACATACATACATACCTGCATACATTCATATATAAACAAACAAGCAATGAAAGGGAGGAAGGACAGGGACAGGGAAGGAGAAATAACATAATCTCAAATATAGAAGTGTTATATAATAAGGTAGAGTAAAGGGAGTAGGATCTCTTTTAATGGAAGTCATCTCTGAAAATATTTATGGTACATTATAAAAGAATGAAGCTTTTCACTATGTGAGCATAGATTATTATAGAAAAGGACCTGAGCATTGACTGTTTTACAGAAGGATATGAGCATAGACTATAACAGAGAAGGACCCAGTAAAATAGGCAGTAGGGGATCCAAAAACCAATAGGTCAATTATCAATTTGGAAGCAATTGGGAGCATTCAAAAAAGAAATGTGAGTGTAATTGTGAGGACAAAACCCTGATTATTGTGAGTTTGGGAAAGAATAGATAATGAAGAGGAAAGAGTGAGTACAGATCATTCTAAGGAGAATTTTATTGTCAGTATGGAAATAGAACCCTCATTCTACCACTCACTCAGTTGCGAAAACGTGAAGAGGGAATTGAAAACTTTTCCATAAGTGGAAGCAACTTCCCTTTTTAAACCAGGAGGTGCTGAGAAGAAAAGTTCAATCACAAATCAGTGAACACTGACTCTGCCACACCCCTTTCTCATTTCTCTTTTAAGTCCTTGAAGGTGTTAACTGTGAAAAGGCTTGACTTCATATAAAGTTCAGAAGTGAGAGGAAGCAAAACCAATTGAATTTTAAAGGAAAGCTTAAATTAATGAGTAACAATGATTTACTTTTCTATATAAGGATCTAAAACTATGTATGCAAATAAACATCGTATCATTTGATGTGAACATTACACATTTCATACGTACATAGTTTTACATTTCATATAACATATAGTTTGTATATAGTCATCATACTGTAATTGACATATGATGTCTACCAAAATAAAGGTTTATAAAGCTACTCTGATTTGTGTTATTCTGAGAAAAAATCTCCAAATGGTCATTCTGGCCTATTCCCCTGGAAAAAATATAAGTTGGTTTTATAATATGGTGAATTTTCCCTCAGAGGTCTATAAAATTTGAGCAAATCAGATCATAAGACCAATTATAATGAAAATGGATGGCATCATCTTTTCCCAACTCTATGGAATATTGCTGAAGTGGAATCCACTCTAATTTTTCTACTGTCTCAGAATTTTCCAGTAGAAAAAATGTCCTGTTATATATTACAGTGACAGATACCTTTTATTTCAGGTTTTGTGCTTCACTTGACATACACTAGAATAAAATAAATCATGACTATATATCTAGTTATCCTCCACAGTTGTTTTTTTTTTTCCCCTTCAACCAAGACAAATTTTATTGTGGTTTTAAAAAAAAGAGCTTAAAAGATCACATTTAAATCCAGTTTAGAAAACTTAGTCACCTTAAATAAACATACAGATAAAAAGAAAAGAAAATTTCTGGGTTTTCAAGCATGTGAAATCATAAATGACTTTGAGATGAAAAAATTGAAATAATTGTGAAAACATTAATATCTAGATAATATCACAGCAATGATGGATAATAACACATATTTTATGAGTAAACACTTTCCTCTGAATATTAAATATAGTAGATTGAAATACAAAAGCAAATAGCTCTGTCAAGCTTTCAAAAATTCTCCTTGTTTTAGAATCATCTCACAAAGTATTGTTAGTTAAGTACACTGGTTATATCAATAATAAAATACAGTAAATTATTTTTCAGAATAGGGAGCACAAAACATCACAGTATTGTTCAGAAATATTTAAAATCATAAATATGATCACATCAGGAATAGAAATATGCAGTTTTGTTAGAGTGTGAAGGTCATGAGGAGCCATTTATCTTAGAGGAAAACAACATGGCATCGTGGGAAGTTACAGGTTCTGGAGACAGGCATGGGTTGGAATTTTGGCAATATCACTGTATGGCAGTTTGGATTCCCTTAGAAGACTCTAAAACAGGAATTGTGTGCAAGGAGTTTATTTGGGAGCTAGAAGGTCAGTTGCAATGATGTGAGAAAGTATTAGAGTAGGAATAGGGGACACTAAGAGGTTTAATTATTAAACCAGCAGTTATAGATGGTGGCTGGAGATGAACCTCTAGGGATAGTTCTGGGTACTGGTACAAAACATGTACCTAAGATTCTCCTAACCAGAAAGAAAGAGGCTGGAGTGTTTAGTGAGGGCCACTGGTCAAAGATTATCTTTAGGGATGTTAATTTCCCAGTACTTGGGGCTAGCATCCTGGTTAAAGTAAAAATTCTATAAAACATAGATGTAGATACTTGCAGTTGGATGTATGAGATCACACCGACAGGCCCTACTGTGAAAGGTGGGCACTGAAAGCATTCTTCTAGAGAGAACTTGAACATGCGCTGAGCTTCTCTGGGCCTTAGATTCTCCATTTATGGAATAGAGGTTGTGATATCATCCTCTGTCATACACTACTATGATAATTTAAAGATACAATGGAAAACAGCTTCCACTAAATAAATGTTACTCACCTCACCTCCACTTGCTCCAAGAGCCTTTCCACAGGATCTTGCAGCACAGATATCTTGTGCTGTAACCATTGAATTCTTCTCAACACATAATTCCAGCGTTACATTACAGTAGACTTTTTAACCGCCATTTTCCTCTATCGGTGCAAAAGAAACATCAAATTAAGATTAAAAAATAAAGTACTATTAAATGCTGCTGCTGCTGCTAAGTCACTTCAATCGTGTCCGACTCTGTGCGACCCCATAGACGGCAGCCCACCAGGCTCCACGGTCCCTGGGATTCTCCAGGCAAGAACACTGGAGTGGGTTGCCATTTCCTTCTCCAATGCATGAAAGTGAAAATTGAAAGTGAAGTCGCTCAGCGCTGCCCGACTCTTCTCGACCTCATGGACTGCAGCCTACCAGGCTCCTCTGCCCATGGGATTCTCCAGGCAAGAGTACTGGAGTGGGTTGCCATTGCCTTTTCCAGGAACTATTAAATGAAGTATTGTGATTTTTTAATCTATATTATTGTTGAATTGTACAGTTGATAAGTCATGTTCAACTCTGTGACTACATAGACTGCAGCTTGCCAGGCCTCCCTGTCCTTCACTCTCTCCCAGAGTTTGCTTAAACTGATCATTCACTGACTCAGTGATGTCATCAAATTATCGCATTCTGTCTTGTCCCCTTCTTCTCCTGCCTTCAATCTTTCCCAGCATCAGGTCTTTTCCAATGAATCAACTCTTCCCAACAGGTGGCTAAAGTATTGGAGCTTCAGCATCAGCATCAGTCCTTCCAAGGAATACTCAGGGTTGATTTCCTTTAGGACTGACTGGCTTGATCTCCTTACTGTTCAAGGTACTCTCAAGAGTACCTTCTTCTCCAGCACCACAGTTTTAAGGCATCAGTTCTTCTGTGCTCAGTCATCTTTATGATCCAACTCTCACACCCATACATGACTATTAGAAAACCCATAGTTTTGACTATATGGACCTTTGTTGGCAAAGTGATGTCTCTGCTTTTTTATATACTGTTAAGTCTTGTCATAGCTTTTCTTCCAAGTAGCAGGCATGTTTTAATTTCATGGCTGCCATCACCATTCACAGTGATTTTTGAGCCCAAGAAAATAAAGTCTGTCACTGTTTCCATTGTTTCCCCATCTATTTGCCATGAAGTGATAGGACCAGATGTCATGATCTTAGTTTTTTGAATGTTGAATTTTAAATCAGCTTTTTCACTCTCTCTTTCACCTCCATCAAGAGGCTCTACATTTTCTTCATCAAGTTTCTCTACACTTTCTTCCATTAGGGTGGTATAATCTGCATATATGAGGTTGTTGATATTTCTCCCAGAAATCTTGATTCTGGCTTGTGATTCATCCAGTCCAGTATTTCAAATGATGTACTCTGCATAAAAGTTAAATAAGCAGGGTGACAGTATACAACCTTGATGCACTTCTTCCTCAATGTTGAACCAGTTTGTTGTTCCATGTCCAGTTCTGTTTCTTCTTGACCTGCATGCAGATTTCTCAGGAGGCAGAAAAGTTGTCCTGTTATTCCCATCTCTTTTAAGAATTTTCCACAGTTTGTTGTGATACACATAGAGGCTTTCACGTAGTCTAAAAAAGTAGAAGTATACATTTTTCTGGAATTACCTTGCTTTTCCTATGATCCAAAGATGTTGGTGATTTGATATCTGGTTCCTCTGCCTTCTTTAAACCCAGCTTTAACATTTCTCGACATTTCTCTTTAACATTCTCGACCCACATACTGCTGTAGCCTAGCTTGAAGGATTTTGAGCATTACTTTGTTAGCATGTAAAATGAGCTTAATTGTACAGTAGTTTGAATATTCTTTGACATCGCCCTTCTTTGGGATTAGAGTGAAAACTTTGCTTTTCCAGTCCTGTGGTCACTGCTGAGTTTTCCATATTGGCTGGCATATTGAGTGCAGCACATTTGCAGCATCATCTTTTGGATTTGAAATAGCTCAGATGGAATTCCATCACCTCCTCTAGCTTTTTCTGTAGTAATGCTTCCTAAGGCCCACAGCTTTGTTTGTAGTAATGCTTCCTAAGGCCCACTTGACTTAATAATCCATGATGTTTGGCTCTAGGTTAGTAACAATACCTTTGTGGTTATCCAGGTCATTAAGACCTTTTTTATACAGTTCTTCTATGTATTTTGGCCACCTATTCTTAATCTCTTCTGCTTCTGTAAGGTTCATGCTGTTTCTGTCCTTTATTGTGCCCATCTTTGCATGAAATTTTTGCTTGGTATCTCTAATTTTCTTGAAGAAAGCTCTAGTCTTTCCCAGTCTTTGTTTTCCTCTATTTCTTTGCACTGTTCACTTAAGAAGACATTCTTATCTCTCCTTGCTATTCTCTGGAACTCTACATTCAGTTGGGCGTGTCTTTCCTTTTCTCCCTTGTGTTTCGCTTTTCTTCTTTTCTCAGCTAATTGTAACATCTCCTTAGACAACTCATTTTGCCTTCTTGCATTTCTTTCTCTCGCTGATGGCTTTGTTCACCACCTCTTGCACAATGTTATGAACTTCTGCCCATAGTTCTTCAGGCACTCTATCAGTTCTAATCTCTTTCATCTGTCACTTCCACTGTATAATCATAAAAGATTTGATTTAGGCCATACCTGGATGACCTAGTGATTTTCCCTACTTTCTCAATTTAAGTCTGAATTTTGCAATAAAGGCTGATGATCTGAGCCACAGTCAGATCCAGGTTTTGTTTTTGCTGACTGTGTAGAGCTTCTCCATCTTTGGCTGCAAAAATATAATCAATCTGTCTTTGATGTTGACCATCTGGTGATGTCCACGTGTAGTCATCTGTTGTGTTGTTGGAAGAGTGTTCAGTATGGTAAGTGTGTTCTCTTGACAAAACTCTGTTAGCCTTTGCCCTGCTTCATTTTGTATTCCAAGGCCTAACTTGCTTTTTAATCTATAGTCTACATTTTTGTATTAAATATAGGGTTATTTCATTTATTCCCACAAAATCATTAATTTTGTTTATTAATATAGCCTTTAATATCAAAAATATAAGAATAGACTTGCCTATAAATTTTCTCTCCATTTGTATTTGTTTTTTGTTTTTTTTTTAAAGTCTTTATTGAATTTGTTACAATATTCTTTCTGTTTTATGTTTTGTTCTTTTGGCCTTAAGGCATGTGGGATTACCTCCCTGACCAGGGATTGAATCCATACCTCCTGCAATGGAATTGCGGATTCTAAGCCACTAGACTACCAGGGAAGTCCCCTGTATTTGTTTTCTGTAAATTTTCTATTGCTCCTAATTCTCCATTGCGATTTTTTGCGAGTTTGATTAAATTACCTTTACTGATTCTATCATTGCTTTCTTCACTCTTTTGAAAGATGTAAAATCAGCTAGATAAGTCAGAATCATCTTATATGTTCTAATTTTCAAAACTAATATCAGTGGTAGACATCCAAGTAAATAAAGTACCCATTACTATTTTAATTTATTTTCTGTGTCATGGTTCCTTCTTCTTGGACATCACTGTGATAGTGACATAGGACTATAAATAATGCTAAACTGAGGAAAAACTTAAATAGTCCTGAAACATAGTTTCACTAGGAATAAATCTTTATAGCCTTGGAGAACTTTCTGAAAACCAGGTTTTTTATTTCCCAATTTTGAGAAGTCATTGAAGTGTTGAATCAAATTAGTTACACTTTTTGATTCATAGTGAAAAACTTCTTTTGTCATGTATCATAAATATTTTCAATATTACATATGAGATTTTAAAATATACTGTATTGCAAAAAGATAAATACCATTCAATAATGCTACCATCATTGGTATGAAAATTATTTTAATAAAAATAAATTTGAAATGGAAAAAAGTAAGTGCAAGTTGCAAGAGTTCCAAAGTTTTACTTAGAGAATATTTAGGCAAGAGTGGTCACACCTCCATGGGAGGACACAGATATATTTTGACACTCTCTTTGGCCCTCTATTATCTTGGCATCATCAAAAACTCATAAATACTATAGACAAATGGAACAAGATAGAAAGCCCAGAAATAAACCCATGCACCTATGGGTATCTTATTTTTGACAAAAGAGGCAAGAATATGCAATGGAACAAAGACAGCCTCTTCAATAAATGGAGCTGAGAAAACTGGACAGTTACATGTAAAAGAATGAAATTAGAACACTTCTTAACATTATACACAAAGATAAACTCAAAATGGATTAAAGACCTAAATGTAAGACCAGAAACTATAAAACTCTTAGAGGAAGACATAGGCAGAATGTTCGATGACATAAATCAAAGCAAGATCCTCCAAGACCCAGCTCTTAGAGTAATGGAAATAAAAACAGAAGTAAACAAGTGGGACCTGATTAAACATAAAAGATTTTGCACAGCAAAAGAAAGTATAACTAAGGTGAAAGAACAACCCTCAGAATGGGAGAAAATAATAGCAAATGAAACAACTGACAAAGGATTAATTCCCAAAATATATAAGCAGTTCATACAACTCAATACCAGAAGAACAAACAACCCAATCAAAACGTGGGAAAAAGACCTAAATAGACATTTCTCCTGAGAAGACATACAGATGGTTAACAAACACATGGAAATATGCTCAACATTGCTCATTTTAGAGGAATGCAAATCAAAACTACAATGAGATATCATCTCACACCAGTCAAAATGATCATCATCAAAAAGTCTACAAATAAATTCGTTTTGTGAAGTGTGGAGGAAAGGGAATTGTTTTGCACTGTTGGTGGGAATGTAAATTGATGCAGCCACTCTGGAAGATGTTATGGAGACTCCTTATAAAACTAGGAATAAAAGCACCATATGACCCAGCAATCCCACTCCTAAGCATATACCCTGAGGAAACCAAAATTGAAATAGACACATGTATCCCATTGTTCATTGCAGCACTACTTAGAATAGTTAGAACCTGGAAGAAACCTAGATGTCCATTGACAGATGAATGGATAAAGAAGTAGTGGTACATACACACAATGGAATATTACTCAGCTATAAAAAGGAACACATTTGGGTCAGTTCTAATGAGGTCGATGAATCTAGAGCCTATTAAATAGAGTGAAGTAAGTCAGAAGGAGAAAGATGGATATCATATTCTTACACATATGTATGGAATATAGAAAAATGGTAATGAAAAATTTAGTTACAGAGCAGCAATGGAGAAGCAGATATAGAGAATAGACTTATGGACAGGGAGAGGGAAATAAAGGGTGAGATGTATGGGAAGAGTAACATGGAAGTTTACACTACCATATATAAAACAGATAGACAATGTTAACTTGCTATATGGCTCAGGAAACTCAAGTAGGGGCTCTGTATCAACCTAGAAGGATGGGATGGGGAGGGAGATGGGAGGGAGGTTCAACAGGGAGGGGATATATGTGTACCTGTGGCTGATTCCTGTTGAGGTATGAGAGAAAACAACAAAATTCTGTAAAGCAATTATCATTCAATTAAATATAAATAAATTAATTTTTAAAATTCATAAATATTAGTCACAGTAACGGGATAGTAAATTACAGCACATGGCATGATCTTATACTCTCTTGAATCTTAATATATTTGTCTTTATGGTTGTTAGTTTTGTCATGTGTTTTAACAAAGAGTTTACCTTGTACTCTGGTCATTTAGCTTTATTAAGGTAAAATCTATCATCTATCAGCACTAAGCTTGAGTGAGTCATGAGGGCTCCCTAATATACCTAACAACAACAACAACAAAACTAGTCCACTAAAAAGAAATGGCACTGGATCAATAAATCAGTTGACATGGGCGGAGGGTGGGGGGGCGGGCAGCGGGGGGGAAACTTTCAGCAGGAAATGAGTTGAGATTAAAAAAAAAAAAACGTCAAGAGTTTTGGGTGTGTGTGTCAGAAATTTTGTGTTACTTTTGTCAACAAACCAAGAACATATTCTAAAGATTATTTCCCTTTCACTTCATGACCATGTATGAATATGAAATATATGCTCATGATAATCAATTAATTTCTTATTCTATTTCTTTGTTTTTTCTTTCTTTTTTTTTTTTTTCATTTATTTTTATTAGTTGGAGGCTAATTACTTCCCAACATTGCAGTCGGTTTTGTGGCTGATGAATGGATCCATTCATTGACATGAATCAGCCATGGAGTTACATGTATTCCCCATCCCGATCCCCCCTCCCACCTCCCTCTCCACCCGATTCCTCTGGGTCTTCCCAGTGCACCAGGCCGGAGCACTTGTCTCATGCATCCCAACTGGGCTGGTGATCTGTTTCACTATAGATAATATACATGCTGTTCTCTTGAAACATCCCACCCTCACATTCTCCCACAGAGTTCAAAAGTCTGTTCTGTACATCTGTGTCTCTTTTTCTGTTTTGCATATAGGGTTATCATTACCATCTTTCTAAATTCCATATATATGTGTTAGTATGCTGTAATGTTCTTTATCTTTCTGGCTTACTTCACTCTGTATAATGGGCTCCAATTTCATCCATCTCATTAGAACTAATTCAAATGAATTCTTTTTAATGGCTGAGTAATATTCCATGGTGTATATGTACCACAGCTTCCTTATCCATTCATCTGCTGATGGGCATCTAGGTTGCTTCCATGTCCTGGCTATTATAAACAGTGCTGCGATGAACATTGGGGTGCACATGTCTCTTTCAGATCTGGTTTCCTCAGTGTGTATACCAAGAAGTGGTATTGCTGTGTCATATGGCAGTTCTATTTCCAGTTTTTAAAGAAATCTCCACATTGTTCTCCATAGTGGCTGTACTAGTTTGCATTCCCACCAACAGTGTAAGAGGGTTCCCTTTCTCCACACCCTCTCCAGCATTTATTGCTTGTAGACTTTTGGATAGCAGCCATCCTGACTGGCGTGTAATGGTACCTCATTGTGGTTTTGATTTGCATTTCTCTGATAATGAGTGATGTTGAGCATCTTTTCATGTGTTTGTTAGCCATCTGTATGTCTTCTTTGGAGAAATGTCTGTTTAGTTCTTTGGCCCATTTTTTGATTGGGTCATTTATTTTTCTGGAATTGAGCTGCAGGAGTTGCTTGTATATTTTTGAGATTAATCCTTTGTCTGTTTCTTCATTTGCTATTATTTTCTCCCAATCTGAGGGCTGTCTTTTCACCTTACTTATAGTTTCCTTTGTTGTGCAAAAGCTTTTAAGTTTCATTAGGTCCCATTTGTTTATTTTTGCTTTTATTTCCAATATTCTTGGAGGTGGGTCATAGAGGATCTTGCTGTGATTTATGTCGGAGAGTGTTTTGCCTATGTTCTCCTCTAGGAGTTTTATAGTTTCTGGTCTTACATTTAGATCTTTAATCCATTTTGAGTTTATTTTTGTGTATGGTGTTAGAAAGTGTTCTAGTTTCATTCTTTTACAAGTGGTTGACCAGTTTTCCCAGCACCACTTGTTAAAGAGGTTGTCTTTTTTCCATTGTATATCCTTGCCTCCTTTGTCAAAGATAAGGTGTCCATAGGTTCGTGGATTTATCTCTGGGCTTTCTATTCTGTTCCATTGGTCTATATTTCTGTCTTTGTGCCAGTACCACACTGTCTTGATGACTGTGGCTTTGTAGTAGAGTCTGAAGTCAGGCAGGTTGATTCCTCCAGTTCCATTCTTCTTTCTCAAGATTACTTTGGCTATTCGAGGTTTTTTGTATTTCCATACAAATTGTGAAATTCTTTGGTCTAGTTCTGTGAAAAATACCATTGGTAGCTTGATAGGGATTGCATTGAATCTATAGATTGCTTTGGGTAGAATAGCCATTTTGACAATATTGATTCTTCCAATCCATGAACACGGTATGTTTCTCCATCTGTTTGTGTCCTCTTTGATTTCTTTCATCAGTGTTTTATAGTTTTCTATGTAGAGGTCTTTTGTTTCTTTAGGTAGATGTACTCCTAAGTATTTTCTTCTTTTTGTTGCAATGGTGAATGGCATTGTTTCCTTAATTTCTCTTTATGTTTTCTCATTGTTAGTGTATAGGAATGCAAGGGATTTCTGTGTATTAATTTTATATCCTGCAACTTTACTATATTCATTGATTAGCTATAGTAATTTTCTGGTAGAGTCTTTAGGGTTTTCTATGTAGAGGATCATGTCATCTGCAAACAACGAGAGTTTCACTTCTTCTTTTCCTATCTGGATTCCTTTTACTTCTTTTTCTGCTCTGATTGCTGTGGCCAAAACTTCCAACACTATGTTGAATAGTAGTGGTGAGAGTGGGCACCCTTGTCTTGTTCCTGATTTTAGGGGAAATGCTTTCAATTTTTCACCATTGAGGATGATGTTTGCTGTGGGTTTGCCATATATAGCTTTTATTATGTTGAGGTATGTTCCTTCTATTCCTGCTTTCTGGAGAGTTTTTATCATAAATGTATGTTGAATTTTATCAAAGCAATCCCAACTCTTGGCATATAGACCGAGGAAACCAGAAATGAAAGAGACCTGTGTACCCCAATGTTCATTGCAGCACTGTTTATAATAGCCAGGACATGGCAGCAACCTAGATGCCCATCAGCAGATGAATGGATAAGAAAGCTGTGTAACATATACACAATTGAATATTACTCAGTCATTAAACATAATACATTTGAATCAGTTCTAATGAGATGGATGAAACTGGAACCGATATACAGACTGAAGTAAGCCAGAAAGATAAATACCAATACAGTATACTAACGCATATATATGGAATTTAGAAAGATGGTAATGATAACCCTATATGCAAGACAGAAAAAGAGATACAGATGTATTGAACAGACTTTTGGACTCTATGGGAGAAGGTGAGGGTGGGATGATCTGAGAGAACAGCATCGAAACATGTATATTATCAAGTGTGAAACAGATCGCCAGTTCAGGTTGGATGCATGAGACAAGTGCTCGGGCCTGGTGCACTGGGATGACCCAGAGGCATGGATTATGGACTTTCCAGTAGTCATGTATGGATGTGAGAATTGAACTATAAAGAAAGCTGAGCACCGAAGAATTGATGCTTCTGAACTGTGGTGCTGGAGAAGACTCTTGAAAGTCCCTTGGACTGCAAGGAGATTCAACTAGTCCATCCTAAAGGAGATCAGTTAAAAGTGAAAGAGGAGAGTGAAAAAGTTGACTTAAAGCTTAACATTCAGAAAACTAATATCATGGCATCCGATCCCATTACCTCATGGGAAATAGATGGGGTGACAGTGGAGACAGTGTCAGACTTTACTTTTTTGGTCTCCAAAATCACTGCAGATGGTGACTGCAGCCATGAAATTAAAAGATACTTACTCCTTGGAAGGAAAGTTATGACCAACCTAGATAGCATATTAAAAAGCAGAGACATTGTTTTGCCAACAAAGATCCATCTAGTCAAGGCTATGGTTTTTTCAGTGGTCATTTTTGGATGTGAGAGTTGGACTGTGAAGAAAGCTGAGCACCAAAAAATTGATGCTTTTGAACTGTGGTGTTGGAGAAGACTCTTGAGAGTCTCTTGGACTGCAAGGAGATCCAACCAGTCCATCCTAAAGGAGATCAGTCCTGGGTGTTCATTGGAAGGATTGATGCTGAAGCTGAAACTCCAGTACTTTGGCCACCTCATGCGAAGAGTTGACTCATTGGAAAAGACCCTGATGCTGGGAGGGACTGGGGGCAGGAGGAGAAGAGAACGACAGAGGATGAGGTGGCTGGATGGCATCACCGACTCAATGGGCATGAGTTTGAGTAAACTCCGGGAGTTGGTTATGGACACGGAGGCCTAGTGTGCTGCGATTCATGGGGTCGCAAAGAGTCAGACACGACTGAGCGACTGAACTGAACTGAACTGAACTGAAAGGAAATCATTGCTGGGTGTTCATTGGAAGGACTGATGCTGAACCTGAAGCTCCAATACTTTGCCCACCTGACGTGCAGAAGTGATTCACTGGAAAACACCCTGATGCTGGGAAAGATTGATAGTGGGAAGAGAAGGGAACAACACAGGATGAGATGGTTGCATGGCGTCACCGACTCAATGGACATGAGTTTGAGCAAGCTCTGGGAGTTGGTGATGGACAGGGAAGCCTGGTGTGCTGCAGTCCATGGTTTTTCAAAGAGTTGAACAATACTGAGTGACTGATCTGAACTGAATTGAAAAATCTTTAGCACCCAGTATTAAAATTAAAACTAACTATGGTTCCTTTTTTAATAGCTATTCCATAAAATCTCCAGGTGCATTACATTATGTTTGACTGACTACTGATACTTTTTCAGTAGCTAATTAATTATTAATTGTTTAATAGCTGATACTCATTCAATGGTCTACCCAGGTAGCTCAGTGGTAAAGAATTTGCCTGCCAATTCAGGAGCCGCCAGAGACATGAATTTGATCCCTGGGTCAGGAACATCTCCTGGAGAAAACAATGGTGCCCCACTCCAGTATTCTTGTGGGGATAATCCCACGGACAGAGGAGCATGGCAGCCTACAGTCCATGAGGTCGCAGAGACAAGAATGAGCAACTGAGGATGCCGCAGTTCAATGCTAACCCAAAATTAGTACAAATCTCTTTTTATTTCTTGAAAAGCTAATTCAGAACAGTATATAATTATGTCCATATGGGCAATACATTACAAATAAATATATGGATACATGTGTTTAATAAAAATTGAGTAAACTGAATGTTACTGATGAAGGCTTCCTGCATTATAGTACGGTCTTTGCCCTAACTTATTTCATCTTAAATGCTCCTAAAAAATATACTCAGAAATTTCCCTTTCCTTTTTTTCTAAATGAATCCCTGCCTTCTCTATCTCAAGTTACCAAATTCTGACTTTTTCTTTTCAAAAACAGATATAAAAATAACACTTCTTTCATGAAGCTTTTTCTTTTCATGTGGTTAGAATTGATCTCACTCTCCTTTGAATTCCTCAGTCTTTTAGTTATTATCGCTATTATCACATCTATAATAAATAGGTGCAAATGCATATGTCTCTCACTAATATGTAAAGTCATTTAAGAGTAAAAATTGACATTTTTAAATAAGTTTTATAAGATCAAAAAATGCTTTATTCTCTTTTACTTTGTTTTACTAAAATACAGTTGGTTTACAATATTGTGTTTATTTTATTTTGTTTTCTGATCAACTTTGAATCCCCTAAGCATTTAGTACGTGTCCAGATCCATGCAAACATTCCAAAAATGTTTATTTAATTTTGATATTAATTTAAAATCCCTTTCAGTATTTAGCAAACTAACTAAACTACTAGGTGTGTAAAAATGTTTATTTAATTAATTGTTTCTCAAGGAGTTAGCTAAACTCTATAATACAGCTTGGTTTCAGTGTGTATGGTTAATAATGCTACTAAGGATTTTTTTCATAATGCTTTAAGTTCAAGTTGTCTCATTTTAGACACTATAATTTTAATTTAAAAAATTGATTCAAGTTTCCTGAAAACAAAATAAAAGAAAAGCCTGAAAAGTGCATTTATTTGGGGGGTTAATCATTGAAACATATCACACTATGATGGGGTATTTGTTTCTGCAGCATGAATACAACTGCATCCTTGGTTCAATATATGCTCACAGAATAAGATTTAAGCAGATAACTAGGCATTTCATGTGATATGAAAAGAATCTATTCCTGAGAGTGTGAAGTTTAAAAACTATTCCATAGTTCCACTTTGGCTTTCAAATAAGTGTCTACCTTCTTGAATCCGTGAGTGTAGTTCTGAATTTCCAGGTTTTTAATGTAGTTTTTTTTAGTTGAAAATAATTCATAAGTAAATAATTTTTAATAATACACTGGATATAGCTGATATGTTAATTTGACTGCCACCAGCATCATTCACTTAATAAACAGTTATTTATCCACTGTTCTAGGTGCTGGCTGATGAATAATTGCAACAGCAAAGGGAAAAAAAGAAGCACAAAACTCCTGCTCTCCTGGAGTTTCTTTCTGTATGTCAGGGAGTGGTCTTTCATGTGAACAGAGCAGGGTAGGAGGACAGAGTGTCAGAGTCAAGGCACGGTCATGTTCAATTTTGGAAAGCTTCATCAAGGGAGCTCATCTAATAAGATGGTATTGAAGTAAAACCTTGAAGGAAGGAATGGAGAAAATTGTGGAGATACTATGTATGTAAAGGGTGAGACAAGGGTAATTCCCAAAGAGAATATTAGTTAGAGCTACTCAAGAATTGTGGCAAATATCTAGGGCCCCAGAAGAAATTCTATCATCAATTAATAAACTATAATTATTGTTAACAAAGTTTACTTAATCCAATTAACAGGACATGTTTTTCAGCTGGATAATTCCCTATCACAGTCTGTTTACAATGGTCTCTAAAGTTATGATATAACAAGGACATAGGGTGATATACTTAGGAATTTAACCATCATTGTCAGGTATGAAATGACATTTTAATCAAATTCACCAAGAGTATTTTGTAACTAGGTCAAGGTAGAAACATATTTTCCTCTAATGAGCTGTATCATGCAAACCACTCCCAAAGGGTACACGGGTGGTAGAAGTATTAGCTATTAATGTAAAAGTTAAACACTCCAGAAGGGAACTCTCCAAAGCTGAATCAAAGTAGTTTAAAACTGAAAAAACTGAGGAAGGTAAATATGATTCAAGCCCACAAGTGTAACATATCCAGGAATAATAACATTTTTTGAAGACTAGATTGACCTTTAGTTAACCCACAAAACTGTTCCCTATATAGATTATCTGTCACTGGCTCAGGGATCACATGTCCTTTATTGCTCAGGACAGTCAAGATTCTTTAAGTTTTATCACAGTCCCCTATATTTCCTCTTACACGTGAAGAATTTAAAGGGTCTAAAAATTTCTATACCACTAATGTCAAGCTGCATCTCCAGACAGACTTTGGAAACTAGAAAAACACAAAATTCTTTATTACATGTTTTCATCCAATTTAAGAGTTTGAAAAAATGTGATTTTTCCATAAAGATATATTTTATTTTAAATTGCATAAGCACACACTCCACTTTAGTATTCAGTAAGGACACTGTTATCAGCTGCTTTTAGTAAAATTCATTTGGTTTTCAATCATGGTCTCTTAAATTATTCTTGAGTGAATATCTTCTTTCTGTCTTTTCCAAGAGGAAGATAACAGCCTTTTTCATCCCATCATTTTCCTTTTTCACTCACCTTTCAATCTTTTTATTTACTTTGCTATCTAATTTTTTAAAAATGCTTATTTTGACAGGAAGGACATTTTCACTTGAAGTGAAATCAGTAGAACATTAATTTGACTTTACTAATAATAACTGTCTTTCATTTTTTCTAAGCAAGATCCTCCTAGAAAAATAGAAAAGTGAGCCCAGGCAAAATCATAAAGTGAAATGTAATTTGACTGTAATTTAAGGTCAATACTCTATCTGTGACTCCTCCATTGTTGGTGGTTTGGGAACTACTATTATTATACTAAACTGAAGCTTGACCCTCTCAGAGCACTGTCTCATATTCCCAAATTAAGATATATCTTTCTCTATCCCATTCTCACACATAAGGTTATAATTTCAAGTGACTCATTAAGGGAATAATAATTGCCAACATTGTCTGAGTCCTTTATCTTGTGTCTGATACTATTCTTAGTGTTTTACTTGAATCAACTTGTTTAAAGTTAAAAAAACACCCTGTGAGTTAGGTACTATTATTCCTAGTTTACCCATGATGACCTGATTTACAATAATGAATTACATTATTTACAATAAAATAATAAAAATAAAATAAAATAAAAAATAAAATAATGTAAATCTGATTTACAATAATGAATAATAAATAATAAATAAAATTACAATAATAAATAATAATACAATAAATAAATAAATAATACAATAATAAATAATAAAATAATGTAAATCTGATTTACAATAATGAATGCACTAAAATTTTTAAAAAAGTATTATGATGATTTCAAAGTATAGTATTTCAAATATTAATACTATTTATGAATTTAAATAATAGTATGAATAAATAGTGATGTGAATAAATAAGGATAACACATGAGTGTTTCTGTCTCATCTCTTTTTGCTAAACACATGAAGAGGATTTTAAAAAGAGTTAAAAATAAAATTTCTGTTATGACATTTTTTAGAGAAATAGCCATTATAGCCTTTCTCTGAGCCATTTATAAATATATATTAATTTTTTTTCCAATCTTCTGTTGTCAAAAAAATTTCAAGTGTTCAAAGGCTATGTTCAGACTTAATTGCACTTACAAAGTTCTTTCTGTATAGGGTTTATGTAGTTTGCAAATAGGCTGATATGGAAGGAAAATTTACTTTCTAGCCAGTATTTTTCTCAAAACGAGGTCATCTTTCTTTAATTCTCTGAAGATAAAGCCTAAGGAAACTATATTTGGCCAGGCCGACTCAAATGGCAGACCAGAAAAGAAGGTGTAAAACACAGTCTAACAGGGTTGCCAAGACTCATTTTAGTTCTGTGTACCTCCTTCCTACCCACCTGACTTCATGACAAAGAAAATCCATAGGAAACCAGGTGGGGAAAAAAGTGCTACGGTCGCTGATCGTTTGATCTATTCTGTATCAGACTAAGTTAAATTTGATTTTTTACACCTTTACTGAAACCTTTATCAGCAAAATGGTTTTTATATTTTTAACCTACATTTGATTCTGCCAAGCGGTACCTGATTTTAGCTATTCCCATGATGCAATCTCATTTTGACTATAAAAATTGGAAAGATAAAAATGGTTTACCTTTTTTTCTAAAGCTGCATCTGTTGAGCACAAAATATAAAGAGAATCAGCTGCTTCATATGATCATATTTAGATAAATATTCTTAAAGGACCTAAAAATGAGTGTTATGTGTTTATATTTTTCCTTTATTCTCTAAATTGGCTTGCTGAATGATAGCAAGCAATCAAAACAAAATGTCTAACTTGTTTTTTCTCTTTAAGCTAACCTGAGAAGTGAGCTATGCACATGAATACAGAACGAGTTACTGTGTAGAATGAATCATTTTGACAACAAACTCCTTGAATAATATTGATCTGGTCATCTTGTCATGGATAGGTAGGGGCATTTTAGTGCATTAGCTATGACCTAAGTGAAGGCTTCAGATAACTCATTAAATACCACGCTTTTTTTTTTTCTTTCAAGAGGTTCAAACACAGAAAAAGAGACATTTTTTAAATGTACCATTGTGAAGAAAAACTCAACATTTTAATAGTAATATTAAAAAAACAAAGATAATTTATAGCAATGATACTATTCTATAAAGATAGCTTAGATGTAGCATTTTAAATTCAATACCCTTTAGTACTTCAAGAAGAAAAAAATGAAAAAAAAGAAAAATATTTTTTGATACCAGATTTGCTAATTTCCAACAAGTTATTGTTTCCTTTGAATTGTGTTTTTTTCAAACCCACATTGTCAAGACTAGATTAAATGCTTATGTATTATTTGCCTAACCTCTAGGAATAAATGTAGATTTTTAATTATTTTATAAAAATAATGTGTAAACCTATGGATACCTTATCTTTGACAAAGGAAGCAAGAATATACAATAGAGCAAAGACAATCCCTTTAACAGATAGTGCTAGGAAAACTGGCTAAGCACCAGTAAAAGAATAAAACTAGAACACTTTCTAACACCATATACAAAAATAAATTCAAAATGGATTAAAGATCTAAATGTAAGACCAGAAACTATGAAACTCCTAGAGGAAAACATAGGCAAAACACTCTCTGACATAAATCACAGCAGGATCCTCTATGACCCACCTCCCAGAATATTGGAAATAAAAGCAAAAACAAGCAAATAGGGCCTAATTAAACTTAAAAGCTTTTGTACAACGAAGGAAACTATAAGCAAGGTGAAAAGACAGCCTTCAGAATGGGAGAAAATAATAGGAAATGAAGCAACTGACAAAGAATTAATCTCAAAACTATACAAGCAGCTCATGCAGCTCAATACCAGAAAAATAAATGGCTCAATCAAAAAAATGGGCCAAAGAACTAAACAGACATTTCTCCAAAGAAGACATACAGATGGCCAACAAACACATGAAAAGATGCTCAACATCACTCATTATCAGAGAGATGCAAATCAAAACCACAATGAGGTACCATCTCAAGCCAGTCAGAATGGCTGCCATCAAAAATTCTATAAACAATAAATGCTGGAGAGGGTGTGGAGAAAAGGGAACCCTCTTACACTATTGGTGGGAATGCAAACTAGTCCTGCCACTATAGAGAAGAGTGGGGAGATTCCTTTAAAAAACTGGAAATAGAACTGCCATATCACCCAGCAATTCCACTGCTGGGTACACACACCGAGGAAACCAGAATTGAAAGAGACACGTGTACCCCAGTGTTCATCACAACACTGTTTATAATAGCTAGGACATGAAAGCAACCTAGATGTCCATCGGCAGACAAATGGATAAGAAATCTGTGGTACACATACACAATGGAATATTGCTCACTAATAAAAAGAACACATTTGAATAAGTTCTAATGAGGTGGATGAAAATGGAGTCTATTATACAGAGTGAAGTAAGTCAAAAAGAAAAACACCAGTACACTATATTAATGCATATATATGGAATTTGGAAGGATGGTAACAATGACCATATATGTGAGGCAGCAAAAGGGACACAGATGTAAAGAACAGACTTTTGGACTCTGTGGGAGAAGGTGAGGGTGGGATGATTT
Organism: Cervus canadensis; assembly: GCF_019320065.1. Classification (NCBI taxonomy): domain Eukaryota; kingdom Metazoa; phylum Chordata; class Mammalia; order Artiodactyla; family Cervidae; genus Cervus; species Cervus canadensis. The sequence continues at coordinate 2,593,221 of NC_057396.1, forward strand.
GAGAGAATAGCATTGAAACATGAATATTATCATATGTGAAATAGTTTACCAGTTTGATGCATGAAACAGGGGACTCAAGGCCGGTGCACTCAGACAACCCTGAGGGATATAGTGGGAAGGGAGGTGGGAGGGGGGTTCAGGATAGGGGACACATGTACACCCATGGCTGATTCATGTCAATGTATGGCAAAAAGCCTTACAATGTTATAAAGTAATTAACCTCCAATTAAAATAAATTTTAAAAAATGTGTGAAATCATTATATCTTAAAAGTCTAATCACGTGGAGGCAAAGTTTGATTCCATAGTTTGGTGGTAGAAAGAAATCTTTATGAAGTAGCCCTTCAATAGATATACATATTTAATTTATAAGACAACCTTCGTTATGAAGGTTCGCTTCCCTGATGGCTCAGATGGTAAAGCATCTGCCCGCAATGCGGGAGACCCGGGTTCAGTCCCTGGGTTGGAAGATCCCCCGGAGAAGGAAATGGCAACCCACTCCAGTTTTCTTGCCTGGAGAATCAGATGGATAGAGAACCCTGGTAGGCGACAGTCCATAGGGTTGCAAAGAGTTGGGCACGACTGAGCGACTTCACTTTCTTTCTTTCTTTTCCTTAATAAAGGAGTTTAAATAACCTAAGAATAATATATAAAGACAGTCGTGTTTGTTATCTTTTTACTGTTTTTAGTATCACCTTACATCCTGAAAATAGATGTTTCTCTTTTCCAAATGTACCTTCTTTTTTTCTACACTAATTCTCTACAAATGTGCAGAGCTTCTTCTCTCCCTCCCATTTTTGAATTGGGCAGAAATAAATCTATTCTCTTTTAATTCTATTACAAAATATCATATTTAAAACTTCTTATTTTTCTAAGAGAACTGCTTTTCAAATTGAGAAGCAATGCATGGGCTTCTCAGGCAGCACAGTGGTAGAGGAATCCGCCTGTCAATGAAGGAGATGCAGGAGAACCGAGTCTGATCTCTGGCTTGGGAAGATCCCTTGCAGCAGGAAATGGCAACCTACTCCAGTATTCCTGCCTGAAAAACCCCATGGACAGAGGAGCCTGGCAGGCTATAGTCAGCGAGGTCACAAAGAGTAAAACACAATGAACACACACTCGGGATGGGGAGGGAGGTGGGAGGAGAGTTTGGGATGGGGAGCACATGTGAATCCATGGCTGATTAATGTCAATGTATGGCAAAAACCACTACAACACTATAAGGTAATTAGCCCCCAACTAATAAAAATAAATGGAAAAAAATAAAAAATAAATAAAAAAAAAATTAAATTTTTGGTAAAGAGTGTTAGACAGGATCTTTATGTGTGTGCACTCATCCATTTTTATGCTGCTGTTCTTCTCTGTAATATAACCTCTCTTATTAAAAAGAGCTGTGGTCTCAAATCTATTTGTATATTATGTACACCCATGGAGTTTATTTAAATGACATATACTCATCCCACACAAACTCAAGAATCTCTGGGCATGAAGTCCTGGTGTTGCTACTTTTAATTTGCCTTCCCCCTCACCCAGGGAATAATAAGTGCAGACAGGTTTGACAACAACTGACCTAGAAACATCAAGATGATTATAAGTGAAGCCATTGATCTGCTTGTCACTTCTATGTTTGTCTCTAAATCACAGTTAAGCGAGATAAAATCCAGTTTGTTAGGATTTGTAATGACAAATCAACATCACAATTTAAGTGCCCATTAATTTAAACATTCCTGTGTGTTGGGCTACTATACACCAATAAATATGTAAAATCATAGAGAAGGGATTTTTTTAATGATTGTTGCTTTTATTTCCTCTAATTAATTATCATTATAATATATATATACATATATACACACACATGAATACATCTGAGGGAATAAATATATTATGACATTATAGATATTTCTCTTTTTCTTTGATGGCTTACAAAAAAATAAAAGTCATATAAGCCCTAGAAAAGTCTACCTTAGGTCAATGGCTCCTTAATATAATAAAAAATAAGTCTTCATAGAATTTGAGTATTAGTACTCTATACCAGTGTTGCTAAAGCTATTGTGCTTTCTGGCTTATAACGAAAAGTAAGCACAAATTATATGAAGTAAAAAGCATTGCTGAGGTTCTGAGACCTGTTTCACCAGAAAAACCCTTCAGTCACCATGCAATGGCTCCCTTCCTCCAGCCCTGTCTATTCCTGTCTCTCACACACATTACACACACACACACACATATTTGATTTTATTTATTTGACTCCATCTTTCTACTTGGTATTTCTATGACAGGTTCCAGTATAAAAAACATCTCTCCTCTTTTTACAATATTTTTATTTATTTTACTTCAATTAACATAGCTTAGAATTATCTAAAGGAAAAATAGTTATCAAGAATCAAAACGGTGGATGGGGAGAGTATATAACTGTTTCCAAGCATTTTAGCTTCACTTTATGACCATAGGGAAGTCAAGTAAAATCAATTTATCTCTATTTTTTCGTCTCTTAATTGAAACTAAAATTAAATATTCCCTGCTTATCTGATAGAAATTGTGGTAGGAGCAAATGATATAATTTTGTTGTGAATAGCAATGTGCTGGTGAATTTTTAGTTGTAATTCAAATTTTGATTAATATTAGAGGTAGCCTAAGTTCTGATTTCATTACTTCTTGAGTATGTGTGTATATGTGTGAACAATAGAGCAATTCAATTTTTTAAATCACCCATAGGTCATATCTTAAGTACAGTTGGAGGTTTACATTAAATTTACATTAACTCTGGACATAACCCCCCCACCCCCACCCAAAACAGAGCGAACTCAAGAGATTACAGTAGAACAAAGTCGGGTAGTCATTGCTTGTAATAAGGGAAAAGGTGGCAAGCTTATAATTTTATAAGAAACACTAAGTAGAGCGTACACCCAGAAGCAAATGTTGCCATACTAAGTGGCTAAAATCTGAAACATCCGCTCTTCATACTATAGTGTGATAAAACTGAAAAAGTAAGGCAGAGATGGTTAGAAAAAATATGCATACTGTGCTGAATGAAATGGTAACCCACTCCAGTATTCTTGCGTGGAGAATCCCAGGGACAGAAGAGCCTGGTGGGCTTCCATCTATGGGGTCGCACAGAGTCGGACACGACTGAAGTGACTTAGCAGCAACAACAGCAGCTGTATATATAAATATAAATATAAATAAATAATATGTATGTGTATATACATACACACACACACACACACACACACACATATATATGTATGTATATTACAACCCTATATCCTGTAGCCCACCAGACTCCTCTGTCCATTGGATTTTCCAGTCAACACTGGAGTGAGTTGTCATTTCCTACTCCAGAGGATCTTCCCGACTCAGAGATTGAACCTGAATCTCCTGTATTGCAAGCAGATTCTTTACCACTGAGTCACTTGGGAAACACTACATACATACATATTCATATACATATACATATACATGCTGTGATTAGTCACTTAATCGTGTCCGACTCTGCGCAACCCCATGGTCTCTAGCCCACCAAGTTTCTCTGTCCATGGAGAATCTCCAGGCAAGAATACTGGAGTGGGTTGCCATGCCCTCCTCCAGGGTATCTTCCCAACCTAGAGATCAAATCCAGGTCTCCTGAACTGAAGGCAAATTCTTTACCAACTGAGCTAATAGGGAAGCAAAATTATATATATATATATATATATATAAAACACATGTCTATGGTATGCTTATTAAATTCAGAATCTGAATAAATAGATAAGAAAACATATAATCCAATCCCACGTGAGCAAAGATTTCAAAAATATTTCATTAGAGAAGACATATGGTCAATAAACACATAGAAAGCCACACAACATCATTTGTCATTGGGAAAGTGAAAATTAAAAACACAACATGTTACTATTGCACACCTGTTAGAATAGCTTTGATTTAAAGACTTGATAATGATGAGTGTTAATCCAGCCATGAAGTCATGATAATTTTCTTACATTGGGAGAAATATAAAATTTCCAACCACTTTGATAAAAAGTTTTGCAGTTTCTTATAAAGTTAAATATGCACTTACTATATAACACAGAAATTTCAATCTTCATTTTTATCCAAGTGATATGAAAAGGCACATAAAGATATGCACAGTGATGTGCAGAGCACTTTTATTCACACTATTTAAAACCTAGAAATAACCCAAATGTCTGTCAACAGGTAAATAGATAAACAAATCAGAATATTTCCAAAAAATTAAGTACTATTTAGCAATACAGGGGAGGGAGGAACCTACTTACATATACAAAATATTAATAAATCTCAAAAATAATATATTCAGTGGGAAAACAAACAGACTCAATAGGCTGCATAGCAAATTATTATACTTATATGAAATTCTAAAACTGGCAAAAACTAATCTATAGTGACCAGAAGTAGATTGGTGGTTGCCTGGGGCTGGGATCAATACCAAGGGAACAGGAAATTTGTGAGGAATGAAAAGAATGTTCTATATCTCTAATATAAAGTTCTATATATCTAATGTTGAATTAGAAATTAAAAAAATCCAGTAAAATAATTAAACAGCAAAACTTTCCTGAAAAATTCATTGAATTGAACAGATAGGTAGCTAAAAATTACAATTAAATGGAAAAGATTCAACTTTAAGAGAAAAAAAAAAATGAGAAGGAAAATGCCATTGAAACATCAATTCAACTATACTTGAAAATCTAGATGAAATAGGTAATATTATAGAAATTTATTATTTACCAGAATTGACCCAAGTGTAGAAGGAAAATATAAAAAGATTAATTTCTAAAGAAAAAATTGGGAATCTTTTTAAAAAATTGCTGCAACACCTTGCCTAGGGAATTTCACTGTGGAATTCTATGAAATCTTTAACTACCAGATAAGCACAGTGCTCTTTAAACAATTCTTCTCAAAGGAAAAGAAATTTTGCAAATGTTTTTTATTGGTCACTAACTATAAAACCAATATTCAATACTGGCAAATATTGCTAAATATAATTTAAAAATAAGAAGTCAATCTAAATCTTAAATTTCTATGTAATTTACATTTAAACTATGTAAAATGCTAAATAAAATTATACATAAACAGAACCCATTATTGTATAATATCCACATTAAAAATAATAGAAATAATAGACCTTTATCATATGAGGTTTATTCTAGGAGTACAAATTTCAGTCAATATTAATAAACCCATAAATTAATATACTTATAACATTAAAAATAATGATTACCATATTCAATGATATTCAAAAATTCTAGCTTGGGAAGATCCTCTGGAAGAGGAAATGGCAATCCACTCCAATATTTTTGCTTAGGAAATCCCATGGACAGAGTAACCTGTCAGGCTGTAGTCCATGACTTATAGGCTATGATCCTATATCTGGAAAACCCTGAGAGACCTAACAAACAGAAGGAATCAATGTTCATTATAATTACTAGTAACTTCTTCTTTAGATTGAGAAAAAATCATTTCCTTACCAATTTGCAATAGTCTTCATTTTGTTCTGTGAAGACTGAATATTATCTAACATTATACTTTCTTTTTTTATTGTTTTTTGTTTTAAGGCAGATTTTATTTTCTTGGGCCTCAAAATCACTATGGATGGTGACTGCAATAATGATATTAAAGCTACAGCAAGCCTAGTTGTTGTCATTCAGTCCCTCAGTTGTGTTCAATTCTTTGTGACTCCATGGACTGCAGGATGCCAGCTTCCCTGTCCTTCTTTATCTCCCGAAGCTTGCTCAAACTTATGTCTATTGAGTTGGTGTTGCCATCCAACTATCTCATGCTCTGTAACCGCCTTCTCATTTTGCCCTCAGTCTTTCCTATCACCAGGGTCTTTTCCAGTGAGTCAGCTCATCTCATCAGGTGGTCATAGTATTGCAGCTTCAAATTCAGCATCAGACCTTCCAATGAATATTCAGGGTTAATTTGCTTTAAGATTGACTGGTTTGATCTCCCTGCTATCCAAGGGACTCTTAAACGTCTTCTCAAGCACCACAGTTTGGAAGCATGAATTCTTTAGCCCTCAATCTTCTTTGTGGTCAAACTCTCACATCCATACATGACTACTGGAAAAAACCTTGGCTTTGACTAAACAGAGCTTTGTCAGCGAAGTAATGTCTCTGCTTTTTAATATGCTGTCTAGATGGGTCATAGTTTTTTCCAAGGAGCAAGCGTCTTTTACTTTCATGGCTGCAGTCACCATATGCAGTGATTTTGGAGCCCAAGAAAATAAAGTCTGTCACTGTTTCCCCTATTTCCCCATCTAGTGCTGGGACTGGACGCCATTATCTTTGTTTTCTGAATGTTGAGTTTTAAGTCAGCTTTTTCACTCTCCTCTTTCACCTTCATCAAGAGTCTCTTTAGTTCCTTTTCACTTTCTACCATTAGGGTGGTGTCATCTGCATATCTGACATTATTGATATTTCTCCTAGCAATCTTGGGTCATCAAACCTAGATAGCATGTTAAATAGCAGAGACATCACTTTGCTGACAAAGGTCCGTATAGTCAAAACTATGGCTTTTCAGGTGGTCATATATGGATGTGAGTGTTGGTCCATAAAGAAGAATGAGCACTGAGGAACTGATGCTTTTAAATTATGGTGCTGGAGAAGACTGTTGAGAGTCCCCTTGGACTATAAAGAAATTGAACCAGTGAATCCTAAAAGAACTCAACTCTGAATATTCATTGTAAGGACTGATGCTGAAGCTATAGCTCCAGTAATATGGCCATCTGATGCAAAGAGCTGACTCATTGGAAAAGACCTTGATGTTGGGAAAGACTGAGGGCAGGAGGAGAAGGGAGTGGCAAAGGATGAGATAGTTGTAGGCATCACTGATTCAATAGACCTAAGTTTGAGCAAATTCCAAGAGATAGTGAATGACATGGCATGCTGCATTCCATGGGGTGCAAAGAATCAGACATGACTCAGCAACTGAACGACAACAGAAAACACTTCCTTATGAATTTGACAGAAAAAAAAAAAAAAAATTCTTCACCATTCACCAAAGTCTAAACTTTTCCAAGAGGGTGCTTGAATCTTTCAAATAGTTCTTAGATGGTTACCAGACTAGAACAGCGTTTATCAACTATTTTGCTTAGCATGAATTAAGATGTAATCTATTCCACTACTGAATCTGACAATAAACATATAATTTATCATTCATACAGTTACACTCTTAAGAGTGAAAGGGGATGTTATTAATAACTATGCTGGGATAATAAAAATAAAATAAGTCTGTCTTTCACAAACAAGAATTGATTTCTCCTCATCTATTAATTGGCATTCTGCATTTTTGCATCTTTCATTAGCCTTCTTAGTTCTTGAGAAGTTCGGTATTATATACAAAAGAGTCCCATATACAGCTCACTTTCATTTATGTAGCAAATGTATACTGTATTTAGGCAAGTATATTATTAATAGCAGTAACACCAAGTGTCATCTTTATTGAGGACCTTCAAATGATAGGCACTTTACATTCATTATCTCTAGTTCTCACAAGGACACTGTAAGAGATTTAGAGTAAGAGAACTGAGATTCAGTGATAACAGGTGACTGCCTAAGCTATAACTGATAAAAAGTTGTGAGACTAAACTATGCCTGATTTTCTTGTATGCTTTTTCAAAAACTATAGGATAATTCAAATATTCAAAAATAATAAAGAATAATTCAGTAAGTATGAACATATGCATAGTAAATCATAATATTTATCTATAATCATAATATTTGCCATCTGCCACAGTCATATTTTTTATTAGAAAACAAACAGAGACACAGGTGAAAAGTCTCTGAATGTTTCCTAAATTATATTCACTACCACATTCCCTAAAAGTAACCACCAGTGTTTGTTATTTGCTTGTTCCATGAAATTCTATAGTGCCATTTGAGCTTTGTGACACTATATAAATGAACTATGCTTTCCACATTCTTTAGCATTTTCCATTTTTTCAACTTTATATTGTTATGATTATGCATTTAGTACTTGAAGTTGTATTCTACTCTTTTTTTCTGTATTTATTATCTTGTTGGACTTTTTAAGTTAATTACAATGTTTGATAATTGTATGATGGCAAGATAAATGTCCATATACATCTCCTTTTGTAAATGGGACAATTTCACACTCCTAATCTTTCAAAGAAATGATACAACCCTTTTACACTCTGTCTTATAGTTTTGTGGTTGTGATTCCAGGCACCGTTGCCCCTTCATTTCTGCTAACATGAGGAACTGGCAAAAAATTTGGAAAGGAGGATAAAGAAGGAAGGGAATATGCTTCCTACATCTCTACAGCAGCAGAGAATTTGAGCAGGACTCCAGTCTTGAACATCTTTCCATTTTCCCAGCTCTAAGTAGAAGCAGCTGCTCTGCAGGGAACCTTCAATGGTCATAGAACCAGTCATGATCACCTTTAGCCACAGTGGTTGGAGTACAACCATACCATAATTTCTACTGCAAATTCATAAAGAAAAGTTCTCATATTGGATAGAGGTTATTCCAAATACACTCAGGTCCATAAATTGACATCAGTTCAGTTCAGTCGCTCAGTCGTGTCTGACTCATTGCGACCCCATGGACTGCAGCACTCCAGGCTTCCCCATCCACCACCTATTCCTGGAATTTACCCAAACTTATGTCCATTGAGTGGATGATGCCATCCAACCATCTCCTCCTCTGTCGTCCCCTTCTCCTCCCACCTTCAATCTTTCCCAGCATCAGGATCTTTTCAAATGAGTCAGTTCTTCACATCAGGTGGCCAAAGTATTGGTTTCAGCTTCAACATCAGTCCTTCCAGTGAATATTCAGGACTGATTTCCTTTAGGATGGACTGGTTGGATCTCCTTGCAGTCCAAAGGACTCTCAAGAGTTTTCCCCAACACTACATTTCAAAAGCATCAATTCTTCAGTGTTCAGCTTTCTTTATGGTCCAACTCTTACATCCATACATGACTGCTGACATATATGTAGTTGTCCATTCCTACTTTCTGTAGTTCTTAATGTTTCTGCATGGTCTTTGTTAAGAATAAGCAAATTATTTGAACAAGGGATTATTCAAGATTTAAAATTACAGGATTCACTAAAATAAATACCTTAAAATTCAATGCATCAATTTAGAAATTGATTAGAAATTGATCAAATTAGAAATTGATCCAAATTAGAAATGGATAGAAATTGTCTTTCTATCCATTGCCTGAATGCTAATGAAACAGAACAATGAGTATTCTATTTATTTATGTTACTAATAATAGATTCAAGAGATATATTTGTCACTTTCACTGTATAATCATAAGGGATTTGATTTAGGTCATATCTGAATGGTCTAGTGGTTTCAGAAAAATATATTCAAGGGATTAGATCTGACAGACAGAGAGCCTGAAGAACTACAGATGGAGGTTCATGACATTGTACAAGAGATAGGGAGAAAGATCATCGCCAAGAAAAAGAAATGCAAAAATCAAAATGTCTGTCTGAGGAGGCCTTACAAACAGCTGGGAAAAGAAGAGAAGCCAAAAGCAAAGGAAAAGAGGAAAGATATACCCATTCAAATGCAGAGTTTCAAAGAATAGCAAGGAGAGATAAGGAAGCTTTCCTCAGTGATCAATGCAAAGAAATAGAGGAAAATGATAGAATGGGAAATACTAGAGATATCTTCAAGAAAACTAGAGATACCAAGGGAACACTTCATGCAAAGATGGGCTCAATAAAGGACAGAAATGATCTGGACCTAGCAGAAGATATTAAGAGAGGTGGCAAGAATACACAAAAGAACTATGCAGAAAAGATCTTCATGACCCAGATAATCATGATGGTGTGATCACTCACGTAGAGCCAGACATCCTGGAATGCGAAGTCAAGTAAGCCTTAAGAAGCATCACTACGGGCAAAGCTAGTGAAGGTGATGGAATTCCAGTTGAGCTATTTCAAATCCTAAAAGATGATGCTGTGAAAGTGCTGTACTCAATATGCCAGCAAATTTGGAAAACTCAGCAGTGGCCACACGATTGGAAAAGGTCAGCTTTTATTCCAATCCCAAAAAAAGGTGATGTCAAATAATGCTCAAACTACTGCACAATTGTACGCATCTCACATGTTACTTTGGCCACCTGATGCAAAGAGCTGACTCATTGGAAAAAGACCCAATGGAGGAGGAGGAGAAGGAGACGACAGAGGATGAGATGGTTGGATTGCATCACCTACTCAATGGATATGAGTTTGAGTAAACTCTGGGAGTTGGTGATGGACAGGTAGGCCTGGCGTGCTGCAGTCCATGGGGTCAGAAATAGTAGTACACGACTGAACTACTGATCTGAACTGAACTGATGTTACTAATATTTCACAGTCCTTAAAACCATTCCAGAATATGACAGGCACATTAATTAAGCTGGTAAACAACATTTTTGCTGCTGATATTTTAGAAATACCGCATCATGAGATTTGTTTTATTAGCTTTGTAATGAAAAGAATAAGAATTACATTATCTTTAAAAATTACAGGTGGACCAGAGTGCTATCTAGCTACTTGAAAAGCAAATTTATTTTGGAATATAATGTCTAGAGATGACTAGATCTAAATAAAAAACAAAATGTCTCGTGCAAATTATATTTATAATGTTTTTAATGACATTAACTTTGCCATGACAGCTAAGTCATCTCCTCTGAGATGAGCTTTGAGCATAATTATCTACAGTTTTGCCTCTCCCACGTGAGGACAGGCAAGTCCTTACATACCTCTCAATGGCAGCATGAGACTTATAAGTGATAGTAACTAGTCAATAGATGTTTAATGAGATTTTGTTGAAAATCAGTGATTAGACTTAAAAAGAATACAAAGTTGCTATGAGGTTTTGGACCTTCTGAAAGGGTTTAAAGATGTATGAGGTAAATTTGTGGCCTAGCAGAAGTCATCTCTGTTTCTGCTACTTTTGCAGGAATTTTTTTTCACACAATGGATCTTTAATCATCTAACATAAACATATCTGCTCATAATTTTGTAATTTGATCTTGGTCCTGTTTTGCATCTGTCTAGCTCTGCTTCATATATCTCATTACCTAAAGGAAATTAAAATTTGGATATTTACATTCTTTTAGAGGATTCTGCTTGTTTTGACAGATTTCTTGTTGAGACATAGGGTTTTGGTTACGGTGAATCTGTGTGTGTGTCAGGAGACAGAGTGAGGTTGGAGGAAGTAAGGCAGGTAGAAGAAAAAGAAAGAGGTTACTGTGTAGTGTGTTAACCCATGTCAGTTTCCTACTAGTAGGTGATGGTCAGTCTGGATCAACATATATTCCCCCTTGTGCTTATCAAGAGCAATGTGTAAAGGATCATCTATTTATGACAAGGAAAAAAAATACGTGTAAGATGTGAAAGAGAACAAAAATTAAATACTTGTAAATTTTTTTTTTTAATAAGCTCTTAAAGAACATTTGTTCAATGGTGAATAAGAGGAGGACCAGTGGAAGAAATATTGCTAAAATGGAAAAATCTTAGGTCAGAAAATTTCCTGACCTAAGAGTGCCTTGGGTTCTAACCCCAGTCTTCCTGCAAATATCAATGGGATTTTGCAGCAAGTTGCTTTTGGGGATCAATTTCCCTAATCTGAAATTAAAGCAGATCAGAGAAGATTTCTAAGGTACCCAATTCTGACATTACTGTACTTCTTCCTGAAGGATAAGAGTTTGTAAACAGAAAATATGGTGAAACACAAATATTTTATAAACAAGTCAAGAAAAGATAAGTAACAATCAAATAGGAAAACTTTATCTCAACAGGCTAACTAGTGAAGAACTCAGAGACAGTCACCATTGTACATTCACTTCAATAGACCTCAGTGACTTTTTGGTTTTGTTCTTAACTTCCTTTCTACTCAGTGTAGGGGAAGAAATGAGAGGCTTAATAGTGTATTAAATCCTAATCAACCTAATGCAAGATGGTATTTGGATCTTCCCATATCCTTTCTTTCAGCAAAAACTCATGAAATCTTTGGGGAAAAAATCAGCAGTGATTTATTTCATATTACATCATAATAACTCAAGCTTAGCATTTTGGATGATTTACAAATGTCACCACATGATGTGAGAAAATGAAGAAGAGATTGATGGTTTGGAAACTTCAATTGTAAACAACTTCCAATGAAATACTATCTCCTAAAAATCTCTCTTATAATGACTAAACAGCAGTAGCTCATGAGAAGGAATTATACTAAAATTGAGAGCTTCAGATTTTAATAGAAAATCACTACACTTCAGATTAATTTATAAAATATGTTGTTAAAATGCATTTCCAGTTCTTTAAATTTTATGATAATTTCATTGCTATAATCTTTCTTTGCTAATTAATAAATACAATTTCCTTTGGGTGATTAACAATTCTTTTTAAAAATTCCTGCTAGATTGAATATTTCTGAAAACATGGTTATATTATCATAACTAGTGTGCAATGTAATAGTGGAAAATACTGACAATGCTCACTGTAATAACATAAAAGTTAATATTTAAAATGGCCTAATAAGTCTTCTCTCCCCCCTTGCTAGTGTAAAAGGGATTTCTAGTGATGCTTTAACATCTGAACTTAGGTCTTTATGGTGACCTGGCTACAATTTGAAAACAGATAATGAATATTAGCTTGAAATGATCATTTGAAAACTTTTGCTTTAAAAATGTCTTACACATACTAAGTAACAACTTTATAATGAGTTTTAATATATTCACTGCAAATTTTGTGAAACCTCACATTTAGATCATGATGAAGAAAAGGGTAAAGAGGATTTTGAAAGACAGAACATTTCTATCAGATGTACTTGGATTTAGGAAATTAATATAGCAAGCACCATGCAGTGGAAGGAACACTAGACCAGAAACCATGAGACTGGGGTTCTGGGGTTGGGAGTCATTTTACAGTACTATGGACTTATGAAATTCCTGTAACCTCTCAGTGTTCATATCTGTATAATGAAGGCAATATTAGCAACCTATTGACATCATACTGTTGCTAAAAAACTGAACTTCATAGCATTATAGGAGTGTATCCAAACCCGTGCTTAGCAAACTGCATTGCATTCAATTCTTACCCGATTTCCTCAAAAAGCAGAAAATTTCTTGATCTCAGGGTTATATCCAATGCTTCTTTCTATCCCAACATGTTGCAGGAAATACAATGGTATTTTTCACTCGCTAAGTCATTTATGAATCTTTGTGACCTCATAGACTGTAGCATGTCAGGCTCCTCTGTCTTCCACCACCTCTCAAAGTATGCCCAAATTCATGTCCATTGAGTAAGTGATGCTATCTAATCATCCTCTGCCATCACTTTCTCCTTTTTCCCTCAACCTTTCCAGCATTAGGGTCTTTTCCAGTTAATCAGCTATTCGCATCAGGTGGTCAAAGTACAGGAATTTCAGCTTCAGCATTGGTCCTTCCAATGAATATTCAGGATTGATTTCCTTTAGGATTTACTGATTTGATCTCTTTGCTGTTCAAGGGACTCTCAAGAGTCTGCTCCATCACCATGGTTCAAAAATATTAACTCTTTGTCACTCAGCCTGCTTTATGATTCAACTCTCACATCCAGTACATGACACCTGGAAAAGCCATAGCTTTGAATATGTGGACCTTTCTCAGCAAAGTGATGTCTCTCTTTTTTAATACACTGTCTAAGTTTGTCATAGTTTTTCTTCCAAGGAGCATGCATCTTTTAATTTCACAGCTGCAGTCACCATCTTCCATGATTTTTGAACCCTTGAAAATAAAGTCTGTTACTGTTTCCATTTTTTTCCCCATCTGTTTACCATGAAGTGATGGGACCAGATGCTGTGGTATTCATTTTTTGAATGTTGAGTTTTAAGCCAGCTTTTTCACTCTGCTCTTTCACCTTCATCAAGAGACCCTTTAGTTCCTCTCCACTTTCTGCCATTAGAGTGGTATCATCTGCATATCTGAGGTTATTGATATTTCTCCTGGCAATCTTGATTCTACCTTGTGACTCATCCAGCCCAGCGTTTCTCATGATGTACTCTGCATATAAGTTAAACAATCAGGGTGGCAATATGCAGCCCTGTATTCCATTCTCAATTTTGAGCCACTCTATTGTTTCATGTCTGGTTCAAACTGCTACTTCTTGACCTGTGTTTGTGTTTCTCTGGAGACAGGTAAGGTGGTCTAGTATGTATAGTATTCTTTTCTCTTAAAGTATTTTCCACAGTCAAAGACTTTAGTGGAACCAATGAAGCAGAAGTAGATGTTTTTTCCAGGAAATCCCCTGCTTTCTTCGTGATCCAATGAATGCTGGCAATTTGATGTTTGCCACTTTGAAAGCCAGTTTATACCTCTGGAAGTTCTTGATTCACATATGCTAAAGCCTAGCTTGAAGGATTTTGAGCATAATATTGCTAGTAGGTGAAATGAACACACTTGTGCAGGTTTTGTTGCTGTTGTTGCTCAGTTGCCAAGTTGTGTCCGACTCTTTGCAACCTCATGGACTGCAACATGCCAGGCTTTCCTGTCCCTTACTAGTTCCCGGAGTCTGTTTCAATTTATGACTATTGAGTCAGTGGTGTTATATAATCATCTCATACCCTGCCACCCTCTTCTCCTTTTTTCTTCAATCTTTTCAAGCATTAGGGTATTTTCCAGTGAGTTCGCTCTTTGCATGAGGTGGCCAAAGCATTGGAGGTTCAGCTTCAGCATCAGTCCTTCCAATGAATATTCAGGGTTGATTTATTTTAGGAATGACAGGTTTATATCCTTGCAGTCCAAGGGATTCTCAGGAGTCTTCTCCAGCACCACAATTAGAAAGCATCGTTTCTTCAGTGTTCAGCCTTCTTTAGTTTCAACCTTCTTTGGCACTGGCTTTCTTTAGGATTGAAATGAAAATTGACTTTTTCCAGTTCTGTGACTACTGCTGAGTTTTCCAAATTTGCTGACATATTGATTGCAGCACTTTAATAGCAACAACATTTAATATTTTAAATAGCTCATCTAGAATTCCATCATTCCCACTAGCTTTGTTTGTAGCAATGCTTCCTAAGGCTAAGTTCAGTCCAGTTCTGTTGCTCAGTCAAGTCCAACTCTTTGTGGCCTCATGAACTGCAGCACGCCAGGCCTTGCTATCCATCACCTACTCCCGGAGTCCACCCAAACCCATGTCCATCGAGTCGGTGATGCCATCCAACCATCTCATTCTCTGTCGTCCCCTTTTCCTACTGCCCTCAATCTTTCCCAGCATCAGGGTCTTTTCCAATGAGTCAGTTTTTCTCATCAGGTGGCCAGAGTATTGGAGTTTCAGCTCCAATATCAGTCCCCCCAATGAACACCCAGGACTGGTCTCCTTTAGGATGGACTGGTTGGATCACCTTGTAGTCCAAGGGACTCTCAAGAGTCTTCTCCAACACCACAGTTCAAAAGCATCAATTCTTCGGTGCTCAGCCTTCTTTATAGTCCAACTCTCACATCCATACACGACCACTGGAAAAACCATAGCCTTGACTAGACGGACCTTTGTTGGCAAAATAATGTCTCTGCTTTTTAATATGCTATCTAGTTTGGTCATAACTTTCCTTCCAAGGAGTAAGCATCTTTTAATTTCATGGCTGCAATCTCCATCTGCAGTGATTTTGGAGCCCAGAAAAATCAAGTCAGCCACTGTGTCCACTGTTTCCCCATCTATTGGCCATGAAGTGATGGGGCCAGATGCCATGATCTTAGTTTTCTGAATGTTGAGCTTTAAGCCAACTTTTTCACTCTCCTCTTTCACTTTTATCAAGAGGCTCTTTAGTTCTTCCTCACTTTCTGCCATAAGAATGGTTTCATGTGCATATCTGAGGTTATTGATATTTCTCCCAGAAATCTTGACTCCAGCTTGTGCTTCCTCCAGGCCAGCATTTCTCATGATGTACACTGCATATAAGTTAAATAAGCAGGGTGACAATATACAGCCTTGACATACTCCTTTTCCTATTTAGAACCAGTCTGTTATTCCATGTCCAGTTCTAACTGTTGCTTCCTGACCTGCATACAGGTTTCTCAAGAGGCAGGTCAGGTAGTCTGGTAGTCCCATCTCTTTCAGAATTTTCCACAGGTTATTGTGATCCACACAGTCAAAAGCTTTGGCATAGTCAATAAAGCATAAATAGATGCTTTTCTGGAACTCTTTTGCTTTTTCCATAATCCAGCAGGTGTTGGCAATTTGATCTCTGGTTTCTCTGCCTTTTCTAAAACCAGCTTGATCATCTGGAAGTTCACGGTTCACATATTGGTGAAGTTTGGCTTGGAGAATTTTAAGCGTTACTTTTCTAGTGTGTGAGATGAGTGCAATTGTGCAGTAGATTGAGCATTCTTTGGCATTGCCTTTCTTTGGGATTGGAATGAAAACTGACTTTTTCCAGTCCTGTGGCCACTGCTGAATTTTCCAAATTTGCTGACATACTGAGTGCAGCACTTTCTCAGCGTCATCTTTTAGGATTTGAAATAGCTCACCTGGAATTCCATCACCTCCGCTAGCTTTGTTCATAGTGATGCTTCCTAAGGCCCACTTGGCTCACATTCCAGGATGTCTGGCTCTAGATGGGTTACCACACCATCATGATTATCCAAGTCATTAAAACCTTTTATATATACTTCTTCCATGTATTTTTGCCACCTCTTCTTAGTTTCTTCTTCTGTTAGGCCCTTACTGTTTCTGCCCTTTATTGCACCCATTCTTGCATGAAATGATCCCTTGATATCTCCAATTTTCTTGAAGAAATCTCTAGTCTTAACCATTCTATCATTTCACTCTATTTTTTGCATTGTTCATTTCAAAAGGCTTTCTTATCTGTACTTGCTATTCTATGGAAATCTGCAATCAGTTAGGTATATATTTCCCTTTCTCTCTTGCCTTTCACTTCTTTTCTTTCTTAGGCTTTTTGTAAAGCCTCTTCAGCAATTTTTTTTTTTTTTGTCTTCTTGCATTTCTTTTTCTTTGGGACAATTTTGGTCAATGCTTACTGCACAATGTCATGAACCTCTGTCCATTGTTCTTCAGGCACTCTTGTCTACCACATCTAATCCCTTGAATCTATTCATCACCTCCACTGTATAATAAAAAAGAATTTGATGTCGATCATACATGAATGGCCTAGTAATTTCCCTTCTTTCTTCAATTTAATCTTGAAATTTGAAATAAGGAGCTCATGCTTTGAGCCACAGTTAATTCTTAAGTCCTGTTTCACTACTGTATAGAGCTTCTGCATCTCTGGCTCCTTCATGAATCATAGGCTTGTCATGGAGAAGGGGCTTGCATAACCTAATGGAGATATGAGCCAAGGCCACCCAAGGTGGATAATCGTAGTGAAGATTTCTGACAAAACATGGTCCACTGGAGGAGGAAATGGTAACCCACTCCAGTATTCTTGTCTAAAGAACGCCATGGACAGTATGAAAAGGCACAAATATATGACACTGGAAAATGAGCCCCCTAGTTTGGAAAGAGACCAATACGCTATGCGGGAAGAGTGGAGCACAGTTACTAATAGCTACAGAAAGAATGAAGAGCCTGGACCAAATCAGAAATGAGACTCAGTTGTGGATTCTTCTAGTGGTGAATATAAAGTCTGATGCTATAAGGAACAGTATTGCATTAAACCTGGAATGTTAGATCTATGAATATAAGTAAATTGGAAGTGGTCAAGCAGGTAATGGCAAGAGTGAGCATCGACATCTTAGGAATCAGTGAACTAAAATAGACGAGAATGGGCAAATTTAACTCAGATGACTATTGTATCTACTACTGTGGGCAAGAACCCCTTAGAAGAAATGGAGTAGCCATCATAGCCAACAAAAGAGTCCAAAATGCAGTATTTGGGTGTAATCTCAAAAATGACAGAATGATTTCAGTTCATTTCCAAGGCAATCCATTCCACATGACAGTAATCCTAGTATATGCACCAACCACTGATTCTGAAGAAGCTGAAGTTGAATGAAACACAGTAGGTTTGATAAATAGCTATTGAATACAAAAAATAAAAAAATTTTAGTTAGATAAGTATTACAGGGCAGACTATCGAAATATTATAAGAACACCAAAGTGTCTTCCAAAATATAAGCTCTCATGCTAGCATTACTGAAGCTTGGATGCTGGAAGGGTTTGTCAGGCCCTCTCATTTATGAAATTTGTGAACACAAAGTGAAGTAGGAAATATTAAAACTCTATTTTTTTTCATCTTGACTTCTAAAAAGAAATTTTGATGGCATTAATAATCTGGTTTAAAGTTGACTCCTCTTTTAGTTTCCAATAAAGACACATCCCACTAGTCACATATTTTCTGCAATAGTCACATATTGCAAATCATTAAACAGACTTTCACATCTTTTTATCAGGTTTAGTACAATTAATCATCCAAAAATGCATGATTAGTTACCCATTCAAAAAAGAATGATTAGCTATAAAATAATTTTATGATAAGCTACACATTAAAAACAATTTCTAGCAATGCAAATAAAAATAAACAAGAAGTACTGATGCTTTTTTTGTCCTAAAATTAAACTTTTGTCAAATTATGATTTGAAAACAATAACTATCTAAAAACTCTATAAAGTTAAGCAAAAATATTCTAAAATATCTAGGGAGCCATTGGAAATATAAATTTATACTATCATTGATTATGTTCCATTAATTTATAAAGTTTATTCATTTAAAATATTGTTCATTTATTTTATAGATTTTATATTTTTTTATATTTATAACATATGTTAGCATAGTGCAATTTTTACATTAGTGGTACTAAGATGGCTGAGAGATATACATGTTAGGATAGTTGTTTGGAAGCATTTAACAGGAGGCTTCTTGTGTGCTGTTTTGGATCTGTCAGGAAACCTTTGGCCGTCATTAATTCCTGAATATTCAGGAATAATATATGAAGCTTTACAATAATTTCTCTATGTTTATAATCCTTAAGGATTTCTATAAACATTATAATTTTATTTTTAAAATATGTAAAATGTGATGCACCATAATCACACTTAAATCAATTAGATAAGTTATGCATTTTAATGATGAAACTAATATTCATTAATGCAATACCTAAGAAAAATATTATACATAAGCTTTAAGTCACCATTATGTTCCTCCCTTACCCTCAGATCCCAGAGATGATCACATCGTGAAATTTAGTGTTGATAAGTCCGGTGCCACCTTTAAAACACATATATGCTTATTTTTAATTACTGTGTTTAATTTTGTATGCTAATCATGCTATGTGTAGCCCTCGGTAACTTGCTTTCATTTAAGATTATTTTCCCACAATCATTTCATAAATATATAACTCATTTATTTAGTGCTATATAATACTGTGATTGTATCTACCAACAGGGATTTCTTCCCATTTTTTTCTGTTTCCATTTTTTCAATTACATTCAGTGCTGATATGAACATTTTTTCGGTATGTAAATATGGCAGCAAATTTATGTTCCACTTCTGGCAAAGGAGTGACCAGAGAGTAAGAAATATGCATGTTCAAATTTACAACATAATACCAAATTATTTCAGAGTTGGTTAGACTGATTTACAAACTAACAAAGTCAGGGGCTTTTATATTTCCTTATTGAGTGGTTCTCACAGTGGTGCTAATCTCAGATTTCTTTCAGGACTAACAAAGTTTAGTTTAGTATCCTTTCATGTATGTCTCATTTGTTTACCATAAGATTTTTCATAGAGTCTTATTAACTTTTAAATTTATATTACATCAAATTATTGCTAATATTGTTTCTCTTTCCCTCTCTCAATTCATTTTACCATGCATTTCAGTTTCATCTGTTTCAATCTTTAGTTGTATTATTTTCTTCTAATTTCTTTGGTTTTATGATTCTATATTGGTCTTCCCAGGTGGCTCAGTGGTAAAAAATCCACCTGCCAATGCAGGAGATGAACATTCAACCCCTGGGTCAGGAAGATCCCCTGGAGGAGGAAGTGGCAACCCACTCCAAAATTCTTGCAAGGAAAATCGTATGGACATAGGAGCCTTGCGGGCTCCAGTCCATGGTGTCCCAAAGAGTTGGACACGACCTAGCACCTGAGCAGTGCCAGGGAAGTTCTCAGTGGGAGCAGGGCTCTTTAAGGGCAGTGAAAATGATCTGGAACTGAGAGAGGAGTGGTTACACAACATGGTGAATACACTGAATGTTATTTGGCTGATAACTTTTAAATGATTAATTTTTGTTTTCTGGATTTCATCTTAAAAAACTCAATTTTGACTATTAGTCTATTAATTTTTAATCTTTATGTTTTCTAACAGTCATTAGAGACATATCTATATTCTGCTTTTGTTGTATCATCTCAGTTTTCAATGCATTATTTTTGCTATAATAAAGTTCTAAGTATTCTCAAAACTTCTATTATGAGTTATTATTTGACAAATGTATTTAACCACTGGAACATCCACTATTGAAATACTCTGTCATTTGCAAGCACTAGATCTTTATTTTCTGAAAAAATACTATAAGTATTATTTTCCTTATAGAGAGGTCTACATACAAAAAATCTCCCATTTATAATTGTTTAAAACCAGAAATTTTACCCCATGAAATCCCAAAGTTCGACATTACATACATACAGAAATTATTGAAATACTTAAATGAAAAGGGACATTATTTTTCAACTAAAGTCCTGTTATGAGGGAATTTACATTTTCCTGGCATAAAACTGTAGTCCCACTATCTTATATAAATGTAAATGCTCTCAAAGATATCTAGAAAATATTTCTCAGCTATCTTCTTAGAGTTACTGAATTCACCTTTAATCTAAACAAGATTAAAATGTACCAAATATAGTGTAGGTGTTTAATAAATATGCATTGAATTCATTTGGTAATGAAGACCAACAGAAATAATTTCTTACTCTGAAAACTAAACATTGATTGTTTAGGCTTAACCACTAAAACACAAGACCTTAAACAACAAATGTAAAAGCAAAATTTAAAAACACCTTAATTTCTTTCTTTCTCCCGTATTTATATTTTGAAAGACAAATTTTATTTTGTTTTCTTGATAGGAAGGATCATGGATGTTAGGATTCCTCACGATGATACTGAAAATAATTTATTAGTCTTTGATTCTCACCAAAAGATCCTTTGCTACCAATGTTGCACTTGACTATGACTAAAGATAGTTTGATACAAAATTTGCCTTTACATTTACTCCTTCTGACTGTTGGTTCCATAAGCGTAAATTTTCTTTACCAGATCATTAATCTCAGTGGGAGCAGTGCAAACATTTACAGCAGAAATAGGGTAAGCAATTGAATAACTGAATTTTTTTCTCCATAAGAAGTTTCTAAAAGTATTGATGTTAGCTCTAGATGTGATCATTTCTCCTCAAAGCTAATACTGATATTGAATTGTTCTTTGAATGAAAAATGTATAAATTCTATATTAAGTCAACTCAGATTACACAAAGAAGAGAACCACAAAGTTGATTTACTAAATAGGTAAATTCAAAGCACTATAGGTAAATTAGATAATATCTATTCAGAAAAAAATATCTTTTTTAACATTTTGGAAAAATTTGGCTAAGTATCATTAATAACCAGGTATATAATTTCATTTATTTACTTATTTATATACACATATTTGCTTATTCAGTGATAAGTATGCTTCTCTAATGGAAAATAAAAACTATCATGAAAATTTATTTGAGAAATCAATTTTAATTGATAATCTATAATTAAAGTTTGCTAGTCTGTAAAATAATGTTAAGTAATGACTAATAATTTGTTAATTATGTTTCTAGCATAAATCAGTAAGAAACACAGTTACTATATTCAAGTCACTGTGCTAAACACTGCATTGCTCAATCCTTATATTCATTTACAGAAAGAAACAAAAAATTACTCCTTACCTGGAAATAATTTTTTTCAATACAGTCTACATTTTACAGGGCCTCAGGTTTTGCAAACTTGTTTGTTTGAAATCACATAATGTAGAACCATTTTTGTTATTGCTTGCTCATAATTCATTTGCTTTTTCTGGTTTTTGAAAACATCTGCAACACTACCAAGAGATAATGTGTATATTATTGAATTTAATCTTATAGCTATGCACTTACAAAAGCAACTTTCTGGAATAGCTATGTCTAAAAATTAGCCCCAAATGAAAAGAACATGAAAATGCTATCAACTTTAAGTTTTAAAAAACACCTTAGAAAGGATGATCACACCAAATGCTTCTTTCAGTTTACAGATAAGGAAACTCGACTCACCTATATCATGTTTTGGTATAGACAAAGTTTGTAAAATCTTATGCAATACTCATCCTGTGGCATCAGAAGTTTTCTTCTCTTTCTTCGAATGTCCTGGTTTGCACTGAGGAAGTATTTCCCCATGATAATCACAAATATTTAAATGCGGAGCCTGACTAGAAAGAAAGGCACAATAGCTAAATATAATTTTGTTACCACATCATAGAATTATATATGCATGCACATATATACATAAATATAAACAACATATAAACGATAGCTGATATATAGATAGATAGCTTTAACTGAGATAAAGTTAAAAGTTTCTTGGAAACAGTTTAGGTCTTTTGGGTCTGATTTTTAAGCCTTGTAAGTAGGAAGCAGAGTGTTCTTTAATCTAGAATTAATTTGCCTTCTTACTGAGGCAAGAACCTTTTGAGCTTTCTACTTGATGCCCCGTGAATATGAGGCTCCACTCTTAAGTGGTGGGAATAGGTATTTTTACAGAACCTGTGTGGAAGTAGGGATTGTTTCTTTTAATCCTTGTGGGTGCTTGTTACACTGGTCCCAGGTAATTTCCTTACCCAGAGCGCTAGTCAGAATCTGCAGCAGACTTGGGGGATGCTCTGCAGACTGCTGAATTCCTCTCCCTGACCAGCTCCCCACTCTCCACTGGGCACTGTACCCTACAATCCCCAGCAGAAAGGAGGTGATTCAGTCTCTCCACCTTCACTGCTTCCTGTCCTCAACTCAGGAGACCACCAGAGTCCAAGTTTCTGTCTCCTGACTCTGTGGCCTGGGGACTTTCTGGCAGAGACCTGGGACAATCCTAGAGCATGTGTCATTGGTTTCTTGTTTCTCATGGATTGCTATCCTTCATTGTCTAACGTCCAATGTTTAGAAAACTATGGCTTCATATATTTTGCATTTTTTTTTTTTAGTTGTTTCTCACGGAAGGGTAAATCTGATCCCTGATACTTCGTTTGAGGTAGAAGTCATTCAGACTTTTTAACTCTTCTTATTCTTACAAGTGAACAGCTGAATACTGAAAATTTTTCTAAAAAGCTCTTTTGTGCCAGATTCTGGGAAATTACAATGAGAACAGCACAACACCTTGCCTTAAGAAACATGGAGTTCATTGTATGCAACAGACACACGCGCAGTTCCTGACAATATCATACACTAAGTGCTCTAAAATAAGCCTGTACAAAGCTGTTTGGGAACATAATATGTGTTGTTCTCTTTAGAAGGTAAATTGCTTATATACTTTTGGATTCAGGCCTTTAACAGTGCCTCTTACACACTTGTTACTCAATAAATGTTTGAGCATTTAACAAATCCAGAGGTTTCCCTTCTGGTAAGCCTTACGATATAACATACGATATATAACCAAATCTTGAATTTGCTGAATCTAATTTGTATGTTCAAATAAACTACACATTGTAAAGTGTATCTACATAACTCCATGACTGTATTGATATTGTAAGCAATAAAAGTACATTTTGCAAAAACCAAAATTACATACTAATCTTTTATCCCTCTTAAAATTAAAATTTTAGGATTTATCTTTTTCACCTATTTTTGGAAACCTTTCAAAGCTTTTGGGTTTCTCTTATGCCTCAGATGGTAAAGAATCTGCTTGCAGTGCAGAAGACCCAGGTTTGATCCCTGGATCAGGAAGATCCCTTGAAGAAGGAACTGGCAATCCACTCCAATATTCTTACCTAGAGAATGTCATGGACAGAGGAATCTGGTGGGCTACTGTCCATAGGGTTGCAAAGAGTCAGACACAACTGAGTGACTACACTTTCAAAGCTTTTAAACTGTAGTTTTCAATTTGAGAGATACAGTGAGTTACTAGTTGTGACTAATCATTGAGACTGAATTAATGAATGTGTGTGTGTGCTCAGTTGTGTCCGCAGTAGTGTTCAGGAAGTTGAATCAGGCCTTCACTAAGTAAATTACACTTTTTGCTAGTACCTGAGCTGTTCAACAGAAGGAGGTGGGCTGGCCAAATCAAGACTCACATTCAGGAGTCCCCAGGTCAACATTAATCTGAGGGCAGCACAGAATCACAGCTCAAAGACAGTGTATGTGAAATTTCCAAAGAGAGTCAAAGAAAATTAATCCCATTTGGATGAAAGAAGCTGTATGAACAACTTGTAAGGAATGTGCCAAATCTATGTTCCTACATCATCAGCAACTATACCAATTAAAAGGTCAGGCTTGACTTACAATGTGAAAGTGGGAAGTGAAAATAACACAATGAATGTTCACTCCTAGGTTAATGGTTAGTGCCTATTAAATGACTAATCACATATTTATTGAATTAATCATGTAAAAATATATACAGAAAAAGAAATTAAAAGTTCAGAAAAGTATTGTAAAGGTTTTATTTTGAAGTAATAGGGATAGAATTTTTTCTACCTTTTTTCCTGTATTACCCAAGTTTTCAATGTTTCCATCGAAAGAATTTGTTCTACAAAAATATACATTGTATCTCAAAATATATATGAGCTCATTTCCCAAATAAAGGAGAGAATGCTAGAACTAAACAAATAAAAGCTATTCTATGATGCACTGTTAGAATAGAAACAATTTTTAAGTAAGAGAGAATTCTAAGAACAAAAGCATATATTGAATTTTATTGAAGATATACTGTGTGCTCTCATGATCCCAAGCACTTGGCTTATTAATATCACTTACTCTCTATCCATACTGGAAGGTAGGGGTAAGTACCATGGTTTACAGATGTGAATTTATAGATTCTAAGAGTTCAGTTTGCCCAAGCCATGCAGCCAATAAGCTGTAGAGACAAGGTTTAAGCCTATGCTTTTCAGGCAGAGGTCTCCATTTTTAAGGAGATAATAATATTTTATCTAATCAAGACTAGTTTGTTTACGGAAAGATCAGTTTAAGTTTCAACAGCTTCTCAATTCTCTATGGTTTGCTCTAAACAATGCACACACCAAGGTCCTCATGTGATTTTCCTTTGTGATTCAAAAACTCATATAAATTGATGATTAGAGGCCTTGAGCAGTTTCATTCTGGGTTCTAAGTTGCATTGCTTTTAAGGTTTTTAGGGGTATTTAATTTCAAAGACTTCTAAAGCAGATCACTGTGGTCTAATAAAATCTTGGTTGTACTCTTAAAGTCCTTTGAGCATCCTTTTGAAGCTGAATTCCATTTCTTTATGCTTTAACAATAAAAATTGACATTCTGTTTTTATATATTATTTTTTTTTAATATTTTGTCTATGCATTGAGTTTTTGAAGTGCTGCTTATCACTATAATTTCCTGAGACATTTGAAATTTTGTTCACTTTAAACCACTCTTTGAAAAATGTCTGTAATGTCACTGGGAGACATCAATGAAAGGTCAATTAACAATTTATTTCCCAAACTCAGTAACTGGAAGAATTTATTTATTTGTAAGTAGTGTGACCAAAGTTATACATTTGAATTTTTTATACTATAAAGGAAATAATATCTGTATTTCCACTATAATTGTGAAGACCATGGGTTTCAAAATGAATCAGACAGACTTGTGTTCAAATTTCAGTTTTATAGTTTACAAACCAAGTGGCTTTAGGCAGTAGACTAAGGGCAATGGCATTGCCTCTTATATTAACTGAGCATTAATTGAGCTAATACATTGACAGTGATTAGCAAACTCCTGACACCTAGGCTCAATCAAGGATCACACTTTTATCATTATTGTTACTGTCATTATTTTTATTGTTAACTGATATTTATATATTTTCTCCTCACATGACATGGCATTAAATAGAGGCTTAAAACTAAAATTGCTGTCCACTGCCCCCACTTGTATATCTTCCTTTCACATGCAATGAATGACTTCAAAGTGTGGCCACTTTCCTGGACCTAGAGAGTCAATAGCATTCGACACAATTAGTTTACTCTAAACCCTGAGAAAATGGCCTTCCTTCCTGGGAATGCGGAACAAGGAAGAGGGTATCCCTCTCCTTTGTCAGGAGAACAAAAACCCTCCCGTTTTTCAAATGTCAAGAGTTTTAGGGAAAAGTGTTGGGCCAGTAGCCTAAACATTAGCAAATGCCTGAGTATCTGCAAAAGGGACAGTCAAATGCACGGGCTGGTCACACTAATATAATAATGATATGCAATTCATGAGAGCCAAGAGAAAAGTCACAGCCTGCAGGTTGAAATTAGTACTAAAGGAAAAAATCCATGCATGAATTAGAACTATGGAAAACACAGAATCATTCCTTGGATTCAGCAGAGATTATGTAATGTAATTAACTTAACAGTGATCAACTAGAGCTTTCAGAGTGAAAGTGTGTGTGTGTGTGTGTGTGTGTGTGTGTGTGTGTAGCTGTCTTTCTATATACAAACATACATGTGTCACACTATATACATATATATGGGGAGAGAGAGAGCTCCTCAATTGTTCACCACAATCTTGTCATATATGTGTTGACTAACAGCTTTGAAACGGAAAACACAAGCTTTATAAGAACAGCTGGTATTGTGCAGCCTCTCAAGTGAAGTGTGAGAACCAGGATTTAAGCTTATTTCTCAGGCTTCAGACCATCACCATCACTGGAAAACAGATGAACAATGAGCAAGCAGCTGGGGTACTTAAGGACCCTGAAATATTCCTAAGAGAGAAGGAGATCAAAACAGCAATGTAGACTCTAGTGAGCTTAAGACAAAATAGAGACTGCACTTATAATCATAGGCCAGTACTATCTGACTCCAGGTTCTCTTGCAGAAAAGTGGATCAGGAAATGCATGGTTCTCAGGTAAAGCTCCAATAGTTTGGCCACCTGATGTGAACAGTGGACTCAGTGGAAAAGACACTGATGCTGGGAAAAAATTGAAGGCAGAGAAGAAGAGGATGACAGAGGATGAGATGGTTGGATGGCATCACCAATTCAATGAACATGAATTTGGGGATATTCTGGGAGATGGTAAGAGACAGGGAAGCCTGGTATGCTGTAGTCCATGTGGTTGCGAACAGTTGGATATGACTTGGCGACTGAACAACAGCCTAATGAGATCCAGCACTCTGTACCACATCAGATATTTCTTATAACATCTTTCTTTTCCTGTGCCAGAATAAAATTACTAGATAGCATATTCTAACTACCCACTTCATTTTTGCAAAGAAAATAAACATTATGCTCTTACTGCAACCTCACTAGAAGGACTGTTGCTAAAACTGAATCTCCAATACTTTGGCCACCTGATGGGAATAGCCAACTCATTGGAAAAGACCTGATATTGGGAAAAATTGAAGGCAAAAGGAGAAGGGGTGGCAGAGAATGAGATGATTAGATAGCATCGCTGACTCAATGGACATGACTCTGAGCAAACTCTGGGAGGCAGTGGAGGAGAGAAGAGCCTGGCATGCTACAGTACTTGGGGTCGCAAAGAGTTGGGCACGACATAGTGCCTGAGCAACAACAATTCCAAACTAGAGGAGAAATTTTAAAAAAAAAAAAAAGAAAAAAAAGGTTAGAAAAAATAATATGCTTTACGTTGTGTAAATTATCAGGCATGACTATCCTAGACAAACTGAAGGAACAGTCAGATTCTTGCCCCTACATGTAGAGTCAGAGAGATGTGACAGCTCCAAATACAAAATTATATAAATGAGCCTCACTGAAGACTTAAATGCCACAAGTGGCTTCCTATCCATCGACAATCCTTGGCAATATCCCAACCTCTCAAAAAAAGCATGCTATCCCTTCAGTTGGCATGGTCATTGTATCCTTGAAATTTTAGTGTATATCAAACCCATGGGGGGAAAAAAACATTGGGCTTATATATGAAGCAGAATTAGGTTTTGGCTCAGTTAATAGAGAAAATAAGTTTCACCTCATGCTACATTTTGATATTCAGTAGGTCACATGGAAGTTTTTGTTGCATGAAATTGTCTCAACAATTGCAGGAATTCTAGAACCCTTGCCAAATACTCCCTTCTACCAATAGCAATAATATCAGATTAATCCCTTATAATCATTGTCACAAGCAAAAAGCCATCCACATGTCTACAAATCACCATCTAAGAGACCAGACCAAAACTCTCATTTTTCTTTTATATCATAAAACAATTCATAACTTTTAGATGATTTAATTATCCTGTTTCACTGATCAGAAATCCAGAGAAAATGGATTTTGGATTACACAGTTCTAAACTCAAACCCCAGCTCTTGAGTTCACTTTCTTATGATTTTGGGTTAGTTGTTTTACCTTTCCTGAGATTCTTCATTGAGAAATGAGAATAATGCAGAATTTGAGAATCTCACAGAATTTTTGTGATGACTAATTAAAACAAAACATAGTGATTGACACAATGACCACACATTATGATTGCTTACTAAATTATTTTTGCTATACTTGCATAGAATTAACTATTATAACATCTGACAATAAAATATTGAAAATATCTTTGGTTAGTGTGAAGAGGCAAGCTAGAGATAGAATGTTTGGAGTCTCTTCCTCGCTTGGGCTGGTGGAGTAGTCTGGCATGAAGAAGGGGCATTTGAGACAAAGTAATAGGATCATAAATTTAGGTTAAGAAGTTACATCAAGTCGACTTTGTCTATGGCCCATAATTTTAAAAATCCCATTGTGACTGGTATAACTTCCTACTCATATGTCTGCTTCTCTTAAAGAAGGAAAATTGGTTTCATAATGCAGCTTCTGTTTTTTATTACTTTCATGAATTTTCTTAAATTAAAGCATTTTGATAAGGGATTAGAATGAATTTTGAAGTAAACAGTTATTTCCAGAAACAGCAGGAGTAGATGTGTAAAATCTATGAACCATGGACATGCATATAGACACAGGGAAATACCTAATTATATTTAAACTGCTAAAGCCTTCAAAATAATCTGACAAAATGTGCTTTAAAATTTGTTGTTTTGTTTTATAATTGGCTTTAGGATGAATATAATAGACTTTTTTTCTCATTCCTTTGAAAATTAGCATTCTTTCCCATTCAATAGAAATCTCCATTATTGCTTTCATCTTAGGGCTTCATTGTAAAATCATTAATAGAAACAATAAGAAGTTATTTCAGAAGTTAAAACAGACAACTAAACTAGGAAATAATGAAGAGACAACTGAAATAGTCATATCTGAATAAGTCAAGCTTAATTTTTTAAATGAACTTTAATAGAATAGTCAGTGTATGATAAAATTATTTCCATGTTATTACAATATTAAAATACTTAATAACATAGGGTCATGTTCCTAACACTTTATTGTATTGTTGCTTTAATGTATAAAAATTCAAACAATCTATCTATACGATGGGAAAGCAACATTTTAGTTAAATAAGTTATACAGAAAATATATATATTTTTAAAATACTTCCCCAATAACCCATATTTGAAGTAATATAGCCAGCTTAGTTCATTCACAAGAGTGAAGGGTAGCTTGTGGGGTTAGGAAGGCAGGATTATAAGTTTTTGGAGAGTCTCAAAGATGGTTGTAGAAAGAAGAAGACAAGTTCTGCACTTATATCCTGGGAGTTTTTAATTAAACAAAACATACATCCTATTCAACAACTCAACAGACCATAAAAATTAATTTTTCAATTTCAGTAACACTGTTTTATAATCAAAGGTGCAGCTATGGATGCAATATAAATGATTATTTTGTGCCCTACAGCAGCAGACATGTAAAATTTAGGTTTTTACTTTTTTTTTGTATAATGTAACATTATATATGATTGTATGTAGAACTTGTAAATATATCAATTGTATATTATCAGTAAAAGAGCGAAGTCCCACATTACCATGTTTGCCTCAGGCTAAGGCATGAAGTAAGATATATTGAGTTCAATTAAGCTTTATGGCTTAATAAAGCTTAACAAATAAGACAGTGTTTCTGCCTACTTGGTGTTTCTTTTGCCCAACATTTGAAAACAGGAAGACAAATTATAAAAGGCATTTAGGAAGAGAAAGAGATTGAATCATAAAATACACGGCTTTTGAACTAAGAGCAATATAAAATGAAAATTAAAACTAATTGACAACTAGTATTTTTCCTTATTATAGTATGATGTGTGATTACTTGGCATTTTTTTTTCACAGACTTTTTTCATGTATGTGAATTGATGATGAATCAAATTTCTAGTGATCTTCAAATCTATCTTCTAAAGTACTACGTGTTTCCTAAATTACTGAATGAACATGTTCAAAATGTCTTAAAAGACATTTTGAGAAACATGTCATAAGAATAACAGAAATGCATCTTAATATATACAACAACAATCTCACATATGCAGATGATTCCACTCTAACGGCAGAAAGCAAGGAGGAACTAAAGAGTCTCTTGATGAGGGTGAAGGAGTAGAGTGAAAGAGCTGGGTTAAGGCTACCCTTAAAAAAAAAAGCTAAGATCATGGCCTCTGGCCCCTTTTTTGCATGGAATATAGAAGGGAAAATGTGAAAGTAGTGACAGATTTCCTCTTCTTGGGCTCCAAAATCACTGTAGATGGTGCCTGCAGCTATGAAATCAAGATGATTGTTTCCTGGCAGGAAAGCGATGACAAACTTAGAGAGTATGTTGAAAAGCAGAGACATTACTCTGCCAACAAAGGTCCACATAGTCAAGACTATGGTCTTCCCAGTGGTCAAGTATGGTTGTGAGAGCTGGACTTTAAAAAAGGCAGAATGCCAAAGAATTGATGGTTTTAAACTTTGGTGCTGGGGAAAACTCCCAAAAAGTCGCTTGGACAGCAAGATCCAGCTAGTCAATCTTAAGGGAGATCAACCCTGAATAATCACTGGGCGGACTGATGCTAAAGCTGAAGCTCCAGTATTTTGTTCATCTGATGTGAACAGATGACTCATTGGAAAAGCCTCTGATGCTGGTAAAGATTCAGGGCAGAAGGAGAAGAGGGAGTCAGAGGATGAGATGGCTGGATGGCATCACTGATGCAATGAACATGAATGTGGGCAAACTCCAGGAGATGGTGATGGACAAGGAGGCCCAGCGTGCTGCATCCATGAGGTAGCAAGGTGTCACACATAAATGGGAGACTGAACAGCAGCAACGTATGCCCTGTGTACTTTAAAGCTGAAAGAGCCACATAAAATCTAAGAATATTATAAACACAAGGCTTTAAACCCAAAGAGCAAGTCCACTCCGATTGTGCTCACCAACTGTTCAGGAAACCTAGAAAATGTGTAGTTTCTCATTGCAATGAAATATATTTTATCTTTTATACTTCTGCTGCCAGGAATGATATATTTTCTACAACTGGTTCTTAGAGCCACAAAGAAATTGTAACATTACACAAAGGAAACAAGCTCTTTCATTTAGAAGAATTAAATTTCTTTCACACTGTCAGTTCAAACACACAATACACATACAAAGGGATCTTGGCTACCTCTTTGGTTACAGAACTTGGAAACAGGAACCTGCTGTCTCAGTTTGCCTTTAACTCTGACTAACTGCTCAGTCCAGGAGAACTCAGTTAACAAATCTGGGTCTCAGTGTTTCCCATGGAGAAGAAAGCACTTTTAAAAAAGGCTTTAAAAACTTACACAAAAGTCTTTTTTGCACTTCCTTATTTACATTAATTTTTGAGTGTACTTTGGATAATTTTAGACAATTTCTCAGAACTTATCAAAATATTAATTATCAGAATAAATCTAGATTTCAACAAATCAGTAACATCCCAAGACTCTCTTTAGTTTATGACTTTTTTATCCTGTCTAAGGAGGATAGCTTACAAAAATAAGTAGTCGTAGGATGAAGGAGAGTGGTAGAAAGTGATCAAGCAGCAATATTTAATGAGATTCGTTAAGTGAATAAAAATCCAGCCTGTATTCATAAAAATTTTTCTACTGCTTAACAGAATAAGATTAGGTTAACAAAAGTTGTGAAGAATATTTGGAGCAGGAATTAAAATAGGGAGATAGACTGAAGAAATAATGTCACTGAATAATCTAGACAAGTGGCTCAGTCTGTAACGAATCAGCCTGCAATGCAGGAGACCTGGGTTTGATCCCTGGCTTGAGAAGATCCCCTGAAAAAGGAAATGGCAACCCACCCTAGTATCCTTGCCTGGGAAATCCCATGGACAGAGGAGCCTGGTGGACTACAATCCATGGGGTTGCAAGAGTCTGACACGACTTAGTGACTGAACCACCACCACAGTCTCAGCAAGTGAGGATGACGCCAAAGCTAGAACGGTAAGAGAAGAGGTCTATGGGTGAGGAGCTCCCTCTTTTCAGCAGACATTTGGTAAAGCAATAATTAGTTAGCCTCAAGCTCAAAAGAATTTTCTGTTCCACCATTTATTATAAAATATAATATATACCACAGTACCTTTTCAAATAATCTGCATGTGACATTGTAAAATTGTTTTGCTAGAGACTTCCCTTCATAACCTGGCTCTGAATCTGGTTGGAATTTTTCATTATTACTTTAAGAAAAGAAAGGAAGAGGAAAGACAATTTATCTATAACTGTAAATCTCAGCAATGAAGAAGGTCCCGTTAGTTACCACAGTCCCTAACACATGCTGAATGAACCTCTCAAGTTCAGTTTCTCCTGCTCTCGTATTGCTTGTATTATTGAATCTTACTTGTGGTCACATCTCCAACAATGATATTGTACAAGACCCAGGTAAATAACCACTGGATAATCTGGAATATCAGTTTCTCTCTTTGACCCACACTAACACAGATTACCACATTAATCACTCAAGTCAGCATTCAGAGGCCAGCACTCCTACTGCCCTGGAGCCCTGGCCATTGAACCCTAAACGTACTTTGGCCTGAAGGAGAGTGCTCTGTCGAATTCCAGACTACCATAATCCTGTCAGACTGAGGCACCTGGATCACCGCAATTTTCAATCCTTCAGAAACAAGAAGCTAGTTCTTAAAAAAAAAAGGAAATGCTCAAAAAGATCTCTTCACAAAAATGTATTGAGTTCACCTTGTTTATCTCCCAATTAAATTCTGCCATATTTTTCTTCAATTTTTTAAAAAGATCTGATTTTACAGTTATCAGGCACAAATGAGGCCCCAGAATCCCTAAGACTCAGATTTTATTTTCCAGACTAAATACTGATGCTGTGACCGACTTCCTTAGTATCTGACCCTCACATATGCTAATTTGTCTTTATAATTCCCCTCTAAAAACTAATAAATTACAACAACCTTACTCTTCTGTGCAAATGTCATAACCCCCTGTCTCTAATGGATCTTTGGGCTCTGATTGGTTAAGATGAAATGAAAACCTCCCTTTACCTTTTAAGTCTACTAGAAATGTTCCTGTGAGTACTCAAATTGGACTTCTACCTTCTCTGTGGACTACCTAAAGCTAATGACTCAACAACAACAAAAATTTTTTGAGTGCCAATACTGTGTCTTCAATTATTTGAGGTGTTGAGAGCTAGAAATGTGAATAAGATACAGACTCTAACCTGAAAGGGTAAAAACACATGGAAAGCAGTATCAGTCAGTTCAGTTTAGTTCAGTCGCTCAGCCATGTCCGATCTTTGCAATCCCATGAATCACAGCATGCCAGGCCTCCCTGTCCATCACCAACTCCCGGGGTTTACTCAAACCCATGTCCATCAAGTCAGTGATGCTATCCAGCCATCTCATCCTCTATCATTCCCTTCTCCTCCTGCCCCCAATCCCTTCCATCATCAGGGTCTTTTCCAATGAGTCAACTCTTCGCATCAGGTGGCCAAAGGTTTGGAGATTCAGCTTCAGCATCAGCCCTTCCAATGAACACCCAGGACAGCAGTATACAGAGTTACAAATATATCGGTGAGAACTAATTATTGGGTTCAGAGAGTAGATACCCAATCTCTGTGTTCATGGAAGTCTCTTGGAGAAAATTACACAATGAGTTGAATCTGAAATAATGAGTAGAAGAAAAAACATTGGCAGCAGAAAAGACAGCATGATTATCAATGCTAAAGCAAGGAACAGCAGGGAAGCTGTGGAAATCTCCATATGGTATTACTGGGACACAAAGTGTGAGGGAGCTTAGTAAGTGATAGGACAAGACTAAATCAGAAAGAAAAATAACATTATTCTGGGGTATTAACTGCTATAACAACTTCAAGAGCCAAAAAAAAGATAGAAATCTTGCTTGGTAGAGTTCCATGGGTTAGCAGGTCATCTGTGGCCTCATAACTGTCTGCTGATAACTGTACATCTTGGTGAGACAAAACTTATGCTATGATTTTAAATCTATTATATCTATAATTGCTTTTCTAGTTATCAAACTTGTGGTATGATAATTGATCTGCTAAGAGTAATTACAGTGGGTTATAACCTCCCTAAATGCTTAAAGCAAGGTTGTATTAAGTGAACATTTTTCTCAGAAATACATGACAAACCACAAGAGTCCTAAAAGCTGGTCTTACAATATGCTTCTAGTTCTTCAGGAAATTCTTCCAGCTCTTTGGGCTATGAGCATGCTTGTAAATTCCTTAGACACACGTTTAGAAATTGCGGATTGCTTATGACTATGTTCTGGAAATACAGGCTCCAGCAGATATTGGGCCAAACATATGTAAAAGCTTACCAAATACTTGAAATAATGATATGCAAGAGAAGAAAGACCTCCATGCTGAATTAGCATTGTGTTATGAACTATATTGGGCCAAAAACAAACAAAGTTCAAGTAGTAGCAGAATGAAAAAAGTTTCCCCTCATGACATTTCATGTGCATAAGGATCAGAACATTACTCTGATACATTATTCATTATGTTAATACAGCTGAAGAATCAATCTTGGATTTACTCTTTCTCATAAAATATTAAATCTTCAATATAGAACTTAAGATCTGTATTTACATTCTTTCTGTATATTTATCATCATTTATTACATGCCAACTAGAACCTCCCTCTGGTCCACCCAGTTTTTTACTTACCTAAGCGCATTCATCTAAAATATACATGCAAGCGTACATCTATACACATGCATACACATAAACATACACACACACATACATACACAACAATACTAATTCCTCTCACTTTGATATATTGCATGTTTTGTAATTTTCTTGTATTCATTTGTTTAATCAAATGGTGCAAATATGAAAGCTCTAATTGAGACTTCCTTTTCTGTGAGCATTTGAAATTTTTTCATGTTATAGAAAAAATATATAAGAAATCTTGAGTTCCATCATTTTCATCTATGAATTTGCCCTATTTTATGTTCTGGGGATGTTATTTTAAACTATATGATCTATTTTTCCCTTTCTATAAAAGAAGGCTAACAGTATTGATTCATAGGAAGATTATGTTAAACACTGAGTCAGTGAATGACTGAGAAACTGTTTTCCACTGGGATTGCAACCTGGAAAATATAGAATAAATGTCAGATGAATAAGAATTATTCATAAGAATAAATAAGAACTATCTGACTAAAAAAATGGTATTTATTCATTTAATAAGGATGTACTGAGGATGCCTGCTCTATGCCAGGTATTGTGCTAGACTCTAGGGTATGATTTCTGCCTTCAAAATTATTCATTTATTTTGGCTCATTCAGTTAAAAAAAGTATGTATATTTATAAGTATATATGGATAAAAGAGAGATTTGTAATATGAATGAGTTTTTTTTTTAAATTGCAGTATTTTAAATTCTGATTCATAGATGCCTATAATGAATATAAATTGAATATTCAAGGAGGAAAAAAATCAGAGGGTAATACAACTTGCTTTTGATTAAAATTGTGTCACTAAGGAACTATTTATTATTGTTTGCCACAAGCTATCAACTATTAGAAATTGCAAGTCAACATAAATCTCCTCTATTGCCCTGTTCTCTCCACTTCACCCTATTCCAAATGGCTACCAGGAATAACATCAAGGAATCTTCTTCCTAGTGGAGCATGAAATTAAAGCTCAGCAAACTGAAACAAGAAGTGGGTCTGTTTGTTTTCTAAGGGCCAATCTATGAAGTCAATAAAAAATGCAATGGGAGAAAGTAATTCTCTAGGAAAATGTTTAAGTTTTGATATCAGAAGAGCCTAAATGATAGGGAGAAGCAATCAAGGGTAATCAGAGTAAAGCTTTGAGAGTATGAGTAGGGTACTCGAGGGCAGATGGGGGGAAAAAAAAAATGGACGTTTACCAGTCTTTGTTTATATAATTTTTAAATAATAAAAATGACCTCTTTCCAGAAAAAAATAAAAAAATAAAAAAGCCTTTTACATGAAATCTCTGTTTGCTCTGGTCTTAGAGAAATCTCTTCTCTCTAATAGCAATGGCAGTTAGGACTTTAAACTTTTGGTATTTGTGTATAAGATCATGATACAATTTACCATTTTCTTTTTATTTATAAATTCAATTTTACAATAATAGATAATTGTTTTATAAACTATTAATATTCACTGAGCTCTCATCTTAGGCCTGGTTCTAATCACTTTATGTACACATATTCATTCAATTTCTACAAGAACACTATAAAATAGGCATTCAGTTATCCTTATTTTATCAAAGTGGACACTAGTTCACAAGAGGATGAAATAAGCAGTCTACAGTCACATATCTAGTATATGATCAAACCACTATTTAAACCATGGCAATCAAACTTCAGTGTAGTTCAGTGATAAAGAATCCACCTGAGAGTGGGATGATTTGAGAGAATAGCAACGAATATGTGTATATTATACATGTTTAAGATAGATGACCAGTGCAAATTCTATGCATGAAGCAAGGCACCCAAAACTGGTGCTTAAGGAAAGCACAGAGGGATTGGGTGAGGAATGATGTGAGGGCAAGAGGGTTCAGAGTGGGAAAACATGCATTCCTTTGGCTGATTAATGTATGACAAAACTCATCACAATATTATAAAATAATTATCCTATAATTAAAACAAATAAATTTAAAAAATTTGCTTGATCAGGACTGATTTCCTTTAAGATGGACTGTTTGGAACTCCTTGCAGTCCAAAAAAAAAAAATCTGCCTGAAATGCAGGAATGGGTTGTTCCGTCGCTCAGTCATGTCCAACTCTTTGCAACCCCATGGACTGCAGCACGCCAGGCTTCCCTGTCCTTCTGATCTCCTGGAGTTTGCTCAAACTTATGTCCATTGAGTCGGTAATACCATCCAGCCATCTCAGCTTCTGTCATCCCCTTCTCCTACAGCCTTCATCTTTGCCAGCATCAGGATCTTTTCTAATGAGTTAGCTCTTCACATCAGGTGGTCAGATATTGGAGCTTCAGCTTTAGCATCAGTCCTTCCAGTGAATATTCAGGGTTTATTTCCTTTAGGAATGACTGGTTTGATCTCCTTGCAGTCCAAGGGACTCTCAAGAGTCTTCTACAACACCACAGTTCAACAGCATCAATTCTTCAACTCTCAGTCTTCTTTATGGTCCAAATCTCACACCCATACATGACTACTGGAAAAACCATAGCTTTGACTAGATGGACATTTGTTTGCAAAGTATTGTCTCTGTTTTTTAATATGCTATCTATGTTTGTCATAACTTTTCTTCCAAGGAGCAAGCTTCTTTTAATATCATGACTGCAGTCATCATCTGCAGAGATTTAGGAACCCAAGAAAATAAAGTCTGTCACTGTTTCTATTGTTTTCCCATCTATTTGCCATGAAGTTATGGGACTAGATGCCATGATATTCATTTTATGATAGTTGAGTTTTAAGCCAGCTTTTCACTCCCCTCTTTCACCTTTATCAAGTGGCTCTTTAATTACTCTTCACTTTCTGTCATAATGGTGGTGTCATCTGCATATCTGAAGTACTTGATATATCTCCCAGAAATCTTGATTCCACCTTGTGCTTCCTCTAGCCTAGCATTTCTCATGATGTACTCTGCATATAAATTAAATAAGGTGGATGTCAATATGTAGCATAAAATATGTGTAGATTCTAGTCTGTTTTATCATGCACTAGCATAAAATATATACAGATCTGTTATTAAGTTAAAATTTATACATACTTATGCACATAAACTCTTACAGACCATAAGTGTCACCATTCCCAGTCAAGAGAAACATAAACAAATGTAAAAATGCGGTATTAAATCACAACTGCATAAAATCACTCTAGTATGTGTGATTCTACAGAAATAATTTCATAATATCCTCTTATTGTTTTTGTGGTTAGCTCAAGTGCTATATCTGCTTAAAATGCCATGTGAGGCCATGAAATTGCATATCACAGTAAAAAGTGATCTCTTGTGATTCTCACATATTTTTCATGTATTTAGTTCAATTCACCAATAATGGTGACTAATAATATGGGACCCATAGCAAGTGCCACTAGTAATGCTGGAAGGCTTCCCAAAAAGCAGAGAAAAGGCATGGCATGACAAGAAAATGTTGAATTGCTTGATACGTACTATAGATTGAGATATGCAGCTGCAGTGGCCCACTACATTGAGATAAATTCATTGTTTAAATAAAAGAGGAAGAAATAAATAAAAGAAAAACAGTCGATGCAGTTACACAATCTGGTGTGAAAACCTTGCATTTTTTTGTAAAATAACTTTTATCTCATATTAAAAATGTGGCTTTTGGCAGAATTGACATAAGAAAGACATACCTATAGACTTACATGATTTAAGAAAAAAAACAAGCCTGTTACATGAAAACTTAGAGCAAAAGGAAGGAGAAGAATCTAAAGCTGGAGAACTAAATGCCAGAAAAGGATGGTTGGATAATTTAGAAAGACATTTGTTTTTTAAAATGTCAAGAAAATAGGAGAAGCAGCTTCTGCTGACCAAGAGTCAACAGACAAGTTCCCAGATGCCATTAAGCAAATCATTAAGGAGAATGGATATTTTCTTGAATAGGCTTTTTTTTTAAATTTATTTATTTTTTGTTGAAGGATAATTGCTTTACAGAATTTTGTTATTTTCTGTCAAACCTCAACATAAATTAGCCATAGGTATACATATATCCCCTCCCTTGTGAACCTCCCTCCCATCTGCCTCCCCATTCCACCCCGCTAGGTTCATACAGAGCCCCTGTTTGAGTTTCCTGAGACATACAGCAAACTCCCATTGGCTATCTATTTTACATATGGTAATGTAAGTTCCCGTGTTACTCTTTCCATACAACTCACCCTCTCCTCCACTCTCCCCATGTCCATAATTCTATTCTCTATGTCTGTTTCTCCACTGTTGTCCTGTGAATAAATTCTTTAGTATCATTTTTCTAGATTCCATATATATGTGTTAGAATACGGTGTTTATCTTTCTCTTTCTGACTCACTTCCCTCTGTATAATAGGTTTTAGATTCATCCACCTCATCAGAACTGACTCAGATGTGTTCCTTTTTATGGCCGAGTAATATTCCATTGTGTATATATACCAAAATTTCTTTATCCATTCATCTGTCGATGGACATCTAGGTTGCTTCCATGTTCTAGCTATTGTAAAATATGACCCAGCAATCCCACCCTAGGCATACACCCTGAGAAAACCAAAATTTAATGAGACACATGTATCCCTATCCCATTGTTCATTGCAGCACTATTTACAAAAGCTAAACAAGTTTTAATAAAGATAAGTTTCCCATTTGGAAAAAACAAATGCCACAGAGGACACTTATTAGCAACAAAGAGGAGTGAGCACTAGGATTTAAGGCAAGGAGGTAAAGGCTAACTCTATTGTTTTCTGAAAATGTATTGGGTTCTGATCAGAACTGTCCTTATCCATAAAGCTGCTAACACTTGAGCATTGAAAGGAAATTATATGCACAAGCTGCCTGTCTTCTGGTTGCACAATAAGAAGATCTGGACAACCAGAACCCTTTTTCTGTATTGCTTCCATTGATTCTTTGTACCTGAAGTTAGGAAGTATTTGCCTAGTAAAGCATTGCCTTTTAAAGTTCTTTCAACATTGGACAATACCCCTCATCACCCAGAAACTCATGAATTCAATACCAAAGGCATTTAAGTGGTCTACTTGCCCCCAAACACAATGTCTCTAATTCAGCCTCTAGAACAGGGGGCTGTAAGGACTTTTAAGGCTCATTATACACTGTACTCTATGGAAAAGACTATCAACACAATAGAAAAGAAACCTACAGAAAATTGTGAAAGTTTGGAATGATTACACCATTGAACAGGCCATTGTTATTATAGAAAAAAACATTAAAGCCAACAGGTTCAAGATAGCATATTTCTGTTGGAGAAACCTGGGTCCAGATATTGTCCAAGACTTCATATGATTTACTACAGAGCTAATTACAGATATCATGCAAGACATTGTGGATATGGTAAAAAAAAAAAAAAAAAGAGAGAGAGTAGGAAATGAAGGATTTCAAGATATGGATCTTAGAGAAATTCAAGAGATAATGAACACCATGTTTAGTTGTGTCATTTAATTGTGTCCATCTCTTTGTGAACCCATGGACGGTTGCCTGCCAGGCTCATCTGTCCATGGGATTTTTCAGGCAAGAATACTGGAGCAGGTTGCTATTTCCTCATCTATGGGATCTTCCTGACTCAGGGATTGATCCTACATCCCCTGTGTCTCCTGCATTAGCAGGCAGTTTCTTTACCATTGAGTCACCTGAGAAGCACAAAATACCACACTAGAGGGATTAACAGAAGACAACATGATGGAGATGAGTGTTTCCAAACCAGATGAAGAGGAAGAGATACAGCAGAAGCAGTTCCAGAAAACAAATTGACATTAGAGAGTTTGACAGAAGGGTTCTGATAATTCAAAACTGCATTTGAGGTCTTTTACAACATGGACCCTGCTATGACATGAGCACACAAACTACAGAAAGTGGTGAAAGAAAGATTGGTATTGTATGGAAATATTTCTAGAAAAATGAAAAAGCAAAAATGTCAGATAGAAATGACAATGTATTTCTCATAGACTTACACCAAATGTGCCTGTGTCTCCTGCCTCCCCTTCCACCTCGCCCCTTCTACCGCCCTGAAACAGCAAGACCACCCTTTCTCTCTGCTTCTCCTCCTCAGTGAAGTCAAGGAGAAAATATTTATGATGATTCACTTCCACTTAATGAATAGTAAATAATCATCATGAGGATTTGATGGAGGAGCATTACACAGTCAGTAAAAACTACACCTACAGCTGACAGTGGCTCAGGTCATGAG
The DNA here is from genome assembly GCF_019320065.1 of Cervus canadensis. Lineage (NCBI taxonomy): Eukaryota > Metazoa > Chordata > Mammalia > Artiodactyla > Cervidae > Cervus > Cervus canadensis. The sequence continues at coordinate 2,634,505 of NC_057396.1, forward strand.
CTCCTTACTGAAAAATCCAGGCTTAAATTGAAGGACATAGGGAAAGTCGGTAGGTCATTCAGTATAACCTAACTAAAATCCCTTTCAATTATCAAATGATGGTAACAAATAGACTCAAGGGATTAGAAATGATGGACAGAGTGCCTGAAGAACTATGGACAGAGGTTCATAACACTGTACAAGAGGCAGTGACCAAAACCATCCCAAAGAAAAAAGAAATGTAAGAAGGCAAAATGGTTGTCTGAGGAGGCTTTACAAATAGCTAAGGAAAGAAGAGAAGTGAGAAAGAGAAATATATATCCAATTGAAAGCTGAGTTCTAGATAACAGCAAGGCAGAAAAGAATGCCTTTCGAAATCATCAATGTAAAAGAACATAGAGTAAAAAAATAGACTGGGAAAAACTAGATTTCTCTTCAAGAAAATTGGAGCTCTCAAGGGAGTATTTCATGCAGGGATGGGTACTATAAAGGACAGAAAGTGTAAGGACCTACAGAGGTGAAGACATTAAGAAGAGGTGGCAAGAATACACAGAACTGTTAAGTATGGTCTAAATGATGCAGATAACCATGATAGTGTGGTTGCTCAGCTAGAGCCAGACATCCTAGAGTGTGAAGTCAAGTAGGTCTTATAAAGCATTAATACGAACAAAGCTAGTGGACATGACATCATTCCAGCTGAGCGATTTAAAATCCTAAAAGATGATGCTGTTAAAGTGCTGCACTCATTATATTGGTAAATATGGAAAACTCAGCAATAGCCACAGAACTGGAAAAGGTCAGTTTGGAAAAGGTCAGTTTTCATTTCAATCCCAAAGAAAGGCAATTGCAAAGAATTCTGCAACTACTGTAAAAAATGTGCTTATTTTACATACTAATAAGTTTATGCTTAAAATTTTCCAAGCTAGCCTTGAACATGAACCAAAAACTTCCAGATGTACAAGCTGAGTTTCAAGGAGCAGAGGAACCAGAGATCAAATTGACAACATTCATTGAATCATGGAGAAAGCAAAGGAATTCTAAAGAAACATCTAATGCTGTTTCATTGACTATGCTAAAGCCTTTGACTGGGTGGATCATAAAAACTGTGAAAAATTCTTAAAGAAATGTGAGTACCAGACCACCTTACCTATCACTTGAGAAACTTGTATAAGGGTCAAGAAGTAACAAACCCAGACATGGAACAAAATTGACTGGTTCAAAATTGGGAACTTTTGCCACCTTGCTTATTTAAGTTTTATGCTGAGTACATCATGTGAAATGCCGGGTTGGATGAATTGCAAGCTGGAATCAAGTTTGCTGGGAGAAATATCAACAACCTTAGAAATGCAGATAATACCACTTTAATGGCAGAAAATGAAGAGAAACTAAGGTGCCTCTAGTTAAGAGGAGCATAAAAAGCTAGCTTAAAACTTGGCATTAAAAAAAAATAATAATAAGATCTTGGCATCTGGCCCCATCACTCCATGACAAACAGAAGGGGAAAAAGTGGAAGTAGTGACAGATTTTTATTTTCTTGGGCTCCAAAATCACTGTGGTTGGTGACTATAGTCATTAAATTTAAAGATGATTGCTACTTGGAAGAAAAACCATGACCAAACTAGACACGTATTAAAAAGCAGAGACATCACTTTTCCAACAAAGTTCCATATAGCCAAAGTTATGGTTCTTCCAGTAGTCTTGTATGGATGTGAGAGTTGGACCATAAAGAAGGTTGAAGACTGAAGAATTGGTGCTTTGAAACTGTGGTGCTGGAGAAGACTCTTGAGAATCCTTTGGACTGCAAGGAGATAAAATCTGAACTCAGTTAATCCTAAAGTAAATCAACCCTTAATGTTTATTGGAAGAACTATTGTTGAATCTGAAGCTCCAATACTTTGGCTACCTGACACTAAGAGCTGACTCACTGGAAAAGACCCTGATGCTGGGAAGGACCGAAGGCAAAAGGAGAATGAGGTGGCAGAAGATGAAATGGTTAGAGAGCATCACTGACTCTTTGCTTTACTTTGCCTTCTCGAATTTCTTTTTCTTTGGGATAGTTTTGAACACTGTCTCCTGTGTGATGTTACAAATCTCCATCCATAATTCTTCAGGCACTCTGTCTTTCAGATCTAATCCATTGAATCCACTTGTCACTTCCACTATATAATCATAAAGGATTTGACTTAGGTCATACCTGATCGGCATAGTGGTTTTCCCCACTTTCTTCAGCTTAAGCCTGAATTGAGGAATAAGGAGCTCATGATCTGAGCCACAGTCAGCTCTAGGTCTTGATTTTACTGACTGTATAGAACTTCATCTTTGGCTGCAAAAAATATAGTCAATCTTATTTCAGTATTGACCATCTGGTGATGTTCATGTGTAGAGTGGGCTCTTGGGTTGTTGAAAAATGGTATTTTTATAACCAGTGTGTTCTCTCGACAAAACTCTGTTAGCCTTTGTCATGCTTCAATTTATACTCAAAGGCCAAACTTGCCTGTTATTCCAGGTAGCTCTTGAATTCCTACTTTTGCATCCCAGTCCCTTAGGATGAAGAGGACACCTTTTTTTGGAGTTCATTCTGGAATATTTTGTAGGTCTTTATAGAACTGGTCAACTTCAGCTTCTTTGGCATTAATGGTAGGGGCATAGACTTGGATTACTGTGATGTTGAATAGTTTGCCTTGAAAACAAATTGAGATCATTCTGTCACTTTTAAGATTGCATTTAAGTACTGCATTTCTGACTTTGGTTGACTCTGAGGGCTACTCCTTTTCTTCTAAGGGATTCTTGCCTACAGTAGTAGATATAATCATTACCTGAATTAAATTCACACATTCCTGTCCGTTTAGTGTACTGATTGATTACTAAGATGTCTGTGTTCACTCTTGCCCTCTCCTCCTTGACCGCATCTAATTTACCTTGGTTCATGTACCTAGCATTCCATGTTCCTGTGCAACATTGCTCTTTACAGCACCAGACTTTACTTTCACCACCAGACATGTCCGTAACCAAGCATCATTTCTGCTTTGGCCCAGCTGCTTCTTTGTTTTTGGAGCTATTAGTTATTTCCCTCCACTCTTCCCCAGCAGCATACTGGACACCTTCCTACCAGGGGGTGTCATCTTCCAGTATCGTATCTTTTGCATTTTCATACTATTCATGGAGTTCTTGCAAAGAATACTAGAGTGGTTTCCCATTCCCTCCTCCAGTGGACCACATTTTGTCAGAACTCTTCACTCTGATCTGTCCATCTTGGATGACCTTCCATGGTATGACTCATAGCTTCTTTAAATTATGTAAGCCCTTCACCATGACAAGTCTGTGGTCCATAAGGAAGATTATTCTTTTTATACATCTTTAAAGAGTGAATTTTGAAATAATATTCACAAAATGCTGACAGGTTATTTCTTGGTGATGAGATTTCTTTATTACTATTATTTTTTGGCCTGTGTGTATTCATTGGTCCTCTGTTCCCAGTGTTCAGTATTATAAGCATGTTTAGCTGAGAATGTATTAATTGATTTATTTCATTTTAAGGAAAAATTATATAGTGCTTACTATATTCCAAGCATCATTCTAAGTGACTTACAAACATTAACTCTATATTTATATCTATAATATAAATATTATTATTATATACATTTCTTAGAAATGATATATGATATACAAATGAGGGACAGAGAGGCTAAGTATCTTGCTCAAGGTCACACATGTAGAAAGTGGCAGAATCAGGATTTAAACCCAGGCATCTGGCTCCGAAGACTATATTTCTACCTGTTATATAGAACTGACTTCAATAAATTATTTCAATAAAGTCTTTAGTTTTAAAAAGTGATGAAAAAGGCTATAATTGGAAAAGTCAGCATTTTAAAATTCTGATGAAAAGAATTATAGTATTAATCAGTCATCTCCAATGCCTTGTGACAATTTTTATTTCCCTTGACATAGCCTTTGTGAATAACAGTTACTATAAATTCTAAAGAACTGCCAAGTTTAACCCCAATTGGCTAGTGGTAATTCCTTGATAAAAAGTTGATATGCAGTTTGGGAAGTAATAAAGCAACCTAAATAACCAGATGCATCCTGATGAAAGACAAGAAATCCTACATTCTGGAGATATCTACATATACAAATCAACGACTCAATTCTGATAAAATAATTGGTTTTTAAACTTGTTTGAATTTAATTTTTTGCATGGGTATAGCATAATGATTGAATAGTTGCATTTTTTCCGTTAGTTGTTTTCATGTAGATACAACCTCATACTGGAGGGAAGAAAGCTGCTTTGACACATCATAAATCAGTTACTGCTTATTGAATTTTCACTAAATGCAGAGTACTACACTGCACTAATTTCACCAATGATTTCAGATCCTAAAACATAAATATGCTCCTCAAAATAATGATGAAGATACTAACAATATTGAGAATTATTATTCAAATAGTGCAAAATCTTTATCTTTTGAAATATTTTTAAAAGACTTCTTTATGTTTTTGTGCTGATTGAAAATATATTGTAAAAACTGATATTTCCTGACTGTTTTACTTCTGAATTAGCTAGTGATTTTCTTAATTAATTAGTTATATCTATTAGCTTTCAGTTAGCAATAATGTATACCTTATTCTGTGGAGTATTAAAAATGCTACAAAGAATGAAATGAAGTTCATTACATGTCAACTTTGATACTGGAACTATGTCTAATAATATTTGACAGCTTTTGAGCTTTATTTTCATTTAGAAAGCTCATAAGTTAATCAAAATATACTTTAGAATTTGAAAATAGCAGTGAATAGAAAAACAAGAACCCTTGTCTAAATCAGCATTTGTCTTTCTGTCTTGTATGTAAATCAGAAATGCAATGACCAGGTTTGTTATTGATATCCACGAGATGAAAACACAATATCAATTTTAAACATTTATGAATGGTTCCTGTTTTTATCAGTGGCAGTTGTCTTTGCCACATTTAACTAAAAATAGTCAAAATATAAGCAAAAAAGTAGCTTAATAGTGATGTTACTGAACTTAAACACTCGATGTTCAAAGAAGCCCCAAGATACCCTGAATCCAGTGAAATATATCCAAAATGAACATTTTTTTAAGCATCAAAGAGTTAAAATGGGAACCATTGTTATGAAAACTATAAGTGAAAGAGTAAGCAAGAATCTAGAACACTGAATCAGGATAAGAGTGAAACATATACAGGATAGGATTGATCAAGAGAGGTCTAGATACATTACATAGTTACTTTGAGGCATTAGTTATCCAAGGCTTGGTTTTAGGTTTATTCATTATAGAATGCATGATTTCACAGATGTAAGACTGATACACAGATCTAAACCTTCCTTCCATGCTTCTTTGTCCTGGAGCCTGACTCAAATCACACAAATGTACAACTTGTATGCAAGCCCTACATGAAATTACTTGCATTTGACTAAAGAACCAAGTTGTTTCATCCCTTTGTGCCTGTTCTATCTTCTCAGTTAAAATTCTCTACCTTATCTATCTGGAAAATCGCTGGTCATTTTTAAACTATGTAAGTGCTGCTTTGTAAACTCTCTGAAAACTCCATACTCCTGAGTTTGAGAGGCTCCTTTCCTTCTTTATGCACCCACTGTAACTAGCATATACCTTTTTATTATAACTGCTAGATCATGTTTAGAATTATCAATATCCTGCCTCCCCTATCATGCTCCGAAGTCTTAAATATTATCTATCTACATCATTTACCACCACATTCCAGGTGCCTGAGACATGAGTTGGCACATAAGAGTCATTCAATATGTGAGAGAATAATGATTAGTAAATTTAGTAAAATCTCTGGTTGAAATCTCTATTGAAAATTAAATAAAAGGGAAAGTTTATTCATCATCAATAGCCTGAACCAATCTCTTTTACATATCTTGATTGATAAATGATTCTGTATTTTAATAGTAGAGGTGGAAATAATAGAGTGGAGTAATTTTTTTTTCTTTTTTTTACTATATAATGCAGAGTTTTGCATAAATATGTGGTTCAGTGTGAGTGCATTGCTCAGACCTAAGATCGTGGCAGACACTGTATTGAGGCCCCAGGATTCTGGGCCAGAAGCCTCCGTCCTGGTACCAGGACTTCCAGGCTCCTAAAAGGCTAGGGTTTTGGGTCTGCACTTGCATCGTTCACGTCACAGTTCTGGCCCCTTGAAGGTGACACCATGAGCAGCATTTGTACCAGAGCTTCTTCCACACCGAGCTAGGCCTCTGGCACCAGTGACTCTAACTTTGGGAGGGAAGAATGGAGAGTCCACGGGCAGTGGGGACTGTGAGCTCAGGGGTGTGAGGCAAACTCCCCAAGGACACATAAGGAAGGAAAGGCCTTGGCACAGGGGCTCCCGGGACACCCCTGCCACCCACAGAGCTCCAGACACCCTGCAATTTCAGGCTCTCTCTGGAAAGTGGTTGCGGCTGCAGGCCCACAGCCTTGTCCTGCCGCTCTCTGGGCCCTCCTGACTCGGAGCAGCCCAGCCGTCCTCTCCCCGCCCTCCACCAGGACGGCCCTTACTCCCCCAAACACTGGAAATCACGTAGCACACCCTGCCAGTTGAAACTGCACCTTGTTTGCCTTCCTAGGAAACTTCATCTCCATTCACCCCAACCAAGCCAGACCTCCTCTTCTGGGACAACTCCCATGGTCTCCACAAATTAGAATAGAGGAGGGTTGGCTAAAAGGGTAATTTCCCCCTACACAGGATGCTAATAGATGGGCTCTGTCAAAAGTAGAGGAATGCTTTGAGGCTGCTTTTCATGGCAAATGTTCCAAGAACAAGCAGAGACAGTCTCTGGGGTGAATTTTAGACCCTGCAGCTGCTCTGGAGGATGTTCATGAGTACTTGGGGGTGTCTCTTGGTTGTATTTTTGCCTTCATGTGAATAAAAAAAAAAAAAGGATGACTAAATGCATTTTTCAATGACTTTCTGAGAAAACATGCATGGAGGCTAAATGTTTGGAAGTTTTTCTTCCATAAAAAATCCCATTAGTTTATCTTTACTCACATTTAATTCATAGTTTTCACAGGGAACTATATGCAATAGACTGTGATATACCATAATGGAAATATTCCAATACTTTGGCCACCTCATGCAGAGAGCCAACTCAATGGAAAAGATCCTAATGCCGGGAAAGGCTGAAGGCAAAAGGAGAAGGGGCAGCAGAGGATGAGTTGGTTAGATAACTTCATCAACTCAGTAGACATGAATTTGAGCAAACTCTGGGAGATACTGGAGGACAAAGGATCCTAGAGTGCTAGAGTGTTGGAGTCAATGGGGTCACAGAGTTGGGACTCAGTGACTAAACAACAATAAAATGAAAAAGAATGCATATATAGTATATATTAGCAGCCTCTGGAGAAATCTCTCAGTCTCCCTCAAAAACTTTTTCCCTGAGTTCTTTGTCTCTCTTCTGTACATATTGTACTTTTTTTTTTTTAATTTTAAAAGTATACTTTTGGTTTCTGATAGTTTTACTTATTGCTTTTAGCAGCTTACTGTTCTTATTTTAGAGTCAAAATACCCTTTCTTATTTCTCTGAATAAATGATGATTGCTCTGTTTTTCATATCAAAGCATGTCTTCTTTCTTGCTATATATTCTAATTTAGGTAGTTTAACCTTTTGTACAAGTGTAGGGCTTTTGAATAATGGGCTGTAGTGAAAGTTAGTAGTGTTGTATCAATTATTTGGGAACAAACAGCCACACGATAATCTTGTTTCCAGAGTTTTCTGGTTTCCACCAATTTATAATCCTTTGTAAATTTCTGCAATGCAAGTTAGGATATATCTCCATTTCTTCACTGGGATTAAACTTCCTCTGATTTGCTATACTGCTGACCATTCATTTTTTAGCTTTCTAGATACAAAATGCTACTGTTTTTCTTTTAAAGAGTATAGCATGAATTTGGAGTACAGAATACCTTTATAATGTAGAAACCTAAAAAATAATGATTAGCCAAGTGATCAAAGTCGGCATCAATCATTGTAGTTCAGTTCAGTTGCTCAGTCATGTCCGACCCTTTGTGACACCAGACCTCTTTGGACTGCAGTACGCCAGGCTTCCCTGCCATCACCAACTCATGAAGCCTGCTCAAACTCATGTCCATCTAGTCGGGGATGCCATACAACCATCTCCTCTTCGGTCACCCCTTTCTCCTACTGCCTTCAATCTTTCCCAGCATCAGGGTCTTTTGCAATGTGTCAGCTCTTCACATCAGATGACCAAAGTATTGGAGCTTCAGCATCAGTCCTTCCAATGACTATTCAGGACTGATCTCCTTTAGGATGGACTAGTTGGATTACTTTGCTGTCCAAGGGACTCTCAAGAGTCTTCTCCAACACCACAGTTCAAAAGCGTCAATTCTTCAGCGCTCAGCTTTCTTCATAGTCAGACTCTCACACCCACACATGATACTGGAAAAACCAAAGCTTTGACTAGACAGACCTTTGTTGGCAATGTAATGCCTCTGCTTTTTAATATGCTGTCTAGGTTTGTCATAGCTTTTCTTCCAAGGAGGAAGCGTCTTTTAATTTCATGGCTGCAGTCACCAACTGCGGTGATTTTGGAGACCACGAATATAAAGTCTGTCACTGTTTCCATTGTTTCCCCATCTATTTGCCATGAAGTGATGGGACCAGATGCCATGATTTTAGTTTTATGAATGTTGAGTTTTAAACCTGCTTTTTCACTCTCCTCTTTCACTTTCATCAAGAGACTCTTCAGTTCCTCTTTGTTTTCTTCCATAAGAGTGGTGTCATCAGCATATCTGAGGTTATTGATATTAATTTCTCAATCAATTGATATCTTGATTCCTGGTTGTACTTTATTCAGCTCAGCATCTCACATGATGTACTCTGTATATAAGTTAAATAAGCAGGGTGACAATATACAGCCTTGACATACTTCTTTCTCAGTTCGGAACCAGTCCATTAGTTTTAATCGTGTTGACAATGTACATGCTTATATAATATGATGAAAAGGACACTTGACCCCTCTTATATTCTTCTCCAAAACCCAAACCCCAGTCTTGTCAGAAAGCAACACTAGACAAATACCAATTGCTTTCACCAGTGTTGTTCACAATTGTCAAGATCAATAAAAACGAGCTTGAAAAACTGTTCCAGTCAAGAGCAGCTTGAGGAGACATGATTACTAAATGTAATGTATTATCCTAGATGGACTAGAAAAGAGACATTAAGCAAAAATTAATGAAATCCAAATTAAGTATGGACTTCAATTAATGGCAATGAGTTAATATTAGTTTGTTACTTATAATAATGTGCCATACTAATGTAAGATGTTATTGATAGGGGAAGCTAGGTATGGGGCTTATGTCAGTCTATGCACAGTCTTTGTAAGTTTTTGGTAAATCTAAAACTATTCTAATAAAGTGTATTTTAAAATTTCAGTATCATTCTTCTTTGTTCTTTCTTTACTTGTGATTTTCTATAATAAAAAGTTTTACATTACTGTCATTACTGTTCTTATGTAGAAACATCTAAAAATCAATTTTAATTTATCTGTTCTATGAATCTGTGATCACCCCACGACTATCACTAGATATCCTTAAATGCAAGCACAATATCCTTCCATGAATGAAAATGGAGAGAGGGAGTGAATCAGCATAATGAAAAGAGTCATAGTCCATGGATAGTTCACACACAGGGCATGGTAAGCCTAGAGTAGTATGTTGTAAATTAAGTAATGAGAAATCTGAAAACTGGAAAGCTAACCAGAAGTTACTATGTGAAACAGAAATACACAGAACTTTTTTGAAAAGAGACAGAGAAAGGATCTTGGAGAATGATAGTAAATTGTGGACAGGCATTTAACATAGTTTCAATAGGATTCAGGGTCAGAGTGACCTTGCTTACTTGAGTGTGCTGAAGTCCGTCATCCTTAAGTCTTAGAATAGCTATGATAGTAAACTTTCTTGCAGTCACAGCTTTGTCTTCTATTTCATTTATATAATCTCTTGATACTGAGTTGGCAGTAAAATTGATATATTAAAAATCCTTCTGATTTAATGATAAATGACAACTGCTCCTAGAATTAAGAATGTACTTTGCATTTGTTCTACCCTGAAGTGCACTGAAAATCACTCAGTCATGTCTGACTCTTTGAGACCCCAGGGACTGTATAGCCTGTCAGAATACTATCTTTTGTGCATAGAATTCTCTGGGCCAGAATACTGGAGTGGGTAGCCATTCCCTATTCCCTTCTCCAGGGGATCTTCCCAACCCAGGGATCAAACCCAGGTCTCTCACATGGCAGGTGGATTGTTCACTGTCTGAGCCACCAGAGAAGCCAAAGAATACTGGAGTGGGTAGCCTATCCCTTCTGCCAGGGATATTCCCAACTCAGGAATTGAACCGGTGTCTCCTGCACTGCAGGAAGATTCTTTACCAACTGAGCTAGCAGAGAAGCTCAATTCTTCTGCCCTAGGACTTAGTTAAACATCCTGACTTCACAGTTCTTGCTAGGTGCACTTCTGTCCAATAAAAGGACAGAGTCACCAATTACTTTGGAAACAATTTCTTTAGTGACAATTAAAAGCTGATTTTCTTACTAAAATCTAATTAAAAATTATTTCTGCAAAAGCAGTGCTAAATAGTGTGCTTTGAGTGACTTGTTAGATAAGCCTAAAATAGCCAGTAGTGCTACAATTCAATAGCAGTTTCAAATAGCTTCCATCTGAAAACAAATCCCAACATTCTAGCTTGACCCTGGCCAGAACTTCAAATAGTAAAACAGTTGGTACTACTTCACTATAACAAAGCTTCTTAAAGGTGCATTCTAAATTTAACTTTTTTTATTACTGCATTCTTCTGTTCCAGATTCAATTTCACAGTTTCATGATGAATTTGGCTGTGCCACACCCTTTGATTCCTGCCAGTTTCCCATCTCACCTGTCCCCTTACTCTAAAAGTTAGTTCTCCAGACTTAAGTAATTAGCCTCCAACTAATAAAAATAAATGAAAAAAAATAAATAAAAGTTAGTTCTCTCCTTTGTGTGTGTGTTAGCTGCTCAGTCACATTCGACTCTTTGCAACCCCATGGACTGTAGCCCACCAGGCTCCTCTGTCCATGGAATTCTTCAGACAAGAATACTGGAGTGAGTAGCCATTCCCTTCTCCAGAGGATCTTCCCCACCCAGGGATCAAACCCAGGTCTCCTGCATTGCAGGCAGATTCTTCACTGTCTGAGTCATCATGGAAGTCCCTTGCTCTGTACATATACACACATATATCTCATATCAAGACCATTTGTTTCCCATGGATAAGTCCATCATTTTACATGTACCAAGTAATTCTCTTTCCTTATATTCAATTCTAAATTCCTACTTTCTTCATCTGAAGAATCTGAATTAGCTGTCTCAACAGAGGTTAAGATCTTGACTGATCAAAAAGAGAACTTTCAGAGTTTACAACAATAAAAGTCATATAGACTATGTTTTGCTACTAAAATGATTATATTTGAAAACAAGTAGAAAAAAAAGGACTTTTCTTAAGCATATGATCTATTTAAAACTTGGCAAGTTATAAAGCTATACAAGTCTTAATAATCTATAACACTGTGTGTTGGTACTGAGTTCAAACTCACTGTGTATATGCTGTGCCCTAGGCTATGGTTACACTTTCTAATCCCATGCTTTTATCTAAGGAAAAATATAACTTAACATGCAATAACTCAGGAAAATTCCTAGATCCAAAAGAAAACAGTGTTATATATGTGTGTCCAACTGATCCTGGCTGAGGACACTTTGTGAAAGAAGAAAATTTAATAGATAAATTTTAAGGCATTAAAAATTATTAAGTGGGATGGAATTCTGATCATATTTCTTTTATGCCACTTACTAAACTATCCCCAGAACCTTTAATCCCAAATCACACCAGGTTTGAATTCCTGAAATCAGTTGCTAGCAAGAGTTCAACCAGATGCTGGTCTTTAACAAAGGTTCTCAAAGGAACGTTGTTGAGTCACTAAGTTGTGTCTGACTATTTGTGACCCCATTGGTGGTAGCCCGCCAGACTATTCTGTCTATGGAGTTCTCCCAGCAAGAATACTGAGGTGGATTGCCATTTCATTCTCCATGAAGGAATAGTAAGGAAGAAATTGCACTTTATTTTAGCTTTAGTTCTAATCTCATCTTTAGGATTATTAGGAGTTGAATCATTATATTCCCTTATATGTGCTCAGAGACACATCTGTTTCTCATCATCTAGCCTTGCTTCCATTGAAACTGAGGGTTCAGAACTGCCCATAAAGAAGAAATAGGTTATCCTCAGCAAATGCAAAGACTTAAAATATGGCAGAATTTTAACCAGAAAAAAAAAAAAAGTTACTGGCCATGTTCTCATTAAGAGGCAGCTCTCAGGAGTGAATTCCTAAATCCAGAATATATTTTATATCATCTTTATCCAAAATATGTAAGTCCTATAACTTTCAAAGTATCTGACATACAGACTGGTAAGTTCTGTGTGTGAGGCTTCAGAGGTCCTAACAAAGACAACATGTGTTATTGGCAGCTATTACTTCGAGTGTGAGTATGTAGCGTTAAAAAAAAATACCTCAATATGACGACAGTGTTAAGAAGCTCAAGAAGAGGGTAAGTCAAGTCTTCGATGGGACTAGTGTCAGCTCTACAACATGTCTTCCATTTTTATAATATTTAATACTCAGAACAATTGCAAGAGATAAGTACCACTGTAGCCAGTTTGGAGTTGTGAAAACAGTTCTGGAGAAGCTAAATAACAATTTATAAATCAGTATAGTTGATCTCCATAATTCACAGTATTAAAAGTTATATTCTATAAAGTTACTGTGACCACTGAATTAACAAATATTGAACCCTTGCTACTAGGGGAAATAGAGTTTTATTCCTACAAGCCTCAGGTCACAACATTTTTGTCAACTGATCTATATATAACATGGTTTTATGTGAACTTTATTTAAAAACATCATAAAACATATTATTGGCTCATTACCTCTGAATTTATGGCCAATAGCACAAGAACTATACCTTAACTAACACATTTGTTTTCTGTGTAAGATACATCACAGCCTAGAGAACTATCCTAGGGCCTAAAAAACAAGGTGCTCAACAAAAAGCTTAAGATGAGAAAAATAGACCAGATGAAATAGACCAGAAAATGGACACTTGATTATAGTGTGAGATGAAACAAGAAAGCAGAGTGTCACCTTGTTCCACCCCAGCTGGAATCATGCTTTTCAGAAAACTCAATTTTTCACCACCCTGTACATGTCTACAAAAGACCTAAAAGTGCGGTGAATATTGATTTTAAGATTTTAGCAAGTAGGCATATTCACAAATAGTGAAGTCGGCTATATTTAATATATTTGTATGTTGAACTTCAATGCATATTCGCTTTTTCTGTTCTCCAGCTTATTTTTCCCTTGACTTTAAAAGTAATGCTCTCTCATGCAGAAAAATTAAGCCATACAGAAAGTATTGTTAAGAGATTTTTTAATCAATAAAATTCCATCACCAGAAAGCAATGATGCCATTTTATATATATGATGGAGGTGGCCATTAACCCCAACATATACATAAGTTGTTGTTGTTCAGTCACTAAGTCGTATCCAACTCTGTGACACTTTGGACTGCAGTGTGCCAGGCTTCCCTGTCTTTCTTTATTTCCTGACTCTTGCTCAAACTCATGTCCATTGAGTTAGTGATGCTATCCAGCCATCTCATCCTCTGTCACCCCCTTCTCCTCCCGCCTCAGTCTTCTCTGGTATATACATATGTGTGTGTGCTTGGGTACTAAGTTGCCTCAGCCATGTCCATCTCTTTGTGACCCTGTGGACTGTAGCCTACTAGGCTCCTCTGTCCATGGGAATTCTTCAGGCAAAAAGACTGAAGTGGGTTGCCATATTCTCCTCTACAGTATCTTCCCGACTCAGGGATCAAACCTGTGTCTCTAACATCTCCTGCACTGGCAGGTGGGTTCTTTAACACTAGCTCCATCTAGGAAACCCATGTTTATATATACATAATGCTTTTAAATATACCCTTAAACGGCAGAGTAGAAGGGCGTGAACTCATCTTCTCCTGTGAAAATTATAAAATTACAACTCATTGCTGAATAACCATTGACAGGAGAAAGTTGGATCCCACCAAAAAAAGATACCCCACATCCAAGGAGAAAGGAGAAGCCCCAGCAAGATGGTATGAAGGGCAAAATCACGTTTAGAATCAAACCCCATACTGGCCAGAGATGATTGGAGGGCTCAAACAAAACCTTGTGCTCACCAGGACCCAGGAGAAAAGAGCAATGACCCCACAAGAGATTGACCCAGACTTACCTGTGAGTGTTCAGGAGTCTGTGGCAGAGGCATAGGTCAGTGGTGGCCTGCTACAGGGTCGGGGACACTGAGTGAGGCAGTGCATGCAAGGCAACATTTGAAGGAGGCTGACCCCCTTGGATTGCAAGGAGATCCAGCCAGTCCATCCTAAAGGAGATCAGTCCTGGGTGTTCATTGGAAGGACTGATGCTGAAGCTGAAACTCCAATACTTTGGCCACCTCGTGCAAAGAGTTGACTCATTGGAAAAGACCCTGATGCTGGGAGGGATTGGGGGCAGGAGGAGAAGGGGACCACAGAGGGTGAGATGGCTGGATGGCATCACTGACTCAATGGACATGAGTTTGAGTAAACTTCAAGAGTTAGTGATGGCCAGGGAGACCTGGTGTGCTGCGATTCATGGGGTCACAAAGAGTCGGACATGACTGAGAGACTAAACTGAACTGAACTGAACTGAACTGACATTATCTTCATTACTTCCATCACAGTTTGGTCTCAGGTAAAACAACAGGAATGAGGCACAGCCACTCCCATTAACAGAAAATCAGATTCAAGTTTTATTGAGCATGGCCCTGCCAATCAGAACAAGATGCAGTTTCCCCCTCAGGCAGTTCTTCCCATCAGGAAGCTTCCATATGCCTCTTATCCTTATCAGATAGAGGGCAGACAGATTGAAAACCACAAGCATGGAAAATTAATCAAGCTGATCACATGGACCACAGCCTTGTCTAACTCAATTAAACTTTGAGCTACACCGTGTAGGGCCACCTAAGATGGACGGGTCATGGTGCAGAGTTCTGACAAAATGTGGTCCACTGGAGAAGGCAATGGCAAACCACTTCAGTATTTCTGCCTTAAGAACCCCTTGAACATTATGATAAGGCAAAAAGATATGATACTGAAGGATGAATTCCCCAGGTTGGTAGGTGCCCAATATGCTACTGGAGGAGAGTGGAGAAATAACACAAGAAAGAATGAAGGGATGGAGCCAAAGTGAAAACAATGCCCAGTTGTGGATGTGACTGGTGATGGAAGGAAAGTCTGATGCTGTAAAGAACAATATTGCATAGGAACCTGGAATGTTAGGTCCATGAATCAAGGTAAATTGGAAGTGGTCAAACAGGACATGGCAAGAGTGAACATTGATGTTTTAGGAATCAGTGAACTAAAATATGCTGGAATGGGCAAATTTAACTTCAGTTCAGTTCAGTTGCTCAGTCGTATCCAACTCTTTGCAACCCCATGAATTGCAGCATGCCAGGCCTCCCTGTCCATCATCAACTCCCGGAGTTTACTCAGACTCATGCCCGTCGAGTCGGTGATGCCATCCAGCCATCTCATCCTCTGTTGCCCCCTTCTCCTCCTGCCCCCAATCCCTCCCAGCATCAGGGTCTTTTCCAATGAGTCAACTCTTTGCACGAGGTGGCCAAAGTATTGGAAGGACAGCTTCAGCATCATCACCTTCCAATGAACACCCAGGACTGATCTCCTTTAGGATGGACTGGTTGGATCTCCTTGCAGTTCAAGGGACTCTCAGGAGTCTTGTCCAACACCACAGTACAAAAGCATCAATTTTTTGGTGCTCAGCTTTCTTCACAGCCCAACTCTCACATCCATACATGACCACTGGAAAAACCATAGCCTTGACCAGATGGACCTTTGTCGGCAAAGTAATGTCTCTGCTTTTTAACATGCTATCTAGGTTGGTCATAACTTTCCTTCCAAGGAGTAAGTGTCTTTTAATTTCATGGCTGCAGTCACCATCCACAGTGATTTTGGAGCCCCAAAAAATGAAGCCTGATGGTGTTTCCACTGTCTCCCCATCTATTTCCCATGAGGTGATGGAACCAGATGCCATGATCTTAGGTTTCTGAATGTTGAGCTTTAAGCCAACTTTTTCACTCTCCTCTTTCACTTTCATCAAGAGGCTTTTTTAGTTCCTTGTCACTCTCTGCCATAAGGGTGGTGTCATCTGCATATCTGAGGTTATTGATATTTCTCCCAGCAATCTTGATTCCAGCTGTGCTTCTTCCAGCCCAGCGTTTCTCATGATGTACTCTGCACATAAGTTAAATAAGCAGGGTGACAATATACAGCCTTGACGTACTCCTTTTCCTATTTGGAACCAGATGACTATTATATCTACTACTGTGGGCAAGAACCCCTTAGGAGAAATGGAGTAGCCATCATGGTCAACAAAAGAGTCTGAAATGCAGTACCTGGATGCAATCTCAAAAACAACAGAATGATCTCTGTTCATTTCCAAGGCAAACCATTCAATATCACAGTAATCCAAGTCTACACTGCAACCAAAAATGCCAAAGAAGCTGAAGCGGAATGATTCTACAAAGACCTACAAGTCCTTCTAGAACTAACACCCCAAAAAGATGTCCTTTTCATTATAGGGGACTGGAATGCAAAAGTAGATAGTCAAGATACACCTGGAGTAACAGGCAAATTTGGCCTTGGAGTACGGAATGAAGCAGGGCAAAGGCTAATAGAGTTTTGCCAAGAGAACTCATGGGTCATAGCAAACACCATTTTAAAACAACACAAGAGAAGACTCTACACATGGACATCGCCAGATGGTCAACACTGAAATCGGATTGATTATATTCTTTGCAGGCGAAGATGGAGAAGCTCTATACAGTCAGCAAAAACAAGACCAAGAGCTAACTGTGGCTCAGATCATGAACACCTTATTGCCAAATTCAGACTTAAAGAAAGTAGGGAAAGCCACTGGACTATTCAGGTATGACCTAAATCAAATCCCTTACAATTATATGGTGGAAGTGACAAATAGATTCAGGGATTAGGTCTGATAGACAGAGTGCCTGAAGAACTATGGATGGAGGTTCGTGACATTGTATAGCAGGCGGAGATCAAGACCATCCCCATGAAAAAGAAATGCAAAAGGCAACATGTTTGTCTGAGGAGGCCTTCCAAGGAGCTGAGAAAAGAAGAGAAGCTAAAGGCAAAGGAAAAAACAAAAGATACACCCATTTGAACGCTGAGTTTCAAAGAACAGCACAAAGACATAAGAAAGCATTCCTCAGTGATCAATGCAAATAATAGAGGAAAACAACAGAATGGGAAAGACTAGCGATATCTTCAAGAAAATTAGAGATACTAAGGGAACATATCATGCAAAGATGGGCACAATAAAGAACAGAAACATTATGGACCTAATGGAAGCAGAAGATATTAAGAAGAGGTGGCGAGAATACACAGAAGTACTATACAAAAAAGATCTTCATGACACAGATAACCACGATGGTGTGATTGATGACTCTTCTAGAGTCAGACATCCTGGAATGCAAAGTCAAACAGGCCTTAGGAAGCATCTCTACCAACAAAACTAGTGGAGGTGATGGATTTCCCAATTGAGCTATTTCAAATCCTAGAAGATGATGCTGTGAATGTGATGCACTCAATATGCCAACAAATTTGGAAAACTCAGCAGTGGGCACAGGACTGGAAAAGGTCAGTTTTCATTCCAATCCCAAAGAAAGGCAATGCCAAAGAATGGTCAAACTACCACACAATTGCATTCATCTCACACACTAGCAAAGTAATTGTCACAATTCTCCAAACCAAGCTTCAACAGTATGTAAACTGTGAACTTACAGATGTTCAAGTCAGATTTAGAAAGGGCAGAGAAGCCTGAGTTCAAATTGCCAACATCTGTTGGATCATCAAAAAAGCAAGATAATTCCAGAAAGGAATCTACTTCTGCTTTATTGACTATGCCAAAGCCTTTGACTGTGTGGATCACAACAAACTGTAAAATTCTTCAAGAGATGGGAATACCAGACCATCTTATCTGCCTCCTGAGAAATCTATATGCAGGTCAAGAAGCAAAAATTAGAACTGGACATGGAACAACAGACTGGTTCCAAATAGGGAAAGGAGTACATCAAAGCTGTATATTGCCACCCCGCTTATTTAACTTATATGCAGAGTATATCATGTGAAATGCCAGGCTGGATGAAGCACAAGAACAAATCAAGATTTCCAGGAGAAATATCAATAACCCCAGATGCCCAGATGACACCATTATATGTAAGAAAACAAAGAAGAACTAAAGAGCCTCTTGATGAAAGTGAAAGGGTAGAGTAAAAAAGCAGGCTTAAAACTCAACATTCAGAAAATTAACATCATGGTATTCGGTCCCATCACTTCAAGATAAATAGATGGGTAAACAATGGAAACAGTGGCCAATTTTATTTCTTTGGTCTCCAAAATCACTGCTGTAGGTGACTGCAGTCTTGAATTTAGAAGACACTTGCTCCTGGAAGAAAAGCTGTGACCAATCTAGACAGCATATTAAAAAGCAGAGATATTACTTTGCCAACAAAGATCCATTTATTCAAGGCTATGGTTTTTCCAGTAGTCGTGTATGGATGTGAGAGGTGGACTATAAAGAAACTGAGTGCCAAAGAATTGATGATTTTGAACTATAATGTTGGAAAAGGCTCTTGAGAGTCTCTTGGATGGCAAGGAGATCAAACCAGTCAATCCTAAAGGAAATCATTTCTGAATGTTCATTGGAAGGACTGATGCTGAAACTGAAACACTAATACTTTGGCCACCTGATGCAAAGAACTGACTCATTGGAGAAGCCCCTGATGGTGGGAAACATTGAAGACAGGAGGAGAAGGGGATGACACAAGTTGAGATGGTTGGATGACATCACCAACTCGATGGACATGAGTTTGAGCAAGCTTCGAGTTTGGTGATGGACAGGGAAGGCTGATGTGCTGGGGTCCATGTGGTCGCAAAGAGTCTGAAACACTGAGTTACTGAACTGAAGGCTTTCAAAAATATCATTCTGGTTTAAGAATTCTGGAAAAATAATAATTGTAGAGCTGTTTCCCTTATGTATTGAGTATAGCTATCTATCCTCATTTAGTCTCCTAGTGATGAACATATAGACTATTCTTAATATCTATTATGAACACTGTTGAAAGCTCTCATCTATCTCTATATGTTTATTTTTGCAAAAAACTCCACAAAGCACAAATTATACTTACATGCCTATTATATTGCATTCAAGAAATGATTTCCCAATTTTAAGCCAGATTCTATCTATTGTCCTTTGTCCTTTGCAACAGTGTCAGCTTCCCTGTTTATTTTGAGGCTAAGACTTCATAACTAAGTGGACAATATATTCAGTAACTATGGGAAGAAAAATAATTACCTGACACAATTCACACAACCAAATGTCTGTATGTGATACAGTACTGAAACAGTAAGCACTGGAAGAATTGAAAGAGTACACAAGCTTAAAGAACTAATATCGATGGATTGTGGAAGGTATCAGTGCTGGCAGCACAAATTGTAAATTTCTCCAAAAACAGAAAAGGGAACCAAAATTCCATGGAGAGCATAAACAGCAAAACTTGGGGAAAGGGTATCAAAATTCAAGCAGATTCTCAGCTATAAGACCTGACATTTATTAACATCTGTATGGGTAAAAAACAGGAAATCAAACAAGCAGCTTGATGGACCTGAAATGGAAGAAACCAAAAATAGCAACATGTATTGACTGGAAAGCATCCCTGGTCAATTTGAGAAAGACAACTGAAAAGGGAGGAACTTCCCCCACTCCAACAGCAGATGAGCGCAGGGGACCCAAAATAAGGCCATATGGTGAAAAGAGGCCTGCTAGCTTTTATGAAACTTAAAAACTGACTTTGTCACCTCTTTTCCAGAATAGGACTTAACACTGAGGAAAACCTACTGAGAGTGGATTCAAAATTGAGCAAGTTAAGGGTCATGGAGATAGAAGAAAGAGAATGTCCACAGAAAAGGAGGAAAACAGAAGTGAAACAGGGCTCAGATTTTCACAAAGTAGTCATATTCTGAACAAGGGAGGAGAGAGAGTGTGTGTGTTCTGGTATATACTGTAGTAGCCTGACATGTGGGGACTTCCCACCTGGCTCAGTGGTAAAGAATCCACCTGCCAAAGCAGAAGACCTGCATCAGAAAGGCCCCCTGGAGAAGGAAATGGCAACCCACTCCAGTATTCTTGCATGGGAAATCCTGTGGACACAGAAACCTGAATGGCACAGTTCATGGGATCACAAAAGAGTCGAACACGACTTAGTGCCTAAACAATTATAATACTAAACAGCAAACTACAAAGGTTGTGGAAAACTGTACTGATATAACACCCTGTAGATATAGAACCAGATGGAGACTTAAGGATATATTAGATTGAAATTTTAAAATGGAAAATTTAAAGTATGGTGTCTATGAGTGTATGCCTGGATTTCGTATACACAGGCACACACCCACAGAGACATATGCACACACACATGAAAGCAATTATTATAAAAGCCAGGATAATGTTTATGTATGGGGATGAGAAAAGGTAAAATCTAGGATGGATCACAGGAAGGGAGCTTCTAGAGTGACTGACAAAGTTTTATTTCTTGACTAATTTGTTTCACCATGCATTCACTTCATGTGGTTTTGTATTATTGTTTTATCTTACAATAAATGGTTTTAAAAGGGGGCTAATTCTTCCAGTGCTGTGCTGTGCTTATCCACACAGTCTTACCTGACTCTTTGTGACCTCATGGATTGTAGCCTTCCAGGCTCCTCTGTCCATGGAGGTTCTCCAGGCAGGAATACTGGAGTGTGTTGCCATGCCCTCCTCCAGGAGATGCTCCCAACCCAGAGATCGAATCCAGGTCTTCCAAATTGCAGGTGGATTCTTTACAATCTGAGCCACCAAGGAAGCCCAAGAATCCTGGAATGGGTAGCTTATTCCTTCTCCAGGGGATCTTTTTGACCCAGGAATTGAACCGGGGTCTCCTGCATTGCAGGCATATTCTTTACCAACTGAGATACCAAGGAAGCCCATTTCCTTCAAACCATATGACTAATTCCCCAAAAGATCTGGAAAAGAACATGAAGAGATATGAATATAGACCTAATATCTGTTGCAATCACATACTTTTAATACAGAATGCAGTCATTGATTTAAATCATTTAGCTTTACAAGATGCCAAAACAATTAACTGAATTGTAAAAACTTCCACTAAAGATGGCATTTTATCCAATCTTGCCAAATAGTGATCTAACCAAATCTCATTAAATTAATTATATTTTGCTAAATTGAATGAATTAATTATTATTTGGGCTTCCCAGGTGACTCAGAAGTTAAGAATCTGCCTGCCAATGCAGGAGGCTTTGGAGACACTGGTTTGATCCCTGGGTTGGGAAGATTCCCTAGAGGAGGAAACGGTAACCCACCCCAGCACTTTGCTTGGAGAATCCCATGGACAGAGGAGCCTGGCAGGTTACTACTGTTCATAGCATTGCAAAGAATTGGACATGAATGAGCATACACACACTTGCATGACATATTTAAGACAAAGATTCAAGACCTTGACTAAACTGCCTTTAATAACATTGTCTAACTCTGTTTTTTGAAGTGAAAAACACAAAGATATGACAGGAATTGACATCACAGTACATATAAAACTTGATAACATGCAAAAAGACCCTATTATGAGAATTTTCACAAAGATCATCCAATAAATGTCTTCTTAATCTACACTTCTTCAACTCTGTTTATCTAAAGTAGATCAGGCTGATATGGTTGTCATCCTCAAAGTCTGCAGAGAATAATTCCATCTTCATGGTGATTTATTATAAGGGATTATATTTTGAGGAATTTATTATATTAAGAGTTCAGTTCAGTTAAGTCACTCAGTCAAGTCCAACTCTTTGCGACCCCATGGACTGCAGCACGCCAGGCCTCCCTGTCCAGGTGTCCCAGAGTCCACCCAAACTCATGTCCATCAAGTTGGTGATGCCATCCAACCATCTCATCCTTTCTCCTCCTGCCTTCAATCTTTCCCAGCATCAGGGTCTTTTCAAATAAGGCAGCTCTTCGCATCAGGTGGCCAAAGTATTGGAGTTTCAGCTTTAGCATCAGTCCTTCCAATGAACACCCAGGACTGCTCTCCTTTAGGATGGACTGGTTGGATCTCCTTGCAGTCCAAGGGACTCTCAAGAGTCTTCTCCAACACCATAGTTCAAATACATCAATTCTTCAGCGCTCAGCTTTCTTCACAGTCCAACTCTCACATCCATACATGACTACTGGAAAAACCATAGCCTTGACTAGATGGACTTTTTCTGGCAAAATAATATCTTTGCTTTTTAAAATCCTGTCTAGGTTGGTCATAACTTTTCTTCCAAGGAGTAAATGCCCTTTTATTTCATGGCTGCAGTCACCATCTGCAGTGATTTTGGAACCCAAAAAAATAAAGTCTGCCACTATTTCCACTGTTTCTCCATCTATTTGCCATGAAGTGATGGGATTAGATGCCATAATCTTAGTTTTCTGAATGTTGAGCTTTAAGCCAACTCTTTCACTCTCCTCTTTCACTTTCATCAAGAAGCTCTTTAGTTCTTTTTCACTTTTTGCCATAAGGATGGTGTTATCTCCATATCTGAGGTTATTGATATTTCTCCCAGCAATCTTGATGTCAGCTTGTGCTTCATCTAGCCCAGTGTTTCTCATGATGTATTAAGGAAAAATATATTAATTATATTAAGAAGAATTAATGTATTTGCTTCCTTTTCATTCCTTCACTCCTCACCATCTTCATTCCCACCTGCAGGAGTCCTAGTGGAAGGCAGTCATGCAAACAGAAGCCTAAAGTTGTGTTTTGTAGGACTGGGGAAGGGCAGAGGTGCAATCAAGTAAAATAATCAGAACAGCCGGGTCACTGTGAGAGTATCGAGATTGCTAGCCTCAGGGAGAGCCTAACTACAATCCCAGGTTAACAGCTATGGTCCCTCATTAGGGATCTACTGAATCTCTGATGGAGATAAGGAAGCATATTAGCAAGGATGGTCCTACTTGAGGACAAATTAACTTGTGGAATCTTGCAAGCTTCTCCAGTGGTCTCAGCCTGCAAAACAGCATGAAGTAATTTGCACAATTCTGACCTCTCCACAATCTAAGACTTTATTTTATTATGGAGATTTTCTCTTATTTAGTCTACATTTTTTTCTAAATTTCTATTCATTAGCCCTACTATGCTTCCTATTCTTGGATATCATAAATTCATTCTTGCCTTATAGCTTTGAGTTTTAAGTAGCTTGCCACCACTTAGTTATTGCTTATTCATGTTGTGATTACTGAGCTCTGCTTCTTTTAAGTCACTCTCATTATTGCCTTAATCATGGCAGTTGTGCTTCTGTGAATCATTATCCTACCAATGTCACCACTGGTAGTAAAGTACTGGATCTCAGGGATAATTATTGTTTGGTATTTATATTATTATTTTTCACTTATATAGGCTCTTTATTCATCTGAAACTTTATTCATAACAAGAATTTTTTTCTGGTCATTCTTGCTAAACTTAAAAAAAAAAAACATTGCATAAAGAAATGCAAGAGGAGATTTCATGCATCATCTTACTTTATTTCTTAATTTTCAGATGTGGAAACAGAGTCCAACAAAGTTTGACTGAATTGTCCAAAGGCGCTTGTCTGTAGCAGAGCCAAAATTAAGCAACAGTTTTCTTGACTTGGCCAGCACAAATTAATTTTGAAAAAATGCAAAATATAAATGTATTAATAAATAAATATTTTTAAAAATATGACTCATAATCAAGAGTAAAAGCTGTACAATTGTAGGTGCTGCTTGCTCAATAAGACTTATTAAAACACATCCTCTGAGGTCAGTTGTTACCTAAAATTTGTTGATAGGCTTGATAGATGAGTCCACCCAGATATGGATTCATACCTATAACAAGTCTCAGGATGGGATGGGGCAGTGTGGAGAGCTGCTCACTTTAAGGATAGCAAGACAAAGCTCCTTCTGTGGTCCCGCACACTCTGTCCTATGTCACCTCTTCATGGTCGCCTTTCTACTAAAGAGATCTTAGTACTTGGCTAGTCTGGGTTTCTCCAAGTTTCCAAATCTTAGATTATAAATGAGTTTTTTGACGTCTTCAATATGTTATTCAAAAGTGCTTGCTACCCGCTTTGCTTGTTAACTTTGTGAGTAATTCTCTTTCCTTCTTCATGCAATTTTCTGCGATGTTTTCCTAGCAGGCAGGCATTTATTTAAAAATAAAAATTACTGAAAGGGAAAATTTCTCATTGAGGCTCAAGCTTCAAGCAATTTCTCACTGGACAAAAATATGATGCCATCATCCTTTGAAGTATAACACTTAAAAATTTACTTGATTGAAACAGCTAAAGGAAAATGTCTGGTTAATTATTTCATTTAATTATGTAGCAGGCAAAAGAATACTATAAATGTCACTTTTTAAATTTGGATTTTAGGTAAATTATACTTGATCTCTGAAAAAGTAAAATAGATGCAGTTCACAAATTACATAACTATGGGTAAAATATCTGATTCACTTGTTGTATCATTTTGGTGTGCTGAAAACTAAGACATTAACTAGGTAATTAGGATTGTCATTTACTAGGTAACTATCATGCAACTTTTGTAAGTTCTATGAATCTGCAAGAGATATAGGATATAATTTATGACCTACAGGTATTTACAATCTAATTATGAAACCACGTAACTGAAACAATTAAAGAGAAGCTAAAGGGTAAGGTGACAAATCCAATCTGGTTTTGTGGAGTGGAATAGTCCAAGGTGGGAAAGATGTGAGCTGTGTCCTGATGTAGGATGGGATTTAGATAATTAGGAAGGATGAAGTAGGCATGCCAGAAAAGGAAAATTCTACAGGAAAATAACAATAACTAATAATAATAATAATAGTCACAAGAAAGGTAAATAAGTTGTTGTATGTGAGAAATAGTGACATGCCCTACCCAGTTGAAGCTATATTCAATAGAATAATGAAGAATTATTAATGCTCTTGAAAGCAGGCTAACAACTTAGAGAATTCCAGGCATCTTTGTATCCCCTGGCACCCGGCTGCTCAGCAAATCCCCATTGAGTTAAATGAGCTCAGAGATACATTAGTCCTTCTCATTCATTCACAAAAAATGAAACTGAAGGTCAGAGAGACCAAGATATTTGAACAAGATGTCACTGGTAGTGGACTGCACACACTCACCACTACCTCTTAACTCCACAACAGAAAGTTCCAGGTGGCAGAAGTCATGTTTAAGTTCACCCACCCCGAATCCACCAGATGCTTTTAAAGTTTCTGTTGAAGACAATATATAGGCAGGAAAAGTCACATCTCTTTGGAAGCTCTTGTTCAAGTGGAAGGGATCCTCTTCAAATGAGATGTAACTCTGAGTTAATTTTCCACATGATCTACAGTACAAAGAGGCTGAGACTAATAAAACTGAGGATTCAAGCTTCACTATCATCTTTTCTTACAAGGAAAAGAGAAAAAATTACTTCCGCTAAACTCATGTATATTAAGTGATGGAATGACAGTGTGAAAGTCATTAGGACAGAATTTGGAGGGGAGTCATTCATTGTAAACCTTTATTTATATGCTTTCTCAAGAACATTTAAATGTATCAGTGCAAATTGGAAAATGCCCTTCAATCATCTGCTAATTGTTCCATATCCCTCCAGACATTAAGCTTTTCAAAACTCTAGCTGAATTTGACAAAGGCAGTAGTTCCCAGATTTCTTGATATTTCCACTACGAATATCAGGCTGATGAACTGAATTTCTCAATTTATGGCCACATTTTTTTTATAATGTAGGATGTGTCCATTTCTCTCAACATAAATATTATGTTCCTACTTCTGTTTCAAATTAATAGCTTCTTTAAGTTAACTATGTTTTTGTTGTACTACTATTTTGTTTGTGGCTTTCTCTATTTCAGCCTTACTAAAATTAATGAATTAATAGTGAAACTATTGAAACTATAGCGCACTGAAAGTCGACAACACCCGCATACTACCTCTTGCTAAATGGTCCTTTCTGTGTTTAGTTTTGTCCTTTTTATTCTGATTCGTTGTATCCACAGTGCTAGAACCAGAAGGCACTCAGAGCTATTTGTTGAATGAATAATTGAGTGCTATCTTCTTAAAAAGTAAAGAAAAAGGAATGCTTAAAACAAGATAGAAACTATAACATCAAAAAAAAAAAAAAAGACTGGAATATTTCATGCAATGGGTAACAAGAGAACTAATTTGCTACATGCATTAAATGCTTGCATGTCTACTGTTTTTATAGACTTTCCAATATCTCTATCATCCAGGGAAAGCAGGTACTTCATTGACCAAATGAATTTATTGACTTATCTAAGGTTACATATTCAGTAAATAGAAGTTTTCAGACTCCTGACTCTGAGTTTATTGCCCTACCTACTATAAAATGCTACACTCTGAATTATTTTGGGTTTCACAGATGTCACAGTAATAATTTGTCCAGTTATTCAGTATTTTGTCTTTTGAAAAATTAGTTGATATGAAAGCTAGCTTCTGGATTATGACCTGCTGGAGGAGAGAGTCACTGGAGTTCTGAACACTTTTTAATAAAAAGTGCAAACAAGATTTAGCAAGAAGGGTCATGAGTCAAAAACATTAGCAAAATATTTCCACAACTATTTTGGTTCATTTATTTTTCCCTATAAGAAATGTCAGCCTTTGTTTATTCAAAGATATGCAACCACCATTTATTAATACCCTTTTTAGTCAGACCACATAATGCAGGCAGGCAAAGTTAGATAAAACATCTGCAGAGCAGACTTGCTTTCCATGACTGATGTTGTTCCACAGAGATATGTCATAAGCAATATAACTGCTGGAAACTCAAATAGCAGCATAAATAAGATATATCCATGGAACGTTTTGAAAAACCTTAAAACAATTCTCCTATATTTTTAGTTTCCTAAGCTTATAATCAAGGCATCATATTTGCCTTACTATAACAGAGTTGTGCATCCTCTACCCAAATGGTTTGCATGGAGACAGATGCTCTGCACTGAGAAAATATCAATAAAATAATTAATTGGAAGTGACAAGTGCCTTCAGCCAAAAGACCAAAGGGAATTGTCACCTTGAAAGTGTATGTAACAGAAGGATCCAAAGGAAAAAAAAAATGAAATGGAAAAAGTGCCAGTGTTAATCCAGAAATTAATCTCAGGGGTGTGTTAGTCCAGGTTAATTGAATCAACAATGGTTTTACTTTCATTTTGAATCAAAGCATTTTCAAAAAGAGAGGGGAGGCCAAAATATCCTCAACTAGATTAGGGGAAACAGGACAGCTGAATCAGCAGCATAATCAAGAAATATTTGAAAAAGTGATGTGTATTTATTGGGCAAGATATATAAATGTGGCTCCACCACTTGAGTTTACAAACTAGGACTGACAGTACTTATCTGGGAAAAGGAATCCATCAAAAACAAAGTATTGATTGAGTGGCGTTAAGCTACAAGCAGTTTAAACATTCTGTGCCTAAATAAAATTTGTTCCTGCTTTCCAGAAACTTAGATTCTAAGAAATATAATAATAGCAATATTAGAAACAACAATAACCTCTATCATTATTGGTGCCATTTCTTGAGCTACTAGTTACTGCTAAAAGCCAGGGGCTCCTTTGGTGGCTCAGTGGTAAAAGAATCTGCCTGCAATGCAAGAGATTCAGGAAACACGGGTTCAATCCCTGGGCCTGGAAGATTGCTTGGAGGAGGAAATGACAAACTACTCCAGTATTCTTGCCTGGAAAATTCCATGGACAGAGGAGCCTGATGGGCTGCAATCCAAGGGGTCACGAACAGTCAAGCATGACTAAGCAACTGAGCATGAAAATAATATGCCAAGTACTTTACAGGCATTATCTCTCCCAATCTTCACAATCTAAAATGTTACTATTGTCTCCATTTTAATGTTGGAGAACCTGAAGCTTAAAGATAATAAGCTGCCCAAGTTCCGTAACTAGTAATAGGTGAGTGGATTAACAAAAATAACACTCCAAAGCCTGTGAGCTCTTCCTCTGTATTACTGTGTCCTAAATTAGCCACATGTAAAATGCTTCCCTGGTGGCTCAGATGGTAAAGAACCTGCCTGCCAATGCAGGAGACATAAGAAACACAGGTTTGATCCCTGGGTTGGGAAGATCCCCTGGAGGAGGGCATGACAACCCACTCCTGTATTCTTGCCTGGAAATTCCCATGGATAGTGGAGCCTAGTGGGCTACAGTGCATAGCATCACAAAGAGTCAGACATGACTGAAGTAACTTAGCATGAATGCAGGCAGAATGAATGAAAAGAAGCATATTATTAGTCCTAGATGGAATTGGACAGTGAAGACAAGATAACAATTATATCACAAAAAAACAAAAGAACAAGCAGGATACTTGTTTTAAAAAGCACAGTGATT
The DNA here is from genome assembly GCF_019320065.1 of Cervus canadensis. NCBI lineage: Eukaryota > Metazoa > Chordata > Mammalia > Artiodactyla > Cervidae > Cervus > Cervus canadensis. Next base: position 2,663,140 of record NC_057396.1, read on the forward strand.
GCATAGAGATAGATAGCTAGCATACACATTCAACCTCAACTGCAAGTGCATAATTTGAAGTTTCAGAAATGTAAAATGAAGAATTTGACTCTATTGTCTCCTAATGTCAGGTACAATGACTGCAGAGAACTAAGATTCACTGGAGAAAGAAATAGCAAGCCACTCCAGTATTCATGCCTGGAGAATTCCATTGCCAAAGAAGTTGGTGGGCTACAGTCCATGGGGTTGCGAAGAGTTAGACACGACTAACAAGTTAGAGTGACTAATGCACACATACACACACACACACACACACACACACAAATAAATCTTAATACAGTCAGCTAGTGTTTGATAGCTACAAAGGGACATTAAGACAATCCTATTAATAAAATTCTTATTAATGTCTTTTTATTTATAAATCTCCATTGGATTAGGCAATGAGAGAAACTTAAATTCTAAATTAAATGTAAACATAATTTGTTACAAATGGACATGGCACAAATGACTGGTTGAAAACTGAGAAAGGAGTGCAACAAGGCTTCATACTGTCACCCTGATTATTTAACTTATATGAAGAGAATAACATGTGAAATGCTGCATTGGATGAATCACAAGCTGGAGTCAAGATTCATGTGCTTAATCACTGGCGCTGGGAAAGATTGAAGGCAAAAGGAGAAGGGGACTGAAGAGGATGAAATGTTTAGATAGCATTACCAACTCAGTGGACATGAATTTGAGCAAGCTCTAGGAGATAGTGGTGGCCAGAGAAGCCTGACATGCTAGAGTCCATGGGATCATAAAGAATCAGGCATGATTTAGTGACTGAACAGCAACAACAAATTAATTGTTCAGACATTCTCAAATGGCAATTCGTGTGAGGTACACCATTAATTACAACAGTCAATAGCTATTTGAATAAATACAAAGCAGTAGTGGGAATCCTTAAAGAGTCATAAATGGAAAAAAGTAACAGTAATTCATCAGTCAAACCTCCAAAATAAACTCTATTGGAACAGCATATGTGAAAATCAGATATATCTTTATTAAGGAGAAAACGCAAATAGGTAATAACCCTCATATTTACTGTTCAATACACTGGCATGTGAATGAGAAGTCACTTCAGTCATGTCTAACTCTCTGCAACCCTATGGACTGTAGTCCTCTGGGCTCCTTTGTCCATGGGATTCTCCAGGCAAGAATACTGGAGTGGGTTGCCATGCCCATCTCTAGGGTATCTTCCAGACCCAGGGGTCAAACCCATATCTCTTATGTCTCTTGCATTGGGAGGTGAGTTCTTTACAACTAGCACCACCTGAGAATTAATATTTTTCTTTGCAAGCTCTCTATCAGACTGTTAGAGTAGGTAAATCATCTCATTTGAAGGATGAAGAAAGTGGGCTTTAGGGATACTAAGTGATTTTACAAAGATGAGATAGCCACTGATGGTCGGTATGGTATTTTAGCTGTTTTTTGTTTTTGTTTTTTAATTAAAGCTGGCTGTCTTCAATAAGAAAGAGGAGAAAGTAAAAGTAAAAACAGATATAACAGTTATATTTTTAGTTTAATGAGACTATATCTGTTGAAATTATGGAAATCTAAAAAGTAGGTCAAAAGAATCTGTTTTGCTGGGTAACTTCTGTTTTGAATCATATATGTATCTGAGAGTCATATGAAGCTGCCATACTTGCTTCATCGGTGTTAAAAACATCATTTTGTACAAAAATCATTTGGCATTTCTGCAGACTCCTATATTTGTCTAATCTCTCATGCTGAAGGTCACCTTAGTACAGGGATAAAGAGTTTATCACCTTTTTTGACAAAATAAATCCTTCTTTTCCATCTGCCACTAGGGTGGAGTAGGAAATGTATTCATATATGTAGAATAATATAACATATTTGTTATATATCATATTATATATTATTATATATCACATTATAATTTATATTAATAATCTTATAATCATTGTTATAATATATGATAATTATATATTAAATAAATTATATATTACAACTATATATTATATTTTATTATAATATATTATATATTAATATATATTATAGATTATAATGTGTATTATATGCATATATGCATACATATATATGTATAAAACACATATTATAAGCATATATATATATGTTTATCCCTTATGGTCATATCATTGGCAAATATTTTTCACTCTTTGTAGGTTGTCTATTTGTTTTGCTGATGGTTTACTTTCTTATGCTAAAGTGCTTAAATTTAATTAGGTCCAATTTATTTATTTTTGCTTTTATTTTCTTTACTTTAGTAAAAAAAGCCAAAAAAAATCTTTCTGTGACTTAAATGCACCTATTTATTACTGAATTAGATATATTTTCATTATATATATAATTACTCCATTGCATATATATAAATATACATTATATTTATTTATATAATATATATTTCATATAATATTATATATTATCATATATTATATATTACTTTTATATATTATTATATATATCTTTAGTATATATAATATATATTGTATTTTATTATATATAATAATATATATATTATTATGTTATATGTACTATATATGTGTTATATATAGAATATATTATATATATGATAATATATTTTATAATATATAAATATATAGTTTATGATGTATTCTATTATAATTTTATTATCATATATTATATATATATTTATAATTATATATTTAATACAGTTATATATATTTATATATAATAATAGAATATAATGTTTTAAATGTAATATTATATAATATAAGATTATATATCATATAATGTTACATATAATTTTATGGAATATATTATTATGTATCATATAATATTACATATAATATTACGGTTTATATATATTATAATTTTATGTATTATAATAATATATTTAGTATACACAGTAAATATATTATATTGTATATATAATACTATAAATTATAATATCATATCATATATATTATAGTCTATATATAATATAATATTATATATAATATGCATATATACTTATATATATTACACATATTATATATATATTAATCCCTTATGATCATATCATTGGCAAATATTTTTCCCTCTTGGTAGGTTGCCTTTTTGTTTTGTTGATGGTTTCCTTTCTTATGATAAAGTGCTTAAATTTAATTAGGTCCCGTTTGTTTATTTTTGCTTTTATTTCCTTTACTTTAGGAAACAAAGCCAAAAAAAATATTTCTGTGACTTAATTGCAAGGAGAGTCTCCCAATGTTTTTCCCCAGGATTTTTTTTTTATGGTATTTGGTTTTAACTTAGGTCTTTAATCCATTGGAAATTTAGGTTTGCATGTAAGGTGAGAAATGCTCTAATTTCATTTTTTACATGTAGCTGTCCAGTTTTCCCAGGGTCACTTATTGAAGAGACTGTCTTTTCTCCATTGTTATTCCTGCCTCCTTTGATGTAGATTAATTGATCATAAGTGGGTGGGTTTATTTCTGGGCTCTCTATCTTTTTCCATTGATCCAATTCATTCTAATGTTGGGGCTTCCCTGGTGGCTCAGTGGTAAAAAACTCTTTCTACCAATATAGGTGACATGGGTTTGATCCCTGGATTGAGAAGATATCCTGGAGAAGGAAATGGCAACATATTCTAGTCTTTTGCCTAGGAAATCCCATGGACAAAGGAGTCTGGTGGGTTACATTCCACCGGGTTGGAAAAGAATCAGACATGAGAGCAACTGAGCAATTCTTATATGTATATAGTGATATCTCATTATAATTTTAATTTGCAAATCTCTGACAACTAATGAAGTTGAACAACTTACATTTGGCTTCCTGTCTATGTATCTATCTTACTTTGTGAAGTTTCTGTTCATTTTTGTCCATTTTTAATTGAGTTCCCGCATTTTTCTTATTAAATTGCATGTATTTGTTATAATTCTGACCATGCTTTATAAAGAAGTTATCCTACCCTGCAGCTTTTCCTTTCATTTTCCTAACAGTAAGTTTCAAACAGGAGGAATTTTTGATTTTGATGAAGAAAAGCTTGGCATTTTTTCTCTTATGCTTCATGATTTGGAGAGTTATACGGGAAATTGTTCTCTAATACAAAGTCAAAATGATCTTCTTCTAAGTGTTTTTCTAGAAAATTTATAATTTTAGATTTTAAGTTTAGAGCTATGATCCATTTCAAGTTTATATTAGTAATGATGTGAAACAAAGGTTGAGAATAATTTTTATATAAATATTCAGTTTCTCTAGGATCAATTGTTAGAAGGATAATCATATACCTACTAAACAACATCATAACAATTATTGAAATCTTTGGGAATTGTCCTCAGGGACAATAGTCAGTGGAGAAACTTCATTCACTAAAACCTACTAAGTCTCAGTTAATAATGAGAGTCTAGGGTATTAGACAGAGAAGGCAAGGCACCCCACTCTAGTACTCTTGCCTGGAAAATCCCATGGACAGAGGAGCCTGGTAGGCTGCAGTTCATGGGGTCGCGAAGAGTCGGACACGACTGAGCGACTTCACTTTCGCTTTCACTTGCATGCATTGGAGAAGGAAACGGCAACCCACTCCAGGGTTCTTGCCTGGAGAATCCCAGGGACAGGGGAGCCTGGTGGGTTGCCGTCTTTGGGGTCGCACAGAGTCGGACATGACTGAAGTGACTTAGCAGTAGCAGCAGCAGGGTATTAGAGCAACAACCACTCCCTTACCACCAGAACTTCTGTATTATGAAAGCTCAACCACAGCCATTGTACACCAGGGAGGTCGGACCAAGAACACTGAAGTTCCTTGTCATACCAGCTATCAGTCTGGGACTATGATTTTGCCCCCAAAGAGTGAAGAACTGACTCATTTGAAAAGACCCTGATGATGGGAAAGATTGAGGGTGGGAGGAGAAGGGGATGACAGAGGGTGAGATGGCTGGATGGCATCACTGACTTGATGAACAAGCTGCTGGTGTTAGTGATGGACAGAGAAGCCTGGTGTGCTGCATTCCATGGGGTCACAAAGAGTTGGACATGACTGAGTGACTGAACTGAACTGATAAAAATAAGAAGAACAGAAAGAAGAAAAAAGGTTAAAATATATGAATAGAGCCTTAGAGAAGTGTGGGACACTATTAAGGTCACAAATATATGTGTAATGGGGGTATCTCAGGGAGAAAAAAGGGAAAGAAATATTAAAAATATTTCAGAGGAATAATGACTGAAAACATCCCCAGTTTGATGAAAAACCCTGACCTACACACCCAAGGTGCTCAATGAATTCCAAATAGGATAGACACAAAGGGATTCACAAATAGACACTTTATAGCCAATATGAGAGCCAGAGATGAAGAGAAAAATCTTGAAAGTAATACAAGAAAAGTGACTCATTATGTATAAGATGTAGAGGCCAGAAGGGAGTAGGAGAACATATTCAAAATGTTGAAAGTAAAAAACTTCTAATAAAAAATCATATCCGGCAAAACTAACTTTTAAAAAATAAAGAATAAGCAGGCTAAATAAAGACATTTCCAGATGAACAAGAGAGTTTATTGTTAGTAGGCATGATTCCAAAAACTGCCTACATTGCTCTTCATCCTGCCCATGTCGCCAATTGTCTTGCTGTATCTCACTGCGCGCAGTGTTCTTGAAACCCTGGTAGACAAGGTGCGAGCTAAGAGGCTGGAAGAAGACAAGGAACATAGGAAGTAGGAATTACAGACGGGTCGATTCTCTCCCGGCCGATGCAGCAGCCAAAGCAGCAGCCACAGCCTAATCTAACACGACACAACCTCTCTCCTGGCTGACACATCGGCCATAATAGGTATTCTCTCCTGGCTGACCCAGCGGCCACGCTATATTCTCCCCTCTTGTGGGTGACCCAACGGACTTGGCTGTGACAAGTAGTAATGCTGCTGCTTTTATAGGTGGAGCCCATACAGATGTCCCACACAGAGCAACCCGAGACCAAAAAATACCTCATGACGTGCGTGCTCAGTGCTGTAAGCGACCTCAGCTGTTACAAGTTACTATTTACACAATGTGGGGCGAGAGAGCCTGCATGCCATCTTGGCTAATTTGCTATCTCCCCACACTCCGGACCTTCAGGGTCTCTCACCTCACATTCTATGAATAGTCCATCATCTGCGATATTCTCTTCATGAGTAACACTGACCCTTGGATTTACCTCTTGCAACAGCAGTATCCACAACAACACAGTTACATCCCTAACACATAGCAAAACCCAGTTAACTATCACCAGGAACTCATGTTGCAGTCCTTGCCCTCATGGGGCTTGAAGAGTCACCCACTGCATATGGAGTGCCTTTATCTTCCATGGCCAAGTCCAGTCCACCACCTGTCCTTGTGAAGTTGCAGGAAAGCTCCCACAGAGGCAAAGTCACTCCTGTGGGATTTCTCACTAAGGACCCACAAAACCCCCCACAGGTGTGGGCCCCACACCCCACCCCTCCAAAGAGTGGACTTTATGGCATTCACAGCCCACCCACAAGATTGCAAATGCTTTCACATGCTCTGAATCTGCAAGAGAATCAGAACTTAGTAACACATCATGGGACACGGCCTTTATACACTATTGTATGTAGCCTTTACAGTACACTGTTCTAAATCTTCAGGGAAGGACACAGCCTTTACAGCACACTGTTCTACATGAGGCCTCTGGTCCCTGCCTGGGCTCTTGAGGAGGACACTTTGGTCTGAGCCCTATTCAAATTGGAAAAAGTCATCATCAAAAGGAACATCCTTGGGCACCATGCAATCTTCTCACCGAATCACCTGTACCTCTTGCTGTGGGTGCTTCCCAAGCTTGGTAAACTGCTGCTCTGGTCTCAGTTGCCTCCATAGCTCTAGGAGCAGAGCATTGGGCTGTCTATCAGTTTTATTTCTGCCTACTCCCGCTGCCAGCAAACCAGCCCACATTTGCATTCTCATCACCCAGATGGGGTCTTCACCAGCTCGGGCCACCCCACAAGGGTCTTCACACTTTTAATCCCCTTTGCCTGCCACCCTCTCTCTATTTCTCCCAAGCTAGCCACCATCAAGGTCACCTCATAGACGGGGCACCCCACATAGGGTGCAAACATAGCAATCAGAGATCCAAAAGCAGTAGACGGGGCATTGTTCAAAATGGCATCTCGAATGTTGCCAGTAAAACGCTCATCACTTGGGCCTCAGGTATTTGGGTTAAATATTGTTTGTTTCATGCCTAGTTCTCTCACTACTTGGGTCAACTTGCCATAAGTATGTCACTTCCTCACAGTATCTGGGAGCTTTCTAGCACTGGACCACATAGTCAGGATGGCAGCATTAATCTGTTCCATGAAGGTGTGTGATTGGTTAGGCGCACACTGCATGGGTCACACTGCATGGGTCGCCAAGTTTTCTGCAACCTTTGTCCCAACGAGGAGTGAGTGGGTTATAGATGCCAATAGTTCTACTTTGTCCCCAGAAAATAGGATATTGTCCACCCCCCTGTCCCAAATTCGCAAGAGTCATGCTGCCAAGGGTTCCCCTCGCTTTGCCGAAATTGGTTACACAAGTCGACCAACTCCACTGGAATATACGGTTGATATGTCATGAACTCAGCCATATTGGGGGCCCCTTGAGGATGCCCTCCCTGGACCATAGGCTGCTCATGTTTCACTTTCTGCTGTATCACATGCCTCTCTGCCAAGCGGGGACCTGAGATCTCACAATGCGCGTCATCATCGTCACTTACTGCCTCTCTGCCAGAGATGCTGGGTTCTTCAGGACCACAGGGTTCATATTTATTTGGGTGTCTCTTTTTCTGCCTCGCTGAATCTAGCTAAAGATTTATCAACTTTGTCTTTTCAAAGAACCAAATCTTAATTTTATTGACCTTTTCTTTTCTTTAGTTCTAAGGCCAATATGCGTTGCTTTAGTTCTTCCTAGCATCTCTGCACACTGTATACCAATGAAGCATCGAAAATGGCACTATCCATATTTGCCTTCAAGGGAGTCGGGAAAGTCCGCCCCACAGTGCCAGCGGCAGTCCCTGCCACCTTGCTTAGCAAATGAGAACGCACAGCCTGTAACCCCTTTCCGGTGCTATCTGGTGAACCGTCTACTGCTTCCCAGCCTTCCACTGGAGCCCACACCAAGAAGACTGCAGTCACCTGGTACCACATGCTATATAATGGCCACTGGCTTCCTCTCTCCAGTGGCGCCTCAGGCTCCCCGACCTGCTGGGTGTCCTGCCGACTACGCCAGCTGTATTGCTCTTCAACTTGTCCGCGTCACCAGCCGTCCAGCTGAATCTCACTGTGCGCACTGTTTGCTGAATCCATGGTAGACAAAGTGCAAGCTAAGAGGTTGGCAGAAGACTTGAGGAGCCGTGGGAACGACAGACAAGTTTATTCTCTCATGGCTGATGCAGCAGCCGTAGCATAACCTGACAAAATGCAACCTCTCTCCTGACTGACCCAGAAGCCACAACAGTGTTCTCTCCCGGTTGACGCAGCACCCAGAGCAGCACACACGCTGTATTCCGTCCTCTCATGGGTGACCCGTAGACAGAGCCGCGACAGGCAGCAACGCTGCCGCTCTTTAGATGGAGGCCGTGTATGCACAAAGCAGCCTGTGAGAAGCGAGTGCTTGTGGCCTGTGTGCTCAGTGCTATAAATGATCAGCTGCTGCTGCTGCTGCTAAGTCGCTTCAGTCGTGTCTGACTCTGTGCGACCCCATAGACGGCAGCCCACGAGGCTCCCCCGTCCCTGGGATTCTCCAGGCAAGAACCCTGGAGTGGGCTGCCGTTTCCTTCTCCAATGCATGAAAGTGAACAGTGAAAGTGAACTCGCTCAGTCGTGTCAGACTCTTCCGGACCCCATGGACTGCAGCCCACCAGGCTCCTCCATCCATGGGATTTTCCAGGCAAGAGGACTGGAGTGGGGTGTTATTGCCTTCTCCGCAGCTGTTACCTACTCATTATTTACAAAACAAGGGCCTAAATACACCATCTTGGCTAATTTGCTTTCTCCCTACACTGCTAAAGAAAGTTCTTCAGGCTGAAAGCAAGTGACCTAAACAGTAACTTAAATCCATATTAAAAAAATAAATAAATAAATAAGTAAAAATAAGTAGGTAGGTAATTACAAAATATAGTATAATTTCATATTTGTTCTCTTCTTAACTAATTAAAAATTAATCATTTAAAGCAATATGTATATAATTGTATTATGAGGCCCACCACAGAAGTGATATGTTTGACAATAACAACACAAAGTAGGGAGGAGAGAATAAGCTTCTGAGTAAGGAAATGATACAAGGTGGCAAGTAGAAATTAAATAGAAAGAAATTAAATAAGAGGACTAGAAATGGTATATAAGACATTAAGTTTATAAATATGCACATGCTTTGTTTTCTCTCTAAATGCTTTAAAAGATATAAAATTTTGTTAAGTAATAATTATAAAAAGAAATTTTAGTGTCTACCATATATAGGTGCAATATTAATATTATTGTTAATATTTATTTTTGTTGATATTTTATTATTTAAAGTCTTAATCATTGTGATTATTTGATTATGTTTCATATTAACAGTAGTAATATAAAGAGATTTGCAGGAGTGAAACAGTTCAGAACTACAATTTCTGAATATTCTGAATATTTAACTAGAACTAAGAGAATGTAAGTTTGAAGCCAATTCCAGTGGTTCAGATGTTTATTGTTAGACATAAATAAATCACTAAAAACTAATTCAAAGGTATAATAAAGGTTTCTAAACCTACACTGTGCTTCTCCAGTGGCTCAATGGTCACGGATCTACCTGCAATGAAGGAGACGTGGCAGGAGCCGTCTTCTGCCATGGGTTGGATCCCTGGGTCGGGAAGATCCCTTGGTGAACAAAACAGCCAACACACTCCAGTATTCTTGCCTGGGGAAACCCATGAACAAAGAACGTGGAGTTGCAAAAGTTGGAAATGAGTGTGCGATTAAACAGCAACAACAAAAAACTGAGTTACCCTCTAAGATGAATAAAATAATTACTTTAGAGCAGTATTCTTTTTACTTGGAATTCTGGCAGCCAAGATATATTGAATTTACATTCTAATGTACAAAGGGTAGAAAATTTTGTGTCTAACTAACATGATAAAACTATTGTGAGAGAACTCTTTTTGGAATATCTTAAGATATGACTAATTTTACCAACAAAACACTATTCTACTGAGTACATAAAATTGAGTAATTTTGGACTGAATGTTGTAAAATATGTTGGACATTTGGTTTAATTGATTCACCTGATTTTGTATTTCATTCATAGACTTTTTGTTTCAAAGTCCAGTAAATATTTTTCATTTGTATGCCAAATAGTTAACTAGATGGAAAAAAAAAATTCCTTGAATATCATCTACTAACTTTTAGCATAATTAGAAACATGAAGCAAAATTAATAAGTCAAATTTATTTCCAAAAGAAGGTTAATGTTGAATGTTTTTCCTTACCTTTGGATTTTCATATTATTTTGATTGTGTAAATTCAGGATGCATCATTAATTTGAATGTTCTATTGCATAAGATTGTTTCTTATAATGTCTGTGTTTCCTTGAGTAAAATAAACATTTTAGCATTGTATGAAGGATTTGAGATTTTTTATAACTTAAAAAGGGCTTCACTGTGGCACAGCTGGTAAAGAATCTGTCTGCAATGCAGGAGACCTGGCTTCAATCCCTGGGTTGGGAAGATCCCCTGGAGAATGGAAAGGCTACCCACTCCAGTATTCTTGCCTGGAGAATCACATGGGCAGAGGAGCCTGGCAGGCTACAGTCCATGGGCTCACAAAGAGTTAGACACAACTTAGTGGCTAAACCACTAATAAATTATGAATATCTTATTCTGATAATACTTTATATCAATTTTATTATTATTTTATGTCCTATGATCAGAAGTAATGATATAGAAAGAAGAATAATTCTCCATTTCCTTATGTAGTTTGAATTTAGTCATAAAAATATTTTTCTTTGATTATATCAAAATCAATTCATTGTCTTCCTTGGTTGCATCTTTATGTGAATAAATAAATAAACAAGGACGTGGATTGTGGTATCCACTTGTGTTATTAACATCTAAGCAGCAACTGAGCATATGAAGGAGAGAAATATTTTTGATACACATAAAATTCACAGGACTTTAATCGTGAATTTTGTTTTTGAAATGAAAGAATCACTATCCCATGAAAATTATATTGATACAAATTTTTTAAATATCTGAATTAAACACAATATTGCTCTCATGTTTTATTACTCTCAGATGGATTTTATTCAGTTAGTAGATAAATATGATTCCTTGGAGTAAAATGAGATGATATATAATTCCCAGAAATCACCCTAAAGATAAAGCTATTGCAAAACTACAGCTTTTTCTTGTTAATGAGAGTATTTTCCTCTAATTATATATATATATACATATATATATATACATATGTATATATAAAAACATATATATAACATGTAAACATATATAAAATACATATAATATATATTTAAATATATATCAATATATGTATAATAAACATATAGATAAACATGTAAACATATATATATAAGCATGTATACACACACACACACACACACACATATATATATATAAACAAAAAAACAACAAGAAGTATATTGCTTTACTTCTTGTTCTTTATTCACTAGGTCATGTTAAACTCTTTTGGGACCCCATGGACTATAGCCACCAGGCTCCTCTGTCCATGGGATTTCCCAGGTAAGAATATTGGAGTGGGTTGCCATTTCCTTCTCCAGAGGATCTTCCCAACCCAGAGATCGAACTTGCATCTCCTGCATTGGCAGGTGGTTTCTTTACCACTGAGCCCTAAGCAATATACTAGGTGTTAATAATAAAACAATATAAGAGATAGACATAACCTCAAGACTCCAAAATCTTAAAGGTTAGCACATTCTACTAAATTGAATTTTGAAGGACTTTCTGAGATATGGACATGTGACAACATGATTGAGGTTGTAACAAATACATCAAAGTATAGAAGTGGTGTTTGCCTCTATGTAACATGCATTTAGTCCAAAGAGGAAGCTAAAAGTCACTTTTCCCTATCCTTCTGAAAATTATTAGAATCTATTTTATGTTCTTTTAAATCTCCTGTGGTCTCAAATTTAACCCTTGGAGATAAATTTGACTTTATAAGTAAGTAATAAACAGTAGAAATTTGAAAATATTTTTAGCAACAAAATAGCAAAGTTAAGCATATTTAAGTTAGAATTGGTTGAAAATAGCATTCTCACTATTTGTACCCTATACTCTTTCCAGGAGAACAAGGTTATTATATTCCTGAGGCATCTATTCCATGGTCTCTAACCAGTTTAGGAATTTTATTTTCTCTAAGCTCAACTTGCCCTCTACAGAATAAATTAGAGTGATTTTATATGCAAATTGCAGTTTCACAGAATGCCATATTCTCTCAGGATGAGTGTCCTTATAATTTGATTACTTGTTCTACCAATATGACAATGTACTGAATAAGAACTGAACAGATTAGAGGCAAAAGGACTTTTATAAAAGTAATGCTTAATATTTTTTATTATAGTAATTTACAAAAGAGTCAACATAACTTTGAGTTTTATCAGAATTCTTCTTGTGCACTTTAATTAAATGATAGTTGCCATGTTACAGGGTCATGACCTCAATCAAACCGACCGAGATTTGAATGCTCACTGTCTCATTTACTATGGTGTGACACTGAGCACTTTTTTGTCAATCCTCTCGCGACTCAGCTTCCTCATTCAAAAATGATCACAATCATACCTTCAAATTTTTTTTGGATTAAAATAAAAGTTATATAAAATATTTGAGTAGAACATGTCTTATTCAATCACAATTAAATTGAAGAAAGTACGGAAAACCACTAGCCCACTCAGGTATGACCTAAATCAAATCCCTTATGATTATACAGTGGAAGTGAGAAATAGAGTCAAAGAACTAGATCTGATAGATAGAGAGCCTGAAGAACTATGGACAGGATTGTGACATTGTACAGGAGACAGGGATCATCCCCAAGAAAAAGAAATGCAAAAAAGCAAAATGGCTGTCTGAGGAGGCCTTACACATAGCTGTGAAAAGAAGAGAAGTGAAAAGCAAAGGAGAAAAGGGAAGATATACCCATTTGAATCCAGAGTTCCAAAGAATAGCAAGGAGAGATAAGAAAGCCTTACTCAGTGACCACTGCAAATAAATAGAGGAAACCAATACAATAGGGAAGACTAGAGATCTCTTCAAGAAAATTAGAAATACCAAGGGAACATTTCATGCAAAGATGGGCTCAATAAAGAACAGAAATGGTATGGACCTAACAGAAGCAGAAGATATTAAGAAGAGGTGGCAAGAAGACACAGAATAACTATGCAAAAAAGATCTACATGACCCAGATAATCATGATGGTGTGATCACTCACCTGGGGCCAGACATCCTGGAATGCATAGTCAAGATGGCCTTAGGAAATATCACTACAAACAAAGCTAATGGAGGTGATGGAATTCCAGTTGAACTATTTTAAATCCTAAAAGATGATGCTGTTAAAGTGCTGCAGTCAATATGCAAACAAATTTGGAAAACTCAGCAATGGCCACAGAACTTGAAAAGGTCAGTTTTCATTCCAATCCCAAAGAAAAGCAAAGCAAAAGAATGTTCATACTACCACATGTTAGTAAAGTAGTGGTCAAAATTATCCAAGGCAGACTTCAATAGTATGGTGAATTCCAGATGTTCAAGCTAGATTTTGAAAAGCCTGAGGAACCAGACCAAATTACCAACATCTGTTGGATCATAAAAAAGCAAGAGAGTTCCAGACAAACATCTACTTCTGCTTTATTAACCAAGCCAAAGCCTTTGACTGTGTGGACCACAACAAACTGTGGAAACTTTTTAAGAGATGGGGATACCAGACCACCTTACCTGCTTCCTAAGAAATCTGTATGCAGGTCAAGAAGCAACAGTTAGAACCAGACATGGTACAACAGACTGGTTCCAAATTGGGAAAGGAGTTTGTTAAGGCTGTATAATGTCACTCTGCTTATTTAACTTATATGCAGAGTATATCATGTGAAATTCAGGGCTGGATGAAGCATAAGCTAGAATCAAGACTACAGGGAGAAATGTCAATTACCTCAGATACTCAGATGACACCACCCTTATGACAGAAAGCAAAGAAGAACTGAAGAACTTCTTGATGAAAGTGAAAGAGTAGAGTGAAAATGCAGGCTTAAAACTCAACATTCAAAAAACTAAAACCATGGCATCTGGTCCCATCACTTCATGGTAAATAGATGGGGAAACAATGTAAACAGTGACAGACTTTATTATGGGGACTCCAAAATCACTGCTGATGTTGACTGCAGCATGAAATTAAAAGACACTTGCTCCTTGGAAGAAAAGCTATTACCAACCTAGACAGCGTATTGAAAAGCATAGACATTACTTTGCCAACAAAGGTCTGTCTAGTCAAAGTTATGGTTTTGTCTAGTCAAAGTCATGTATGGATGTGAGAGTTGGACTATAAAGAAAGCTGAGCACTGAAGAATTGATGCTTTTGAACTGTGTTGTCGTAGAAGACTCTTGAGAGTCCCTTGAACTGCAAGGAGATCAAACCAGTCAATCCTAAAGAAATCATTCTTAAATATTCATTGAAGGGACTGATGCTGAAGCTGAAACTCCAGTATTTTGGCCACCTGATGCAAAGAACTGACTCATTGGAAAAGACCATGAAGGTGGAAAAGATTGAAGGCAGGAGGAACGGGAATGACAGAGGATGAGATGGTTGGATGGTATTATGGACTCAATGGACCCGAGTTTGAACAAGACCCGGGAGTTGGTGATGGACAGGGTAAGTAGGGCTGCTGCAGTCTATGGGGTTGCAAAGAGTTGGACAACCCTTTTTCTAATCTCATTTCTTAATTTCTACTTATCAATACACAGAATATTTTTCCTTAGTCCTCTTTAATCATCTATATTCTCAATCTCCTCTCTAAAATTTCAATCACCTTAAAGCATTTATTAAACCCAGTCTGTTAGTGACAACCCTTCTTCCTTTAGGCCTCTCATAAAAATAACTACTTTCTCACTCCCCTCTCATTTCTGGTCTGGAATATGGTAGGCATCCATTTTTTTCTTGATTTGAACTGGTAGTTATATATTTAAAGCCCTTCAACACAATCGATTTGCTTTTCCAACTGCTTGCAGTGGTTTAAAAAAAAACTGCTAGAAAATGCTATAATCTAGAGGATAAAATTATGCTACAAATAACACAGTCTGAAATTCTAAGATTTGAAAGCCCTATAGTTTTTCTGAAAGCTTTGTATACATGACATGCAGCGTGGTATCATAATACAAAAAAATTAATGTGTTATACAATTGTGCCTTTTGTTATCATTATGTGTTTTTTTTTCTTCTGTATGTTGTCTTTAGTTTTAAATTTCTTTATTTAAACAGCCCTCGCCCTTTTAGAGTGTCCCAAGTGCTGAACCCAAGGCACTTTAATAGAATCATACCTAACCTCAATCACTGGGTCATATATTTACTGATAACACTGATGAGGTTCATGGTTACATGTGATGGACTTGTCACTCTTTTTGTAGTGCCTTTGTTGTGTATTCACTAAAAACACAAAAATGACAGAGTCTCAATCTCTGTTCTCAGGTTAGGAAGCATAATTATGCTGGAGAAATTCCCTTAAATAAACCTACACTTCACAAGCTAACTTTCCATTCCCTTAAACACAACTACTAATGTTTATCTGTCTGCAATGAAGGAGACTGGGGTTTGATCCATGAGTTGGAAAGATCTCCTTGAGAAGGAAATGGCAATCCACTCCACTATTCTTGCCTGGAAAAATCCCACAGACAGAGGAGCCTGGCAGGTTACAGTCCATGGGGTGGCAAGGGTTGGACACGACTTGGCACTAAACCACTACTAATGTTTACAACGTTGTGGAAGGTTGTGGTTAGTAGACTGACGTCTTGTAATTAAAACTATAATCCAAGGACCAATAGCATCAGTGACATCTGAAAACGTTAAAGATGCTGCATCTCAGGCCACCACTCTAGATGTACCAAATTGGAATATGCATTTTAACAATATCCCCAGGCAGCTTCTAAGCAGGCTGAATTTGAGCAGCACTGCTTTAGCATACCCACTTACATCTGCTCTTTCTAGCTGGGTTGGATGCTCACCAAATGTCAGTTGTGTTTCATCCATATGCACTACTACTTACACTAACTGATGTATGTGTCTGTTCTTGTAATGCAAAATGATAGAATGAGAACAAAGAGAAGGATAGTGTTTTTATGAACTAAGCTGAATACTTTGTCAAGATTCAAAAACTGAATTGCTACTATTATTTTCATTGGCTTACTTTTAGACAAACAACAATTAAAGAACAGGAGAAAATATATTATCTGGAAGGATTCTAAATTGTTTCAAATGTGCATTTAAGTCCAGACTTTAGTGTAAATATGCCAGTAAAAGAAGTCACAGATGTTACAGGAAACACAACTTGAAACTCTGGCTTAGATCAATATTGGTAAACAAATTGCATCTGTATAGTTTAAGTAATCATGGATCACAGCCCTGTCATGGTGAAGGATCTTACACAACTCAGTGAAGCTATGAGCCATGCCATGCAGGACCACCAAAGATGGATGATTCATAGTAAAGAGTTCTGACAAAAAAAAAAGAAGAGTTTGATCCCTGGGTTGGAAAGATCCCCTGGAGAAAGAAATGGCAACCCACTCTGGTATTCTTGCCTGGAGTAACCCATGGACAGTAAGAAAAATCAAAAAGATATGACCCTAGAAGATGAGCCCCCCCCACCCAGGTCATAAGGTATCCAATATGCTACTGGGGAGGAGCAAAGGGCACTTACTAATAGCTTCATAAGAATGAAGAGGCTGGGCCAAATTGGAAGTGATGCTCAGCTGTGAATGTGTCTGATGGGTGAAAGTAAAATTCGACACAGTAAAAATCAATATTGCACAAGAATCTGGAGGTTTAGGTCCATAAATCAGGGTGAATTGGATGTGGTCAACAAGAGATGGCAAGAGTGAACATCAACATCTCAGGAATCAGTGAACCAAAACAGACAGGAATGGGCACATTTAATTCAGATGATCTTTATATCTACTATGGAGGGCAAGAATTCCTTAAAAGAAATGGAGTGAGTAGTCCTCATAGTCAACAAAAGAGTCTGAACTGCAATACTGGGGTTCAGTCTCAATAAGACAGAATAACCTACATTCATTTCCCTGGAGAAGGAAATGGCAACCCACTCCAGTACTCTTGCCTGGAGAATTCCATGGACAGAGGAGCCAGACAGGCTACAGTCCTTGGGATCACAAAGAGTTGGACAGGACTTTGCAACTAACTTTCACTTCACTTCATTTCAGAGGAAAACCATTCCACATCACAGTAATCCAAGTCTGTACTATACTTACTGATGCCAAAAAGCTGAATTTGACCATTTCTATAAAGACCTAAAATACCTTCTAAAAAAATTTCCTTTTCATTATAGCTATTTCATTATAGGGGTGGTTGTTCAGTTGATATGTCATGCCCCACTCTTTCAATCACACGGACTACAGCACTCCATGCTTCACTGTCCTTCACTATCTTCTGGAGTTTGCTCAAATTCATGTTCATTGAGTCAGTGATGCTGCTGAACCAAGCATCATTTGTCACCCCCTTCCTCTCTGATCCTCAATCTTCCCCAGGATCAGGGTCTTTTCCAATGAGTCAGCTCTTCCCAGGTGGCCAAAATATTGAACACTGACATCATAGGAATCAGTGAACTAAAATGGACAGAAATGGGTGATTTAATTCAAATAGATTCAAGGAATTGCACCTCGTAGACAGAGTGAAGATCTATGGATGGAGGTTTGTCACATTGTACAGAAGGCAGTGGCCAAAATCACCCAAAGAAAAAGAAATGCAAGAATACAAAATGATTGTCTAAGGAGGCTTTACAAATAGCTGAGAAGAGAAGAGAAGCAAAAGGCAATGGAAAAAAGGAACGATATACCTAATTTGATGCAGCGTTCCAAAGAATAGCAAGGGAAGATAAGAAGGCTTTCCTAAATGAACAGTGCAAAGAAATAGAGGAAAACAATGGGATGGGAAAGACTAGAGATCTCTTCAAGAAAATTGGAGATACCAAGGGAAAATTTCACACAAGGCTGGGCAAAATAAAGGTCAGAAATGATAAGGACCTAACAAAAGTAGAAGAAATTGAAGAGGTGGCAAGAATACACAGAAGAACTATACAGGAAAGTTTGCAATGACCCAGATAGCCATGATATTGTGGTCATCCATCTAGAGCCAGACATCCTGGAATGTGAAGTCAAGTGGGCCTTAAGCATTATTGTGAACAAGCTTGTGGAGGTGATAGAATTTCAGCTGAGCTATTTAAAATCCTGAGAGATAATGTTGTTAAAATGCTGCACTCAGTATGTCAGCAAATTTGGAAAGCAGCAGTGGCCACAGGCCTGGAAAAGGTCAGTTTTCATTCTAATTCCAAAGAAGGGCATTGCCAAAGATTCTTCCATCTACTATACTATTACACTCATTTCACATGCTATTAATAGCAAGATCATAAGTAGGAAACAGCAACACAATCCAGTATTCTTGCCTGAAGACTCCCATAGACAGAGGAGCCTGACAGACTACAGTCCATGGGGTCGCAAACAGTCGGACATGACTAAGCGACTGAGCATATGCTTAAAATCCTTCAAGCTCAGCTTCAGCAGTATGTGAACTGAAAACTTTCAGATGTACAAGCTGGGTTTAGAAAAGGCAGAAGAACCAGAGATCAAATTGCCAACATTCATCGGATCATGGAGAAAGGAAGGAAGTTTCAGAAAAATATCTATTTCTGCTTTATTGACCATTATAAAAAACCTGACTCTGTGGATCACAAGAAACTGTGGGAGACACTTTACAATAAAAACATTCCTTTCCCTAGTGAAATTTTCCCAACTTATTTAGTTCATTCTGAGGCATCTGTCCCCATTTCTACCCTACCAGCTCCACCTCCAATTAACTGAGTGGCTTTATTCTTGAAGTGCATGTAAACAAAAAGCATATAAAATCTCTGGACTATTTCTTGCACCTGGAATGCCATCTTCTTTGTGATATATTGAGATGAATCTAGTTACATATAGACAAGGTCCAATTATTTGCAGTCACACCTAAACAGTTTGCCCATTGCTTTCAGCACCACAATGAAACAATCTCGAAATGAACAACCTCACCCTTCACTACAGGCTCCAAAATACTTCTGTCACTACAAATGCCTTTCTAGAATCTCTTTCACTAGCTCTTATCTTTTCACAAGGCTTTTTTTCCACTGATAATCAATCAATGGATTTTATCCATTGATAACAATAATCATATAATCATCCTCTTATTGTGTGTATAGTCATTAGAAAAGGAAGATATTTACTTCAATTAAACCAAATTTCTTAATAAATTAAGAACTAAGAAATATAATTCATGATTCTGAGAATTTTAAGAAATTAGTAAAATAAAATTAAGCTTTATATTTCTTAAGCTTTTTTTTTTTTTTAATACTAGAAAGACTGAGTTCAACTTATCCTTCTGCAAAATGCCCTGCTGGGTTATGTTATGCTTATAATTCTATGACTGCTTGAACACATACTTCTCTCATGCACTCTTTGAACCCATCCTTTCCTTGAAACTTGAGTCCAATGGTTCCTCCATGTAACTGCTTTGTCTATTTTCTATTTGCAGTGTCAAAGCAGATAAATGGTTGTATCTACCTCTAGTTCTAAATAATTATAGAACCAGGGAATGAAAAAGCAGTATTCTCTAGGAGTATTTTAGTTATAATCATAAATATAGACTCAGGTGGTTTATGAGGAAAAGAAGCAATATTATAGGAGTGCCCTGGAATGACAGACCTCAATGTGTTTCCAGGCCTAATAAAAGTACAGTGTTAACCAAGGCAAAAAAATATCTTCAACCTTCCAAAATTCGACAAAATGGACAATACTAGAGGCAGTCACAAAGAGGTCTTTGAGGATTAAATGTGTAGTTCCAGGCACACATTGTAGATTCCAAATAAATAATACTTATTGTGATTTTATTTATTCCTTTTAACTGTTTAGTGATTTAATATTCTTATTTCTCCTCTTTTACTTTAATTTTAATCTCTTGGAGGAGGGAAAAGAAAGAAAAGGTTGATTTCTGTCTCTGTACCACAGAGTCAGGAGCTAGTATATCTCCACTATGTATCTCAGCTATGTTTATTATTCATGTTTTCTCCTTTCATTCATTTATAAAATATTTAAGCACCTGTTAAATAGTGAGCCCTGTGCTTGTTTCCATCTTCCATGCTATAAAACAGACATTTTTTCTGTAGCATATTTTCTCAACATTAACACAATGAAGTAAGTTCCTGAAATGAAAAATCCACTATCCATTCCACTTATGAATACATACACTACTACAGACAAGGTTTATCTTAGAGTGAGTGCAATCCACTGAATATATGTGTAATTTAAATTTGTGTACTCTAGGGAACACTCATATTTTCTTAACCCCTGAAAGCTATAAGCAACAGTTTACATGTACAGCATTTGGCAAAATGTGATAACAAATGAGAATACAAATATTACTGGCAATTAAAATTTTCAGTTGAACCCATGGTAGATTTGGTTATTGTTAAGAATGCCAAAACACATAATGCAAGGTTTTTTGTTTTTTTTTGTTTTTTTTTTTTTTTGTATTTTAAGCAGTCAGATGGTTAGAATAATAAATATATCACAAATTAAACATATATCACAGATTAAGCAACAATCATATGGTTAATATGAATCAACATAACTACTTCTCATTTAAATTAAAACTTCTTTACAGCTTAAAATTTAAGAATTTAAGTTCAACAGGATAAAATTGGCAAAAGCATAAAATGAATTTGTATACTGAATAAAACTGAATTCATGAAGATTCACAATCAATTCACAATCAAAGAAATTATTTTGGATTTAAGAAATAATAAATAATGCTAAACTATAACTTGTTCTCATTGTTTTTCTTTTATATTGTTATTAATATGGTTATTAAAGTCAGTAAATATTTTACAATTAAGCTCCACACTTGAGTCTGCACATGTCGTCTATTCATTCTCTACTTGATAGAAAATCATTAAAGTGAAAATGCACTGCCAAAATTCTTAGCAATTTGAATGCAAATTAAATCAATAGAATAACTTAGAAGAATTTGCCCTTGGAAGGAGTGCATGTTCAGGCACCTGCTCAAGATCTTCATTTTGTTTATTTAATCTCTAGCAGTATAACTATACTCAAGGCATTACTAGCAATCTCCATTTTCAAGTGTGAAGGAGCCCAGAGCAAAGAAACATAACCAAAAGATGAATGTACTTGAAAATTTAAGCATTGGTATATCATTTCATTCTAAACCTAGTCAACACATTTTGTCGTATAAAAATATGAAATTCAATTGTTGAACTGAATAGGAAGTTCTTTTATCTGTGCCAATAATTTATTCATATAACTAGTGCCGAATGAGCATGGTTAGAGTTTAGAAAGTATATTTTAGCCATAAAGGATTGCTTTTTGTTTTTTTGGGTTTTTTTGAATATTCTATTGAATAATCCCAAAAGATAAACATGTTATTCTAGGAGCTTGTTTTCAATTTATGGCTTTTCCTACAAGAAAAATAAACATCAAAGAAGAAATAGCACTACAAAGGCAAATTCCAAACATTAAGTAGGAACTGAAATGTTTTTTGAAATAATTTTTAGTGACATCAGCATTTTAATATGTATCACATTTGCAGAATAGCAGTATTACTAAATAAGTTAGAAGCTTATTTATTTATTTTTAATTGAAGGATAATTGCTTTACAATATCGTGTTGGTTTCTACCATACATCAACATGAATCAACCATCGGTTTACATATGCCCCCTCCCTCTTGTAAGCATATAAGTTCAGGACATTGTTATAATTAATTTAATCAACATATAGTGTTGAAGACCTATTAATATCCAGACCCTTGAGCCAGAAATACTTTGGGAATATAGAGATGAATATAGCACTCATTTCCTATAGGATGGTGAGTGTGGGCACATGTGTAAACAACAAATAAATGCACAATGAGACTAGACACACATACAGACATGGACAATGGGATGTAAGAAGAAAGAAAATAATCCCTAATTGTGCCTGTCTGACTTATTTCAGTTAGCATAATACCCTCCAGATCCATCTAGGTTATTGCAAATAGCAAAACTTCATTCTTTTTTATGGGAAAGTATTATCCATTCTATACTGATAGGCCACATCTTCTTTATCCATTCATCAGTTGATAGACAAGATAGAAGTCCACACTACTACATATAAAATGAATAAGATACAAGGGTGTAATATGCAGCCAATATTTTATAATAACTTTAATTGAGTATAATCTATAAAATTTTGAATCACTATGTTGTACATCTGAAACTAATATAATATTGTAAATTAACTATAGGTTAATTTTAAAAATAGTAAAAAGTAAAATTAAAAAGTCAAGATCCTTTTGAAAGAGTAAATAAGTGTGCTGACAGGAGAAAAGAACAAAAAAAAAAAAATGAATTTCGTTCTTGCTTCAAAATTATGAAGACTGTGAAACCCTCCAGAAGCTCCCAAAGTCCATAGACCATGAGTGACAGATGAGTACTCTAGAGAGATTAGACCTTCTTAGCTAACTATAAGGGGGGTAAACAGCGGTAGTGACTCCTTTGTAAGTAGCCCATTCACAGCTGCGGGATCCCCCTGCAGGTATAGTCTATTGGTTGGAAAAATTTAACTAGCCATATGAAAATCCTGTAAGCCTGGACAATTGTTCCCATGAGCTATGGACTTGACACATGGGTGAGTTCTGACTATGCAGAGTCAATACCTACTTTAACTGTCAGTAACCAAATTGACAAAATGTATTCTGGATTCCTATTTTGTCAGAACCAAGGCTGAATACCCTTTCTTCATCTTCATACCAAAGTGTTCACAAAGGACATGTATTTTCCCAGACTTTTTCTAAATTAAAATCTCTCTCTCCACTTCTCGTAGCTTCGGCAACCTTGCGAAACTCCAGGAAGGGTGAGACACTGAAACAGTCCTTGCTACAGTTATTTTCTCCCTGGGCTTATAGAAAAAAGAGCCAAGACATCAGATTCATGGCCAGAAAACAAGTCAAAATGTTCTTGGCGAACTGACCTTTAGGACGGAGGAAATGAGAGATACTTGGCAAAAAAAAAAAAAGGGCCAAGGCAGAATCCAAAGTCAGATGGATTAACGTAATCAAAGCCAAAGAGAGACAGTACTGATAAAAAATAATTTAATTAGAAGAAAGAGTACAAGTATATATAAGGTAATAGCCACAGATGAAATCATGACCTCTTTGAAAAGTAGAACATCTGTTGCAACTTCTTAAAAAACAGAGTTAAGACACTTAAAACATAATCTAGTTTTTGTTGGCTAATCTGCTAACAGTTGTGTTAATGGTGGATATTTTGCTTAGAAATAAGTATATATTTGAACCCTTACTAAATCTTGTTGCAGTAATTTCAAGCAAAAATGTAAGCAGATAATAAAGAAATTTTGAGATAAATGATACTTTTTCCATCCTTAAAAAAGTACTAGTTCTCTCTGGGTGTCAAATTTACCAATAACTATTTAATCCATGTAGGTTCCCATAAGAGGAGTAGAAGAATAGAGTATGCAGTAAACATTATCTAATGTTGATTGTAAATCACACTAAATAAATATACTTACTAAGAGCTAGAAATCTATATAAACCACATGAAAACTGTTTTCTCTTTTCATTCTGTTTTCATCTGGCCAAGGGTTGCCTCAGATAACCTTCAATTGACAATGAATCTCAACAGAAATGATCCTATTATATAAATAACAAACTAATGTATTTAGCTGTATACCACACACATAAGTCACTAGTTCTAGATAAATGAAATATAAATGTGGTCTCTTTAATATTCCATTTAATTTGTATGTCCAAGCAAACTAAGCTGTTACTTTAAAACAACACACTTCAAGAGTATTGAACACTAGCCTCAGAACTGTTATATCTAACTTTTTAAAAGTCATGCTATAACTACCCACTTCTCTGGATGTGTGTTCATGAGACACGCATACACAAGATGCCCTGTGTAGCAGCTTCAGCAAACTCAACTCTTGGTATATGGCCTCCTTTAGGCCTCTGTAACTGGCTCATCAGAAGGCGTTTTATATTGGAAATGGAACTCACTCACTAAATAATTAGTTTGGTTCAGAGATAGTATCCATTCCATGAGTTAAGGGGTCTAGGCCTGTTCTAAATGTGAAGAGAATGGAAATCCATGGACAAGTTCTACTGTAACATAGTCTTATATCACATAATAATCACAAACATTCCCATACATAACATTTTTACACAGAAGCTAGACTAAAGGAGCTATTTTACAGTATCTATTGTGTGTTTGTGGAAAATATTACCATCAAATTTTATTTTTTAAAGGAGATTGAACTTCTAAGCTTAGCAGGAAATTTATTTTCTCTCATCCAGTAAATTTATTTTCCAGAAATTAGGTTTAAATAAATCCAGAAATTTATTTTCATCTCATCTCCCAGCAAAAGAAAATTCATCCATTGCTTTAAACTTTGGAACCACTCAAAAAGGCCCTACTTCTGGTTCACCTTAACTGGTTTATGGATATAGTAAGCTCTGTTTCCATTCATATCTGGTGATGGATGACTTTATCCATCTAAAATAAATCAGAAATTTGAGTCAAATTATTGAGTTGACCGGAAAATCAACACAGTAAATGTTAGTTTTAGATAAGGAATAAGTAAAAGAATCATTTATGAGCTTTAGTGTTACCTTTCTGGTAGCTCAAGAGAAGTACACATTGGAAGCTGTAATTCCAAAACAACATCTCTGAGCCAAACCACAGATTTCCTCCCACTATGTCTGGTGTAATGGGAAAAAGCAGATTTCCACAGCACGACTTTAAAACAGGATTCTCCATTAATTCTTCACTGAACTGTGTTACTACTTAGAACACATCAAAGAATTTCCATTTTAAAAAACACTCAAGTGAAAGAACAAACTAGAATTACAACTGGTAAATGTCCCATTCCACCACCCCCCGCCCAAGGTGATTTTTTAAATGTATGGGATGAGTGGACATTGTGTGGAAATTTGTAAAGGAGCCATACTTTACCTGAGTGATATGAGCTAAATTGAGATTACTTGCAGGAGAACTTCCACCAAGGCAGAGAAACCATAGGTAAGGGAGGAGGGGAGATTGGAGAAAGCTTACATTGACAAAAGACAGAGATTATGGACAACACCTGGGTTGTCTGAGGAGAGCATGATTCATGGCTAGATAGAAAATAAAAATAGATTTTGAGTCACAGAGTTCTGCTTTGACTCCTGAGTAGGTAATTGTTAAATTACATCACATATGATTAGTTCATCCAATAAATCAGTTCAGTTCAATTCAGTAGCTCAGTTGTGTCCAGTTCTTTGCGATCCCATGGACTGCAGCACACCGGGCCTCCCTGTCCATTACCAACTCCCAGAGTTTACCTGAGTTCATGTCCATTGAGTCGGTGATGCCATCCAACCATCTCATCTTCTGTCGGCCCCTTCTACCGCCTTCAATCTTTACCAGCATCAAGGTCTTTTAAAAATGAGTCAGCTCTTCACATCAGGTGGCCAAATTATTGGAGTTTCAGCTTCAACATCAGCCCTTCCAATGAACACTTAGAACCAATCTCCTTTAGGATGGGCTGGTTGGATCGCTTTGCAGTCCAAGGGATTCTCAAGAGTCTTCTCCAACCCCACAGTTCAAAAGCATAAATTCCTCAGTGCTCAGCTTTCTTTATAGTCCAACTCTCACATCCATACATGACTACTGGAAAAACCATAGCCTTGACTAGGCAGACCTTTGTTGGCAAAGTAACGTCTCTCCTTTTTAATATGCTGTCTATGTTGGTCATAACTTTCCTCCTAAGGAGTAAGCGTCTTTTGATTTCATGGCTGCAGTCACCATCTGCAGTGATTTTAGAGCCCCCCAAATAAAGTCTGCCACTGTTTCCACTGTTTCCCCATCTATCTTCATGAAGTGATGGGACCGGATGCCATGATCTTAGTTTTCTGAATGTTGAGCTTTAAGCCAACTTTTTCATACAATAATTACCACTCAGTTTAACAAGAACCAGGATCTCTTGTTAACTCAACTTTCTTTCTCTAATAGATAATTCTTTTCATATCTTCTTCTTTGATAGATTACTTTACACAACCTTAACTAACTTACACAACAATTAACTATCTTGAGAAGAAAAAATAAAACCTCTACCAAGTGTGTCTAATATAAGAGCTGCTACACCAAAATTTAATGTCTACCAGGACTGTGCTATGGTCCAGAGGTATAGGTTTTGTTGGGATAAAAAATTAGGGTGAAGTTCTAAAAAATATAAACAAAAACCCAAAATCACAAAAGCAAAATTATATATTTTATATATAAATTAAATATATGCATTATATACATAAATTACATATATATTTATTCAAAAAGGTGCCAAATAACCTATTTTAAAAGCTGACAAATATAACATAAAAAATTCTAGGAAATAGTATTTTATTATTTGTCTAATACCCTCTATACTAGTCTTTTTCCTACAGTTTTCTGGCTGAAGACTCTTGATCTTCTCTTCAAATAATGATGATATCATAATGTAATTTTCTATAGAGAAAAAAGTTGATTCAGCTATTTTTCAGTATGACTAATTTCATTTGTTTTCACTCATTGATAATTTGGAAACTTAACCTGAAATTAAGACATACAAGAGTAATTCAGAAACATTTGAAATTGTTTGTTATGTATTGAACTACACAATATGGAATGAAATTACTTTTATGTTATACACATTGATTTATTCATGATTATGTTTGGGAGTTTTGTTACCAGACCCCTTGTTTCCTCAAATAATTTAATTGCATGGTGATTTTGCCTGTTTTCTCTGGAACTACTAGACTTAGTCACACACACACCCCCCAAAACTGTGCCAAATATACTGAGAAGAAATTCTGTAGGTTTGCATATAGAATTAGCAGCTTCACACAAAGATAAACACTTGTGTATACAAAGGTATAATTTCCATATAGAATTTGCCACTTCACACAAATGTATATTGGATATTTATAGCAGTGAAAGAGGTTTGTACTCTAGAAACAAAACTATACTCTTTCAACAATACCCTTGTAAAACTATTATATTTATGTTTTAGCATGTTTTATGCATTTAATTGAGTTACAGTTGATTTATGATACTATATAAGATTCAGGTATACAACATAGTGATTAAAATTTTTAAAGATTGTACTTTATTTATAATATTATAAAATATTTACTATATTTCCTGTGCTGTACAATATATTTTTGTAGCTTATTTATTTTGTAAATAGTAATTTGTTCCTCTTAATCCCCTAATTCTATCTTGCTCCTCTATCCTTCCCAGCCTCACTGATAACTTCTAGTTTGTTCTCTATATTTGTGAGTATTGTAAGTATTTCTTACTTTTGATTTGATTGTAAAGGGCACTGTTTCCTTTATTTCTCTCTCTGACAGTTCACTGTTAGTGTGTAGAAATGCAACAAATTTATGTGTATTGATTTCATATCCTGCAATTTCACTGAATCCATCAATGAATTGTAAGTTTTTTTGGTGGCACCTTTAGAATTTTCTATATATTTTATCATGTCATGTCCAGACCATAACAGTTTTACAGTTTTCTTTGCAATTCAAATCCCTGTTATTCTTTCTCTTGCCTCATTGCTGTGGTTGGGATTTCCAATATTATGTTGAATTAAACTGGTGACAGCGGGTGTCCTTATCTTCTTCCTGATCTTAGAGAAGACACTTTTGGCTTTTCACCCTTGAGTATGATGTTAGCTATGGGTTATAACATAACATATGGCCTTTGTTATGTTGAGGTATGTTCCCTCTATACCCACTTTCTGGAGAGTTTTTATCATGAATGGATGTTGAATTTTTTTGCAAAAGTTTTCACTCTTCTATTGAGATGATCATACTTTTTTATTCTTCAACTTCTTAATACAATGGGTCACATCGAATAATTTGTGGATACTGAGATATACTTGTATTCCTGAGGTAAATTCCACTTGATCATGATGTATGACCCTTTTAATGTATTGTAGTTGATCCCTTTATATTTTCTATTTTCTTCTTGGAAGTTTGTGCATTTTAGAAACTTATGCATTTCTTATATGCTGTCCATTTTATTGCAATATAGTCATTTATAGTAATCTATTATAATCATACATATTTCAGTAGTGTCAGTTGTTACTTCTCCTTTTTCATTTATAATCATATTTGTTTGGGCCCACTTTTTTTTGCCTTGATGAGTCTAGCTAAAGATTTATCAACTTTGTTTGTCTTTTAAGAGGACCAGATCTTAATTTTATTGACCTTTTCTATCTTTTTTTTTTAGTCTCAGTTACTTCTGCTCTGATGTTTATGATTGCTTATCATCTACTAACTTTAGGTTTTGCTTTGTTATTTTTATCTATGTGTAAAGTTAAGTGGTTTATTTGAGATTTTTCATGTTTGTTAAAGTAGGTTTGTATTGCTATAAACTTCCCTTTGAGAACTACTTTTTCTGTGTCCTAGATTTTGGGTTTTGTGTTTTCATTTTCATTTCTCTCCAGGTACTTTTAGATTTCTCCTTTGACTTCTTCAGAAACCCATTGATAGCTTAGTAGCAGATTATTTAGCTTCCATGTTGTTTATGTTTTAGTTTGCTTTTTTTTTCTTTTTTTTTTTCTTGTAGCTGGTTTCTAGTCTTATAATGTTATACTCAGAAAAGATACTTGATGTGATTTCAATTTTCTTAAATTTACCTAGGTTTATTTTGTGACCTAGCATGTGATCTTCCCTGGAGAATGTTCCATATACACTAGAAAAAAGTGTGCATTCTTCTGACTTTGGATGGAATGTTTATATATATATGTATGTATACACACACACACATATATATTCATTTACATTATATATATATACACTATATTATATATATATATATATATATATATACACATACATTTTTGTCTAATGCGTCATTTAAAGCCACTGTTGCCTTATTAATTTGTTTGTCTGTTTTATTTTTCTAGATGTTCTGTCCTTTGAAGTACATGGCATGTTAATGTTTCCTACTGTTATTGTTTTACTATCAATTTCTCAGCTTTTGTCGGTTAAAATTTCCTTAATGTATTTAGGTGTTCCTATGATAACTGCATGTATATTTACAGTTTTGTTTTGTTTTTTTATATTGATTCCTTGATCGTTATGTAATGTCCTTATTTTTCCTCTTATAACAGTCTAAAGTTGATTTTTTTTTTTTTTTATGATACAAGTATTGCTACACTGCCTTTCTTTCTGTTTCCATTTGTATGGAATACATTTATTCCATCTCTTCATTTTCTCTCTGTATGTGTTTCTGGGTCTCAAGTGAGTCTCTTATAAGCAGTGTCTATACAGGTCTCTTTTTTTTATTCATTCAGCCATTTTATGTCTTCTGATTGGAATTTATATTTTAAGTAATATGTATATACTTATTGCCATTTTGCTAAATGTTTTGGGATTTTGTAGTTTTTTGTTTTTTTTTTTTTTCCCTGCTTCTTTCATCCTCTTCCTTTGTGACCTGATGATTATCTTCCAGAGGGATCGTGTGGAGAGGGAGGTGGGAGGGGGGATCGGGATGGGGAATACATGTAAATCCATGGTTGATTCATGTCAATGTATGGCAAAAACCACTACAATATTGTAAAGTAATTAGCCTCCAACTAATAAAAATAAATGGAAAAATAAATAAATAAATAAATGCTATGCTTGTATTCCTTCCTTGTTTGCGTATGTATTATAGACTTTCTTATTTTGGTCACCATGAGGTTTCTGATAGTTTTAAATTATTGGTCTCT
Source organism: Cervus canadensis (assembly GCF_019320065.1). Classification (NCBI taxonomy): domain Eukaryota; kingdom Metazoa; phylum Chordata; class Mammalia; order Artiodactyla; family Cervidae; genus Cervus; species Cervus canadensis. Next base: position 2,693,143 of record NC_057396.1, read on the forward strand.
TAATTTCAAATTCATTTCAAGAACCCTTTATTTCTACTCTCCTCCCCTCATGATTTCTGTTTTTGACATTGTATTTTACATCTATTATCTCATAGCTGCTTATTGTGGATGTCAATGATTTTATTTGTCTTTTAATATTCTTACTCACTTTGCATGTGGTAGATATTATATATTTATTTTGACCCATGTATTTTTTCCTTTCATAAATTTACTGTTTCTAGTATGGCCTTTTCTTTTTCATTACTTTTAATATTTCTTGTAAAGCTGATTTGGTGGCCCTGAATCAACTTTTAGTGTACTTTTTCATTGCAGTTATTGTATTCTTCTCTTCATCTTTGCCTGGTTGTTCTTTCTCTTTAAAAAAAAAAAAAAGTTTCAATAAAACTTTTGATCTTTCTGGGCCTCCCTAGTGGCTCAGATGATAAAGCGTCTGCCTGCAATGCAGGAGACTTGGGTTTGATCCCTGGGTCAGGAAGACCCCCTGGAGAAGGAAATGGCAACCCACTCCAGTACCCTTGCCTGGAAATTTCCATGGGGCAGATGTTATCTTCTTCTTGTTCAGTGTTTTGGGCCTTCTAGAAGCTTGCCTGCCGGTGGGAGGGACTCTGTCCCTGTCCAGTTAGCTGCTTGGCCTGAGGTGTCCCTGTCTGATATCTACAGGCTATTGGGAATTAGGGTAGCAGTGTACCCTAAGGCTAATAAGCTAGAGGGAGGATTCCAGCAACCAGTGTCTACATGCTGCAACAAGCTCTGCAAATTGGCTGCTACCAAACTTTCAGTTTCCCGGGTGGCTCAGTGGTAAAAGAATACACCTGCCTATGCAGGAGATGCAGGAAACCTGGGTTCAACCTCTGGGTTGGGAAAATACCCTGGAAGAGGCAATGGCAACTCAATTTAGTATTCTTGCCTGGAGAAGTCCATGGACAGAGGAGCCTGGTGGGCTTCAAAGTCACATGATTTAGAGGGTTAACTTCTTGATGTGAGACCTCAGACTTGGCAACCCAATGTGGAGCTTAGTTCCCTCACTGTGTTGGGGGAACTTCTGCAATTGTAATTATTCTCTCATTTGTGGGTCACCCACCTGTAAGTACAGGGCTTGACTGTACAGTAACTCTGCCCCTCCTGCTCTCCTCATTGTAGTCTTCATATCTTTAGTTATAGAAGATATTTTCTTGGAGGTTCCAATTTTTTCTTCAATAATTTTTCTATAAAATAGTTTTGGTGTGCCCATTAGAGTTGAGCTCAGTGTCTTTTTATTCTTCCCTCTTGGCCAGTCTCCCTGTTATATTTATAAACACTGCTGTATCAAGTACATGACTGCAAGTAGGAAATTTCCATTTGAGTATTTAACAGTGAGAACTAAACCATCCACCTATATTTTACACATTTGAAGACTGGGAAAATTTTCTGTGGACCAGCTTCTGGCACAAACATTTTTAAATCCTGTTTCTCTCCCACTGCCAATAAACTTTTGGTATTAAGTGTCATAAGGCATATTTATGTCAAGGTACAGCATCTGACTCTATGATTTATTATCACAAATCCAGCATGATATCAGAATGAAACTATTCCTACAATGAAAATCTAACTATACGTTTCTCGCAGAGTTGCCATTCTGGTGCTCATTTCTTTTGTGTAGATTCTGCTTTTTATCTGATATCATTTTCCTTCTGCTGGAAGGAGATCCCTTAACATTTCTCATAGGGCAAATCTGCTAGGGACAAATTCTTTCACCTTTTTTTTTTTTTTTTTCAGTCTTTTTAAAATCTGTATATCTTGAAAATTTCACTGGGTAAAGAATTCTAGTCTGCAAGATTTTGTGTTTATTTTTTTCTGTTTCGTCATATTGTCACCATGGCTTCTGGTTTCCATTGGTTGTCCTCAGCTGATATTTTACTCATCATATGACTGAAAGAATTTTCCATAAGCCAGCTTCTGGGATATGGATTTCAAACCATTTGTTTCTTTTCCATCATATAGAAACTTTTTGTCCTGAGTATCTTCTGTCATTTTTATCTTTATTCTTCTGTACATTGTGCAATGTGTATTTCTTCTTGTGGCTGACTTTAAGATTTTCACTTTATGAATGGTTTAGAGTAAGTTAAGTAATGTGTTCATTTTTCTTGTGCTTCAGTTTTTTTGCACCTGAATCAATGAGAGTATGCAGTGAATAAAATTTTCAGATACTCTTTCTTCAAATATATTTTCTGGTCTTCTACTTCTGGGACTTCAGTCACATAGGTAAGAGTGCTTGAGGTTTCTTGGTAGCTCAGTGAGGCTTTCTCCTTTTTTTGAGTACTTATGTTTCTGTGTTTCATTCTGAATCATACCTATTGCTATATCTTCTAACTTATAATTTTTTGATCCTTTAAAATCTTCTATAACTATCCTTCAGTTCAGTTGCTCAGCTGTGTCAGACTCTTCACGACCTCGTGGACTGCAGCACGCCAGGCCTCCCTGTCCATCACCAACTCCAGGAGTTTACTCAAGCCCATGTCCACTGAGTCGGTGATGCCTTCCAACCATCTCATCCTCTGTCATCCCCTTCTCTTCCCACCTTCAGTCTTTCCCAGCATCAGGGTCTTTTCAAATGAGTCAGTTCTTCACATCAGCTGGCCAAAGTATTGGAGTTTCAGCTTCAGTATCAGTCCTTCCAATGAATATTCAGGAATGATTTCTTTTAGGATGGACTGGCTGTCTAAGAGACACTCGAGCATCTTCTCCAACACCACAGTTCAAAAGCATAAATTCTTCAGTGCTCAGCTTTCTTTATAGTCCAACTCTCACATTCACAAATGACTACTGGAAAAACCATAGCTTTGACTAGATGGACCTTTGTTGGTAAAGTAATGTCTCTGCTTTTTAATATGCTGTCTAGGTTGGTCATAACTTTTTTTTCCAAGGAGCAAGCATATTTTAATTTCATGGCTGCAGTCACCATCTGCAGTGATTTTGGAGCCCCCCCAAAATAAGTCTTTCACTGTTTCCACTGTTTTCCCATCTATTTGCCATGAAGTGATGGGACCAGATGCCACAATCTTAGTTTTCTTAATGTTGAGTTTTCAGCCAACTTTTTCACTCACCTCTTTCACTTTCATCTTAGTTCTTCTTCACATAATTTCCCTTAACTCAACATTTTTATCTTCTTGCATTACTGAAATATATTTATAGTTGTTTGAGTAGCTTTGTCACCTAATTTTAATTAGGTGTCATTTTTAATATGATTTAATTTTTCAGTTTTATTAAGATATATTTGTCATATGTCATTGTATAAGTTTAAGATACACAGTAAACTTACTTGAATTGTTTACATTGCTTATATTATTAATTATTAAGAATTACTTATATTAATTATCACATTAAGTTTAATTAATATCCATAGTCTTATATAGATATTAAAAATAAAAAGAAAATTATTTTCCTTGTCATGAGAACTCAGGATCTATTCTCTTAACAGCTTTCAAACATGCAATATGGCAGTATTAACTATAGTCACCATGTTTTACATTATATCTGTAGTACTTAATTATCTTATAATTACAAGCTGGAATTTTTTATCTTTTGATTGCCTTTATTTAATACTTCTTCCCACAACACCCCCACCTTTGGTAACCACAAATCTGATCTCTTTTTCTATAAGTATCTTTTTTTTCCTATTTCCACATTTAAGTGAGATAATTTATTATTTGTCTTTTGTTTCATTTATGTCACTTAGCATAATGTCCTCAAGTTCCATCAGGTTGTCACAAATGGCAGAATTTCCTTCTTTTTTATGGCTGAATAATATGCTATTACATCACAAGTTTTATATCTATTTGTGTGCCAGTGGATATTTAGGTTGCTTCCATGTCTTGGCTATCATAAATAATGGTGCTATGAACATGGGGTACAGATATCTCTTTAGCATAGTTTTTTCTTCAGTTATATACACAGAAGTGGAATTGTCAGGTCATATTTTAATTTTTTAAATTAAAAATTTTAAATGAAAAGCAGAGAACTTTCCATACTGTTTTCCATAGTGATTGTACCAATTTGCCATCCTACCAACTATACATAACAGTTCCCTTTCTCCACATCCTTTCCAGCATTTGGCATGACTTTTTTTTTATATAATTATGATAAATGTGAGGTAGATTTGAGTTATTTCTTGATTTCCTCATTATTAATTATTTTTCTTTCCTTGCATGCCACTTAATTTTTCATTGGATGCTAGCTTTTATGAATTTTACTTTGTTATGCCAGATGTTTTTTGCATTCTTTTAAATATTCTTCAGCTTTGTAATGAAATGAGGTCAGCTGGAAATCTTGTTTTATCAAGCCTTTCTTTTAAGTCATTATATTCAACCACCACAGCCTTTATTTCAGGGCTAATTTTGCTACACAATTTGGACAATATCTTTTGAGTACTCTAACTGACATCTTGTGCATTTCAAAGCTCCCTTTCCCCAAGGGCATCTTAGAGAACAGATAACAGAGCCATGGATAATATAGCTCTCTTGGGAAAAAAGAAATTTGGAAAGGTAACTGAGGAGATATTTAAGAACTAATATAAATGAATTTGAATTGCCACAGTTCAGGAGATAAACTATGGAACACACTTGGCATGCTTTTTAATGAGAGAATGGGCTCATCTACCTTGAAGAACTAGTACATGTTGATATTCTAATAACACAGTCTTGTCTCTCCTTACAAAAGTACTGGTGAAAGCCCCTCGGACAAGATAAATCAAGCCTTAATCTACCCTGGGTTATTTTTTCAGTTTGATTTAAGAGCTTCTACTGAGAGTTTACTATATGTCAAGTACTGTACTTAATGGCTTTGATTACAAACAATAATGTTTAGTCTCTCTCCTCATGAAGCTTATCATCTCTCTTCCTTTAAATAATTAATACATATAAATATTATGACTGTGCTTGATTAATAAGTGCTAAGTATCTGTAGGCAATAGCAATGGCAGCTTGACAAGCAATATTAGTAGTTGTAGTATACTCTCAACTTCTGTTGATTTTCTCTTCTCCTGTACTGCTTTTAACCAGGTTGACAGCACTGGGATTTTCTTTTTGTTTACTTTTACATATTCAAATATCAATTATTTATGCAATTTAATTCTAACAATTTTTCCTCACATTCATATTCAGAGATGGGCAATTATGCCCTGTTCCTTTTGGTAAAAAGAATTACTTCCTGGACTTGATCTGAAATGAAATATATTCCTGAATATCTATCCTTAGGGAAAAATGGGGGTAGTGGTGGTGGTTTAGTTGCTAAGTCGTGTCCAACTCTAGCGATCCCATGGACTGTAGCCTGCCAGGCTTCTCTGTCCATGGGATTCTCCAGGCAAGAATACTGGAGTGGGTAGCCATTTCCTTCTCCAGGAGGGAAAAATGGTAAATGAAATATAATCCAACATACTCCAATTGATTGAATCAGCTCAAGGGTACTGCAGTATTGGCAGCTCTCTCTTTTACTGTCTCTTATTCAAGACACTGAAAATCAGGGCACTAACTCTTTCTTTATAATGAGTTCATGAATGTTCTTGATCAGCTAGTTTCTCTTTCCCTTTTTCCAGTTATGTCTCCTTTTTCTAACACATCTTTTAATTCTTGTGGGATTAAGGGTTTTAGTAACTGTAACACTTTCTTGACAGAGGCTTTTATTTACAATTTTTCACAAGTATTCTAGGGAGCAGACAACACAAATTTAGTTTATTCCAGTCCTTTAGGACTTTCACACTGAGATTGGCCAAATATTCTGTTATCTTAGAGAGCTACTCACATCTAGTAAAGTTCTTTTTTATGTCCACTGTTTCATACAGAAGCCAAAATATAATGTATCTAAAAGAAAATGCATGGAAAGTATTTTCCAAGATCACATGGAAAGTTACATTATTGCTTATGGAACTTTGATGATGTAATTTGATTAATACTCAGAGACTAAAAAATGATCTCCTAGATTACTTTAGAGAAAGTATGAACATCTCTTACCATTTAAATGCACATGGTTCTGAATTTGGATAGAAAAATTTTGGACTATGGGGAAAACTATATGTCTCCTTGGGTTTCTTCCTGTTTTAGAGAGCCAGAAACAAAACTTTGGTGAGTCCTTTTCTTCCACAGAATCTTATCTCAGAAACAGTAATTAAAACTACTAGGCCCTTGAGACCAGATAACAAGGAATGCCTTTATCTCTATTTGGTGAAAAGTCAGGAATGATGTTATCTTTTTCTGACACTATGATTTTCTAACATGCTCAAATGCTAAAATTGAGATTAAAGTTATAAATTATACCATAGCAAAGCTATCTTGATATATATATACACACACACATACATATTTATCTTAATAAAAAGTGATTTTTCAAGCTTTATTTTAGTAATTTTTCAGTGGACATTAAATATATGACTTGATTTACATAGCTTTCCAACAGCCTTCAGAAAGGTCAACCTTTCTGCTGTCAGATCTCATAAAAAATCGCACAATCTCAAGTACCTGTGAGTCTACTGAGTCAGTTGACTCTATAGCCCACAGTTAAAAGATGTCATTGCACATGCAAGAGGTACTGTTTTCTTTGTCTCATCACCAGCTGGGAAATGATATTTGAACAACAGACAAGAGAAACCAGCTACAGGTTCTCTACAGAAGAAAGTCTATCTTTGTCTTTTCTAGAAACTAACTATTAAGGCAGAGTCCTTCCCAGATGATGAAACACGTATAAAACAATGGAAATTACATTTTGTCAAAAAATTATCTTTGCTATTTTAATGGCCTTTACACATGCTTCTTTGCTTCCTGTCATATATTTTACTATAAGATTGGGCCTACACAAACACGAGTTTAGACACATCTTCCTCAGAGAAGAGGACTTCATGGAGCCTGGGCTTCCAACCTCTGTAGCCTAGGCCCTGCTATAATTTTGTAATGTTGTCTACTCCTCATTCTCTCAGCTTCACACATCCCACCCAGAAATACTCTCTTCCATCTCTCCTACTTGCTCCTGCTAGTTTGTACACCAACAAGTTTTTGTGCCCCCTCTTCTTAACAAGGATCTAAAATCCATTGATGTGATTGATGCTATTAATGCTTTTCTTTTACTATCCTTCATTCTTTCCCTGTCCTTTGTTTCTCTCCAAATATAGCTTGCATTCTGTCTCTAGCTTATCTCTGTGTTGTCACATTAACTTGTCAAAAATCCATCTCCTGGCTAAATCCAACTTTCCATTTAATCTTTGTTGCTCCAAGACAGCAGAAATATTTCAGACAAACATAATCATGCTCATTGGTCTCACTTCAAATAGGAACACAGCATGAGACTAGATGAACACCAAGTGGGTCCTTAGTGCTATTTAGTAATCATGCTAGTAGTTCAGTCAGGTTTCCACTCCCCATGATGACAATTAAATATCCTCTTATGTCTCCAAATCCTTCATATGTCTCCTCCCCTGTCCTCACTCTCAAATAATAATCATATTTTTGTTTTCACTGAGAAAATAGTTGCAATCAAAAGAGAAATTCCACAAGATCCCCACAACCACATATCCACCCACAAAGATTTACACCTATTGTGCAGTCACTCCTTTTTTCTGTAGAAAAGCACTTCATTTTCTAATCCAGTGCCAACCACCATATCTGTGCAATGGATTTAAAACATCACTTTTTACACAATCAAGGGTATCATGCCAACAATTTGCTCTCATTTTCTCTGCATATTCAATTTCTTCCTTTTTCTACTGGATTATTCATATCAGTATACAATCATAGTGTTAGTTCAACTATCTTAAAAATTAAAATTAAGCACATACTCAAACTTTTGACCTCATTTTCCTTGCAACTGTCACTCGACTTCTTTATTCCACTTCACAGAAAACACCTTGAAAGAGTAGTCTGTACTGAATTCTCCACTTCTTATCTCCTTCTTTGTTAATCTACTCCAATAAGTCTATCTCTATATCTCTCTAAAGGGCTTCCCAAGTGGCTCAGTGATAAAGAATCTGCCTGCCAATGCAGGAGCTGTAAGAGACATGGGTTTAATCCCTGGGTCCAGAAGATCCCCTGAAGGAGAGCATAGCAACCCACTTCAGTATTCTTGCCTGGAGAATCTCATGGACAGAGAAGACTGGTGGGCTACAGTCCACAAGGTTGCAAAGAGTCAGAAACAACTGAATGACTGAGCATGCACTCACACATACCATTCTACAAACCAGCTTTTACCAAGTCATCAAGGCTCTCCACATTGCTTAGAAAGATGAAGCTAAAGCTCCAATACTTTGGCCACCTGATGCAAAAAAACCAACTCACTGGAAAAGATCCTAATGCTGGGAAAGTTTTAAGGCAACAAGAGGAAGGGAGAGGCAGAGGATGAGATGGTTAGATGGACTCACCAACACAATGGACATGAATTTGAGCAAACTCCAGGAGAGAGTGAAGGACAGGCAAGCCTGCTCTGCTGCAGTCCATGGTGTCACAGAGTCAGACATGACTTACTGATAGAACAACAAAAAATCTTGCATCAGCATTTGACACAGTTGATTACTCTATGTTTCTTAATATAACTTCTATACTTGGCTCTCTTAATACTTCCTGCCTACATTGCTGGCTTCCGCTTTTAAGCTTCCCTTACTAGTCCTCAATAAACTTCACAACGTCCAAATGTTAGACTTTCCAAGATTCAGCCTGTATATCTCTTCTTTTATTACCATCTATGCCCTAGCTACATCATCAGACTCTTACAGGGTTATTGTCTACAATTCCAGTGGTCTTAGTCATTATGATATTTCATGTGAATAATATTCTGAGGAACCAAAAAAGTGGTGCTTCTTATAAGTATACTGTGTGGAGGAACTGGTCTCATAATGCCACTTGTACCTTGACAATCCCCAAATGTATAACTTAAGCCTGGTTTCCCTGACCTCTAAATTCATTTTTTTGCCCCAAACTTATTTGCCATCTTCACTTAGATATCTAAGAAGTAACTCAAATTCTGTAAGTGAAAATACCAAAATTCTGATGGCACAGCACCCTACCTTATGCCTCTTCTCACCCCCAATTCCTACTCTAATGTAAAGAGCCTTCTTCATCAGAGTAAATGGAAACTCCATTTATAGATGTTCAGGCAAGAGTATTGGTGTCATTCTTGACACCTCTCCAGAGTCTTTCCACTATACATCTAATCTAATCCATCCATAGACGTGCCTTCTTTACATTCTACATATATTTACTTCTCATGCTACTACATGCCACCACCATGGTCTGAAACACCCATCACCAAGATAATTATAATGGCCTCCTAACTAATTCTTTCCTTCCTCCCTTGCCTTCCTATATTACATTTTATAAAGCAGATATATGTGTGTGTGTGTGTGTGTGTGAATAGCTATCACTCCTTTGCTAAAATCTTTCAAAAGCTACCCAGTTTACTCAGTATTAAATCCAACACCTTTACCAAATCCTTCAGAACCATATGTATTCTTTACACCTACTACTTCTCTGACTTCATGTAAAACCACCCCTTTCCTCATCCATTTTTCCCCTATAGCCACACTGGCTTTCTTGTTCATCTTCAAAAAAACTTCATAAACTCCTGTCCAAGGGTATTCCTATCTGAGATCATCTTTATATAGTATGTCCTCCCCAGCAATCCACACAGTCCAATCTCCCTCATCCTTTCAGAATTTGGTTCAAACATCACATTGTCCTGTAGTCTTCTCTGATCACTCTGTACAAAATTGTAACACATGTCATCCACCCTGTTCCCTGGAGCTCCCAGTTCCCAAATGGCCCCCATTATCCTGAATAATTTTTCTTCAAAGTTGTTGCATGTATGGGACTAGAGAGAATGAATTATTTATCTCTCCTATATTTATGCATGCTGGAATAACTAAATACACCAAAAATTAGCAGCATGAAATAACGAACATTTTATTATCTCATAAATTCTATGAAGTAGGAATCCAAGCATTGTTTTGGAGTCTCTGGCTCGGGGATCTTTAGAGGCTATAACCAATTTTTTGGCAAGGACAATAATCATTTCAAGGCTTAACTGGAGGAGAAGCCACTTCTAAACTCAGTCACTGCTGTCTAGCCACAGGTCCTCATTGGCCAGCTCCTTGCCACATAGGACTCTCTAGAGCATAACTCACCACATGGTAGCTAGCTTCCCTGATGGTGAGGAAAGAAGAGAATGAAAGAAAAGAAGAAAGATAGAAATCACAGTATTTTGGAAACCTTATCTCTGAAGTTACACCCCATCACTTTTGACGTGTTCTATCATTAGAAGCAAATCACTAAATCCAGTCCACACTTAAGGCTGAATGAATTACATAAGCAGACAATTTCCAGGAGGTAGAGCTCATTGCAGACTGCCACTTTGCAGACTGCCCCTGTGGCTCAAATGGTAAAGAATCTGCCTGCAATGCAGAAGACCCAAGGTCAAACCCTATGTTGGGAAGATCCCCTAGGGAAGAGTATGGCAACCCACTCCAGCGTTCTTGCCTGGAGAATCTCATGGACAGAGAAGTCTGGCAGGCTACAGTCCACGGGGTCACAAAGAGTCAGAAACAACTGAGTGATTGACACTTGCAGGCTGATCACCATATCTTCTGGGCTTCCATAATGGCTCAGCAGTAGAGAATCCACCTGCAGTGCAGGAATCACAGGAGATGCACGTTCAATCCCTGGGTCTGGTAGATCCCCTGGCGGAGGGCATGTCAACCCACCCCAGTATTCTTGTCTGGAGAATCCTACAGACAAAGAAGACTTGTGGGCTTCAGTCCCTGGAGTCACAAAGAGTCAGACACAACCAAAGGGACTTAACACCCACACACCACATCCTCTACTAGAATACAAGGTTCATATTATTTTTTCTACCATATATCAGCATAGAACAATACTTGGCTACAGAGTAGTCATCTGTTAATTATATGAACTTACTTATTACTCTCCCACTGCTTTCTTGCCTAGGCCTTCTATTTCCACTAAAATGTGAAAATATTTCCTGTGATGTCTTAGATTTATAATTTTATACATACCTGATGATACACACCCACTGATGGGCTTTCCAGGTGGTGCTAGTGGTAAAGAATCCAGCTGCCTATGCAGGAGATATAAGAGACACTGTTCAGTCCCTGGGTCCAGAAGGTCCCCTGGGGGAGGGCATGGCAACCCACTCAAATACTCTTGCCTGGAGAATCTCATGGACAGAGAAGACTGGCAGGTTACAGTCCATAGTGCCACAAAGAGTCAGACTTGACTGAAGCGACTTAGCATGCACACATCCCCACTGAGTTTTCTCCTTCCAACCCTAGCATGTTATAGCTCTACCCAGCACTTCAGATCTCAGGTCAGATGGTGAACTGCTACCCACTCTGCCTCCTGCCCCCCTCCCCAATCCCTATGACTCCCTTTATCTTCTGTGAGTCCATGTGGTGCTTGTACTACTTAGCTGCATGGTTACTTATATATGTCTTATTCATTCAGACTGTGAGCTTCATGATAACAAATGCCTTGTATTCACCCAATATAAACTCAGCCAAGTTTGGTGCAGTATCTGTCTATATAGCTGTCATACACACCTGGCAGAGTCCTTACATGCTGCAAGCACTCAACATATATTAGTGGCAAATAACCTATTGGTTTCATTATTTGTTATTTCCAGTCCCAACTAAATGTTCATATATATTTGCAAAATAGCTGAATTCAAGTTCTTGAATCATTTATGAATGAACAGTTTGAGCCTCTGTTTTCCTTTTGACTCTGACATTTATATTAGTTAAATGCCATGACTTTAATTTTAGTTCTAAAATGGAGTTTTCTGCCACTCTATGTATCTCCTGTGAAGTGGAAGAATGGTCAGAGAGAAAGCAGGTAGAATAGGAAGAAAAATAGAGGCATACTAGAAATGAAATGGATTAGACAGCAAAGATTCTTGGACCTTTGCTTTCCCAACAGTGAAAATGACAAAGCAGGCAGCAGTTGTATAGAAGAACTAGAGTAATCTCCTTTATGTTCTAAATCCCTGTCTTCATAGATAGGCTCTTTGAAAGTGTCTTCAAAACAGCTGAAATTGCCTGAAACCACATTTTATTTTCACCCACAAATTCTTAAGCACAACAGCAAGGAAGGCTCAAGCCAAACTAATCCAGTTGCTCATTAACTACATCATTCACAGAGACTAATTGCTCACTACCCCTGTTTCCACCCAATATTGGCTTATGTAGAGAGAGTAATTCAAGCTCTGGAGTCCTCCCAGATATAAGGATCTGTTATCCAAAAGGACACCCTTCAGAACAAATAATTAAAGACTATTCATGTAAGGCAGAATAACAGGGATCATTTTCTTAATTTCACAAGATTCATTAGAAGAGTATAGTAATAAGCAGATGCTTTTTGATGACACGGGAAGAATTTGTATAAAGTCAAGCCAAGGATTTTATGAAGACATATCATAACTGCCATATTTGCCATGTTGAACTAATTATCAAAATACCATATTCCATTGACCCAACTATGATATTCCAATAAAGCTGCTATCTAACACCTCTAGAGTTCAATAAATCTCCTTTGCCTGAGTCTTAGAGAGTCAACACATGATACCTGAAGAGTGTTCATCTTAACATTTGATACAAATCCAAAATTACAATCCAGCTAGCTTAGTGCATGTTCTCCAGAAGGATGGAAGCAAGAACAGATTTGAAGACATATTTTACTGCCTCTTTGGATGTAAGTAGAATACCTTATAGGGATAAAGTTTTCTGGCTATTTTAGGGCATTCAGGTTGTACTAAATATGTAAGATTGGGCTCAGAATCAAACCAAAAGTTAAAACACATTTTTTGAGTATGATAATAGTTTTCATCAGAAGTCAAGCAAACAAGTTTTATACCTAAAAAAGCATGTAACATTTTAGTTGCTTGATGTTTCAAAGGTCAGTAGGCAGTGCCATATGGTACGTGGTGTGTCTGTGTGTGTGTGTGTGTGTGTGTGCATGTGTGTGTGCATAGGCACACAGGCCAGCATGCCTTAAAACAGCAGACTGTATTTGTCTCCTCTGATCCATCTGCTCTAACAGCAGTAACCAGTTTACAGAAGCTTAAAGCAATATGGGCTGCAGGGTTATTTTGACTTAAGGTTAAAGCATTTGTCCAGAGTTTTGAAGGCTTTGCTAAGATGTTTCAGAGATTCCCTCATTGTACTGAACATCATTTACAGCAACTGCTGGCAAATCACAAAGAGCAATTCTTATGTGTATATGTGTAGAATCATTTTGAGTTTATTTTTGTGTATGGTGTTAGAAAGTGTTCTAGTTTCATTCTTCTACAAATGGTTGACCAGTTTTCCCAGCACCACTTGTTAAAGAGATTGTCTTTTCTCCATTGTATATTCTTGACTCCTTTGTTGAAGATAAGGTGTCCATAGGTGTGTGGATTTATCTCTGGGCTTTCTATTTTGTTCCATTGATCTATATTTCTGTCTTTGTGCCAGTACCACACTGTCTTGATGACTGTGGCTTTGTAGTAGAGACTGAAGTCGGGCAGGTTGATTCCTCCAGTTCCGTTCTTCTTTCTCAAGATTGCTTTGGCTATTCGAGGTTTTTTGTATTTCCATACAAATTATAAAATTATTTGTTCTCATTCTCTGAAAAATACCATTGGTAGCTTGATAGGGATTGCATTGAATCTATAGATTGCTCCGGGTAGTATACTCATTTTCACTATATTGATTCTTTTGATCCATGAGCACAGTATATTTCTCCATCTATTTGTGTCCTCTTTGATTTCTTTCATCAGTGTTTTATAGTTTTCTATATATAGGCCTTTTGAACACTTTCTAACACCATACACAAAAATAAACTCAAAATGGATTAAAGATCTAAATGTAAGACCAGAAACTATAAAACTCCTAGAGAAAAACATAGGCAAAACATTCTCCGACATAAACCACAGCAGGATCCTCTATGACCCACCTCCCAGAATATTTGAAATAAAAGCAAAAATAAACAAATGGGACCTAATTAAAATTAAAAGCTTCTGCACAATGAAGGAAACTATAAGCAAAGTGAAAAGACAACCTTCAGAATGGGAGAAAATAATAGCAAATGAAGCAACAAACAAAGGATTAATCTCAAAAATGCACAAGCAACTCCTGCAGCTCAATTCCAGAAAAATAAAAGACCCAATCGAAAAGTGGGCCAAAGAACTAAACAGACATTTCTCCAAAGAAGGCTAACAAACACATGAAAAGATGCTCAACATCACTCATTATCAGAGAAATGCACATCAAAACCACAATGAGGTACCGTTATACGTCAGTCAGAATGGCTGCTATCCAAAAGTCTACAAGCAATAAATGCTGGAAAGGGTGTGGAGAAAAGGCAACTCTCTTACACTGTTGGTGGGAATGCAAACTAGTACAGCCACTATGGAGAACAGTGTGGAAATTCCTTAAAAAACTGGAAATAGAACTGCCAGATGACCCAGCAATCCCACTGCTGGGCACACACACTGAGGAAACCAGAATTGAAAGAGACACGGGTACCCCAATGTTCATCGCAGCACTGTTTATAATAGCCAGGACATGGAAGCAACCTAGATGCCTATCAGCAGACAAATGGATAAGAAAGCTGTGGTACATATACACAATGGAGTATTACTCAGCCATTAAAAAGAATTCATTTGAATCAGTTCTAATGAGGAGGATGAAACTGGAGCCTATTATACAGAGTGAAGTAAGCCAGAAAGAAAAGCACCAATACATTATACTAACACATATGGGATTTAGAAAGATGGCAACGATAACCCTGTATGCGAGACAGCAAGAGAGACAAAGATGTATTGAACAGTCTTTTGGACTTTGTGGGAGAGGGCGAGGGTGGGATGATATGGGAGAATGGCATTGAAACTTGTAAATTATCATGTGAAACGAATCACCAGTCCAGGTTTAATGCATGATACAGGATGCTCGGGGCTGGTGCACTGGGATGACCCAGAGGGATGGGATGGGGAGGGAGTTGGGAGTGGGGTTCAGGATGGGGAACACATGTACACCCATGGCAGATTCAAGTCAATGTATGGCAAAACCAATACAATGCTGTAAAGTAAACAACAACAACAAAAAAAGAATCAAATGGACTTTATGTTCATATGCTATATACTTTTCTGCTTATTTGTTTTTTTCAGCCACCCAGAATAGTGAAAATACACAAAATGGTTTTAGTTTTGGTTTTGATTTATCTGGAGAGTCAATTACATCTTAGTGAGTGCAGAGGTCATGACAGATAATAAGATAATAATCCAAACTTTGTCTGTCTGTTGTGGAATCATCTTCAATAACACAGAAATCAATTTACATTGCTCATCTCCAGGCTGCAGACTGCATAGGTTGGGTGGGTACAGGATGGCTGTGATTTGGGGAAATGAAAATCTTTTTCATGATAAAGGTGGATGAGTGTTTCTTTTGTCTTTGTTTTCTTTTGCTATTTTATTTTTCCTTGAATGCTACATACTCAGGTCCATGTTCCAATCAGGTCTTCTTAAAAATGCTTGTCTCTACTTTTCAGAACAAGGTCATATATTAGGCTAGTAAGAATTAGCTATTCTGGTACTGATTAATTTTTAAACAAAACCTCAAAAGAGAGGCAACCAAATAAACTAATCTCTATTTGTATTTTTTATTTTAATTTATTTTTATTGACATATGGTTAATTTAAAATGTTGTGTTAGTTCAGCTGTACTGCATTTCTATATGCATATATATATATATAAATTGATTTCATCTGCTGCCCATCTACTCTGTACATAGCAGTGTCTGTATGTCAATTCCTAAATCCCAATTCATCCCTTCTTTTTCCCCCTTGGTAGCCACAATTCTTCCTTCTATGACTGTAAGTCTATTTCTGCTTTGTAAATGCATTCATTTGTATCATTATTTTAAGAGTCCACAAATGTGGTGCCATATGATGTATGTTTTTAAATTTAGAAGATGTAGAACCTCTAAGATCTGTAAAGATCTGTGTGAAGAAGAGAATTAAAGGAGACAAGGCAATCTCAGTATTTTCCAGCTTATATCACCTCTCCCTAGAGAGTAAACTAATGTGCTTATGACATTCTCTACTTATATATTAAAATGCATTTTTAAAATATTTAAATGTTCATAATCTTGAAAAGTTATGTCTAACAGGAAAAATGCCAGAAATATAGCTATATATAACTATATATAATTTTTATTTTGGTGTGAGTAGAAAGAAAATCACCACAGTTGAATACATAGTCTAGTGGGATGGATATTATAAGGTAGACAGGTCAAGAGTTTGAAAATTCTGATTTGAGATGTCAGAACAATATTACACATAGTAGAGTGAGTCTACATCCCAGGTATAATCATTAAAAAAGGAAAAAAGCAAGGTCACCTTGAATCCTTATTAAACATGCCTGAAGAAACCTATGCCAACTTGATTTTATTTAGCTAGAGGTCTTTCCAACTCAACTGAGATTGCAAATTGTAGCAAGACTGTACAATGGAGTAGAGAGCCTATCAATTACTGTCTTATACTATTAATGACATACTGTATGTCAGTTCAGTCACTCAGGCGTGTCTGACTCTTTGCGACCCCATGGACTGCAGCAAGCCAGGCTTCCCTGTCCATCACTTACTACCAGCCAGGGCACCAGGCATGTCATCCAGCTACATTGAGTGGTTGAAGGGCATGCCCCAGTTAGTTGGGGACCGGCAAAATGTGATCCACTATAGAAGGGAATGGCAAACCACTTCAGTATTCTTGCCTTGAGAAACCCATGAACAGCATGAAAAGGCAAAAAGATTCAATGCTCAAAGATGAACCCACCAAGAAGGTAGGTGTCCAATATACTACTGGGGTAGGGCAAGGAAATAGCTCCAGAAAGAATGAAGAGGCTGAGCCAAAGCAGAAATGACGCTCATTTTTGATTGTATATGGTGGTGAAAGTAAAATCCGATGCTGTAAAGAACAATATTGCATAGAAATCTGGAATCTTAGGTCCATGAATCAAGTTAAATTGAAAGTGTCAAATAGGGGAAGGCAAAAGTCAACATCAAAATTTTAGGAATCAGTGAACTAAAATGGGTAGGAATGGGAAAATTTAATTTAGATGACCATTATATCTACTACTATTGGCAAGAATCCCTTAGAAGGAATGTTATAGCCCTCATAGTCAACACAACAGTCTGAAATGCAATTCTTGGTTACAATCTCAAAAATGACAGAATGATCTTGGTTCATTTCCAAGGTGAACCATTCAATATCACAGTAATACAAGGCTATGCCCCATTTATTTGAGTGTTTGTCATAGCAAACGCTATCTTCAAACAGCACAAGAGACATCGTAGAGATGTCTCACCAGATGGACCTCACCAGATGGTCAGTACTGAAATCAAATTGATTATATCCTTTGCATCTGAATGTGGAGAAGCCCTGTAGAGTCAGCAAAAATAAGACCAGGAGCTGACTGTGGCTCAGATCATCAGGTCCTTATTACAAAATTCAGGCTCAAATTGAAAAAAAAAAAAAAGCATGGAAAACCAGTAGGCCATTCAGGTATGACCGAAATCAAATCTCTTATGATTACACAATGAAAACAATGAATACATTCAAGGGAATAGATCTGGTAGACAGAGTGCCTGAAAATCGATGGATGGAGGTTCACAACATTGTACAGGAGCTAATAATCAAAACCATCTCCAAGAAAAAGAAAAGCAAGAAGGCAAAATGATTGTCTGGGGACTTACAAATAGTTGAGAAAAGAAGAGAAGCAAAAGGTAGAGGATAAAGGGAAAGATACACTCAGCCGAATGCAGAGTTCCAGAAGACAGCAAAGAGAGAAAAGAAAGCATTCCTAAGTAATCAGTGCAAATAAATAGACAAAAACAAGAGAATGGGAAAGACAAGAGATCTTTTTAAGTAAATTGGACATACCAAGGGAATATTTCATACAAAGATAGGCAAAAAAAGACAAAAACAGCAACAACCTAACATAAGTAGAAAAAATTAAAAAGAGGAGACAGGGATACACAAAAGAAGTGTACAAAAAAGCTCTTAATGACCTATATAACCATGATGGTGTGGTCACTCACGTACAGTCAGACATACTGGGATGTGAACTCAAGTGGGCCTTAGGAAGTATTACTACAAACAAAGCTAATGGAGATGATGGAATTCCAGCTGAGCTATTTCAGATCCTAAAAGATGATGCTGTGAAAGTGCTGCACTCAATACACCAACAAATTTGGAAGACTCCGCCATGGCCACAGAAATGGAAAAGGTCAGTTTTCATTCCAATCCCAAAGAAAGGCAATAGCAAAGAATGTTTAAACTACTGCACAACTGCACTCATTTCACATGTTAGCAAATAATACTCAAAGTTCTCCAAGCTAAGCTTCAACAGTACTTGAACCAAGAAGTTCTAGATGTTCAAGCTGGTTTTAGAAAAGGCAGAGGAACCAGAGATCAAATTGCTAACATGTATTCAATTATAGAAAAAGCAAGGGAATTAAAAAAAAAAATCTACCTCTGATTCATTGACAACACTAAAGCCTTTGATTGTGTGGATCACAATAAGCTGGAAATTTCTTAATGATGTGGGAGTACCAAACCACATTACCTGCCTCTTGAGAAACCTGTATGTAGGATAATGAGAAACAGTTAGAACTGGACATGGAACAAAGGAGTGGTTCCAAATTGGGAAAGTAATACATTAAGGCTGTATATAATCACTCTGCTTATTTAATGTATATGTAGATTATATTAAGAGAAATGCTGGGCTGGATGAATCACAAGCTTGCTGTGATATCAAGATTGCTATAAGAAATATTAACAACCTCAGTCATGCAAATGATACCACTTTAATTGTAGAAAGTGAAGACGAACTAAAGAGCCCTTTGGTGAAGGTGAAAGAGGAAAGTGAAAAAGCTGGCTTTAAACTCAGTATTCAAAAAACTAACATCATGCCATCCAGTCCTATCACTTCATACAAATTGAAGGAAACTGTCAGATTTAATGTTTTTGACTCCGAAATCAATGCAGGTGTTAACTGCAGCCACATAATTAAAAGGCACTTGCTTTTTGGAAGAATAGCTATGACAAACATAGACAGTGTATTAAGCAGAAACATCACTTTGCCCACAAAGGTCCATATAGTCAAAGCCATGGTTTTTCCAGTAGTCATGTATGGATGCGAGAGTTGGACCATAAAGAAGGCTGAGAGCTGAAGAATTAATGCTTTCAACTGTGGTGTTAGAAGAAACTCTTGAGAGTCCCTTGGACAGCAAGAAGATTAAACCAGTGAATCCTAAAGAAAGTCAACCCTGAATATTCATTGAAAGAGCTAATGCTGAAGCTGAAGCTCCAATACTTTGGCCACCTGCTGCAAAGAGCTGACATTGCAAAAGACCCTGATTCAGGGAAAATTTTAGGCAAGAGGAGAAGGGGGTGGCAGAGGATAAGACGGTTGGATGGCATCACCAACTCAATGGACATGAGTTTGAGCAAACAGTGC
This sequence comes from Cervus canadensis, assembly GCF_019320065.1. Classification (NCBI taxonomy): domain Eukaryota; kingdom Metazoa; phylum Chordata; class Mammalia; order Artiodactyla; family Cervidae; genus Cervus; species Cervus canadensis. The sequence continues at coordinate 2,712,661 of NC_057396.1, forward strand.
AATAGTGAAGGACAGAGAAGCCTGGTGTGAAGCAGTCCATGGAATTGCAAAGAGCTGGACACAATTTAACAACTGAACAGCAACAACAGCAATGGCAATACAACACAGTAGATAAAGGGACACACTGTGAAGAAATAAAGCTTAGGTTTTATTTCCAAACCCAGTGTTTACTCAGTCCCAGTTTCTTCATAATTATTGTACCTACCTCATAAGTTTTGTCATGAGGAATTAGTGAAATGATACTTATGAAATCCTTAGCTAGTGCCTTGCAATATTAAACATATAAAATATAAATATTAATTACAGCAGTTATTATTTTACCAATAATAAAAGGCATTGGTTACTTTCAGTAGTACAATTCTTCCCAAGTAGTATAAACTCCTTCTTAAATTTTGAAAGCTAAATATGTTCTAAAGAGGATGTTATAGATAAGACAACATTTAAATATGGTCCGAGGGTAGTCTCCTTGAAAGTCTGCCTTCTAAGCAATGAAAGACTTTGGCCAAGTAAATTATTAGAATGCCAAATGCGTGGACCATCACTTTATGAGGTTAATTCAGAAGCCCTAAGGAAGTAAGTAAAAGTAAAAGCTTCATAGCCAAATAAGTCCAGGAAAAGCTATACAATCCTTTTGAGAAGTCACATGCATATTAGTATATTGACATAGAAAATAATTTGTCATTAAAAATTTAGATTGAATTTGTTTTTATCATCCATCTTATTTGAAAACAGATGTGAACCCTCTTACACATACTTAATTTGTTTTTCATTTCATGTCCATTCTTTCACAAAAATAATATTCTAGAGGACACAGCTTATAAGCACTCCATTAGACAGAGATTCTAGGGCAGTTGGTTACTACTTCTTTTCTACTCTGAAATATTACAGACACTGAAAAATCCCCCCAAAGATGACATTAAAAAGTACAATGATTTCTGACTCAAATCTTGCTCTCAACTGCAAGGCTTTCACCATTATAGTATACACTCATACCCACCACCCCTAGGAAAGATCTATATGCAACAGTCCTCAGAACTTGTGAATATGTTATCTTTTATGCCATAAATTACTTTGCACATATGACTAGGGCAAAGACTTTGAGATGGGGAGAATATCCTGGAATACCTAGGTAGGCCCAAAGTAATCACATGAATTGTTAAGTGTGAAAAATAATTCCTGGCTGGGATTTCCAACCAGGAAAGAAGGACAGAAAGATGCCACTTCACCTATCTTTGTTGACCTTGAAGACAGAGGAAGGGGACCATGATCCAAGAGTATAACAGTTTTTAGAAGCTGGAAATGAACCTTTGCTTACACTTAAATAAGAATACAGAGATTTGTACCAAACTTCTAACCTACAGTTAACAAAAGGTAATATTGTAAGATATGAAGGTAAGATAGTAAGATAACATAATTATCTGTTTAAGCATCAAAGTTTTGATAATTTGTTACAAGATCAACTATGAATGAGTACAATCATTATCTTCACAAATAACACTTTTGATCATTTAATACATATCAGGCTTATCTGCACACTCATGTGAAAGTGAAAGTTGCTTAGTTGTGTCTGACTCTTTGCGACCCCATGGACTATACAGTGCATGGAATTTTTCCAGGCTAGAATATTGGAGTGGGTAGCCTTTCCCTTCTCCAGAGGATCTTCCCAACTCAGGGATCAAACCCAGATCTCCCACATTTGCAGACAGATTCTTTACCAGCTGAGCCACAAAGGAAGCCTATCCATGCATGTATTAACTCATTAATTAAGCCATTAATCCTTACAATTACCCTAAGGGGTAGGGGCTATTATCAACACAAATTATAGATTGGAAACTGAGGCATAGAGAAATGAGGAATCTTGCCCAGGGTCACATAGCTAGTGAGTGTCAGAGATTGAAATCAAATACAAGCAATCTCTGGATTCTAGGTTCTGATTCACAAAGGGCATTAGTTCAGTGAGTTAGGATACAAGTAGGTGGGGCTTCCCTGATAGCTCAGTTCGTAAAGAATTCATCTGAAATGCAGGAGACCCCGGTTCAATTCCTGGGTCTGGAAGATCTGCTAGACAAAGGATAGGCTACCCACTCCAGTATTCTTGGTCTTCCCTTATTGCTCAGTTGGTAAAAAAATCTGCCTGCAATGCGGGTGACTTGGGTTCGATCCCTGAGTTGGGATGATCCCCTGGAGAAGGGATAAGCTACCCACTCCAGTATTCTGGTCTGGAGAATTCTATGGACTGTATAGTCCATGGGGTCGCAAAGAGTCAGACACAACTGAGCAACTTTCATTTCACTTCGTTCAGTAGTCTAGGTTCACAAAACATTACTGACTCTTCCATTGAGGTTCAATTGTATCTTTCTAATTTGCCATCATATTTTATTTAGACTCCAGATTTTCTACTTCTTTTCAGATGATGCAAATTTCAGGAAAAAGATGAACATGAATTGTACTAATCTTATTAACATAATTTCATTTTTATACACAGACAAATTTATGCATTCAATTTGTCTTAAAAACCTAGATATTCTAAGAAATACTGTCTGCATCCTTTTAAAAGCCTTATCCATCACTTGAAAAATATTGAATGTTTTAGTCTTCTCTTTACATAATACTTTCTGCTATTGATTCAGGCAGCCAACTAACTAGTTATAGGCCTATCCTGTGCCAGTATGGTGCACAAGTAACATAAATATTAAAAAGTATGTAAGTCATAGCTTTGGCCCTCACAATCTGTAAGTTTAGGAAGATAAGACATTTACATCAGAGTTAATTTTATTCAATTCTCAGCTTACAGTAATCCCCCCACTTCCCACCAGGAACAAGATCATTTGAATATTTGATAGTATATAATTGAACTAACTAGAAGTCAACCCATTTACTACAGTCTGCCCTACATCTTTCTCTTAACTTTTAAAGTAAAATCTATATCATCAGGAACTGAAGGATTTATGTGGTTGGAAACGCACACAATACAAATAAAAAAATATAAATTCCCCTCCAACCTCAGTTCACATATTTAGGCCCTCCCAACGTCTTCGGTCGGAGAAGGCAATGGCACCACACTCCAGTACTCTTGCCTGGAAAATCCTATGGACAGAGGAGCCTGGTAGGCTGCAATCCATGAGGTCGCTAAGAGTCAGACACGACTGAAGTGACTTAGCAGTAGCAACAACGTCTTCAGTGGCCCTCAAATATATGCCAGAGAACTGGATTCATGCCTTTAACACACACACACACACACACACACACACACACACACACACACACACATTCAAAGCATGAATCCCTCCAAATATTTAGGACGTCAGGTCCCAAATTCCCTTTTAAGACTGGCCTTTTGTAACCACGGAAACAACCTTTCAACAATCTCTAAATAATTTGCAATAAACATTGCAAAATGTTTCAGCATGATAGCTTACAGTGAATGATGTCGGATTCGTGATCTCCAAAGAAGATTTAGCTTTGGGACCAGAGATCAGGCTTGACCACTCAGAGCTCTTGTGTGGCAGAAGTTTTATTACAGTGAAAGGGAAAGAGAAATCTTCCGACATAGACATCAGAAGGGGGTGGAGAGTGCCCCCCTCACTAGTCTTAGCAAGGGAGCTATATACTTTTTAAATTAGTTGTTACAAAATGTCAAAAGTGTGTCTTAAGGTTGTAAAGACTTTACAAGACCTACCCCCACAATTTACATTTTAAGATAACAGGATTAGAACTTAACAATAAAAAGACCTTACCAGACCCTCTCCCATAATATATATTTTAAGATAACAGGATTAGTCAGAAGGTTTTCAGGAAGGAGAAACTGTCCTCAAGCAGGATAAAATGCCGTTATAAAATCCTTAGTACAGGGTTTAAACTGACTTGTTTTGTTGTGCAACCAGCAAATTTAAAAGGGGGAAAAAAATGTGACTAAGACTAAGGAATGTAGGGGAAAAAAAGACCTTTGTCCTTTCCTTCTCCTTGAGAATTCCAGACCCCTATCTCCTCTTCGAGAGCCCCAGACCCCTCTCTACAATCTGGGGACCCCGAACTTCCTATCAACCTATCTAAAATTGACTCTCTCATCTCCTCCCCCTTTTCTTTTAGGAGAATTATGTTGCCCAGGGAGGGACATCATTTTCTTTCTATAACTACTTCCTGCTGTTGAGGGGCATCATCCCTAAACTCTTGAGGCAACATATTCTCCTAACCCTCCTATGGAGTGTCTCTGATCCAGGGATCCCAAGTAATAGTTGGAGGAGGCATAGGAGACTGAACAACCATTTGTAACTTAAAAGCTTTCAGACGATTAGAAACAAATCCAGTTACACAGTTACAGACGCAGGGAGCAAACAGTAAAAACAGAAAAATTAGAAAGATTACAATTAAGATAGTTTTCCACCATAGGGAGCTAGTTAACATTTCCCAAAGTGAGGTGATGGCGGCTTCAGGAGAATCCATAGCCTGATTCATTTTGTTCATGTGTTTAGTAAAGTGAGTAACATCAGTACTCATATCTGGTATATATGTACAACATTGGATATTGATAGTAGAACAAGTTCCTCATTGTGTGGCTGTTAGAATATCTAAGGCCAATCTGTTTTGTAAAACCACCTTTCTAATTTGTATTTGTTCAGCACTAAGGGCTGAAATAGCTTTTTTAGAATCTTGTAAGGTCTGTTGAGTAAACTTAGTCAGAGCATCAATTCGTAGCACAACATCTGCAGTTCCCAGAGAGGAATGAATATTGCAGCCAGATAGCCATACCAGTGAAATACAGACCTTGCCCAGCGAGTTTTAAGGTGTGACAGATTAGCAGGCTTCTCTGGAAGCTCTGAAAATATGAAGCCATGAGGAAAAGGTAAACCTAAGGTGCATCTCCCTATCCAGTCAGTGGGAAGCCAGCCCATGGGTAAGAGCTACATATCCAGTAGGTCTCATTTGGAGCAAACCGGTGTGACTGAGGGATCCAGCCCTAAGAGTTCCTGGCCAGGCAAAAGGAGGAACGGAACTGGGATTGGAAAACACAGGAATGGTCGTGCTGCATATTTCTTGAGGCAGAAATCCCACTTGTTTCCAATAATTATAATTAAGTTGTTGGCTAACTTCTGGGGATGGCTCTATTTGTTCCCAGCATATGGGACCGTTAGATAGTAGACGTCCCTTTTCAGGAGTTAGCCATATGCCCTCATCCCTTGATAAACATCAGGTAGGAAACCACCAGATCAAGACCCATTTTCCTTCTTATGTGCGGTAAACTAGTTATTAAACCAAGATAATGTATAATCAAAGTTGAAAGTCACATTATGCCCATAGTTAAGGTACAAAGTGTTACACCAGGCACATAGTTAGTTAATTGATATATGCCATCAGATTAAAGACAGGCATCACCTGTGATAGCTGTTGGTGAAGGTATTCGCAGAGTTGAAGAAAGTATTTTCTTTGATATGGAGAAACCTACCATGGGAAGTTTTCAACTGATGAAGAGGGAAGTGCTCTGCAGACCCAGCAATTAGACCGATTGTGGAATGCAGCGTTAAGAATGAGCCCAGGACAGGAAAGTGTTGTCTTAAGGGTCAAGTGGCAGAATTGGGACTTTTGGAGTCAGCAGAAGCAGGCCCACACAGATTATCAGGCCCATCTGAAAAGTAAAAGGTGAAAGTATAGAGGATAAAGACATAAAATGACATTGTTTAGTTTGGGTTAGGGTGCCACTTTTTAACTCGTGTGTGTGCACCCAGGAATCAATTCCTGGCACCTTGACAGCTGTGAGAGGAGAAAGAATAACCTGGTCAGGGCCTTCCTAGAGGGCCAAGAGAGATTACCCTCCAGATCCCGATGTATACACCAGGACCTCAGTGCGTGGCTCAAACAGCAGCTTGTTGGACTCAGAGCCTGGATCAGGAGTTACCTTCTGGAGTTTCCATAATGTATGTTGAAAGGCTGAAAGCTGAGTCACCTAGCTAATTCTAAGACTTCAGGGTCTATAACAATGTCTGTGCTTAAGAAGGGTCTTCAACAGATACATTCAAAGGGGGACAGTCCCTCCTTTCTAGGGGCAGTCCAAGCCCTCATTAAAGCTATGGGTAGAACTTTAAGCCAGTTGTCCTGAGTCTCTTGAGTTAATTTACGCAGATGTCTCTTAATAATGTCATTAGCCTTTTCTACCTTTCCTGAAGATCAGGGTCTCCAGGAGCAGTGTAAGTGCTATTTTAATCCTAGAGCTTCTGATACCCCTTGAGTTACAGCAGCTTTAAAAGCAAAGCCATTGTCACTCTGGAGACCCCGCAGCAGCACAAATCAGGGAATAATTTCATGGATTAAAAATTTTATAACTTCCTTAGCCAGCTCACTACAGCAAGGAAAGGCATCAATCCATTCAGTAAAAGTGTCTGCCTAGACCTGTAAGCAAGAAAATCTGTTTTTGGTGTTGGAGTAAAATCAGTTTCCCAATCCTCTCCAGGATACTTTTCATTTCATTGTAACCCAGTTTTTGCTAACTTTTCAGTTTTGGGGTTATTTTTCTAGCAAATCTAACATCCCTTGACAATGTTCTTTAAAGTTTTCATTACATTTTTACCCTCAAATAGGCTAGAAGCCATCTGGTAAATGCTCTCAACACCTAAATGAAAATTCTGGTGTAAACCCTTATGAATTTTCCATTGAACATTTTCAGAAATTATTCATTGTCTGTCTTTAGGCTGTAACCATCTTTTATCAGTAATTTTTTGCTTCTCTTTTCTCATATCTTTCTAATTCTTCTTCAGCGTATTTTGGTTTTTCCTGTTCAGCAGGACCTGTCCAGACTAGGGGTGTTTGCAGGCGAGGGAGTTCATAAAGCACCACGTTTCTGGCTTGGGAATTGACCAACTGACTTCCACTGGCTGCTTTACTCCCGTCCCTGCCTTACTGTTTCCAATGTATAACAGTTAGTTCTTTAGGACAATATACAGCAGTTAAAAGTCTTTCAACCTCTTTGAAATGTTTAATAGGTTCTCCTGTTTCTGTTTTAAATTGTCTCTCTTTCTATATTGCAGCATGAGCACGTAAAGTCAAATAAGAATACTTAGAATCAGTGTAGATATTTACTTGCTGCCCTTTACTTAATTCTAAGGCTCAGGTCAAAGCAACAAACTCGGCCAATTGGGCACTTGTACTGGGGAGAAGAGATTTTGTCTCTAAAACCTGTTTCAATGTAACCACAGAGTAACCTGCTTTCCATTTCCCATCCTGAACCAAAAAAAACTGCCCTCTATAAATACATTCATGTCAGAATTGTCTAATGGGGTATCCATTAAATCTTCCTGAGCTGCATAATTTAAAGTTAGGAATTGGGGACAATTGTGATAGTGTGTTTCATCTCCCTTTTCAGAAAGGAAAGTGGCAGGATATAAATTTCCACAACTTTAAGCTTAATTATTGGTCCTTCAAACAACAATGACTGATATTTAAGAAGCCAACTGTCTGTCATCCAAATATTAACTTTAGAGTTTAAGATTCCACTCACATCATGAGAACTCAGTATGGTAAGATCTCACCCATTAATAATCTTGAGAGCTTTGGGGGCTACTAAGGCAATTTCAGCAATTACTCTTAGACAATGTTGCCACCCATGTGCCACAATGTCCAATTCTTTGCTCAGGTATCCTATAGGTTGCTGGTGAGGCCCTCAGGGTTGTGTCATAACTCCCAAGACCATGCCTTTTCTTTCAGTGAGAAGCAAATTGAACTCTGATCCTGTGGTCAGGCTTAAAGCAGGAGCCTGCAGGAGAGCAGTTTGAAGAGTCTTAAAAGGTTTTTGAGTCTCGGGAACCAAACCAGCTTGTTGGTTTGGACCTGCTGAGTTTTGGTTATAAGTTTATATAAAGGCCAGGCAAGTTTCCCATAATCTGGAATGCAAATGCGGCAGTAGCCTGTGATTCCAAAAAATCCTCTCAATTGTCTTAAACTCATAGGTAGAGGATGATTTAATATAGGTTTAATTCTTTGGGGGCCTCTCAGCCAGCCAAAAAGTTTAGTAAGTTTTCTGAGGTTTGTGAGCAAGCTTCCTCTGTCCCAGCACAGAGCAGGATATCATCTACATATTATAACACTACTGCCTCGGGGCTATTAAAATTTTGTTGATCTTGTGACAAACTTTACCCAAATAGTTGGGGGCTGGAGCAAACCTATCCAGCTTAACTGAGAAGCTGGCTATGTAGGGTCTTCAAAGGCAAATAGAAATTGACTTTCCTCTGCCAATGGTACAAAATAGAAGGCATCTTTTAAATCAATTAGTGAGAAATATTTGACCCATGGGGGATTTTTAGACAATAAAGTATAAAGATTAGGCACCATGGGGTGTAAAGGAACCACTGCCTCATTTATTATTCATGAATCTTGAACTAATCTCCATTTATCATTTGACTTTTTTACAACCAAAATAGGAGTGTTGCATGGGCTCTTACCGAGAATTAATAGCTCTTGTTCCTTTAAATTTTCTTATTTTATTTATTTTTTAATTGAAAGATAATTGCTTTACAGAATTTTGTTGTTTTCTGTCAAATCTGAACATGAGTCATCCACAAGTATTTATATATATATCTATATATATAGATATATATATCTATATATATGTACACAAATCCCCTCCCTTTTGAACATCCTTCCCATTTCCCTCCCCATCCCACCCCTCTAGGTAGATACAGAGTCCCTGTTTGAGTTTCCAGAGCCATACAGAAAATTCCCATAGGTTATCTATTTTACATATGGTATTGTAAGTTTCCATGTTACTCTTTCCATACATTTCACCCTCTCCTCCCTTGTCCCCATGTCCATAAGTCTATTTGCAATGTCTGTATCTCCATTTCCCTGTAAATAAATTTTCAGCACTGTTTTTCTAGATTCCACATATATGCATTAGAATACGGTATCTATTTTTCTCTTTCTGACTCATTTCACTCTAGGTTCTAGGTTCTTCCACCACATTAGAACTGATTCAAATGCATTCCTTTTATGGCTGAGTAATATTCCATTGTGTATATGTACCACAGCTTCTTCATCCATTCATCTCTCAATGTCCATCTGGGCTGCTTCCATGTCCTAGTTACTGCAAATGGTGCTGCACTGAACGCTGGGATACATGTGTCTTCCTCAGGTTCAGTTTCCTCAGGGTGTATGCCTAGGAGTGGGATTGCTGGGTCACATGGCAGTTTTATTCCTAGATTTTTAAAGGAATCTCCATACTGTCTTTCATAGTGGCTGTATCAATTTGCATTCCCACCAACAGTGCAAGAGCATGCCCTTTTCTCCACACTTTCTCCAGCATTCATTGTTTGTAGAATTTTTGATGATAGCCATTCTGACCTGTGTGGGGTGATATCTCATTGTAGTTTTGATTTGCATTTCTCTAATAATGAGTGATGTTGAGCATCTTTTCATGTGTTTGTTAACCATCTGTAAGTCTTCTTAGGGGAAATGTCTGTTTAGGTCTTTTCTTCACTTTTTACTTGGGTTATTTTTCTGGTATTGAGCTGCATGAGCTGCTTGTATATTTTGGAAATTAATCCTTTGTCAGTTGTTTCATTTGCTATTATTTTCTGCCATTCTGAGGGTTGTCTTTTCACCTTGCTTATACTTTCCTTTTCTGTGCAAAAGCTTTAAGTTTAAACAGGCCCCACTTATTTACTTTTTAAAAAAATTTTATTTCCATTACTCTAGGAGGTGGGTCATAGAGGATTTTGCTTTGATTTTTGTTATGGAGAGTTCTGCTTATGTACTCCTCTAAGAGTTTTATAGTCTCTGGTCTTACATTTAGGTCTTTAATCCATTTTGATTTTACATTTGTTTATGGTGTTAGGCAGTTTTCTAATTTCATCCTTTTATATGTAGCTGTCCAGGTTTCCCAGCACTACTTATTGATGAGGCTGTTTTTGCCCCGTTGTATATTTCTGCCTCCTTTGTCAAAAATAAGGTGCCCCTAGGTGCATGGGTTTATTTCAGGGCTTTCTATCGTGTTCCATTGGCCTATATTTCTGTTTTTGTTACAGTACCATACTGTCTTGATGCCTGTAGCTTTGTAGTATAATCTGAATTCAGGAAGGTTGATTCCTCCAACTCCATTCTTCTTTCTCAAGACTACTTTGGCTTTTCAGGATCTTTTGTATTTCCAAATGAATTATGAAAATTTTGTTCCAGTTCTGTGAAAAATGTCATTGGTAACTTGATAGGGAACATATTAGGTCTGTAGATTGTGTTTGGTTGTATAGTCATTTTCACAATAGTGATTATTACTACCAAGAATCATGGAATATCTTTCCACCTGTTTATGTCTTCTTTGATTTTTTTCATTAGTGTCATAATTTTCTGAGTTCAGTTCTTTGTCTCCTTAGATAAGTTTATTCACAGACATTTTATCCTTTTTGTTGCAATGGTGAATGGGATTATTCCTTATTTTCTCTTTCTAATTTCTCATTGCTAGTATATAGAAATGCAAGTAATTTCTGTGTATTGCTTTTGCATCCTTCAGTTTAGTTCAGTTCAGTTCAGTCGCTCAGTTGTGTCCAACTCTTTGCGACCCCATGAACCACAGAATACCAGTTTTCCCTGTCCATCACCAACTCCCGGAGTCCACCCAAACCCATGTCCATTGAGTTGGTAATGCCATCCAACCATCTCATCCTCTGTCATCCCCTTCTCCTCCTGCCTCCAATCTTTCCCAGCATAAGGGTCTTTTCAAATGAGGCAGTTCGTTGCATCAGGTGGCCAAAGTATTGGAGTTTCAGCTTCAACATCAGTCCTTCCAATGAACACCCAGGACTGATATCCTTTAGGATGGACTGGTTGGATCTCCTTGCAGTCCAAGGAACTCTCAAGAGTCTTCTCCAACACCACAGTTCAAAAGCATCAATTCTTCTGTGCTCAGCTTTCTTTATAGTCCAACTTTCACATCCATACATGACCACTGGAAAAACCATAGCCTTGACTAGATGGACCTTTGTTGACTAAGTAATATCTCTGCTTTTTAATATGCTGTCTAGGTTGGTCATAACTTTCCTTCCAAGGAGCAGGTGTCTTTTTTAATTTCATGGCTGCAGTCATGATCTGCAGTGATTTTGGAGCTCCCCAAAATAAAGTCAGCCACTGTTTCCACTGTTTCCCCATCTATTTGCCATGAAGTGATGGGACTGGATGCCATGATCTTAGTTTCCTGAATGTTGAGCTTTAAGCCAACTTTTTCACTCCCCTCTTTCACTTTCATCAAGAGGCTCTTTAGTTCCTCTTCACTTTCTGCCATAAGGGTGGTATCATCTGCATATTTGAGGTTATTGATATTTCTCCCAGCAATCTTGATTCCAGCTTGTGCTTCACCCAGCCCAGCGTTTCTCATGATGTAATAAGCAGGATGACAATATACAGCCTTGACGTACTCCTTTTCCTATTTGGAACCAGTCTGTTGTTCCATGTCCAGTTCTAACAGTTGCTTCCTGACCTGTATACAGATTTCTCAAGAGGCAAGTCAGGTGGTCTGGTATTCCCATCTCTTTCAGAATTGTCCACAGTTTATTGTGATCCACACAGTCAAAGGCTCTGGCCGAGTCAATAAAGCAGAAGTAGATGTTTTTCTGGAACTCTCTTGCTTTCTTGATGATCCAGTGGATGTATCCTTCAACTTTGCTAAATTCACTGATTAGCTCTAGTGATTTTCTGGTACTATCCTTAGGGTTTTCTATGTACAGTGTCATGTCATCTGCAAACAGTGAATGCTTTAGTTCTTTTCTGATCAGATTCCTTTTATTTATTTTTCTTTTATGATTGCTATAGCTCCTACTTGAGAACTATGTTAAATAACAGTGGTGAAAGTGGACACCTTTGTTTTGTTTCTGATCTTAGGTGGAATGCTTTCAGTTTTTCACCACTGAGAATAATGTTTGCTTTAGGCTTAACATGTATGGTCTTTATTATGCTGAGGTAGGTTCCTTCAATGCCAACTTTTTGAAGAGTTTTAATCATAAGTTAGTAATAAAGTTTGTCAAAGGCTTTTTCTGCATATATTGAGATTATCACATGGTTTTTGTCTTTCAGTTTCTTGAATGGTGTATCACATTGACTGATTTGCATATACTGAAGAATCCTTGCATCCCTCGAATAAACCCAACTTGATCATGGCATATGAGCTTTTGATATTTTGCTGAATTCTCTAGACTAAAATTTTGTTGTGGGTTTCTGCATCTGTGTTCCTCAATGATAGTGCCCTGTGATTTTCTTTTTTGTGTGTTGTCTTTGTCTGGTTTTGGTATCGGGGTGGTGGTGGCCTCGTAGAATGAGTTTGGAAATGTTTGTTCCTCTGCAATTTTTTGAAAGAGTTTTAGGATAGGCATTAACTATTCTCTGAATGTTTGATAGAATTCTCCTATGAAGCCATCTGGTCCTAGGCTTTTGTTTTTTGGGAGATTTTTTTATCACAGCTTCAATTTCAGTGCTTGTAATTGTCTTGTTCATAATTTCTATTCTTCCTACTTCAGTCTTGGAAGATTGAACTTCACTATGAATCTGTCCATTTCTTCCAGGTTATCCATTTTATTGCCATATAATTGTCCCTAATAGTCTCTTTTAATCCTTTGTATTTCTGCACTGTCTGTTTAATCTCTGTTTTTTCATTTCTAATTTTGTTGACTTGATTCTTCTCTCTTTTTTTCTTAATGAGTCTGGCTAAAGGTTTGTCAATTTTGTTTATCTTCTCAAAGAACAAGTTTTAGTTTTATTGATCTTTACTTTTGGTTTCTTTATTTCTTTTTCATTTATTTCTGCAAAGATCGCCATGATTTCTTTCCTTCTACTAATTGTGGGGGTTTTGTTCATCTTTTTCCAATTGCTTTAGGTGCAAAGTTAGGTTGTCTATTCAATGTTTTTCTTGTTTCTTGAGGTAGGATTGTATTGCTATAAATTTTCCTCTTAGAACTGCTTTTGTTGAATTCCATAGGTTTTGAATTGTAGTGATTTCATTGTCATTTGTTTCTAGAAATTTTTTGATTTCTCTTTTGATTTCTTCAGCAACTTGTTGGTTATTTAGAAGTGTATTGATTAATGTCCATGTATTTTTGTTTCTTACAGTTGTTTTTGTTTTTGTTTTTCTTATAATTGATATCTAGTCTCATAGAGTTGTAGTTGGAGAAGATGTTTGACACAATTTTAATTTTCTTAAAGTTATTGAAGCTTGATTTGTCACCCAGGATGTGGTCTCTCCTGAAGAATGTTCTATGTGCACTTGAGAAGAAGGTGTATTCTTCTGTATTTGGATGGAATGTCCTGAAGATTCCAATGAGATCCATCTCATCTAGTGTATCATTTATTACTTTTGTTATGGAAATAGGTGAGGGTTTCTGAACTTGATAATAACAGGAATAGCATTTTGTGTTCAAACCACAGTTTTACCATCAGCCCAGACTTTAAGATTTACATTTTGTTCAATTAATGAGAGAGAAAGGGCTGGCTCTATATTCATGAATACAGAGGCCTGGACCTTGTTCAGTATATCCCTCCCCAGAAGGTGTGAGGGAGATCCCAGCACAATCACAAACTCAGAAACCGTGAGAAAATAACACAGAGTTTCGGATGCAGCTTAAAGGATGACTGAAATTATAGCGTTTGCCTCGTCCTGACAGTCCCATTACACTAGTGGATTGGGAGGAAAGTGGGCCAGGGGCTTCAGTGAACACAGAGAAAGTTGGCTCAATGTCCAAAAGAAAATTGACTCCTTGGCCCCCCACAGTTATTAATACCCAGGCTTCCTCGGATGTTATTAAGATGGGAGCTTGTGTAGGGACCCCTGGGCACCTTCAGTCCTGATTGTCCTGAGAGTCCCCCCCTGAAGCCCACACCTCTGGGGGCATTCTGTTTTCCATAATGGTCCTTTACAGACTGGACAGAGAGCCAGGGGAAGGGGGTGCTTAGACTCCTGAAAGCAACTTCTCTTGAGATGTTCCTCTTTTCCTCAGCAATAGCAAGTCTGTCCCTTTTCGCCTGGGCTCCTCTGGGAATTTTCCTCTTCAGGATGACTCATAGCAGTTTTCCCAGCCATCTCTAGAGCATGGGCCTTTTCTTTGGTTCTTTTCTGTTGTCGTTTCTCCTCCTCATATTCTTTACTGTAATATACTGTCTGAGTCAGCTGAAAAGGTTTCTCTAGTGACTGATTCAGTCTGAACGCCTGTTTTTGTACCTTATGGTGGATATCTGGAGCTGACTGAGTGAGAAATGTATCTTTTAATATTGTCTCTCCCTCTGCACTCTCAGAAGAAATATTGGTGAACTTTCAAAGACCTTCCCAAAGTCTCTCTGGGAATCCGCCAGTAATTTCCTTCTCTCCTTGTTCTATGTCAGTCAACTTAGCATAATTTAGAGGCTTGGTTTGAGCTCTTTTAAGCCCTTCAATAATGCAATTGACAAAGTGGGTCTACTCCCATATCCTTTTGTCTTTGTGATAATCCCAGTCTGGCTCTCCTATAGGAACTGCTTGGCTACCCATAGGGAGGAGAGGTATTTCATGTTCCCGCTTTTCCCCTTGCCTCACACTCAAGCCATTCATCTCCAAAAGCAGTAGCTTCCCCCAAAATTCGAGCTCTAGAGTCAGGAGTCAGCGTCATCCAAAGACATACATTACATGTCACCAATTAAGCTCATAAAGTTAGTCCTGTAAAAGCTTCTATGTATTTTTCTGGATACTCTAGATAGTCTCCCAGATCTCTCTTTATCTGTTGTACCTCTGGGTAAGAAAAGGGCTTATGGATTTTTATTGATTGGTTATTTTTTCCAGTGGTTGCCTCCTGAAGAGGCAGTAAGTTGTGTAGCTGTTCCTCTCTAGCTACCCTTCACATATGTTCCCAGGGATAGATTAGAGAAACCTGCTTTTTCTCATATTCATCCTCTTTCCCATCCTCTGTCTCATCCTCTTCTCTATCTTGTATTTTACCTTTAGTTTTGGTTGTCTGTGCCTTCTTTACTTTGACTGCCTGATTTCCTATCGAGACAAGAGTAGTCTGAGGCTGCATTGGAACTAGGGTTGTTTGAACTTCTATCAAGACTGAGACAACCCTCCCTGGAGGGTTCCCATGACCCTCAACTTGCTCAGTTGTGAGCCCTGGATACAGAGGCAGAGGCAGAGTAAGAGGACAGGAGGGAGATGAAGTCTTTACACTCAAATCTGTACCCTTAGGACATAAGTCTGACATGTCTCACAGAGCGAAAACGAGTAACACATGAAAAAGAGTAACATTTCCCTTGTTTTCTACAGAACTGCGTTAGTTGTCAAACAGTATCTTAATTAAGAGACCTTTCAACCTGCCATTGTCTGCCACCCTCCAGCGGATACTGTGGCCATGCATATTTGCAAAAGAAAGCCAGGTGTGTCTTCTTTAAGCTCTAGGGGTCAAATTTATCCATTTTTCTGGACACAATCCAAGGGTGTGAGTCTGGAGCTTTGAGTAGCTCCCATCTATAAGAGAGAAAAAAGTGGCAACCAGAGCCTCTGCTTCTTTCCATCAGAGGTGTCCCTCCCTGTTCTAGATAGTAGTGGAGACAGACTTTCCACCAAAGTTTTCCTTCCCTGGCCAGACTTAGTTTGTCCCTAACTGACGCTGGTGCCTTACTCATCCCTTCCATTTCTACCACCGAGGCTGGGTGGAGACACACCATGGGTATACCTGATGGCATCCCAAATTGATTTCTAGCTCCATACCACTGCAATCTTTGTTTGGTTTGCCCCTTTCCTCTGATGACACCTAGGGTGTAACAGAGTAGTTTCCTGGAACGTTTCCCAAACTAGGACTACTAAAGGAAGCGTCCATCTTCCATGTGTCTATTCACATTCCTGAGTACAGTCCTGATTGCAGTAGAAGCGATGAGCCATAGCCACATAAGTAAGCTACTGGAGAGCTTTTTTTAGTGTGCTAAGAGCTAGTACTACCGAAAGAAGAATCCCACTGTACTCCCAAACTGGGATTCCTGACCTATGCTCTTAGAAACCATGCTTGCTAGCAGCGCTTCCATCCACACAGTTAGGAAACACAGCTACACCAAGGACTCACTAGTTCCACTTAGCTCCTAAATGTTCTTCTAGCAAGTCTAGGTTCCCATGACTACCAAGCGTGGGGATCTAAGTAAAAGTACAAACTAACAGCATGAATCACAAGTCCATTGGAAATCTATGATCCAACAGATTAGGTTAGTAGTTCTAATTTCCCACGCAATTATGAAATGGTAAAAGAAAACAGGAAAAGCTGAATGAAAAAGGAAAGTTTAGCCTACATGCTTTGCCCATTTCTGGTTGCTCCTCTCGCAGGGACCTTGGGTGTCTCCTGTCATTGGCAGGTCGGTTTAAACCCCCAACAAGGCTCTTCTTTTTGGGGCTGCCTTCAGTCATCATGAGGCACTGCAGAACAGGGCTCAATGCTCATCTCTTACTCATTTTGGTATGTCTCTTTCATTCTACATCCACACAGACAGGCACACCATACAGTTAGTAAGACAGAAAATGTATATACTGAGAAAGCAGACAGGCTAGAGCTCTGAGTGTTCTTAACTTGTCCTGAACATCCTGGAGAAGCCCCCAAGATGATAGCTTATGATAAATGAAGTCGGATTTGTGATCTCCAGAGATTTAGCTTCAGGACTAGAGACCAAGTTTGACCACTCAGAGCTCTTGTGTGGCAGAAGTTTTATTACAGTGGAAGGGACAGAGAAAGATTCTGACATAGACATCAGAAATGCCCCCCTCCTAGTCTTAGCAAGGGAGCTATATATCTTTATAATTAGTTATTACAATAAACCAAAACAATGTCTGAAAGTTGTAAAGATCATACCAGACCCATTCCCACAATTTGCATTTTAAGAAAACAGGATTAGAATCTAACAATAGAAAGATCTTACCAGACCCACTCCCATAATATACATTTTAAAATAACAGGATTAGTTAGAAGGTTTTCAGGAAGGAGAAACTGTTCTCAAACAGGATATGTTGTTGTTATATAATCCTTAGTACAGAGCTTAAACTGAGCTGCTTTGTTGAGCAAATCATCGGTTCTGGTTTAAAGGGGGGATAAATGCTACTAAAACTAAGGAATGTAAAGGAAAAAAAAAAATTAGACGTTTGTCTTTTCCTCCTTCTTCTTGAAAATTCCAGACACCTCTCTCCTCCTTGGGGACCCTGGACTTTTTGTCAACCTGCCTAGAAATTGACTCTCTCAAGCAGAACATAAAGAACAAGTATGACATAAGTATTCACTAAGTCCTCTCTCTTCTCCTTAGAGAGGATGACATCTAATAGCTTACTGAGCCAACAGAATTTCTCTTTTTGAATTTCTTACACTTTCCCTTTCTTGATGATCATAGACTTGTTTATCCCCTCCTGGATACATCATGGGGTCTTCATCTGACCTGGATTTCCAATTTATAATCCATGTTAATTGGTCAGAATCTCTCTTCACAGAGAGCTCAAGGGGAAATGAAAAATTGATTCCCTGTCTCCCCAAGAGCATGCAGGTATGTGTAAAATTTAATTTCTAGAGGATTAAGATTTTCAATGAGAAAAAAAAATAAGGCTCCAACGTGAAGTTTTCTTTACTATTAAAAAGAATGCACTTGACAACATTGGACCCTCTTACAGGGAGTTCCTCTGAGGATGCTTACTTGATTCCTAATCTAGCTTCTCTTTGACCTTCCCTCTTTTCACCTTTATTCTGAATTTTACTTCCATCTATCAGAAAAATGTCACTTCTTTCAGAGAAAAACCCCATTCCCTTAGATTTTTTTCCCCTTTTCCTTTCACGGATTACTGAAGTTCTTGTCTTGTAAATTTGAGTGGCACTCCAAGGCTTCAGCAAGGTACACACTGGTCTCTTGGCCCGCCTCCCCTCAAGGCCTGAAACAAGAGGGAAAAGAAAGAATGAGGCGGAACATAATAAGCTCTGGTTCTCTGGTAATGGTGGAAGAGGATGTCCCCATCCAGGTCTCTCTGACAGTCTCACAAATACGAAAGGCAAACTTACCACTTCCTTAAATAGTATACATCTCTGCCCCTTCCACCACTAACAGAACAGACTAAAATGCAGGTAGTCAAATTTTAAAAGTGATATGTTTTTACTCAGATTCTTTTACACCACTGGGTGTCCAACAATTCAATTAAACTGTGACATCAGTTTCTGGAGTTAGTGCAGACCCCACAGGTTAAGGATTTGGTTCACAATTCTGCTGCCACTCAGGCACCAGTCACAACTCCTGAAAGGGAAGGCCACTGTACTTCTAGTTAACTGGCTATGAACTGGGGTTCTTATGACCCCTTTGTAAGGTTCATTAATTTGACACAATGACTCACAGAATTCAGCAAAGCTATTTATGTTTACCACTTTATTATTAAGGGTACAAATCAGAAACAATGCAATGGAAGAGAAAGGGCAAGGTGTTGATTCGGGGGTGGGGGGGGGGGCCAGGCAATGCTTAGTCTCCATTCTCACGCAGGATGTGCCGGCCTCCCAGCACATTGATGTGTTCACCAACTAGGATTCTTCTCAAACTCTACTATTTATAGGTTTTCACAGAGGTTTCATTATGCAAGCATGATTGATTAAATTATTGACTACTGTGACTGAACTCAGTCTCTAGTCCTTCTACCTTCTCCACAGTCAGGAAGTGTAGAGTAAAGACCTGAAAGTTCCATCTCTTTAATCATGACTTGGTGTTTATGGCCACCAGCCCCATCGAGCAGCTATCAAAAGGCCCCATCAGTAATCTAAGCACACAAAATGCTCTCCTGTTACTCAGGAGATTCCAATGTTTTCAGGAATTGTATACCAGGAAAATATATATGTATAAATATATAAACATATATACACACATAAAATATTATATATATACATATTATATACATATGCCATTATAATATATATATTATTTTGCCACAGTTCTCTGTTAGCAAGGCAGTTGCTTCCCCTCCACATCCATGGAATCAGTAAAACACCATCAATTTATTATTGAGAAGAATAACCTTGGTTTCATCCTTGCTTCAGTCAAACATGTTGGATTTTATCATCTGCTGCATTCATTTCTAAAGTAAGTTCAGTTTCTTACCTAGAGAAATATTCTATAATTGATGATACTTGCTCTAATCAGATCTTCTAATAAGAATAAATCTTGCAGATTCTATCTACTACAAAAAGACACATTGCTTATCTTTAGCCATCTTTTTTAACCCAGTCCTTCATTTTCTCATAGTAATTCAGCAACTTATTAAAGTATTTTTAAAAACAATTTATAAAAACAATGGTAAGCACAAAAATATTCATCCATGATCAATCACATCAATTCTTAACATTTTTTCCAATATCCCTTGACAATGTTCTAAAGCACTTCAGAAATTATTGTGTACAAATTATAAAATGTCCCATTAACTTTACTGTTTGACAGATATTTTCACATATTAAAACCAGCTTTTTATCTTGTATTTAGTTTTTTTTGTTTTGTTTTGTTTTCCTAAATTGCTCTTGCTATTCAATAAAGCTTAGATCTGGAAGATTGGGAGAATGCACACTGAGATTCTTTTGCTTTTTTTTCCTTTTTTATATGTAATTGCAAGTTGAGATGTGCTGAAGGCCTTAATTTTATGCAGTTTTTCTTTTTTTTTTTTTTCTTTAATTTTTCTTTTTGCTTTGGGGTATAGACAATCAACAATGTTGTGATAAATTCAGATGAATAGAAAAGGGACTCAGCCATACATATGCATGCATCCATTCTCTCCCAAACTACCTTCTCATCCAAGTTGCCACATAACACTGAGCTGAGTTTCATTTACTATACAATAGTTCTATGTTGGTTATCCATTTTGAACATAGCAAGGTGTAAATAACCAACAAATATCCCTTTCCCCTATACTTCTCACTGGCAATTATAAGCTCATTCTCCAAGTCTATAAGTTTCTTTCTGTTTTGCAAGTAAATTCATTTGTAACATTTCTTTTGGGAATGTAAATTGGTACACCAAAGACTTTGACTTTGTGGATAACAACAAACTGTGGAAAATCCTTAAGGAGATGGGAATACCAGACCACCTTACCTGTCTCCCGAGAAAACTTTATTCAGGTCAAGAAGCAACAGTTAGAACTGGACATGGAACAACAGACTGGTTCCAAACGGGGAAAGGAATCAATCAAGGCTGTATATTGTCACCCTGCTTATTTAACTTATATGCAGAGTACATCATGAGAAACACTGGGCTGGGTGAAGCACAAGCTGGAATCAAGATTGCCGGGAGAAATATCAATAACCTCAGATATGCAGATGACACCACCTTATGGCAGAAAGTGAAGAGGAACTAAAGAACTTCTTGATGAAGGTGAAAGAGGACAGTGAAAAAGTTGGCTTGAAGCAAACATTCAAAAATCGAAGATCATGGCATTCAGTCCCATCACTTCATGGCAAATAAACTGGGAAACAATGGAAACAGGGAGAGACTTTATGTTTTGGAACTCCAAAATCATTACAGATGGTGACTGCAGCCATGAAATTAAAAGACGCTCGCTCCTTGGAAGAAAACTTATGACAAACCTAGACAGCATATTAAAAAGCAGAGACATTATTTTGCCAACAAAGGTCCGTATAGTCAAAGCTATGATTTTTTCAGTAGTCATGTATGGATGTGAGAGTTGAACCACACAGAAAGCTGAGCACCAAATAATTGATGCTTTTGAACTGTGGTGTTGGAAAAGAATTTTTGAGAGTCCCTTGATGGTAAGGAGATAAAACCAGCCCATCCTAAAGGAAGCCAGTCCTGACTATTCATTGGAAGAACTGGTGCTGAAGCTGAAACTCCAATACTTTGGCCACCTGATGTGAAGAACTGACTAATTGGAAAAGACCCTGATGCTGGAAAACATTGAAGGCAGGAAGAGAGGTGGTTGGAGGATGAGATGGTTGGATGGCATCACCAACTCATTGGGTATGAGTCTGGGTGAGCCCCGTGTGTTGGTGATGGACAGGTAAGCCAAGCGTCCTGCAGTCCATGGGGTTGCCAAGAGTTGGACATGACTGAGAGATTGATCTGACTGACTGACAGCAACTATGGAGAACACTATGGAGGTTCCTTAAAAACACAAAAAATAGAGGTAGCATATGACCCTGCAATCCCACTCACAGGCATGTATCTGGAGAAAAGCATCATTTGAAAGGATACTTTCAACCCAGTGTTCATTGCAGCACTGTGTACAATAGCCAAGATCATGGAAGGAACCCAAATGTCCAATGATGGAGAAATATATAAAGAAAATAAGATAAATATATATCATTTCAGTTCAGTTCAGTTCAGTCGCTCAGTCATGTCTAACTCTTTGTGACCCCATGAATCGCAGCACGGCAAGCCTCCCTATCCATCACCAACTCCTGGAGTTTACCCAAACTCATGTTCATCGAGTCAGTGACGCCATCCAGCCATCTCATCCTCTGTCGTCCCCTTCTCCTCCTGCCCCCAATCCCTCCCAGCATCAGAGTCTTTTCCAATCAGTCAACTCTTTGCATCAGGTGGCCAAAGTATTGGAGTTTCAGCTTCAGCATCAGTCCTTCCAATGAACACAAAGGACTGATCTCCTTTAGGATGGACTGGTTGGATCCCCTTGCTGTCCAAGGGACTCTCAGGAGACTTCTCCAACACCAGAGTTCAAAAGCATCAATTCTTCGGTGCTCAGCTTTCTTCACAGTCCAACTCTCACATTCATACATAACAGCTGGAAAAACCATAGCCTTGACTAGACGGACCTTTGTTGGCAAAGTAACGTCTCTGCTTTTTAATATGCTGTCTAGGTTGGTCATAACTTTCCTTCCAAGGAGCAAGCATCTCTTAATTTCATGGCCACAGTCACCACCTTCAGTGGCTTTGGAGCCCAAGAAAATAAAATCTGACAGTTTCCACTGTTTCCCCATCTATTTACCGTAAAGTGATGAGACCAGATGCCATGATCTTAGTTTTCTGAATGTTGAGCTTTAAGCCAACTTTTTCACTCCCCTCTTTCAGTTTCATCAAGAGGCTTTTTAGTTCCTCTTCACTTTCTGTCATAAGAACGGTGTCATCTGCATATCTGAAGTTATTGATATTTCTCCCGGCAATCTTGATTCCAGCTTGTGCTTCACCCAGCCCAGCGTTTCTCATGATGCTTTCTACATATAAGTTAAATAAGCAGGGTGACAGCCTTGACATACTCCTTTTTCCTATTTGGAACCAGTCTGTTGTTCCATGTCCAGTTCTAACTGTTGCTTCCTGACCTGCATACAGGTTTCTCAAGAGGCAGGTCAGGTGGTCTGGTATTCCCATCTCTTTCAGAGTTTTTCACAGTTTATTGTGATCCACACAGTCAAAGGGATTGGCATAGTTAAGCAAGCAGAAAGAGATGTTTTCCTGGAACTCTCTTGCTTTTTTGATGATCCAGTGGATGTTGGCAATTTGATCTTTCGTTCCTCTGCCTTTTCTAAAACCAGCTTGAACATCTGGAAGTTCACGGTTCACGTATTGCTGAAGCCTGGCTTGGAGAATTTTGAGCATCACTTTACTAGCATGTGAGATGAGTGCAATTGTGTGGTAGTTTGAGCATTCTTTGGCATTGCCTTTCTTTGAGATTGGAATAAAAACTCACCTTTTCCAGTCCCGTGGCCACTGCTGAGTTTCCAAATTTGCTGGCATATTGAGTGCAGCACTTTTACAGCATCATCTTTTAGGATTTGAAATAGCTCACCTGGAATTCCATCACCTCCACTAGCTTTGTTCATAGTGATGCTTTCTAAGGTCCACCTGACTTCACATTCCAGGATGTCTGGCTCTAGGTAAGTGATCACACCATCATGATTACACACACACACACACACACACACACACACACACACACACACACACACACATATATAATGGAATATTACTCAGCCATTAAAAAATGAAAAATGCCATTTGAAACTAAGTGGATGGACCTAGAGATTGTCATACTGAGTGAAGTAAATCAGACAGAGAAAAAATATCATATGACACCCCTTATATGGAATCTCCCAAGCCTTTATAACATCTGTTTATTATTCTAGACAGATTACAAAGAGTGACAACCAGTTTTTCTCTAACCTAGGAACATTCACATTTTCTGCTCTTTTCTTCTACAAGTTTTATAATTTATCTTTAACATTTTGGTCTATGATCCATTACGAGTTTATATCTACATAGCACATAAAGTATTGGATAATGTTCAGATATTGCAAACAGACATCAAATTGGCCTGTGCCACTTTTTAAAAGATTATCTCATATGTGCATATATATATATATATATGCACACACACACATGTATATATACATTTACATACACACCAATACACACATGGGTGTGTATATGTTTGAGAAATATCTTGACAAATATATTTTTATCAAATATGTATGTAGGTATATGACTTATGAATTTTCTTTTCATGTCTTTAAAAGTGAAAAGTTATTTTTTAAAAGGGAAAATTAGAAATCATTGAGAATGCTGAATAATATTATGTATGTTAAAATAATTTTAGCCTGGCCCCTGTGGGTAAGTAAAAGACAAAGAAATGCTTTTTACTGATTTATTGCATTTATATATAATTTAAAAAATTATTTTACTTTGCAAATATAACATACTTTTTATTGCTAACATCATATTTATGTTTTTATGAAGAAATATTGAAAACAAATACCATGGCATGTGAAATACTCCATGGTTTTTCTTAAAGGTTTCTGCTCTGAACTGGACAGGGATTCCTCACTTAGGTAGTAAACATGACTCCAAAGAGTGTGTATCATCCTTATTTTTCAGAATAATTTATCAGTCACATAAAAAATCACTTAGGAAGACCCTGTAACATGATTAAGTGTGATTGTATTCTCATCTATGTTTATATTTGTTTCAAGGCAATTCCAAATTTATCAGGCAAGAGGTTAATCACAATGGAGTGAGGTGGATATCATACAACTACTTTGAATATATTATGTGAGTTAATTCCATCTTTAAATTATAAAGCTTCAGAGGTATTGAGAACTTCTGTGTGTTCAGTATCAATTTGACTCAGCCAGCCCAGAAAAGTTGCAGGGGTGAGAGAGAGAGAGAAGAAAGAGAAAAGAGAAAGAGATGAAGATGATGGAGAAGAAGAAAATAAACTAAGGAAATCACAGTTGACAAATAGATACTCACAATAAAAATGTCAGAGAAGGAAACAAAAAGAAAATCAGAGTTTTGTATATTTGTGAATGAAGGAGGAAGATCAGAAGAGATGAACTAGCAGGTTTTGTGGGAAACTGAAAAAGGAATAGATAATTAGAACGTTCAGTAAGGACTGTTAATTGTATTACCTCTGACATTTTACAACAGACATTTTAAATAAAGTTTAAAGGTATTTCACAGTTACTGTTATTTGCCAGACTAATATTTAGTGTACTCCCTTAAAACAGTAACTAAACATGAAGATGTTTGATTTCAAAACCAGTTTCTATGCTATTATTATTGCATCTTCTAGTATTATTTTCTTATTATCTTTTGAAAATAAGTTATTATCTAGCAACAGCTTTTGTCATAAAATCTTTGAGAAACAGGGATTGTAATCTCCAGAGAGTCTGGTATAAAAATAAGGGGAAAATATTTCTCTCTAAACTACATTATAATAAATTGAATCAGCCATTGATTCACAATTCTAGGATGTCAAGTGTCCTCCCAGGGCATGTTTTAGGAGCTAATCTGGTTGCAGACACTGCTTAATTTTCTTTCCTGAAAATACAACTTCAATTTTTCAAACAAACACATCTCCAGTATTTTATCTTTATTATTTGAGAGGATAATAATAACTCGATGTAAATTCATATTTGCTACACACAGTTGCATTTGGTCTATACCACAGCCCTGTGTAACAGCCTGATGCATAGTAAGTGTTGTTTACATTTTACCTTTTAAAAAAAATGAGGCTCCAAAAGAAAAATCAGTTGTTACTGGTCACATGGCAGAATCGGATTAACACCCTGGTGTCTGCACTCAAGCTTATGTTATTTCTAATACAATTACTTATTTTAAAATAATTATTTTAGTGTTTTTGTTTTTTAAATTAAAACAATGCAGTAAAATATTTAACTAACGCACTTATTAAAATTAGTTTAGATATTTTTAAAGAGTAGAATAACATGATATATTACATACTAAATTTTCATCCATGTTTGCCATCATACATACAAAAATGATTGTGTAGATTAATTACTCTATTTAGTGGTAAAACCTACCCGCTATCTTATCAAGAAACAAACATATGAACACATATTCATCAACAATAGGACTTCCCTGGTGGCTCACAGAGTAAAGTGTCTGCCTACAACGCGGGAGACCCAGGTTCAATCCCTGGGTTGGGAAGATCTCCTGGAGAAGGAAATGACAACCCACTCCAGGATTCTTGCCTGGAAAATTAACAATGGGATTCAAGAGAATTCATAAAGTAAAATGAAAATTTTCTGGGTAATATTATATTCTACCCAATAATATTCAAATGATTATTGACATAAATCTTAAATGGCACCCTTAACTACAACTGTTGATTTTCATTAGTTCAAGACAAATGTTTCCCTGGTGAAAATAATATAGCAGCGAGAATCTAGGACAAGTAAGAAGACAGAAGAGAAGTTCTTCAGCCATAAGAAGTGCCTTAAAGTTCACCATTAATAAAGGATGAGCTCATTCTTCAACAAAGACACTGTCAGAGTGACATGTGCTAAAATGTCATCTATCCCAAGTTGTAAGAAACACTTTATTCCTTCATCCCTGGAGATTCATTTTCATTTTCTTTCCCTGTGTTTCTTTTACAACCCTTAAGACCCAAAAGACAGTTACCACAAAAAGTTCTTCATGCCCTAGAATATTATTTCAATCATTTTTTTTAAACTTTAAGTTTAACAATTTTTTTTTTTCTCCCAGCAGAGACCATCGAATTCATAATTGGTCAAATATCACAAAAGTTTCACTATGTGATTGATGCCAGCAGGAATCTTTGCATGAGGTAGATGAGTTAATCACGGAAAATAACTTCTAACATTTCATATTCACATTTTATTAGCTGAATGAACTTTCCTTGAGAGTTTTCTTGAGGCTTATTATTTAAAGGACAAAGAGAAAGGGCAAGAAGAAAAGGAAGATGAGAAGGAGAACATTTTTAGTCACTAAGTCTCATCTGATTCTTTTGTGACCCTATGGATTGTAACCTGTCTTGTAACCTCTGCCCATGGGATTTTCTAGGTAAGAATTCTGGAGTAGGTTGCCATTTCCTTCTCCAAGGGATCTTCCCAAACCAGAGATCAAATCTGTATCTTTTGCATTACAGGTAGATTCTTAACCATCTGGGAAGTTTATTCATTAAAGAGAGAATGGGATTTATGAAAAGAGTAACATGGAAACTTACATTACCATATGTAACATAGATAGCCAATGGAAACTTGCTGTGTGTCTCAGGAAACTCAAACCAGGGGCTCTGTATCAGCCTAGAGGGGTGGGAGGGGGAGGGAGGTGGGAGGGAGGTTCTAGAAGGAGGGGACCTATGTGTACCTATGGCTCATTCATGTTGAGGTTTGGCAGAAACCAACACAATTCTGTAAAGCATTTATCCTTCAAATTAAAAAAAAAGCATAAAAAAAGAAGAAATGCCTTATGAGAGAGAAAGAGAGGCTTTTTTGGCTTCCCAACTTGATCCAATCTTACAGGTCTTCAAAGAACTAGGTTTCCTTAATTTGAATAAATAGAAGCTACAAAAATTCACTTGTAAAATCATGCCCTCTGATTGCTTATTATGAGTTCTTCAGTGGACTTTGAGTTAATTCAAAATGCATAGCTGGCTTTTTTTCTGCTACAGTTTCTTAGTCTAGACTATCATAATAATTGCTTCCTTTCTCCCCTCAGGTTAGTATTATAGATCTGTTTTAAGATCCTAAAAAGAACCTGACAGAATGAGAAAGCAATTATACTCTACTCAATTCCATGTTTCCCAACAAATAGGTGTCCTTATGAGACTTTAAACAAGAAAAAAAAAAAAAAACAGAATGAATGAAATATTCACATAACTGCATAAAATCTCTAATGGAAACCCACAAAGTGTCACACTAGAAAGAATTTGCTGCTATAAGGAGCATATACATTTTAGCACTTTTAAGTTCTGAGAAATCAGGAGTAAAATTCATATCTCATGGCTACTGTTACACTGTCAGAGTGATTAGAGAAAGGCATAAAAACATTTAAGAAATGGAAGAATTCATGTGTTTAGTCCTTGCTCTATACTTAGCCTCCTTTGGAGTTCTTTCTAACCCACAATTGACTCATTTATTTGTTCATTCATCATGAATAAATAAATTGATTCATTTATTTGTTCATTCATCATGAATAAATAAATTGATTCATTTATTTATTCATCATAATTCTGTATTATTACTTACTTCAATCTATGGGCATGACTATAGGAAATATTGAGAGTAAGATGAGGAAAAAACAGGATTTTTTTTCAGTCAGATTACAGTCTAGTAAGGAAAGAATCCACATAAAATGATATAATATACAGTTGTTCTTAAGTATCCTTGGGAGATTGGGTCCATGACCCCCACAGATGTAAAAATCCATGCTACTCAATTCCTTTATATAAAATGAAATAGTGTTTGCATATAACTTACACACATCTTCCCGTATACTTTAAATCATTTCTAGATTACTTACAATACATAATACAATGTAAAAACTATGTAAATAGCCACCTGAAAGTAAAAACTTCTAGTTTTGCATTTTGGAACTTTCTGGAATTTTTTCCCCAAATACTGTGATCCATGATCTGTTGAATATGCAGATGCAGAACATATGGATACAAAGGCTGGCTGTGTGCTTTGTTAGTTAAACAAAAGTAAATATATAAAAATGGGTTAAAGATTTAAATGTAGGTATGGAAACCATAAAACTCCCAGAAGAGAACATAGGCAGAACACTCTTTGACAAAAATTATAGCAATATCTCTTTGGATCTGTCTCTTAAGATAAAAGATTTAAAAAATAAAAATAAATAAAACCTATTAAACTTAAAAACCTATTACACTTAAAAACTCTGCAAAGCAAAGAAAACCATTATCAAATGAAAATAAAACCTACAATGTGGGAGAAAATATTTGCAAATTACATGACCAACAAAGCGTATTATTTAGTATATATATGTGTATATATAGAGAGATATATATATGGGCAGCTTATCTTGTATAATGCATTCTGATATCAAACAACTCAAACAACATATGGGTAGAAAAGCTCATTAGACATTTTTCCAAAGAAGACATACAAATGGTTAACATATACATGAAAAGAGACACAATGTTGCTAATTATTAGAGAAATGAAGATTAAAGAATCAATGAGATATCACCTTAGAATTTTCAGAATGTCTATGTATAAAAGAGCACAGGAAATAATGTTGGCAAGGGTTTGGGGGTGGGGGGGATGGGAAAACACTTGTACACTGTTTGTGGTAATGTATTTGGTGTAGCCACTGTGGAAAATAGTACAGAATTTCCTCAAAAATTAAAAAATAGAATTACTCTCAGTCAGTCAGTTCAGTCAGTCAGTTCAGTCGCTCAGTCATGTCTAACTCTTTGCAACCCCATGAACCGTAGTATGCCAGACCTCCCTGTCCATCATCAACTCCCGGAGTTTATCCAAACTCATGTCCATTGAGTCGGTGATGCCATCCAACTATTGCATCCTCTGTCATTCCCCTCTCCTCCTGTCCTCAGTCTTTCCCAGCATCAGGGTTTTTTCAAATGAGTCAGCTCTTTGCATCAGGTGGCCAAACTATTAG
The DNA here is from genome assembly GCF_019320065.1 of Cervus canadensis. NCBI lineage: Eukaryota > Metazoa > Chordata > Mammalia > Artiodactyla > Cervidae > Cervus > Cervus canadensis. The sequence continues at coordinate 2,741,505 of NC_057396.1, forward strand.
AGTTTCAGCTTCAGCATCAGTCCTTCCAAAGGACTGATCTTTAGTATGGACTGGTTGGATCTCCTTGTAGTCCAAGGGACTCTGAAGAGTCTTCTCCAACACCATAGTTCAAGAGCATCAATTCTTTGGTGCTCAGCCTTCTTTATAGTCCAACTCTCACATCCATACATGACTACTGGAACAACCATAGCCTTGACTAGATGGACCTTTGTTGACAAAGTAATGTCTCTGCTTTTTAATATGCTGTCTAGGTTGGTCATAACTTTCCTTCCAAGAAGGAAGCGTCATTTAATTTCATGGTTCAGATCATCATCTGCAGTGATTTTGGAGCCCCCCCCCCCACAAAAAAAAATAAATAAATAAAGTCAGTAACTGTCTCCACTGTTTTCCCATCTATTTCCCATGAGGTGATGGGACTGGATGCCATAATCTTAGTTTTCTGAATGTTGAGCTTAAAGCCAACTTTTTCACTCTCCTCTTTCACTTTCATCCAGAGGCTCTTCAGTTCCTCTTCACTTTCTGCCATAAGGCTGGTGTCATCTCCATATCTGAGGTTATTGATATTCCTCCTGCCAATCTTGATTCCAGCTTGTGCTTCACCCAGCCCAGCGTTTCTCATGATGTACTCTGCATATAAGTTAAATAAGCAGGGTGACAATATACAGGCTTGACATACTCCTTTTCTCCTATTTGGAACCAGTCTGTTGTTCCATGTCCAGTTCTAACTGTTGCTTCCTGACCTGCATACAGGTTTCTCAAGGGCAGGTCAGGTGGTCTGGTATTCCCATCTATTTCAGAAATTTCCACAGTTTATTATATCCATACATCAAGGCTTTGGCATAGTCAAAAAAGCAGAAATAGATGTTTTTCTGGAACTCTCTTACTTTTTTTGATGATCCAGTGGATGTTGGCAATTTTATCTCTGGTTCTTCTGCATTTTATAAAACCAGCTTGGACATTGAATTTCATGATTCATTGAAGCCTGGCTTGAAGAATGTTGAATATTACTTTACTAGCACGTGGGATGAGTGCAATTGTGTGGTAGATTGAGCATTCTTTGGCATTGCATTTCTTTGGGATTGGAATGAAAACTGACCTTTTCCAGTCCTGTGGCCACTGCTGAGTTTTCCAAATTTGCTGGTATATTGAGCGCAGCAATTTCACAGCATCATCTTTCAGGATTTGAAATAGCTCAACTGGATTTCTATCAGCTCCACTAGCTTTGTTTGTAGTGATGCTTCTTAAGCAATTGACTATGCCACTTGACTATGCATTCCAGGATGTCTGGCTCTAAGTGAGTGATCACACCATCATGATTATCTGGGTCATGAAGATTTGTTGTATAGTCCTTCTGTGTATTCCTGTCACCTCTTCTTAATATCTTCTGCTTCTGTCAGGTCCATAGCATTTCTGTCCTTTATTGAGCCCACCTTTGCATGAAATGTTCCCCTGGTATCTCTAATATTCTCGAAGTGATCTCTAGACTTTCCCACTCTATCAAGTTCAGTTCACTTCAATTCACTTCAGTTCAGTCGCTCAGTCGTCTCCGATTCTTTGTGACCCCATGAATCTCAGCACGCCAGGCCTCCCTGTCCATCACCAACTCCCGGAGTTTACTCAAACTCATGCCCATCGAGTCGGTGATGCCATCCAGCCATCTCATCCTCTGTCATCCCCTTCTCCTCCTTCCCCCAATCCCTCCTAGCATCAGGGTCTTTCCCAGTTAGTCAACACTTTGCATGATATGGCCAAAGTATTGGAGTTTTAGATTTAGCATCAGTCCTTCCAATGAGCACAAAGAACTGATCTCCTTTAGAGTGGGCTGGTTGGATCTCCTTGCAGTCCAAGGGACTCTCAAGAGTCCTCTCCAACACCACAGTTCAAAGCATCAATTTTTCTGTGCTCAGCTTTCTTCACAGTCCAACTCTCTCATCCATTCGTGAGCACTGGAAAACCATAGCCTTGACTAGACAGACCTTTGTTGGCAAAGTAATGTCTCTGCTTTTTAATATGCTATCTAGGTTGGTCATAACTTTCCTTTCAAGGAGCAAACGTCTTTTAATTTCATGGCTGTAATCACCATCTGCAGTGATTTTGGAGTCCAAAAAAATAAAGTCAGCCACTGTTTCCACTGTTTCCCCATCTACTTGCCATGAAGTGATAGGACCGGATGCCATGATTCTTAGTTTTCTGAATGTTGAGCTTTAAGCCAACTGTTTCACTCTCCTCTTTCACTTTCATCAAGAGGCTATTTAGTTCCTCTTCACTTTCTGCCATAAGGGTGGTGTCATCTGCATATCTGAGGTTATTGATATTTCTCCCGGCAATCTTGATTTCAGCTTGTGCTTCTTCCACCCCAGCGTTTCTCATGATGTACTCTGCATATAAGTTAAATAAGCAGGGTGACTATATACAGCCTTGACATAATCCTTTTTCCTATTTGGAACCAGTCTGTTGTTCCATGTCCAGTTCTAACTGTTGCTTCCTGACCTGCATACAGGTTTCTCAAGAGGCAGGTCAGGTGGTCTGGTAGTCCCATCTCTTTCAGAATTTTCCACAGTTTATTGTAATCCACACAGTCAAAAGCTTTGGCATAGTCAATAAAGCAGAAATAAATGTTTTCCTGGAACTATCTTGCTTTTTCGATAATCCAGTGTATGTTGGCAATTTGATTTCTGGTTCCTCTGCCTTTTCTAAAACCAGCCTGAACATCTGGAAGTTCACAGTTCACGTATTGTTGAAGTCTGGCTTGGAGAATTTTAAGCGTCACTCTTCTAGTGTGTGAGATGAGTGCAATTGTGCTGTAGTTTGAGCATTCTTTGGCATTGCATTTCTTTGGGATTGGAATGGAAACTGACCTTTTCCAGTCCTGTGGCCACTGCTGAGTTTTCCAAATTTGCTGGCATATTGAGTGCAGCACTTTCACAGCATCATCTTTTAGGATTTGAAATAGCTCACCTGGAATTCCATCACCTCCACTAGCTTTGTTTGTAGTGATGCTTCCCAAGGCCCTCTTGACTTCACATTCCAGGATGTCTGGCTCTAGGTGAGTGATCACACGATCATGATTATCTGGGTCTTGAAGATATTTTTTGTACAGTTCTTCTGTGTATTCTTGCCACCTCTTCTTAATATCTTCTGCTCCTGTTAGGTCCATTCCATTTCTGCCCTTTGCCGAGCCCATCTTTGCCTGAAATGTTCCCTTGGTATCTCTAATTTTCTTGAAGAGATCTCTAGTCTTTCCCATCCTGTTGTGCTCCTCTATTTCTTTGCATTGATCGCTGAGGAAGGATTTCTTATCTCTCTTTGCTATTCTTTGGAACTCTGTATCAAAGGGGAATATCTTTCCTTTTCTCCTTTGCTTTTCACTTCTCTTCTTTTCACAGCTATTTGTAAGGCCTCCTCAGGCAGCCACTTTGGGTTTTTGTGTTTCTTTTTCTTTGGGATGGTCTTGATCCCTGTTTCCTGTACAATGTCACACACCTCCATCCATAATTCTTCAGGTACTCTATCAGATCTAAGCTGTTGAATTTATTTCTAACTCCTACTGTATAATCGTGAGTGATTTGATATAGGTCATACCTGAAAGGTCGAGTGGTTTTCCCTACCTCTTCAATTTAAGTCTGAATTTGGCAATAAGGAGCTTATGATCTGAGCCACAGTCAGCTCCTGGTCTTGTTTTTGCTGACTATATAGAGCTTCTCCATCTTTGGCTGCAAAGAATATAATCAGTCTGATTTAAGTATTGACCATCTAGTGATGTCTATGTGTAGAGTCTTCTCTTATGTTGTTGGAAGAGGGTATTTGCTATGACCAGTAAGTTCTCTTTGCAAGACTCTGTTAGCTTTTGCCCTGCCTCAATTTGTACTCTAAGGCCAAATTTACCTGTTACTCCAGGTGTTTCTTGACTTCCTACTTTTGCAGGAAAGGATCAGTGACCCCACAAGAGACTGACCCAGACCTCCCAGGAGTGTCCAGGAGTCTCCCACAGAGGTGTGGGTCGGCAGTGGCCTGCTGCAGAGTTGCGGGCAGTGAGTGTAACAGTACATGCATGGGATCTGTTGAAGGAGGTCTCCATTATCTTCATTACCTCCACCATAGTTGAAATCAGTCCTGAATCTTCAATGGAAGGACTGATGCTGAAACTGGAACTCCAAAACTCTGACCACCTAATGCAAAAAACTGACTCACTGGAAAAGACTCTGATGCTGGAATAGATTGAAAGTAGGAGGAGAAGGGGATGACAGAGGATGAGACAGTTGGATGGCATCACCAACTCAGTGGACATGAGTTTGAGTAAACCCTGGGAATTGGTGATGGACAGGGAGGCCCTCTGGTTGCAAAGAGTTGGACATGACTGAACGGCTGAACTGAACTGAACAGAAAGAAAGTGAAGTCGCTCAGTCATGTCTGACTCTTTGCGGCCCCATTGGGCTGTAGCCTACCAGGCCTTTCCATCATTGTGATTTCCCAGGCAAGGGTACTCAAGTGGGTTGCCACTTCCTTCTCCAAGGGATCTTCCCGACCCAAGGATCTAACCTGGTCCCCCCACAGTGTAGGTGGACACTTTACTGTCTGAGCCACCAGGGAAGTCTGAACTGAAATAGCAGGGAGGGAACAGAGCTCCACCCATCAGCAGAAAATTGGATTAAAGATTTACTGAGCATGGCCCTGCCCATCAGAGCAAGTCCCAGTTTCCCCCTTTTTCAGTCTCTCCCATCAGGAAGCTTCCATAAGCCTCTTACCCTTCTCCATGAGAGGGCAGACAGACTGAAACCCAAAATCACAGAGAACTAACCAATCTGATCACATGGACCACAGCCTTGTCTAACTCAATGAAACTATGAGCCATGCCATGTAGGGACACCCAAGATGGATGGGTCATGGTGGAGAGTTCTGACAAAACGTGGTCCACTGGAGAAGGGATTGGCAAGCCACTTCAGTATTCTTGCCTTGAAAACCCCAGGAACAGCATGAAAAGGAAAAAAGATAGGACACTGAAAGATGAACTCCCCAGGTCGGTAGGTGCTTGATATGCTAATGGAGATCAGTGGAGAAATAACCCCAGAAATAATGAAGGAACAGAGATAAAGCAAAAACAGCACCCAGTTGTGGATCTGACTGGTGATAGAAGCCACCCAGTGCTGTAAAGAGCAATATCGCATAGGAACCTGGGATGTTAGGTCCACGAATCAAGGCAAATTGGAAGTGGTCAAGCAGGAGATGGCCAGAGTGAATGTTGACATTTTGGGAATCAGCAAACTAAAATGGACTGTAATGGATAGATTTAACTCAGATGACTATCATATCTACTATTATGGGCAAGAATCCCTTAGAAAAAATGGAGTAGCCATCATAGTCAACAAAAGAGTCTGAAATGCAGTACATGGAACATTACACAATTGTAAATTGGTATCACTTTTCTTTTAAATTCTATTTCTATTTATCTATTACAACACAAATTAATTAAAAATTCTGATACTGTATTTAATGGTGAAGCAATCTTGAAAATTTTAATATATTTCATAATGATTTTTAAAAGTACCTTTGCTGTTTCTTCATTATGTGATTAATTCAATATTGCCTAAAATTTTTGGAGTGTGTGGTAAAAAAATGGAAAATCAGACACCAACTGAGGTGGTAGAATAATAGGACAAGGAAAAAGAAATAATTCAGTAGTTGAAATTTTAAAATAAAACATACTAGAAGGAATGAATAACATACAAAATGATGCGGATGGAACAATGGAAATCATCTGCTCAGAACACTAAAAAGAAAAAGTTTTTTTTTTTTTTAATGAAAAAAAAAAAATAGAAGATATTGGAGATAACATTGTGTACCAACATTTCCATTATTAGAGTCCCAGAAAGAGAAGAGTGAGAAAAAGTGGGTCAAAAATGTGATTTTCTAGGCAAGGATACTCGAGTGGGTTGCCACCAATGTCTCTGAGGAAATTATGTCTAGAACTGCCAAATCTGAATAAAGAAACAGATATCTAGGTACAGGAAGTAAGAACATACCAAAGAAGATAACCTAAAGAGAACCTAACAAAAACATCACAATAGAGTTGGCAAAAGTTAAAGACAAAATTCTGAAGTCAGTAAGAGGAAAATAAGTAAGACCAAAAAAGAATGAAGCCAGTAAGAGGAAATAGAAGGAAAAGAGAAAATACAAGGGAATCCACATAAGGCTACCAGCTGATTTCTCCACAGAAACTTTGCAGGCCAGAAGAGAGTGGCATGATCCATGCAAAGTGTTGGAAAGGAAGAACTTGCAACCTTAAGTACTCCACCCAGAAAGATTATTATTCAGAATAGAAGGAGAGAGAAAGGTATTCTCAGACAAGCACAAACTAAGAGAGATTATCAATATGAAACCTATCAGGATAGGTTAAAGAGTCTTCTCTAAAAGGAAAACAAGTAAGAATTTATAGAAAAGGGAAAATTCCATTAGGAAAAGCAAATTACAGTAGGGACTGAGGATCAACCATTTAAATAAGCAAGATAAAGATTAAGAGACAAAAACTGTAAAAAGCAACTATAATTGAAATACATAGCTAAGGTTTAAACACAAACATGTAAGATATGACATCAAAAACACAAAATGTGAAAGAGGGGAGTGAAAAAGGTGGATAATTTAGGGTGTGTTTCAATTTTAATGACAGCCAGTTTAAACAAGTAGATATAGTTGTAGATCAATACATATGAACCCCATGGGAAACACAAATTAAAAACCTATAATATATGCACAAAAACAAAAAGAAATAAACATACTAGTAAAGAAAACAATCAAACTGCAAGGTAAGAAACAAAAAGAAGTAACAAACAAAGAAGAGCCATAAAAACAACTAAAAAACAAGTAATAAATTGTCAATAAGTACATAACTAACATTAATTACTTTAAATGTCAATAGATTAAATGCTTCATTCAAGACGTATGGTGGCTAATAGTACAAAAAGAACAAGACCCTTCAATATGCTACCTACAGAGACTGAAAGTAGGATGATGTAAAATGATATTTCATGCAAAGAGAGATGACAAGAAAGTGGAAGTAGCTACACTCATATCAGATAAAATAGACTTTAAAAAAAAATATGACAAAAGACAAACAAAGCAATATAGAATGATTCAGAGATTTATACAAGAGGAGGATTAAACCTGTTAGCATAAATGCACTTAACTTAGAAGTACCTAAATATATAATACAAACATGAACAAATATAAAAGGTGAAATAGACAATAATACAAACACAGTAGGAGACTTCAACATGCCCAATGACATCAAGAGACAGATCACCTAGAAGGAAAATTAATGAAAAGAATGGCCTGAAATGACACAAGATAACAGTTGGATTTAATAGGTATCTATAGGATATTCCATCCAAAAACAACAGAATATAAATTATTTTCAAGTGCACATGGAATGTTCTCTGGGATAGCTCATATGCTGTGCCACAAAACAAGTATCAACAGATTTAAAATGATAGAAGTATATCAAGCATATTTACCAGCAACAGTATACAGCTAGACATAAATTATAGAAAAGAAAATATGAAAGGAACAGAACATGTATAATAATAAATATGTTACTAAAAAACAGATGGGTCAACCAAGAAATCAAAGAGGAAATCAGAAAATACCTCAAGACAAATAAATGTGGAAACAAGACACCCTAAAACATATGTAATGCAGCAAAAGTGGTTTTAAGAGGGAAGTTTGTGGCGACACACAGCTTCCTCAAGAAACAAGAAAAATCTCCAACAACCTAATATTCCATCTAAAGGAATTAGAAAAAGAACAAACAAACAAACAAAGCCTAAAGTCAGAGCAAGGAAGGAAACAGTTAAATTGAGAAAGTGAAAGTCACTTAGTCGTGCTCAGCTCTTTGCGACTCCATATATTATACAGTCCATGGAATTCTCCAGGCCAGAATACTGGAGTGGGTATCCATTGGCTTCTCCGGGGTATCTTCCCAATCTAGGGATTGAACCCAGGTCTCCTGCATTGCAGGCGGTTTTTTTACCAGCTGAGCCACAGGGGAAGCAGGAAATACATAAAATGGAAAAATTTTAAAAGCTATGCAAAAGATCACATCACCCCCTTCATAAGGATGTGTGAGACATAAGTTGCTGCCATTCACTGATGAACACTTTCATTTATCTCGTTCAGTCCCCACCCCTCTCCAGCCCAGTCCTCGCAGCCTAGCTATCTCAGCCTGAGGGACAACTGGCGCTGGGTGAAGTCTTTCCCTCCACTCCTATCTGCGTGTCCTTCTCCCTCTCCCTGCAAAGCACTTCTCTTTGTATCAGTCTGAAAGTCTGTTCCTCGTCCCTAAAACCCAGATGGAGCCAAGCTCCCAGGATCGGCACGTTTTCCTGGGCTTCTGCAGCTCTCATGGGCTGACCCCCACCACAGGTGGCTGTAGAAGTGTCAGTCCGAGACCAGGAGCTCCCCCACGCGCGCAGGGAAGGGGACCGAGTTGGACTTTGTGTGAGACCATGGGATTATTTGGATTATTTGGACTATTTGGATCTTCCCCGTAGCTCAGACAATAAAGATTCTGCCTGCAGTGCAGGAGACCCGGGTTCGATCCCTGGGTCAGAAAGATCGTCTGGAGAAGGGAATAGCAATCCACTCCAGTACTTTTGCCTGGAGAATCCCATGGACAGAGGAGACTGGCAGGCCACAGTCCACGGGGTTGCAAAGAGTCGGACATGACTGAGTGACTAACACACTATGCAAAAGATCAATAAAACGAAGTTTGCTTTTTTGAAAAGAAAAGCAAAATTGATGTACCTTTAGCCAGATTCACCAAGAACAGAAGCGGACCCAAATAAACAAAATAAATGAAACAGGAGAAATAACAACTGATACCACAGAGATACAAAAAATGATAAGAGGACACTATGAACAGTTATATGCCAACAAATTGGATAGCTTAGAAGAAATAGATGTATTTTTATCAGCATACAGCCTGCCAAGACTGAAGCAAGAAGAGATAGATAATTTGAAGGGACCAAATACTAGTAAAGAAATTGACTTTGTAAATTAAAAAAAAAAAAAAAAAGACTTCCAACCAAGAGTCCAGGAGTTGATGGCTTCCCAAGGGAAGCCTACCAACCATATAAAGAATTAATACCTACTATTATCAAAGCATTACAAAAAGTTGAAGAGGATAGAACACGCTCCAGTTCATTCTAGAAGGCCACCATTACACTGATACCCAAAATAGACAAAAACACTAGAAAAAAAATTATAGGCAAATATCATTGAAGAATATAGACGCAAAATTCCTCAACAAAATATTAGCAAACGGAATGCAATAATATATAAAAAGAATGAGACACCATTATTTCAGGGATTTATTTTGGATTTATTTCAGGGACACAAAGAAGGCTCAATATTCACAAATAATCAGAGTGATACACCACATTAACAAAATGAAGTATAAAAATCTCAACACCAAAAAAAAAAACATTTAACAAAATTCAGCATCCACTCATGATGAATACTCTCATCAAAGAGGGCATAGAAGAAATATATCTCAACATAATAAAGGCCACTTATTACAAACCCACAGGTACCTAATATTCAAAAGTAAGGCCTTTCCTCTAAATTTAGGAGAAGACAATGGTGCCTTCTTGCCACTTCTATGTAACATAGTTTTGGAAATCCTAGCTGCAATAATCAGACAAGATAAATAAAAGCATCTAAATTGTAAGGGGAGAAGTAAAACCACCACTATTTGCAGAAGACATGATATTTTTCATAGAAAACCCTAGGTTCTCTCTCCAAAACCTATCAGACATAGTAAATGAATTCAGAAAATGTAAAGGATACAAGATTAACATACAACAATATACTAATAATGAATTGTCAGAAACAGAAAGTAAAATAAAACAGCTTTTAAAATCACATCAAAGAGAATAAAATACCAAAGAATAAATGTAACTAGAGAGCTGAAAGATCTATGCATGCTCAGAAAACTATGACACATTGATGAGAGAAACTGAAGAAGATAAAATTAAATCATTTTATTCTACAGAATGGGAGAAAATATTTGCAAGTGATGCTACTAACAAGGGGTTAATTTCCAAAATATACAAACCGCTCATAAACTTAATATAAAAAACAATAAAAAAAATAGGCAGAAGACCCACACAGACATTTTCCCAAAGACATACAACACTTAGAATGTTGGAATGATTACCGTTGCTAATTATTAGAAAAATGAAAATCAAAACAACAATGAAATATCATCTTACACCCTCAGAATTACTCTCATTAAAAAAAAAAAAAATCATAAATAGCAAATGTTGAAGAGGATATGGAAAAAGAACTATTTTACACTGTTGGTAAGAATATAAATTGCTGCAACTGCTTTGGAAAACAGTATGGAAGTTCCTTAAAAAGTTAAAAGTAGAATCACCATATGGCCCAGAAATTGCACTTCTGAGTGTATGTACCTGAAAAAATAAAATGAAGTCACTAAAAAAAAGATACATGCATCCAAGTGTTCACAGGAACACTACTTGCAGTAACTGAAATATGGAAGCAGAGGCCCCAGTGTAGCACACGTCCAGGAGCTGGTGCCTCTCCCACCCTGGCTGTGCGATCCTGGGGCAACCAAGCTCCCCTGTGCTGGTACCTTGCGAGCCTGTGGGAGGCAGTTGGTGAATGGATGAGTTCCCGCTCTGCGTTCAGACAGTATCATGATACACCTAGTTGCCTTACCTTGGACACATTGTTTCACCACTCCAAGGCTCAGTTTCCTTTGTAAACTGGAGGAGGACAAGAATAAGAGTAGACCTTCTCTCAGAAACGATCTTGCATTAGAATTACCTAGAGGTTTCTCAAAATGCCCCATAGGTGGCCTACTGAATCAGAATCTTCAAGAGTGGGGGCAAGAATTTGCATGTCTCCTGGTGATTTTATGCACCTCTAGTTGCCTACGTGTGTGTTGGGGGAGTTGAGCGATTATTAATTATTTATATATTTCTGTATTGTTTGTCTAGTTATGTAATGAACAAGAACATCTTTTGCAACTTAAACAAACAAAAAAGCCATGATGTCCAAAGAAAATATATCGGTGGTGAATTATCACTTGAAAAAAAAAAAAAAAGACATGGAAGCAACCCAAATGTCCATTTATATTTGATTTGCATGGATAGAGAAGATGTGGTGTGTATGCATATATGTATACGTGTGTGTGTGTGTGTGGTGTGTAATATTACTCAGCCATTAAAGAAAGCACTGACATGTTGTCATTTGCAGCAACGTGGATGGACTTAGAGAATATTATGCTTAGTTAAGTAAGTCAAAGACAAATATGGTGTGACTTCACTTATGTATAGAACCTAAAAAAATAAAACACATAAGTGTATATAGCAAAACAGAAGCAAACTCACAGATATAAAAACAAAGTAGTGATTACCAGTGGGGAGGGGCAAGATAGGGTTATGGGATTAAGATATACAAGCTATTAAGTAAAAAATAGATAAAACTATAATATATAAAAAGCAAGGAGGATATATTGTATAACACAGGGAATTATATGCAATGACTTGTAATAACTTTTATGTAGTATATTTTGTAAAAGTACTGAATCGCTATCCCATACAGGTGTTGCTGCTGCTGCTAAGTCGCTTCAGTCGTGTCCGACTCTGTGCGACCCCATAGACGGCAGCCCACCAGGCTCCTCCTTCCCTGGGATTCTCCAGGCAAGAACACTGGAGTGGGTTGCCATTTCCTTCTCCACATACAGGTGCAACCAATATAATATTGTAAGTTAATTATGCAATTTAAAAAAGAATGGATCCGTGACCCAGTGAAACTGAGGCTTTTCTATTTCCTTCAGAGAGGTGTAACCTTGATTCCTCTTTTCACTAGAAGAAAACTACACAATTAACAATTTTTACACTTGAAATTCTTATCTGGTGGGCTGTGGAAATTCTAAAGGCAAAAGATTTTGAAAACAATTCCAAAATAGAAATAACAACCATTATCTTGGGCTGAATAATTACAACAGCCGCCGTCAGAAAGGAAAAAAAAAAAAAAAAGATCTACACCCTAATCACCAGAACCTGTGAAAACATTCACTCACATGGCCAAAGGGACTTTTTATCTGTGATTAAGAATCTTGAGATAGAGGGTTATGATTTTTCAGGCAGGTCTATTGATGTGGGTACTTGTGAAAAGGATGCGAGAGAGTTGAAAGCAGAGAAGGTGAAATAACAAGAGAAGAACTGGGGAAGAAAGAGAAAACTAAAGATGCTATGCTGCTGGCACTGAAGATGGAAGAAAGGGCCATAAGCCAAGGAATGTAGGTAAACTCTAGCAAGTGCAAAAGGCAACATATTCTCCTTCAATGTCTCTAAGAGGAGCCTGCTTGGATAACACCATGTCTTCAGACCAATGAGCCTGCCTGGGGACACATGAACTCCGGAAGTGTAAGAGAATAAAGGTGCATTGTATTAAGCACTGAGGTTGTGACAATTTGTTGCGACAACATTAGAAAACTAATATAGCCAGCCTTTCATACTGCCCTCACCAACCAATACTGAGTTCTGGAAAAATAAAACTTATAATCTACTTTGAGAAATATTTCTTCCCCATTCAAGAGGAGTATAGGTGAACCACTGAAAGGCAGTGAAATCAGCTTACCTGTCATAGTCTCATGGTCGTGTAGTATGTACCAAAAAGAATAGAATATGACAACCATGCTTACACATGCACATGATTATACTTGTAAAAATTGCCTCATAAATGCCTATGCCTATGTCATGTTAGAAAGTCATTGGAGGACAAAAATACTCTCAATCTCTAATCATTGTTTTTCCAAACCTTAGGAAACTAAAGTTCTTAAATTTCCTTAAAACAAGCCTTGTTTAAATCTTAAAAATATAATCTCTGCTTTCTGCCATGAGCCAAGCTAGACAATAAATGTCTTGGAAAGAATACATCTGTAGAATATGGAATGAATTTTAGAATTATAAAACCTGGTTTTAAGTCCTGGCTCTGTTCTAACTTCAGGGAGATATGAAAATTAAATGAGATGATAGGTGACTGTATAACATGTAATCATTGTACTTAAAAACATAATAAATAATGCCATTTAAATAGCATGACACATTTATCTAGTTTATTACCTGTTTTTCCATCATCACAGCACCTCTGAGATGGCAGTAAGTGGATCTGACTGCTTTTCCTACCTATTGTTGTGCCTATCATTGAGCCCAGAACAACAGAATCTTCATGGAGAAAAACTGCTTATTGAATAAAAAGGAAAGATGTACCAGGAAATGCATGTGCTGCACTGAAGTCAGTGCTCCAGAAAGCGCTTTACTATCCTGTTCCTAAAATAGGATTTTTGCTTCTATAATATTGCCTGGAGATTTTAATTTGAGATAGATTTTTAATTTAGTTTAACTAGGTGCTGAACATCTAATTAATACTTAAAGAGCTTCAGTTTGGATCAAAATGAAGATGCCTACTAACAATAGTTAATGATTATTTATGGCAATATTTTAAAAATGAGCATTCTAATGGGGTTACATAAATATTTGACACAGTTTAATTATCTTTATAAATGTGAATAGGAGCTGAGGAAGTAATATCATTCCTCAGCAGGCATTCCTATCTAATAATGTGGGTGGTAAGTGGAATCCATTTGGAAAGGCAAGGTTTCCTGCTCTTTCTAATGTAATTTCTATATTTTGCTAATTCCTTAGAGATGAGACACTTAAACAGAAAACAAGCTTCATATTGGAGACTTTATTGTCTCTTCCGAGAATTCCTTGGACTGCAAGGAGATCCAACCAGTAAATTCTAAAAGAAATTAGTCCTGAATATTCATTGGAAGGACTGATGCTGAAGCTGAAACTCCAATATCTTGGTTACCTGATGTGAAGAACTGACTCATTGGAAAAGACCCTGATGCTGTTATGATTGAAGGCAGGAGGAGAAGGGGATGACAGAGGATGAGATGGTTGGATGGCATCACCTACTCGATGGACATGAGTTTGAGTAAGCTCTGTAAGTTGGTGATGGACAGGGAAGCCTGGCATGCTGCAGTCCATGGGGTCACAAAGAGTCAGACACAACTGAGTGACTGAACTGAACTGAGACACGATGTCAGGTTTAGATGCACATTTTCAAAACACTTTTTAATATGGAAAGTGGCTGCTTCAGGATCTGTAAAACTCCTAACAATGTCATCATTATAATTACTTCCAACAATCACAAATATTTCTGTTATCTGTTATTTAGAAGTCATTATCCCAAGTCTAGAAATAAGATAAAAATGAGAGTTCTAGCTATTATTTATGTCTTCACAGCTAGTATACAGACTCCATGAGAGTGAGGACCATGTATTCTCAATTATCTTTTCATTTTCAAACAATTCTTGCAAGCATAGACTAAGTATTCTAGATTTTTTTCAAGAAACAGATCTATACAATAAGAATTATAATAGTAGTGACCCTCTGGTTGTTATTGCACCCTTCCCCTCATTATGGTTTTCAGTAGTTTATGCAGCATTGATTCTGCTTTGTCAGTGCTTATGATTTACAAATTTTTAAGTGTTTTGAAAAGCACATATCTGTGTCAAAGAAAAGTGTTTTAAAGGGTAATGCATGTGAAAAACTTTTAAAAAGTTGAATAACTGGTAATAATAATGGTGCTGATGTTTAAAATGAGAGAAATGAACATAAAGGGGAAAATTACTAATCATGTAGCCTGTTAATAACCAGGTTAAGAAAGTAGTAAGTTCTTAGAAATACAAAAAAGAGAGAAGTTGATGAGTCTAGTCTAAAGCAAGAAATATTTATAAAACATATGACATATAAAGAAGGTGTTCAGTTATTGGTATGACATGATTGAATAAAAGGGAAGGTAAAAATTTCAGGTCCAATTAAATATCCATATAAATTCATATTAAATGATAGGACATTCAATTAAAATGTTTTAACTTTATGAAAGACAAAATGATTGGGAATTTTAAGAAATGTAATAACATCGAGCTATTTCAGAGGTAAAGAAAATTGCAATGTCTTGATTAGCATTCTGTAAAAAAGATTTTCTATATTTTTTAATGTGGAGATGGTAAGGAAAATTAAAACTAAAAGTGTCCATAAATGTTGCCCATTAAGTATATTAAATATGCTTAGTAAGTATTTTTTTTTCATTCCATAAGATTTTATTTATTTTTCCCATTTTTTTTAATTTTATGTTTTTTATACCAAAACACTTGGTATTAGACTATTAACAATAATGTGATAGTTTCAGGTGAACAACAAAGGGAGTCAGTCTTGCATATACATGTATTCAGTTTAAAAATTAAATACTTATAACTAATAGTTTAACACTGAGAGTTAAAATATGATTTGAAGAAAACACAGAACTATCATTTTTATGAAATACCATTGTTGTGCTTAGTTGCTCAGTAACCCATTAGTCAATCAAAGGTAAAGGTAACTCAGAAAATATGTTTAAATGAGTTAAAAAGAAAACAAAATATATCACAATTTATGGGCTGCAGTTGATGTAGTCTTCCAGAGAAATTTATAAACATAAATATTTATATTTGAAAGAGAAATATCTCAAAATAAGATATGAGTCTTAAGAAACTTAATAAGAGGAACTAGCCATACCTAAAGCAGGCAGAAGGAAATAAATAGTTAAGATCTAAATTGAAATAAAACAGCAAAAAGAAAAACAGTTTTTAAAGTCATAAAATTTTATGAAGATTTTTAGAAGACCTAAAGGATAGTTTCCATCAGGAAGCTTCCATAAACCTCTTACCCATGACCATCAGAGGACAGACAAAATGAAAATCACAATCACAGAAAACTAAGCAAGATGATCACATCAACCACAGCCTTCTCTTACTCATTGAAACTATGAGCTGTGCCATGTAGGGCCACCCAACACAGACAGGTCATAGTGGAGAGTTCTGACAAAACATGGCCTACTGGAGAAGGAAATGGCAAACCATTCCAGTATTCTTGCCTTGAGAACCCCATGAAAAGTCAAAGTATGAAAAGGCAAAAAGATATGACATTGAAAGTTGAACTTCCCAGGTTGGAGGGTGCCCAATATGCTACTGAGAAGAATGGAGAAATAACTGCAGAAAGAATGAAGAGACGGAGCCAAAACGAAATCAACACTCAGTTGTAGATGTGACTGGTAATGGAAGTCAAGCCCGATGCTATAAAGAACAATATTTGATAGGATCCTGGAAAGTTAGGTCCATGAATCAAGGCAAATTGGAAGTGGTCAAACAGGAGATGGCAAAAGTGAACATCGACATTTTAGGAATCAGTGAACTAAAATGGAGTGGGATGGGCGAATTTAATTCAGATGACAGTTATATCTACTACTGTGGGCAAGAATCCCTATGAAGAAATGGAGTAACCCTCATAGTTAACAAAATAATCCAAAATGCAGTACTTGGATACAATCTCAAAAGCAACAGGATTATCTCTGTTTGTTTCCAAGGCAAAACATTCAATATCACAGTAATCCAAGTCTAGGCCCCAACCACTAATGCTGAAGAAGCTGAAGTTGAATGGTTCTATAATGACCTACAAGACCTTCTAGAAAAAACATCAAAAAAAGATGTCCATGTCATCACAGGGAACTGGAATGCAAAGGTAGGAAGTCAAGAGATTCCTGGAGTAACAGGCAAATTTGGCCTTGGAGTACAAAATGCAGTAAGACAAAGGCTAGCAGAGTTTTGCCAAGATAACACACTGGTCACAGCAAAAACCCTCTTCCAACAACACAAGAGATGACTCTACACATGGAGATCACTAGACTGTCAATACTGAACTCAGATGATTATATTTTTTGCAGCCAAAGATAGAGAAACTTTATACAGTCAGCAAAAACAAGGCAGGTAGCTGACTGTGGCTCAGATCATGAACTCCTTATTGCCAAATTGAAGAAAGTAGGGAAAATCACTAGACAATTCAGGTATGATCTAAATAAAATCCCCTATGATTATACAGTGGAAGTGACAAATAATCAAGGAATTGGATCTGATAGACAGAGTGCCTGATGAACTATGGATGGAGGTTCATGACATTGTATAGGAGGCAGTGATCAAGACCATGCCCAAGGAAAAGAAGAATAAAATGGCAAAATGTTTGTCCGAGGAGACCTTACAAATAGCTGAGAAAAAAAGAGAAGTAAAAGGCAAACGAGAAAAGGAAAAATATACCCATTTGAATGCAAAGCTCCAGAGAATATCAAGGAGAGGTAATAAAGCCTTTCTCAGTGATCAATGCAAAGAAATGGAGGAAAACAACAAAATGGAAAAGACTAGAGACCTTTTCAAGAAAATTAGAGATACCAATGGATAATTTCATATAAAGGTGGGCACAATGAAAGACAGAAATACTATGGACTTAAAAGAAGCAGAAGATATTAAGAACAGGTGGCAAGAATACACAGAAGAATTGTACAAAAATATCATAATTACCCAGATAAGCACGATGGTGCAATCACTCACCTAAAGCCAGATATCCTGAAGTGTGAAGTCAAGTGGGCCTTAGGAAGGATCACCTCGAGCAAAGCTGGTGGAGGTGACAGAACTCTAGCTGAGCTATTTCAAATACTAAAAGATGAAGCTGTGAAACTGCTGCTCTCAATATGCCAGCAAATTTGGAAAACTCAACAGTGACCACAGGACTGGAAAAGGTCAGTTTTCATTCTAATGCCAAAGAAACACAGTGACAAAGAATGTTCAAAATACTGCACAATTGCACTCATCTCAAACACTAGCCAAGTAATGTTCAAAATTTCTAAGCAAGGCTTCAACAGTATGTGAACTGAGTACTTCTAGGAGTTCAAACTGGATTTAGAAAAGGCAAAGGAATCAGCGATCAAATTGCCGAATCTGTTGGATCTTAGAAAAAGCAATAGATATCCAGAGAAACATCTACTTCTGTTTTACTGACTATGCCAAAGCCTTTGACTGTGTGTATCACAACAAACTGTGGAAAATTTTTAAAGAGATACGAGTACCAGACTACGTTACCTGCCACCTGAGAAATCTGTATGCATGTTAAAAAGCAAACGTTAGAAAGGAATATGGAAAAACTACTGGTTCCAAATTGGGAAAGTACCTAAAGGCTGTATATTGTTATCCTGTTTACTTAACTCATATGCAGTGTACATCGTGCAAAATGCCAGGCTGGATGAAACACAAGCTGGAATCAAGATTGCTGGGAGAAATATCAATAACCTCAGATATGCAGATGACACCAACATTATGGCAGAAAGCAGAGAGGAATTAAAGAGCCTCTTGATGAACATGAAAGAGGAGAGTGACAAAGTTGGCTTAAAACTCAGCATTCAGAAAACTAAGATCATGACATCCAGTTTCATCACTTCATGGCAAATAGAAGGGGAAACAATGGAAGCAGTGACAGATTTTATTTTCTTAGGCTCCAAAATCACTGAAGATGGTGACTGCCGCCATGAAATTAAAAGACGTTTGCTCCTGGGAGGAAAAACGATGACCAACCTAGACAGCATAATAAAAAGCAGAGACATCACTTGGCCAACAAGCGTCCATCTAGTTAAAGCTATCATTTTCCAGCAGTCATGTATGGATGTGAGAGTTGGACCATAAAGAAAGCTGAGTGCTGAAGAATGGATGCTTTTGAACTGTGGTGTTGGAAAAGACTCTTCAGAGTCCCTTAGACTGCAAGGAAATCCAACCAATCAATCATAAAGAAAATCAACCCTGAATATTCATTGGAAGGACTGCTGTTGAAGCTGAAGCTCCAATACTTTGTCCACCTGATGCAAAGAACTGACTCACTGGAAAAGCCCCTGATCCTGGGAAAGATTGAAGGCAGGTGGATGAAACTGGAGCCTATTATACAGAGTGAAGTAAGCCAGAAAGAAAAACACCAATACAGTATACTAATGCATATATATGAAATTTAGAAAAATGGTAACGATAACCCTGTATGCGAGACAGCAGAAGAGACACAGATGTATAGGACAGTCTTTTGGACTCTGTGGGAGAGGGTGAGGTTGGGATGGTTTGGGAGAATGGCATTGAAACATGTATATTATCATATGTGAAAAGGATCTACAGTCCAAGTTCAATGCATGATACAGGGCACCAGGGGCTGGTGCACTGGGATGACCCAGAGGGATCAAATGGGGAGGGAGGTGGGAGGAGGGGTTCAGGACGGAGAGCACATGTACACCTGTGGTGGATTCATGTCAATGTATGGCAAAAACCACTACAATACTGTAAAGTAAATAAATAAATATATAAAAATAAAACTCAAAAGAAAAAGAAAAAAAAAAAAAACACCGTGAACAAGTATATTCCAACAAAATTAGATAATTTAGACAATATAGA
The DNA here is from genome assembly GCF_019320065.1 of Cervus canadensis. Taxonomy (NCBI): domain Eukaryota; kingdom Metazoa; phylum Chordata; class Mammalia; order Artiodactyla; family Cervidae; genus Cervus; species Cervus canadensis. The sequence continues at coordinate 2,760,889 of NC_057396.1, forward strand.
TAAATTCTTGAAAATTTGAATTATAGACAAATATTAAAAATTGCATTAAATAGGAATTAAAAAATATCAAAATTCCTAAAGCAAGTGAAGAAATTAAAATAGTTTTTCTTTTCAACCTTGCCAAAATAGTTTTTCTTTTTAATCTTTACATAAAGAAAGCCTTAGGGATATACGACTTCACAATTGATTTCTTGTTGTTTCTCTGACTGTTCACTCTATATATCGTGTCCAAATCATTGTGACCCCATGGACTATATCACACCAGGCTTCCCTGTCCTTCACTATCTCCCAGAGTTTACTCAAATTGAATTGAATTGAACTGGAATTGAAATTGAATTGAATTGAATTCACCATTGAATTGGTGATGCAATTCAACCATCTCATTCTCTGCCACCCCTTCTCCTCCTGCCTTCAATCTTTCCCAGTATCTCATCTTTTTCAATGAGTCATCTCTTCACATCAGGTAGCCAAAGGATTGGTGCTTCAGCCTCATCATCAACCCTTTCAATGTATATTCAGGGTTAATTTCCTTTAGGATGGACTTGTTTGATATCCTCGCTGGCCAGGGGACTCTCAAGAGTCTTCTCCACATCACAGTTCAGAAGCATCAATTCTTCAGTGCTCAGCCTTCTTTATGGTACAACTCTCACATCTGTACATGACTATTGAAACCATAGATTTGACTATACAGACCTTCCTAGGCAAAGTAAGGTCTCTCTCCCTCCCTCTCTCTCTCTCTCTCTTTTTTCTTAATATACTTTCTCTGTCGGTCCTAACTTTTCTTCCACGGAGCAAGCCTGTTTTAATTTCATGGCTGCAGTCACCCCTGCAGTGATTTTGGAGATCAAGAAGATTAAATCTGTCACTGTTTCCATTGTTTCCATGTATTTGTCATGTATTTGTCATGAAGTGATGGGACCTGATGCCATGATCTTTGTTTTTTGAATGTTGAGTTTTAAGCCAGTTTTTTTTCACTCTCCTCGTCCACCTTTATCAAGAGGCTCCTTAGCTCCTTTCACTTTTCTGCCATTAGGATGATATCATCTGCATATCTGAGGTTGTCATATTTCTCCTGTCAATCTTGACTCTAACTTGTGATTCATCTAGCCTGGCATTTCACATGATATACTCTGCAAATAAGTTAAATAGACAGGGTGGCAATATACAGCCTTGAAGTACTCCTATCCCAATTTGGAACCAGTTCCATGTCTTTTCTAACAGTTATTTCTTGACCTGCATATAGGTTTCTCAAGAGGGAGGTAAGGTGGTCTGGTATGCCTATCTTTTTTTAAGAATTTTCCACAGTTTGTTGTGATCTGCTTAGTCAAAGGCTTTCACATAGTCAACGAGGCAGAAGTAGGTCTTTCTCTGAAATTCTCTTGCTTTTCCTATGATTCAAAACAATTCAGCTATTTGATCTCTGTCTCTTCTAAACTCAGCTTATACATCTGGAAGTTCTCAATTCATGAACTGTTGAAGCCTAGCTTGAAAGATTTTGAGCATTATTTTGCTAGCATGTGAAATGAGTGGAATAGTGTGGTAGTTTGAACATTCTTCGTCATTGGTCTTCTTTGGGATTGGAAAGGAAACTGACATTTTCCACCCTGTGGTTACTTCTGAGGTTTCCAAATTTGCTGGCATATTGAGTCCAGCACTTTGACAACATGAGCTTAGGACTTGAAATAGTTTAACTGAAATTCCATCATCACCACAGCTTTGTTTGTAGTGATGGCTCCTAAGGCCCATTTGACTTCACACGCCAGGATGTCTGGCTTTAGGTGAGTGACAACACCATCTTGATATTGGTCATTATGACCTCTTTTATATAGGTCGTGTATTCTTGCCACTTCTTCTTAATCTCTTCTAATTCTGTTAGGTCCTTTCCATTCCTGTTCTTTCTTGCTTGACCTTTGCATATACCCATCATTGCATACTGATTTCTATCAGTTACTAAAAACTAAAATGAGAAATTCCATGATGATCCAGAGTTTAACAATCTGCCTGCCAATGTAGGGGATCTGAGGTTCTAACCTTTGTCCATGTGTCCTCATGCCACAGAGCAACTAAGCCCACGTGCCACAACTACTGAAGCTTGAGCACCCTTGAACCCATGCTCTGAAAGCTATGCAACTAGAAAATGCCTGCTCACAGCAAAGAAGATCTATTGCAGCCAAAAATAAATAAATAGGGAAATATTTATTAAAAATAATAAAAAACTAAAGCTAAAGCACTACTGATCCTTCACAATCTCTATAAAAATGGAGAAGGAATGATTTTCCTATCCAATTCTTAAGGACAGTATTATCCTGACATTGACAAAGCCATAGCAAGGGAAAATAAAATAATAGTCTAATATCCCTCGTGCCTGTGTGCATGTTAAGTCACTTCAGTTGTGTCCAACTCTTTTGGGCCCTATGCGCTATAAACCACCAGGCTCCTCTGTCCATGGAATTCTCTGGGCAAGAATACTGGAGTGGGTTGCCATGCCTAGCTCCAGAGGATCTTCCCAACACAGCTATCGGACCATGTCTCTTATGTCCTCTGCATTGGCAGGTGGATTCTTTACCACTAGCACAACCTCAGAAGCCCTAGTATCCCTGATGAACACATAGTAAAAAAATCCTTAGCAAAGTATTAGTGAGTATATTCAGTAACATACAAAAAAGATTATACAGCATGACAAAGCTCAGTTGATCCCAGGAATACAAGATTAATATGATATTAAAAAACCAATAATATTAAATACAATATTAATAGGAAAGGGTAAAATTCTAATAATAATCATCAAATACAAAACATCTGAAAAAATTCAGCACTTCTGCATCTGAAAAAATGTTCAGATTCTACAAATAGAAGGATATATCCTCAATCTTACACAAGGTATATATTAAAAACCTACAGCTAAGATCCTACTTAATGGTGACTGAATACTTTTACCCTGAAATCAGTCATTACAGTGACAGAACTCCAATAGGAACGATATAGATTATAAGACTAAATGTAATTACTATTTGACTCTTTAGAGAAAAAGTTTGTGGATCCCTATCTACATGAAAGAAGTCACCTACAGAAAACTACCTATGATTGCATTTATATGATATTCCAGAAAGACAAAAGAAAATCAGTGATTGCCTGAGCCTGAGAGTGAAGACGTGGATTGACTACAAACAGCCAAGAGTGAAGTTGCTGGGGGATAAAAATGTCTTAAGATTGGATTGTGATGACAGTTGTATTATTATATATGTTTATTAAAAAACCTCTAAATTGTAGTTATAAAGGGTGAATTTTCATGTATAAATCATATTTCACTGAAATTTAAAAATTAACAGGCAGTGTAATATTTTTAACAAAAATTATTTTAATCCAAATGACTTAAAATACTCATTTACTATGATTAAAATTTGACTTTTCTATTATTTAATTTTAAAATTTTTTATGTAAAAAACTTTGTCTCTCAGTCCCATACAGGATAAACCTAAGGAGAAATATGTCAAGACATACACTAATCAAGCTAATAGAGATTAAACACACACCAAAAAATATTAAAAACCGCAAAGGAAAAGCAACAAGTAACACACAAAGGAAAATCATACAATAAACAGCTGATTTTTCAGTGGAAATTCTACAGGCCAGAAGGGAATGGCAGGTTGTATTTATAGTACAGAAAAACAAACAAACAAAAAAAATCTACTGACAAGATTACTATACCTGGCAAAGACTCATTTAAAACTTATGGAGAAATCAACAGTTTTAAAGACAAGCAAAAGTTAAGAGAATTTAGCATTACCATGCCAGCCTTACAACAAATATCAAAGGACCCACAGCAAACAATATTGTCAATGGTGAAAAACTGAGAGCATTCCCTCTAAGATCAAGAACAAGACAACACGCCCACTCCTAACGCTATTCAGCATAGTTTTGGAAGTCCTAGCTATAGCAACAGAGAATTAAAAGAAGTAAAAGGAATCCAGATTGGAAAAAAAGTAAAACCCTCACTGTTTGCACACAACATGATATTATACATAGAAAGCCCTAAAGATACCATCAGAAAATTACTAGAGCTAATCAGTGAATTTAGCAAAGTGGCAGGATACAAGATCAATACACAGAAATCACTTGTATTCCTATACACAAACAATGAAACACCAGAAAGAGAAATTAAGAAATTAATCCTATTTACCATTGCAATAAAAATAATTAAATACCTAGGAATAAACCTACCTAAAGAGCTGACCCATTGGAAAACTTCCTGATGTTTGGAAAGATCGAGGAAAGAAGTAGAGGGCATCAGAGGATGAGATGACCAGATGGTATCACTGATGCTATGGACATGAAGTTGGGCAAGCTCTCAGAGATGGCAACAGAGAGGCCTGGAATACTGCCGTCCATGGGGTTGCAGAAAGTAGGACATGACTGGGTGATTGAAGAACAACAAGGAGACAAAAGTGCTGTATAGAGAAAACTATAAGATACTGATGAAAGAAACCAAAACTGACATAAACAGATGGAGAGATATTCCATTTTCCTGTGTTAGAGGAATTAATATTGTGAAAATGACTATACTACCAAATGTAACCTACAGATTCAATGCAATCCCTATCAAATTACCAATGACATTTTTCACAAAACTAGAACAAAAAGTCTCACCGTTCATATAGAAAGGACCCAGAATAGACAAAGCAGTCTTGAGAAAGAAGAATGGAGCTGGAAGAATCAACTTTCCTGTCTTCACACTATACTACAAAGCTATAGACATCAAGACAATGTGGTACTGGCACAAAAACAGAAATATAGACCAATGGAACAAGATAGAAAGCCTACAGATAAACCCACACACCTATGGATACCTTATTTTTGACAAAGGAAGCAAGAATATATAATAGAGCAAAGACAATATTTTCAATAAGTACTGCTGGGAAAACTGGACAGCTATGTGTAAAAGAATGAAGTTAGAATACTTCTTAACACCACACACAAAGATAAACTCAAAATGTATTAAAGACCTAAATGGCAGACCTAAATGTAATGACAGACCTAAATGTAAGACCAGAAACTGTACAACTCTTAGAGGAAAACATAGGCAGAACACTCTCGGACATAAATCACAGCAAGTTCCTCTATGACCCACCTTCTATAGTAATGGAATTAAAAACAAAAATAACCAAATGGGACCTAATTAAGCTTCAAAGCTTTTGCACAGCAAATGAAATTCAAAATAAGGTAAAAAGACAACTCATGGAACTCTCTAGGCAGAATACTGGAGTGGGTAGACTTTCCCTTCTCCAGCGGAATCTTCCCAACCCAGGGATCAAACCCAGTTCTCCCACATTGCAGACGGATTCTTTACCAGCTGAACCACAAGGAAAGTCCAATAATACTGGAGTGGGTAGCCTATCCTTTCTCTGGAGTATCTTCCTAATCCAGGAATTGAACCAGGGTCTCCTGAATTGCAGGCAGATTCTTTACCAAGTGAGCTATCAGGAAGCCCTCAGAATGGGAGAAAATAATAGCAAATGAAACAACTGACAAAGGATTAATTTCAAAAATATACAAGTGGCACATACAAGTCAAAACCAGAAAAACAAACAACCCAATCAAAAAAATGGGCAAAAGACCTAAACAAACAGTTGTCCTAAGAAGACATACAGATGGCTAATAAACATATGAAAAGATGCTCAACATCGCCCATCATTAGAGAAAAGCAAATCAAAGCTACAATGAGATATCACCTCACACAGGTCAAAATGGCCATCTTCTAAAATCTACAAACAATAAATGCTGGGAGGGTGTGGAGAAAAGGAATCCTCTTGCAAGGTTGGTGGGAATGTAAATTGTTACAGTCTCTATGGAGATTAAAAAAAAAAAAGCTAGGAATAAAACCACCTACAGACCTGGGGAGCTCATCTTTCAGTGTCATATATTTTTTGCCTTCATGGGGTTCTCAAGGCAAGAATGCTAATGTGAACCAGCAATCCCACTACTAGCATATACCCTGAGGAAACCAAAATTGGAAAAGATAAATGCACCCCATTTTTAATTGCAACCCTGGCTACAATAGCTAGGACATGGAAGCAACCTAGATGTCCATCAACAGATGAATGGATAAAGAATTTGTATTAGATATACACAACAGAATATTGCTCAACCATATAAGGGAACACACTTTTGTCAGTTCTAATGAGGTGGAAAATTAACCAAACTGACCACATGGATCACAGCCTTGGCTAACTGAGTGAAACTATGAGTCATGCTGTGTAAGGCCACCCAAGACAGACAGGTCATGGTGGAGAGTTCTGACAAAACATGGTCCACTGGAGAGGGGAATGGCAAACCACTTGAACATTCTTAACTTGAGAACCTCATGAATAGTATGAAAAGGCAAAAAGATATGACACTGAAAAATGAACTCCCCAGATCGGTAGTTACCCAATATGCTACAGGAGAAGAGCAAAGAAATAGCTCCAGAAAGAGTGAAGAGGCTGAGCCGAAGTGGAAACAGTGGCCGGTTTTGGGTGTGTCTAGCAGTCAAAGTGAAGTCCAGTGCTGTAAGGAACAACACTGCTTAAGAACCTGGAATGTTGCGTCGATGAATCAAGGTAAATTGGAAGTGGACAAGCAGGAAATGGCAAGAGTGAACCTGGATATTTTAGGAATCAGTTAACTAAAATGGACTGGCATGGGCGAATTTAATTCAGATGACCATTTTATCTACTACTGTGAGCAAGAATCCCTTAGAAGAAATGGAGTAGCCACCATGGTCAACAAAAGAGTCCAAAACGCAGTACTTGGGTTCAGTCTCAAAAATAACAGAATGATCTCTGTTCAGTTCCAAAGCAAACCATTCAATATCACAGTAATCCAAGTCGATGCCCAAACCACTAATGCCAAAGAAACCGAAATTGAACAGTTCTAATATGACCTACAAGACCTTCTAGAACTAACACCAAAAAAGCTGCCATTTTCATCATAGGGAACTGGAATGCAAAAGTAAGAAGTCAGAGATACCTGGAGAAACAGGCAAGTTTGGCCTTGGAGTACAAAATGAAGTAGGACAAAGGCTAACAAAGTTTTGCCAAGAGAACACATTGGTCATAGCAAACACCCTCTTTCAGCAACACAAGAGACAACTCTACACATAGGGATCGCCAGATAGTCAATAGTGAAATCAGATTGATTATATTCTTTGCAGCCAAGGATGGAGAAGCTCCATACAGTCAGGAAAAAAAAAAAGACCATGAGCTGACTGTGGCTCAGATCATGAACTCCTTATTTTGCCAAATTGATATTTAAATTGAAAGTAGGGAAAACAACTAGACCATTCAGATATAACCTAAATCAAATCCCTTAGGAGTATACAGTAGAAGTACAAATAGATTCAAGGGATTAGATCTAAAAATACAGTGCCTGAAGAACTATGGACTGAGGTTTGTAACAATGTGTAGGAGGCAGTGGGCAAAACCATCCCCAAGAATGAGTAATGCAAAAAGGCCAAATGGTTTTCTGAAGAGACCTATACAAATAACTGAGAAAAGAAGAGAAGCAAAAGGCAAAGGAGAAAAGGAAAGATATACCTATCTGCGTGCAGAGTTCTAAAAAAAAGCAAGGAGAGATAAGAAATCCTTCCTAAGTGAACAATGCAAAGAAATAGAGGAAAACAATAGAATGGGAAAGACCAGAAAATTCTTCAAGAAAATTAGAGACACCAAGGAAAATTTTCATTCAAAGATGGGTACAATAAAGGACAAAAACAGCAAGGACATAACAGAAGCAGAAGATATTAAGAAGAGGTGGCAAGAAAACACAGAAGAACTATACAAAAAAAGAACTTAATGACTCAAATAATCACCATGATGTGATCACTCACCTAGAGTCAGGCACCTTGGAATGCAAAGTCAAGTGGGCCTTAGGAAGCATCACTAAGAACAAAGCAAATGAAGGTGGAGGAATTCAAGCTGAACTATTTCAAATCCTATAGATGATTCTGTTAAAGTGTCACACTCAATATACCAGCAATTTTGAAAAACCCAGCAGTGGCCACAGGACTGGAAAAGGTCACTTTTCATTCCAGTCCCAAAGAAAGACAAGGCCAAAGAATGTTCAAACCACCACACAGTTGCAGTCATTTCACATGCTAGCAAAGTAATGCTCAAAATTCTGCAAATTAGGCTTCAATAGTACATGATCCAAGAATTTCCAGATTTTCAAGCTGGATTTAGAAAAGACAGAAGAAACAGAAACCAAATCATCACCATCCATTGGATCATAGAAAAAGCAAGAGAATTCCAGAAAATATATATATATATATTTCTGTTTCATTTGCTAAGCTAAAGTCTTTGTCTGTGTGGATCACAACAAACTGTGGAAAATTCTTAAAGAGATGCAAATACTAGACCACCTTATCTGCCTCCTGCAAAATCTGTATGCAGGTAAAGAAGCAACAGTTTGAACCAGATATGGAGCAATGGACCGGTTCCAAATTGGGAAAGGAGTATGTCAAGGCTGTATATTGTCACCCTGTTTATTTAGATTGTATGCAACAGTACATCATGTGAAATGATGGGCTGGATGAAGCACTAGCTGGAATCAAAGTTGCCTGGAGAAATACCGATAACCTCATATATGTAGATCACACCAACCTTATGTCAGAAAGTGAAGAGAAACCAAAGGGGAAACTGAAAAATGCTGACTTAAAATGCAACATTCAAAAAATGAAGATCATAGCATCTAGTCACATCACTTCATGGCAAATAGATGGGGAGACAATGGAAACAGTGAAAGACTTTATTTTCTTAGGCTCCAATATCACTGTAGATGTTGACTCCAGCCATGAAACTGAGAGCCTTGCTTCTTGGAAGAAAAGCTATGACAGACCTAGACAGAATTAGAAGGCAGAGATATTCAAAGGTCCTTAAAATAAAAGCTATGGTTTTTCCACTAATCATGTATGGATGTGAGAGTTGGACCATAAAGAAGGTTGATCGCCAAAGGATTATGCTTTTGAACTGTGGTGTTGGAGAAGACTCTTGAGAGTCCCTTGGACTGCAAGAAAATCCTAACCAGTCAATCCTAAAAGAAATCAGTCCTGAATATTCATTGGAAGGACTGATGCTGAAGCTCCAATACTTTGCCTACCTGATGTGAAGAACTGACTCATTAGAAAAGTTCCTGATGCTGGGAAAGATTGAAGGCAAGAGAAGAAGGGGGAGACAGAGGATGAGATGGTTGGATGGTATCACTGACTCAACAGACATGAGTTTGAGCAAGCTCTGGGAGTTGGTAAAGGACAGGGAAGCTTGGTGTGTTGCAGTCCATTGTGTCGCAAAGAGTTGGGGTGACTGAATAACAGAACATCATCAACACGGAAGTGGATGAACCTAGAGCCTATTGTACAGAGTGAAGTAAGTCAGGAAGAGAAAATAGTACCATATACTAATATGTATATATGGAATCTAGAAAGGTGGTACTGATGAACATATCTGCAGAGCAGCAATGGACACACAGACATTGAGAATAAACTTATGGACACAGCTTGAGGGGGAGGAAGGAGAGGGTGGGATGAATGGAGAAAGTCACATGGAAACATATATTACCATGTGTAAAATAGACAGTCATGGGGAATTTGGAATTCAATCCAAGGCTCAATAACAACCTAGAGGGGTGGGATGGGGGGGAAATTGGGGGTGGGGGGGGATGTTCAAGTGGGAGGCGACACAGGTAAACCTATGGTTGATTCATTTTGACATTTGGTAGAAGCCCACACAATACTGTAAAGCAATTATCCTTCAATTAAAAATAAATAAAGTTTACAAAAACTTTCTCATTGTTACAGTTATCATTTTTCAAAGTCATCTAACTATGTCATGAGAAAGGGCACATATATATATATATATATATATATATATATATATATATATATATATATATTTTTTTTTTTTTTTGTCATGAGAAAGGGCATATTTTTTTTAAGTTTACACAGGACATCATATGAACTAGCATTATTCATGTTTCCAGTAGCATGCTACAGAACTTCTTAATTTACATTTTGTTTAAAATATTAATAACAGTATTCACAGGTGAAAAGAGCTGGTAGAAGGAGGTAAATGCTTTCAACCTGAGAAGACTTTGGCAGGTGGAACAGCCTAATAAGACTTAAACTAGGATGTACATAAAGTACTATTTTTTTTTTTTTGAGAATTCAGCCTCACATAAAAGATGGATATGAGATAGCATAACAGAAGTGTATGTTAAAGAGAGGTTTTAGTTGAGAATAAGTGTGATATGGAGTTTAGAGTGGGAACACTGTAAATGCATGATGTGCCATCATTTAGCAAAGAGATTAGATTCACCTTTAGAGTAACCAAGAAGAGAAACAAGGCCAAAGGACTGAAGTGAAAGAAAAGCAAATTTCAGCTCAACATGTTTTAATGATTATAAGTCCCTGAAGCCGTAGATGATATAAAATGAGATCTGAGCTATTTTTAAAACCCTATTCAACATCTGTTATTGTATAATTCTATGACAGTGAATGGTATAGTAACTCAAGTTGCTAATCACTCAGATCAAAATTCACAAATTAAAATCTGTTCTTTCTACTTTAAACTCATTGTAGATCGTTCCTTAGTTAAAGGGTTTTGTTTACATGTGTAATTGATGTTGGACCTCTTCTTTTTTCTCCCTTATGCTTCTTCCTAGTATTCTATTCCACCTATAAACAAGGAGGAGGAATTGAGGAATCAACAGCCAAATACATCAGTTAGGTAGTTCCTCTCCCTACCCAGTTAGTCATCCACAAAGTGGATGGGATCATTGCCTCTCCATGTTCAGAAAAAAAGAGGCATTTTTAATGCATTCTTTCTGCATTACCCATATTTCTTCTAAGCATAAATAATACAGTGAATACTGATGAAGATTTAACATGTGTGTGTGTGTGTGTACACTTATCCATATACAACAAAATTTCATTATTTGTATTTGTAAAGTCAACTACTCCTTAAAATTTATTTGTAGCCCCAAAGTCAACATGTATGATGCTTTATGGTTATTTGTGGACATGCAGAGAGTCACCTGATGTGTATGTAATCAGAAGTTGAGGTTGAGTCTTCCTTTTTCAGCTTTCATATTGTAAATAAATATCCTTTATATTTTTCACATTTTTGCGATTTTTGTTAGTGAACTTACTTCTTAAAATTGTCACCAAGCATAGTGCTGAGGTGCTGTTCAACATTCCTAAGTGCGAGAAGGCTGTGATGTCCCTTACAGAGAAAATCTGTGTGCTAGACAAGCTTATCGAGCCATGAATTACAGTGCTGCTGACTTTGATTTCAATGCTAATGAGTCAGGAATATATATTAAATAAGGTGTCCTTGATCAGAAACACATAAAACTAAAGCATGTACTGATCAGTTGATGAAATGTGAGCAAAAGTGTACCGGATCATATTTTTCTATGATCAACAGTTCAGTATAAGTATTCACTAATTCAGGCTTCATAGCAACTTTGTAGAGTAAACCACTATGAATAATTAGAAGCAAGTGGTTGTTCATGTGGGTGTGTCTGTGCGTGTGTAGAAAGAGAGAGACAGAGACAGAGTGGTTCTTTAAAAGCAAGCTGGGAGTGGGAGAAATGGAAGGGTGATGTACACTGAGAGAAATGTCTATGATAGAATATAAGGGGTGACAGAAAATCAGATGGTTTGACGGCATCACTGACTCAATGGACTTGAGTTTGAGCAAACTCCCTGAGGATAGTGAAGGATGGGAAAGTCTAATGTGCTATATAGTTCATGGGGTCACAAGGGGTCAAACACGACTTAGCAACTGAGCAATACAGCATACTTGATGAGGAAGCTGATTTTTATAGGAGTTAAAATAATGAGGCATACTGTTAGTAACAAATTTTCTAAAAATAGAATTCCTTGTCTGGCATATAGAGCTATGATTCTAACATAGGTATTACTAATTCCAGGCTAAGCTTACTTCCTCTTCTATGCTCCTGTGTTTCCAGTTCCTTGGCACTGAATTCGCTGAAAGTTTCACTGAACAGTCAAGCTTGTTTCTAGTCAGTTTCTAGAACTATCTGCACCAATTGGTGCACCAATTATTCAGACTTAATGACAAGATGGGCTCCCTCGTTGCCTCAGTGGGAAAAAATCCAACTGCAATGCAGAAGAGGCAGGAGACATGGGTTCTATTGTCAGATCAGGAAGATCCCCTGGAGGAGGAAATGGCAACCCACTCCAGTACTCTTGCCTGGAGAATCCCATGGACAGAGGAGCCTGGCAGGCTACAGTCCACAGGGTCGCAAAGAGTTGGACACAACTGAGCAGGCAGGCACACATACCATAATGAGAAGACAATATGTACCCCTCAATGTATTTTATGAGTCTATTTAATGAAGAAAATGTTATTGCTTATAACTTTGTTTTTCTGGTCAAAGGGTATCTTAGAACCACAGAAAATATAATATTTTAAAGATCACATGCATGAAGAAATTTTTCTTTTAATAAGTAAGTGAAAGTGAAGGTTGCACTGTTGTGTCCAACTCTTTGCGATCCCATGTACTGTAACTTGCCCCACTCCTCTCTCTATGGAATTCTCCAGTCAAGAGTACTGGAGTGGGTTGCCATGTCCTTCTGCAGGAGATCTTCCCCACCAGGGATCAAATCCAAGTCTCTTGTATTGCAGGCAGATTCTTTAAAAACTGAGCCCACTAGGACTTCGCTAATAAGTTAATGCGTTAATAAGTAATGGGTTAATAAGTACTTATTAATGGGTTAATAAGTAAACTGATGTGTAAATTGTTCAAAATGTTTTTCTGAGGTTGCTTAGTGGTAGAACATTTTCTGTGAATATATACCTTCTAAGAACCAATGTTTTATGAAAACTGTCTGGGAAAATAGTTTATACCAGTGAAAGCATCTCATATTAATCAAGGGATCTAAAACGTAACAAGATGACACAGCGCGGGGAGAGAGCAAATTAGCCAGGATGGCATGTTTCAGCTCTCTCGCCCAGCGTTTTGTAAATAGTGACTAGATAATAGCTGAGATCATTTGTAGCACTGTGCATGCATGTCACGAGGCACTTGCTTGGTCACGGGCTGCTTTGTGTGGTACACATATAAGAGCTCTCCCTAGAAAGCAGGGGCCTTACTACTGAGCCACAGCTGTGTCTGTTGGGTCAGCCACAAGAGGGGCTAGTGCTACAGCTGCTGCATAAGCCAGGAGAGAATAACCATGGCTGCAGATCCTACAGCTCCTCGAGTCTCCTTCCAGCCTCATAGCTCGCACCTTGCCTACCCTGGGTTCAGCGAAGAGTACAAACTGGTGTCACAAACAGGATGAGCGATACACATGGTATCAGCTTATTGTCAACTGGATGCAAAAAGCTTCCTAAATCACTCAGCATCCCTTCACAAAAGAGCATGCCCTAATATTCTGTGCACATAACATTTATGATAAGGAATTATAGATCTCAGGAAAAGGTGAGCTAAAACCGAAGGAGGTCCTTAAATACTGTTGCATTAATTTTAAGGACTCAGTATAGTTATGCAACCAGAGATCACATCAGGTATTTTGCCACATCTGCATTGACTCCCGTGAAACAAAATGCTCACTTAATATTTTTTAAGTCATTCAATATTTCACTTAAGTGGTAGTTACACATAGACCTGAAATATAATTTTCCAGTCTGGGGAATTTCTTTGTATCACTGTAGGTGGAACTTCACAATTCATAAATTAACTTACAGTGGACTGAAGGCCACTTTTATAATGGCCCAGGATATTCGAACAAGCACTAGACATTTGGTGCTTTTTTTTTTCCTCTAGTCATCCTAACAATCAGACTGAGCCAGAAAATTGCAGTTTTATTTATTGATTAACTTCTATGTACCAAGAACAGTCCTACATTTCATATTCACTATCTAATATAATTTCTGTCAGGTATTATTTTCCCCAATTTTACAGATGAGAACACAGGCTCATAAAAATTAAATAACTAGGTCAAGGTCATATAGCCAATATCTAACAGGGCCAGAATTCAATCTGAAGCATGTTCTTGCAGTTCAGTTCAGTTCAGTCGCTCAGTCACATCCAACTCTTTGTGACCCCATGAACTGCAGCACACCAGACCTCCCTGTCCATCACCAACTCCTGGAGTACACCCAAACCCAAGTCCATTGAGTTGGTGATGTCATCCAACCATCTCATCCTCTGTCGTCCCCTTCTCCTCCTGCCCTCAATCTTTCCCAGCATCAGGGTTTTTTCAAATGAATCAGCTCTTTGCATCAGGTGGCCAAAGTATTGGAGTTTCAGCTTCAACATCAGTCCTTCCAGTGAACACCCAGGACTGATCTCCTTTAGGATGGACTGGTTGGATCTCCTTGCAGTCCAAAGGACTCTCAAGAGTCTTCTCCAACACCACAGTTCAAAAGCATCAATTCTTCTGTGCTCAGCTTTCTTTATAGTTCAACTCTCACATGCATACATGACTACTGGAAAAACCATAGCCTTGAGTAGATGGACCTTTGTTGACAAAGTAATGTCTCTGCTTTTGAATATGCTATCTAGGTTGGTCATAACTTTCCTTCCAAGGAGCAAGTGTCTTTTAATTTCATGACTGCAATCACCATCTGCAGTGATTTTGGAGCCCTGAAAAATAAAGTCAGCCACTGTTTTCACTGTTTCCCCATCTATTTGCTGCGAAGTGATGGGACCGGATGCCATGATCTTAGTTTTCTGAATGTTGAGCTTTAAGCCAACTGTTTCACTCTCCTCTTTCACTTTCATCAAGAGGCTCTCTAGCTCTTCTTCACTTTCTGCCATAAGGGTGGTGTCATCTGCATGTCTGAGGTTATTGATATTTCTCCCAGCAATCTTGTTTCCAGCTTGTGCTTCCTGCAGCCTACATTTTAGAGCAGCAGCAATATGATGACTCCATCTTTGGCCTCAAAGAGAGGTTAAATCAACAGAGGAGCTGGATTTGAGCTTGGGTTCAGCCCGTCATTAGGATCTGATATAGCCTTTTATAGAATCACTGTGACATTGAATGGAAAGAAGGAAAGTAAAGTGAATCGAATAAGCACCTCATAATAGACAAAAATTACTATACATTTCTTATTTTTTTTAATTGTGGTAAAAAGTCACATAATATAAAACATACTGTTTTGACCATATTTAACTGTACTGTTTGGGCTTTCCAGGTGGTACCAATGGTAAAGAATCCAATTGCAATGCAGGAGATGTAAGAGACATGCGTTCGATTCCTTGGTTGGGAAGATCCTCTGGAGTAGGAAATGGCAACCCACTCCAGTGTTCTTGTCTGGAAAATTCCATCGACCGAGGAGCCTAGTGGGCTACAGTCCATGGGGTCGCAAAGAGTTGACCGTGACTAAAGGACTTAGCATAGCAGCCGTACAGTTCAGTGGCACAAGCACATCCACACGGTTGTGCAACTCTCACCTCCATCCATCCCCTGAGCTTTCACCTTCTTAAACTGAAACTCACCAATAAATATTAACTCCCCATCCTCCCTCCCCGCTTCCCACCTCTCCCCTCTGCCCCTGTTGGTGGCACTGAGTGAAGGTTCTGAAAGCTAAGGCTCCCCTCCTGCTTCTTATCTTTTTTCTCGATTTCCTTCTAGGTGTTTTCATCTAAATAGTCCAAAGCAACAGTCTTTTACAGAATTTATTAATTCCATAAACATTGTTCTATTCCATAAACACTGTTTTAGGACTAGACCATACAAATCTGTGTATGCCTCATATTGGAGCAACTGCATATTTATACCAACTACCATAAATACGGTGTTCATAAAAATATTAAATCCTTAAAGTGATCTTTATCATGACTTACCTGTTTTAATCAAAAGTTAAATATACATGCATTCCTGGATATACATCTTATATTTCACTGTCAAATCTGACTCTTCTGTCCTGTAGTACACTATGTTGTACAACAATGACTGCAATGTCATCACCACTGCTCGTGTTCCTTTATAATCTTGTCATACCCCTAGGGGTGGAGTATAATTTCCCTCCTCTTAAATATGGAAAAGTTTAGAACTCACTTGTAATGAACAGAATGCAGCAAAAGGAACAGAATGCAGCAAAAAAGAGTGCACTTGGGCAAGGTTAGAAAAGGTGGTACAGATTATATTTTGTTTACAAAACATGATTTTGGAGCCCTATGCCACCATGGAAACAGTGAACTGCCATTCTGTGAGGAGGCCCAAAGTAACCTGCCACAAAGGAACAGCAGGTGTTTTATAGAAACAATATATAGAAACTATAGAGAAGTTTAGTTCCTACAACCACAAGGAATGAGACTCTGCCAACAAACCAAATGAGCTTGGAAGTGGGTTCTTCCCCAGGACAGCCTCCAAACGAGACTGCCACCCAGCTGGCACACAGGTAAGCTATGTTCAGATTTCTAACCTGCTGCTGCTGCTGAGTCGCTTCAGTCATGTCCGACTCTGTGCGACCCCATAGATGGCAGCCCACCACACTCCCTCGTCCCTGGGATTCTCCAGGCAAGAACACTGGAGTGGGTTGCCATTTCCTTCTCCAGTGCATGAAAGTGAAAAGTGAAAGTGAAGTTGGTTAGTCGTGTCTGACTCCTAGCAACCCCATGGACTGCAGCCTACCAGGCTCCTCCATCCATGGGATTTTCCAGGCAAGAGTACTGGAGTGGGGTGCCATCGCCTTCTCCATTCTAACCTGCAGAACCTGTGAAATAAATGTGTGTGGATTTAAGCCAGTAAATTTGTGATAGTTTGTTGCATGGTAATAGAAAACTAATACAGGAACCAAGAATGAGATTGGCTTACAAACCGCATGCCATGAAGTACTGCAGTGGTATATCGGAATTTTGGATCTAAGCAATTTAGATCTAAGCAATTTAAATCTAAGCCATCTAAGCAATCCTAAGTATTAGGATTAGAAAGATCAGATATGAGACCTATAAGCTCCATGAAGTTGAAAGGAAATCATGGAAAACACTATTCTTCTGACTTGCAGTTGGAGGAGCAAGTACCTATTAGAGGCCACCCTCTCTCAGGATCTTACTTCAGGCAATCCCTTAAGGCTCTGGCTTTGGGCTTAAGTCTCAGCCTCTTCCCTGTCCCTTGTCTTAGATTCTCTTTGTTGCTTTTGGCCTCAGCTTTACTATCCACACCCCCCACACACACACCTTCTGGAGTTGCAGAGTTGGCCACGACTGAGCAACTAACATACATACACACACACACACCCCTCTGTAACTCCATGTCAACTGCACCTCTGAGTTTTCCCTGATTTCCTGGTCTCAGGCTTTATTATTATTATTATTATTATTATTATTATTTTACTGGGTGTAGTTCTGCTGTGTCTTTGTCAACATTCAGCCCTATTTAGGAGACCCTGGCCAAGTTCTGTCCTCCCAGACAGGAGACCAGTATAGCTAAAGTGTCTGATTTATTCTTTTCATCTCCTGCTTGATAGAACTATCATTTTCTAAAGGCATACATTGTGCTAACCTGAGGGGGAAGAAAATGATTGCATTGATTCAATTCACCACTAAGCTGTGCAGGTGTTCAGACACTGTGCTATGGAGCCAGAGTCATGGTCAGGATGGAAAGTGTCCCTCCAGAACTCATCCAGGCCTTCTTGTAGGCTAATTTTGCTTCATGTTAAATTGTTCAGTCACTTCATGATGGGATCAAATGGCTTCTTTAAAAAGTGAACAGGTGCTATATTACAAGCCAGTGAAATCCATCCCCATGAATTATGGTAATAGACAAGCTTCAATGTCATTCCAAAACTAGTAATATAATAAAGCTTGCAGAGAAATAGACTTTTCTTGTCTCTCAAAGCTAGATGAATAGGTAAAATAAATTAGTCTGTACCCTCCCTACATTCACAAGAGTAGAGAGTGCCTCTGTGCCTGAGAATAGATTGGACATTAGGGTCAAAGTAGAAAATTAACTTGGGTACTTTAGAGCAATGTATATCTATTGAAAAATATACATTTTTTAAAGAGTGACTTTCTTTATACATGAAAAACAAAAAAAAATTCCTTGGGCAGAACCCCAAACAGGGCATATGCCATGGACAGAAATGTTTATATTTTTTAAAAAGCTACATTTTACATCTTTATTTCCTATGATTTTAAATGCTTGCTTCCATTCTTATTTAAGAAAGCATTTCTAGTGCAGGCTTTTCATAAATCTCCCCTGACTTATTTCCAGTCATCTTCATGAGCAGGAAAACTTCAATTAGCTAATACAAGTAATCCAATTTGCATATTTTAATTATTTAGATGCATACCAGTAAATTAAGATGTATCAGTTCTGTGCTAAACCTTTAGGATACAAAGATGAGTCAACATTTCTGGTCCACAATGAGTAACAGCCTCATGGAAAGGACAACTAAAAATGCCAGTGTGGTAAATGCCTTTAAGCGCTGGTTCTCATCCCTAAATTCACACTTGAGCCAACTGAGGAACTTTTAAGTAATATTTTTGCTCTGTCACTACTCTCAAAGGGTCAATCTAGAACGAGAGGCAGATAATAGAAATGTTTAAAAGTTCCCCAGATGACTTGAATGTGTATCTAGAATTGAAATTCACTGTCTTAAAGGATTCACTTGCCAGGTGCTAAAATAATAATCCACTAACTCTGCCTGTGGGAGAGAAGTCATCAAAATGCAGGTAGCACTTGAGTTTAAATTTAAAGAATGCAGAAAATCTCTCCAGGGATTTGGGTTTGGGAGGTTTGGAGGGCTTTTGAAGTAGGATAAGCCTGCTGGGCACAATCCTGTTGAGACTAACTTTTAACTACCCTCTTAATTTATCCAAGTGTTCATCTCCATTGCCACCACCCTAATGCAAATCACTGCTATAATAGCCTTGCATGAATCTACCAGTTTCTTAGCTTTTTCTGCATGAGCACTCTTTCCTCTTCAAACATATTCATCCCACCTGCAGAGAAAAAGATTTTCTTACATTACAAATCAGTTGCATTGCAATAATTAAATATTTTTAGTGGTTTCATTTTGCTCCAAAAATTAAAAATGTTTAACATAGCAGATTAGATCCTATGTTATTTAATTCTGGTCTCCATTCAGCCTCATCTTAAATGTCCTATTCATCTTCTCTCCAACTTCTCCACCATCTCATGAACTAAATTTCATCCATGTCTGCTCTGTTTCAGTCTCTGTGCAAGTAAACCAAATAAATGAATACTGCATACACCAGAAATACAATCTTACCTACTTTTTCTCTCCAGTAGTTTTTATTTCCACCCAGCTCAAGATTTGGACCATGAAATTTGTCTTACCTTTCTTTATTGTATTTTTTTTTTCCTCTCTGCTTTCTCTTTCTCCCTTTCTCTCTTTTCTCTTTTTCCTCAGAAGTTTAACATTTTGTATGGACCTCTGCATTTAAACAGAGAAACAAATAAATGATTATTATTAATAAAAAAATTATTACCTTAGTGTATGCATGTATGGATTGCCATGATGAAAAGGAAAAGAGAAGCTAAGTAATACTTTATGAGCAGCTGTAATATGTTTATCATATTCAGTTAATGATTTAATTCTCTTCCATGAACAATAATTTTTGAGATGAAGGAACTGGGACTAGGGAAGTCATTCTTTCCCAACGATCTCACAGCTAATAATAGGCTAATAGCCAGTGCCTCTACAATTCCCTATCCTTTCCTCTCTCCACTACTCCAGTGAAGCTATAACAAAACGTAGATCATTACCAGGGATTCAAAGCCCTACATGGGAAGTTATCTAACATGTCTTAACTTTATATAGCTTCTTACACTATAGATTTCGGGTGTCTGTATTGTGTTTCACTCAATTATGTTTATAAGGCTAAAAGATTATGCATGTTACCAATTCCTGTCTCATCTCATAACCTTTTTAAAATTGCATTCATTCATCCATTCAATAAAGTCTGGTACTGGGAATATAATTCTGATTTGCTTTCAGAAAATTTATGTTATTAATCATAAAGACATTTTCTTAAGATTCTGAATTTTGTTATACTCCATTTCTTTCTAAGCTTTGAAATTAAATTCCATTATGCAATACCTACAATATAGTTGATAATTCTTGCATGTGTATGAAGTGAAAAAAAAAAAAAAAAGAACCCTGCTGGCATCTGGGCTATGTGGAATGAAGAAATAAACTTGCAAAGTGTTTCCTGATTCTTAAAACACATGCTGTGCCAGACCATATCATGATGGAAATCCCAGGTTAAGTGCAAACTCCTTTAATAATCAGTTCAGTTAAACCCATGTGGTCCAAGATAATATTATGAGCAAACTGACTTAACATCAACTACATGCAGATTCATAAATTTTAAAGATAAGATCATTAAACATTCCAGAAATTTTGTGGTTTACAATTTCCTCTCAATCAATCCCTGCCAAGACCATCCTATGACTAACTCTAGCCCACCTCTCCCCTCTTTCCTAGCCCTCCCTGAAAATCCCATAAATGAGTTTAATAATAGTTCTTAAGACCATCCCAAATTGGACTGCTTATTATCTCTTACCTTGACAAAGTCTTATCTAGAAGAGAAAGGCTGCAAAGACAATATCTACCTGAAAGACAATGTCTATCTGAAAAGTAATAACTTTAAAAGACAGTATCTAACTAGACAAATTTACCTGACATCAGTTTTCATCTGTTACATTCTAAGGCCCAACCTGATGGAGGTGTCACCTGTACAAATTGCTTAAACAAAAGTAAAAAATTAAAAAAAAATAAAGATTTATTCAGGGTAGCTATTGGCAACATAGCAACTTGATTAAAGAGAAATGAAATAGTCAAATTCATAAAATAACTATATTAGGACTGAAAAAAAATACAGTAAGAAGAGGGTAATAGGGAATAGAATAGATGAGACGAGTGAAAGGATAATCAGAGAATTTGGTTCAAGATAGAAGAAACCAAGTAATTTGATTGTTTTAAAACTTGATTTTTACCTGCTGTTTAGCTATGATGAAGTTACTACTCCCCACCTGTAAACAACTGTAAAATGTGATCAAATATGTGAAGTAAATGTTTCTATATGTTTTAAAGCATGGAGTATAGAATGGCAAATCTGAAAAGAAGAACTAAAGACTTGAATTTCATTAAGCCCTGCTTTCTTCCTGAAGCCACTTTCCAGGCTAAAGTGCAAGGAGGTTCATACATAGCACA
Source organism: Cervus canadensis (assembly GCF_019320065.1). Classification (NCBI taxonomy): domain Eukaryota; kingdom Metazoa; phylum Chordata; class Mammalia; order Artiodactyla; family Cervidae; genus Cervus; species Cervus canadensis. Next base: position 2,782,080 of record NC_057396.1, read on the forward strand.
GTTGTCTCACTGAGTTCAGTAGATAGAAATTAGAGTTCTGTTCTTCTGGAGAGTCTGGAATTTATGGAACAGAGTACCACAGAGAAGAGAATTGTGCAGAAAATGAGTTCCAGACTCTTCACAGAATGTCTCCTTGAATTTTCAGCTAAACACTAAAATACACATGCTTAGGGCAGGTCTCAGTGGGGATGAGCAAGAAATAACTTCCAGGGGAAGAACACAACAGAGCCCATACTTGGGAGTCTGCACAAGATAGGAATAAGAGGCTTCATTAAACAATCCAAGCATTTAATAAAGATCACAAAAAGTTCCTATGGTAGAAGAGCTAATCTAGACTTACAGCAAATTCTGCTCTAGATCCATCCCACCAAATGATATGAACAACTTATCTGCAAATAAATGAACCAAAGCCAGAACCATGTCAATAAAACAACAAAATCCCCAAATAGAAGTAAGAAAACTTCAAAAGGCTTCACTATAATACTGCAAGATAAATATATTTAAAAATAAATGAGAAAAAATAGATATCTCTGTGTTAAAAATAAAAGTCAATTCGTAACTCACTTCATGTAGAAACAGTAATGCAAAATGGATCATAGATTCAATTTAAAATTAAAATTAAAATTTGTATAAAAGTATTTAAATTCTAGAATGAATTATAGGAGATTATATTTGTAACCTAGATCTAGCCTACAACAGCAAAACCATGATCCAAAAGAGAAAACAAACTGATAAATTTTGGTTAATTAAAATTAAAAATTTCTGTTCTTCAAAGACACTGGTGAGGAAAGTCATAGATTGAGAGAAAATACTTGGGAGTCATATGTCTGATAAACTATTTGTATCCAGAACATGTAAAGAGCTCTTAAAACTCAATAATTAGAGAAACAAACACTCCAGTAAAAAAAAAAAAAAATGGGCAAAAGTAATGAAAATCACTTCACCAGTTAGTGTAAATAGAAATTTATCACAGTCTGACTTCATCAGCAAAGAAAACTGAACACATTTCTAATACAAAAGTGAGTTAATTTAGACTTGTGAGTGACTCACATTGTTTTATGGCAGAAACCAATTCAGCATTGTAAAGCAATTACCCTCCAATTAAAAGCAAAAATTAGATAAATAAATAAATAAATAAAAAGACATTTATAACATCAAATAATTTAAATACATAAATTATTGAAGAAATAATGAAAATATTTCAAACTGAAGGACAGTGAATATTGCTGTTATTGTTTATTCTCAGTCATGTCTGACTCTTTTGCAAATCCATGGACTGTAGCCTGCCAGGCTTCTCTGTCCATGGAATTTCCCAGGCAAGAAAACTGGAATGAGTTACCCTTTCCTTCTCCAGGGAATCTGTGTGCTCTACAGATCAAACCCTTGTCTCCTGCACTGGCAGACGAGCTCTTTATCATTGAGCCACCAGGGAAGCCCAACAGTGAATATATATCATGTTCACATATTCACATATTCACAAGCCCAACATATCAACATATCTTTTAGATGCAGTACTTAGAATGGAATTTAGAGATCCATGCTTGCTGTAGGTTGAATTGTGCTTCTCCAAATTTGTATGTGGAAGTCCTAAGCTACAGTACTTAGAATGTGACTTTATTTAGAAATAAAGTCTCTGCACATGGAATTTAAATCATACTGGAGGAGGGTGAACTCCTAACAAATTTAACTGGTGACCTTACAAAAACATGGAATGTTGGACACAAGCACACACATAAGAAAAAAGCCACATGAAGACAAAGGCAGAGATTGGGATAATGTTGGTACAAGAAAAGGAATATCAAAAGTTGCCAGAAAAACCACCAGAAAATAGGAGAGAGACCTAGAACAGATTATACCTCATAGCTCTCAGAAAGAATCCATTTTGCCAAAACACTGATCTCAGATTTCTAGACTCCAATAACAACTGTAAGACAAAATTCCTATTCTTTAAGCTGCCCAGTTTCGGGTACGTTTTTTTATGGTGGCAATAGAAAACTAATGCAATGTGGTTTAATAAAAAAAAAGAATAATGGTTCAATATCAATGATCTATGCATCTACATTAAGATACTAGAAAAAGAGCAAATAAAAAAAATAAAAATAAACAAAATGAAGGAAAGTAAAAACAATAGTGAAAATTAATTTTAAAAAAGGAATAAACAAATGAGAAAAAGCAATGAAATCTAACGGACAAAATTCTAGACAGACTAATCAAGAGATAAAGACAGAAAAGTGAAAATACCAATACAGAAATATAACACACCAATGAATTACAATAATACTGTTCCAATGCTAATTCTCTTTTTATATGTATACATTATACTCTTTGTGTGAATAATACATGTGCTGTTGTTGTTCAGTCTCTCAGTCATGTCTGACTCTTTGCAAACCCTTGGACACCAGTTGTCCTTCACTATCTCCTGGAGTTTGCTCAGACTTGAGTCCATTGAGTTGATGATGCCATTCAAGCATCTAAACCTCTGCCAACCTCCATCTCCTCCTGCCTTCAGTCTTTCCTAAAATCAGCATCTTTTCCAATGAGTCAGCTCTTCACATCAGATGGCCAAAGTACTGGAGCTTCAGCATCAGTCCTTCCAATGAATATTCAAGGTTGATTTCTTTAGGATTAACTGGTTTGATCTCCCTGCTCTCCAAGGATCCTCAAGAGTCTTCTCTAGTACCACAGTTCGAAAGCATCAATTCTTTAGCACTCAGCCTTCTTCATGGCCCAACTCACATCCATATATGAATACTGGAAAAATCATACCTTTGACTAAACAGACCTCTGTTAGCAAAGTAATGTCTCTGCTTTTAATATGCTGTCTAGGTTTGTCATAGCATTTCTTGAAAGGAGCAAGCATCTCTGAATTACAAAGCTGCAATCATCCTCTGCAGGGATTTTGCAGCCAAAGAAAATAAATTGTATCACTGCTTCCATTTTTTCCCCATTTATTTGCTGTGAAGTGATGGGACCAGATGCCACATACTTCATTTTTTGAATGTGGAGTTTTAAGCCAGCTCTTTCACTCTGCTCTTCACTTTCATCAAGAGGCTTTTTAATTCCTCTCTGCTTTCTGCCATAAGGATGGTGTTATCTGCATATCTGAGGTTATTGATATTTCTCCTGTCCATCTTGATTCCAGTTTGAGCTTTATCCAACCTGGCATTTTGCATGATGTACTCAGCACATAATTTAAATAAACAGGGTGACAATATACTGCCTTGATGTACTCCTTGCACAATTTTGAAACAATCCACTGTTCCTTGCTTGATTCTGCTGTTTCTTGACCTTCATACAGGTTTCTCAGGAGGCAGGTCAGGTGGCCTGGTATTCCCATCTCTTTAAGAATTTTCCACAGTTTGTTGTGATCACACAGTCAAATACTTTAGCATAGTCAAAACAGAGGTTTTCTATAATTACCTTACTTTTTCTATGATACAACAGATATTGACAATTCAGTCTCTGGTTCCTCTGCCTTTTCTAAATCCAGTTGGTACATCTGAATTGGTACATCTGATGTACCAGTTGGTACATCAGTTCACACTCAGTTGAAGTCTAGCTTGAAGGATTTTGAGCATTACCTTGCTAGATATGTGAGATGAGTGCTATGTGCAGAACTTTGAACATTCTTTGGCAGTGCTTTTCTTTGGGATTGGGATAAAAACTGACCTTTTCCAGTCCTGTATTCAGTGCTGTGTATTCCAAGTTTGTTTGCATATAGAGTGCAGCACTTTAACAGCTCCATCTTTTGGGATTTGAAATAGCTCACCTGGATATCCTTCACTTCCACTAGCTCTGTTCATAGTAATGCTTCCTAAGGCCCACTGGACTTCACATTACAGAATGTCTCACTCTAGGTGAGTGATCACACCATCATGGTTATCCAGGTCATTAAGACATTTTTTGTACAGTTTTTTGTGTGTTGTGTATTCTTGCCATCTCTTCTTAATATCTTCTGCTTCTATTAGTTAGGTCGATACAATTTCTGTTCTTTCTTGTGCACATTTTTGCCTGAAATGTTCCCTTGGTATCTCTACTTTTCTTGAAGCAATCTCTAGTCTTTCCGATTCTATTGTTTTCCTCTATTTTTTTTTTTTTTTTTTTTTTTTTTGCTTTGATCACTGGGGAAGTCTATCTTATCTCTCCTTGCTGTTCTTTGGAATTCTGGATTCAGATGGGTATATCTCTACTTTTCTCCTTTGCGATTCACTTCTTTTCTTTTTCCTGTGACCTATAAGGAGTCCTAAGATAACCTTTTTATATTTCTCTTTCTTGGGGATGGTTTTGATCACTGCCTCCTGTACATTATTATGAACCTCCACCCGTAGTTCTTCAGGCACTCTATCAGATCTTATCCCTTGAATCTATCTGTCATTTCCACTATATAATCATAAGGGATTTGATTTAGGTCATACCTTGAAAGGCCACCAGTATTCTTGGGTTTCCCTAGAGGCTCAGCTGGTAAAGAATCCACGTGCAATGCAGGAGACCTGGGTGCAATCCTTGAGTTGGGAAAATCCCCTGGAAAAGGGAATGGCTAGTCACTCCAGTATTCTGGCTTGGAGAATTCCATGGACTCTATAGTCCATGGGGTTGCAAAGAGTCAGACATGACTGAATGAATTTTACTGAATGGCCTAGTGGTTTTCCCTACTTTCTTCAATTTAAATGTCAATTTGGCAATAAGGAGTTCATGATCTGAGCCACAGTCAGCTTCCAGTCTTGTTTTTGCTAACTGTATAGAGCTTCTCCATCTTCAGCTGCAAAGAATAAAATCAATCTGATTTTGGAATTGACCATCTGGTGATGCCCAAGTGTAGAGTCTTCTCTTTTGTTGTTGGAAGACTGTGTTTGCTATGACCAGTGTGTTCTCTTGACAAAACTGTTAACCTTTGTCTTGCTTCATCTTGTACTACTGAGCCAAATTTGACTGTTACTCCAGGGATCACTTGACCTCCTACTTTTGCATTCCATTCCCCTATGATGAAAAACACATTTTTTTTTTATGTTTGTTCTAGAAGTTCTTGTAGGTCTTCATAGAACCATTCAACTTCAGCTTCTTTGACATTAGTGATTGGGGGATAGACTTATATTAGTGTGAAAATAATTTTTGATATGGAACATCAAAGGGCCTAGAGCAACTAAAAGAATCTTAGAAGAGGAGGTCATATACTACCACATTTCAGAATTTACTATAGTGCTACATTAATCAAGAAAATGCAGTATTCAATTTAATGGAATAAAGAATTTAATTAAAAAAACTAACACTCTTGAAAACCATTCATTTTCAATAAGATATCAAAGCAGTAAAGTGGGGAAAGGCCATTCTTTATAATAAATTCTGGGATAAATTGTGCTGGAAGACTGGTACTACATATGACAAAAAGGTAGACCTTAACTCATATCTCACACCATCACAGAAAGTTCACCATGAGATAGATCAAAGACCTAAATGTAAAACCTTGCATTGTAAAGCTTGTATTTTTCACTGAAGTGGACAAAAATGTTTATAAACAGGACACACACACACACACACACAAAAAAAAAAAACTCTAAATAAACAAAAAAGAATGTTATCTAAATTAAAACATTTTGTTCACATTGCTAAAAATATGAGCATACAAACTTCAGACTGGGTAAAAAAAGCCATAAATATAACTTGCAAAATACTTTAATCAAGAACATATAAACAACTTCTACAGCTGTATGGTAAAAAAGAAAAGCAATCCAAATTAAAAAAAAAAAATTGGTATTTATTTCACCAAGGTTTATATACTAGCAACATGGCTAGTAAGCCATAAAGGTATTCCATACCTTTAGTCATCAGTAAAATGTCAATTAAAGCCACAATGTGATGATGCTACTATTGCCTATCCAACTAGAATTGCTAAATGTGGAAAAAAATAACACTGAGCTGCAACAAATGTGTGGAGTGACTGAAAATCCTACAGTTGCTGGTAAGAATGTAAAAGTGATGAAATACATTTGGAAATCAGTCTAGTAGCTTCTCACAAATGTCATTGTTTATCCAACAACGCGGATGAATCTCAAAAGCATTTATATGTTAAAATATGGTGAAGTAATTTGAAGTAATGGCTGTCTCTGGCTGAGGTGGGATTGACAGAGAGCGCACACGTGTTCTTTCTGGGGTAATGAAAATCACATACCATTTTTTCACACATTTTCTGACATGTACCATTTTTAAAGTCTTCATTGAATTTGTTACAATATTGCTTCTGCTTTATGTTACGGTATTTTGGTCTTCAGGCATGAGGGATTTTAGTTCTTCAACCAGGGATTGAACTTGTATCCCCTACAGTAGAAGATAAAATTTTAACCACTGAACCACCAGGGAAGTCCATGAAATCTATATCTTAACATATGGGTGACAGATTCATGCAATTGTCAAAATTCATCAAACCGTGAACTTAATATTTGTACATTTCCTTGAATGGAAATTATGATTTAAATTTTTAGAAAAATTGAAAAAGAAGCCTTTTTTATGTCATACTATATTGTCACCCTGCTTATTTAACTTATATGCAGAGTACATCATAAGAAACGCTGGGCTGGAAGAAGCACAAGCTGGAATCAAGATTGTCAGGAGAAATATCAATAACCTCAGATATGCAGATGACACCACCCTTATGGCAGAGAGTGAAGAGGAACTAAAAAGCCTCTTGATGAAACTGGAAGAAGAGAGTGAAAAAGTTGGCTTAAAGCTCAACATTCAGAAAACTAAGATCATGGCATCTGGTCCCATCACCCCATGGGAAATAGATGGGGAGACAGTGGAAACAGTGTCAGACTTCATTTTTTTGGGCTCCAAAACCACTGTGGATGGTGACTGCAGCCATGAAATTAAAAGACGATTACTCCTTGGAAGGAAAGTTATGACCAACCTAGATAGCATATTAAAACGCAGAGACATTACTTTGCCAACAAAGGTCTGTCTGGTCAAGGCTATGGTTTTTCCAGTGGTCATGTATGGATGTGAGAGTTGGACTGTGAAGAAAGCTGAGCAGCAAAAAATTGATGCTTTTTAACTGTGGTGTTGGAGAAGACTCTTAAGAGTCCCTTGGGCTGCAAAGAGATCCCACTAGTCCATCCTAAAGGAGATCAGTCCTGGGTGTTCATTGGAAGGACTGATGCTGAAGCTAAAACTCCAATACTTTGGCCACCTCATAGGAAGAGCTGACTCATTGGAAAAGACCCTGATGCTGGGAGGGATTGGGGGCAGGAGGAGAAGGGGATGACAGAGGATGAGATAGCTGGATGGCATCACTGACTCAATGGGCATGAGTTTGGGTAAACTCCAGGAATTGGTGATGGACAGCGAGGCCTGGCAGGCTGAGATTCATGAGGTCGCAAAGAGTCAGATACGACTGAGCGACTGAACTGAACTGAACTGAACCCTATGACACAGAACTATCTGCTCAGCAAATTAGTCCAACTATATTATAAGTATATAAACCATTCTACATTCTGAATATAATTGGTTTTTCATTCTGGAAGATACACTTATTCATCATAGTTTATAATTTAAATCTTGATAAGAAAGTCTGCTTCCAGAATAATTTTCAATTTTCCAAAAGTATATCCAGTTTTCTAGGTTTGGTCTAGTATGTTCATCTTCCAGGAAGACTAAGAGTATTCTGTTAAGCACATTATTTTCTAATTTCAAACTTATGTAGTAGTGACAATCCAATGCAGATTAATCTAATTCCTCTCAGTTCATTAATGTTTTCTGTTCATTCTATCTCTATGTCTCACCTCAAGGTTTTTCTTCTGAGAAACAGATCATCACATTGGACAAGAGAGGAATACCTTCTATAAAACTGCAAAAGAAAATGCAACAGTTTTTAAAAGATGTAATTCATATCCCATGTAATTCACCCATCTAAAGTATTCAACTCAGGGCTCTTAAATGTATTCATGGAGTTGTGCACCATCACCATGAGCTATTTTAGAACACTTTTATCACCATCATTTTATCACCTTTTTATAATTTCCATTTCTTTAATTGTTTATTTGTTTTGTTTTAATGTTGTGCCAGGTTAATTATTATTTCTCTTGTCTTACACATACACTTAAATTCCTCTTTTACTTAAATATTAAATATATGATTATAGAGTCTATGAAAATAATTCCACAATCTCAAGCATTTGTAGATCTCATTTTAGGTTTGTTTTTTTTTTTTCCTGATTCTTTCATGTCTCAAATCAGTGAAAGGACCAGCTTGTGGTTAAACATTTTCAGGGATAGTTTTATGGTATTAATGTGTGCCATCAACATCTCCTGGAGCTTGCTCAAATTCATTGAGTTGGTGATGCCATCCAACCATCTCATCCTCTGTTGTCCCCTTCTCCTCCTGCCTTCAATCTTTCCCAGCATTAGGGTCTTTTCCAATGAGTCAGTTCTTCTCATCAGGGGACCAAAGTATTGGAGTTTTACCTCCAGCATCAGTCCTTCCAATGAACATTCAGGACTGATTTCCTTTAGGATTGACTGCCATGATCTCCTTGCTGTTAAAGGGACTCTCAAAACTCTTCTCCAACACCACAGTTCAAAAGCTTCAATTCTTCAGCACTCAGCTTTCTTTATGGACCAACTCTCACATCCGTACATGACTACTGGCAAAACCATGGCTTTGACTAGATGGACCTTTGTCGCCAAAATCATGTCTCTATTTCTTAATATGCTGTCTAGGATTGTCATAGCTTTTCTACCAAGGAGCAAGCATCTTTAATTTCATGGCTGCAGTCAGCATCTGCAGTGGTTTTGGAGCCCTTCAAGAAAATAGTCTCTCACGATTTCCACTGTTTCCCCATCTATTTTTCATGAAGTGATGGGACTGGATGCCATGGTCTTAGTTTTCTGAATGCTGAGTTTTAAACCAACTTTTTTACTCTCCTCTTTCATTTTTATCAAGAGGCTCTTTAGTTCTTCTCTGCTTTCTGCCATTAAGGTGATGTTATCTGCATATCTGAGGTTATTTATATTTCTCCTGGCAATCTTGATTCCTGCTTGTGCTTCATCCAGCCTGGCATTTTGCATGATGTACTCTGCATTTAATTTCAATAAGCATTAAGTTAAATAAGCAGGGTGATGTACTCCTTTCCCAATTTGGAACCAGTTCGTTGTTCCATGTGCAATTCTGTTATTTCTTGGTCTGCGTACAGGTTTCTCAGGAGGCAAGTAAGGAGGTCTGGTATTCTCATCTCTTTTTTTCCACAGTTTGTTTTGATCCACACAGTCAAAGGTTTTAGTGTATTCAATGAAGCAGAAGTAGATGTTTTCCTGGACTTCTCTTTCTTTTCTATGATTCAGTGGATGTTGGAAAGTTGATCTCTGATTCTTCTGCCTTTTCTAAATCCAGCTTGAACGTTTGGGATTCCTCTGTTCACATACTGTTGAAGTCTAGTTTGGAAAATTTTGATGATTTCTTTGCTAGCATGTGAAATGAGTGCAATTGTGCGGTAGTTTGAACTTTCTTTGGCATTGTCCTTCTTTTGGATTGGAATGAAAACTGACCTTTTCCAGTCCTGTGGCCACTGCTGAGTTTTTCAAATTTGCTGATATATTGAGTGTGGAACTTTAACAGCATCATCTTCTAGGATTTGAAATAGCTTAGCTAGAATTACATCACCTCCACTAGCCTTGTTCATAGTGATGCTTCTTAAGGCCCACTTACTTGACTTCACACTCCAAAATGTCTGGCTCCAGGTGAGTAGAAGTAGATAGTATAAACAAAATGCATAATATGGAGGAATATTCACTTATAGTCATTCTACAAATGTGAAACATTAAAAAACAAGTAGATTATTATAAATATGAACCTGGAAATCGATGTCAAGTCCTTTATACTAATAGCCCCAAAGAGGGTTCACAGATCTTTGTTACCCATAAATCTTTCCAATTTCATTGATCATTTTCTAAGCATTAAGAACTGTCCTTATGTTCTATGTGTATTTCATGGTATTTCTCTACAGCAAGAAAGACACATATATAAATTGACGATCATTGTGTATTGTTGTGTTATGGTAGTATATAAAAGGAGTAGATAGAAGTACCTTCTAATATCTATCTGGACAAGAAATTACTTGATAGAGAAGCACATGTTTCAATAGGTGTTTAATGAATTAATGATTAAGAATGAGAACCCAGACAGTAGTGTTTGGAGGCTTTTTGCCTCTTTCAAGGCCACTGTAGAAGTATTATTTGGCAGGTTGATAATTTTCATATTCTGCTTTTTGTTTTATACCTCTGATTTCTTTAAATGCACCTTCTAAAAAAATATTCCTAGAAATCATAAGAAAAAATGTTTTAATCCCATAGACTAGTAGAAGAATGTACATTTAGAAAAATAAAATTTGTTGGGAAGTTTCTTTCAACAACATGGGAACATTCATGGTGAAAATTCTCCATGACTTTGGAATTTCTTGCCACTTCACACTACAGATGAACATTTTCCAAATTCTGTAATCCTCTAAATTCTTGCAATCAGCATAACCTCCCACTTACCCTCTGTCTCCATTCTCTGTTTCTGATTTTTATCTTAAAGAAGTTTGCTGACTTCCATTGAAATGTATGGAGTCACAGAATGATCCTGAAAGAGATTATGTAATCTACCAGAAACCAAGCAAAATGATAAATAGGATGATCGGAATGGAAACAAAATGGCCTGTGATCTGCCCAATACTTGCTACATTGTGTTCCTTGCACACATGAAATAACAGGACAGTTTTCTTAGTTTAAAGCTCAAATTAAAATTCCCAGTGCTGTGGCTAATTATTTCACTACAATAAATTCTGATTGATGGATTATATTTTCTATATACTCACATGGGCTACATATCTTCTGACTGATTAAGAGATGGAAGGCAAATTAAAAGCTATTTCCTAAATGCAATTTTCTTATTGAAAAAATATTTGAAAAAATGGAATATGTAGATGGAAAGTATAGAACTATACATGAACTGTTAATCTAGTCTATAATCTTATTTTCTTAAGTAAAAGCTTGAGACCCAAAAAGGCCAAATTAGTGGCTCAGTATACAACAAGATAACACCAACATCCACTGGATCACAGAAAAAGCAAGAGAATTCCAGAAAAAAACATCTACTTATGCTTCATTGACTATGCCAAAGTCTTTGAATGTGGACCACAACAAACCGGAAAATTCTTAGAGATGAGAATACCAGCCCACCTTACCTGCCTGTAGAGAAACCTGGATGCAGGTCAAGAACTGGACACCGGAAGTGAATGGTTTACTCATGGAATGAGAGCAAAATGGAAGTGAATAGCTTATGCAAGGAACTGAAGTTTAACTTTGAATTATTTTAATTCCAGAATTGATTTAGCATGATCTTGGAGTGTGTGGGGAGAGAGTAAATTACAAAAGATGGTGTGTTCAGACTCTCTTGCCCCATGGTTTGTAAATACTGACTACCTAACAGCTGAGATTACTTATAGCACTGTGCATGTGCTTCTGGAGGTACTCACTTGGTTGGTGCGGTATGGCATGTATGTGTGTGGTATGGCTTCCCTTGTGGTTCAGCTGGTAAAGAATCCGCCTGTAATATAGGACGCTTAGATTCAATCCCTGGTTTGGGAAGGTCCCCTGGAAAAGGCTACCCACTCCAGTATTCTGGCCTGGAGAATACCATGGGCTATATAGTCTATGGGATCACAAAGAGTCAGCCACAACTGAGCGACTTTCACTTTCACCTAGAAAGTGGTGGCATTGCGGCTGTGTCCCTTGGGTCAGCCACGAAAGGAGGGATTATAGTGTGTCTGCTGCTATGGCCGCAGAGGAGAGAATAAAAGAGTCTGCAGTTCCTACAGCTCCTTGAGTCTCCTTCCAGCCTTTTAGCTTGCGCCTTGCTTACTCTGGCTTCACGGAACAGTGCGTACAGTGAGGTACAGTAAGATAATTCATGTCAGGGGCAGGATCAGCAACACAGTTAATGTTTCCAGGCACAGTTCAGAAAAAATAGACAGAGATAGAAACATACATAGAGAGAGCCATCCCATACTTCAGGTTAATTTTACAAGTAATTTTCAAAACATTTGATACAATTAAAAAAAAAAAAAAAAAGAATGGAAACCATGAAACAACATGAAAAATAACCAAAGGTGTTAAGCTGGTGTTCTAACAAAGAAGGACATATAATGATGGGAACAGTATAAAGAGTCTCTGCAAGATGGTTATCTATGTGCCTGATGCTGAAGCTTGAAATGCATAGGTCTGGCAGTAGGGAAGAAAAGATAGATGTAAAGTAGGGGAGAACAAAGCAATCTGGAAACCACAAGAGAAAGGAAATCAATAGATTATTGAAAAAACACTATCAGTCAATCTGATCAAATTGACATCTATAGACCATTCTGCACAGTAATAGAAAGATGCATATTATTTTCAAGTATACATAAAACATTCAGCCAAGTAGGAAATACATTATATGCTATAACCAAGTTTAAATAAAATTAAAAGATGGAAGTCATACATATTTCTCTAACCACAAAAGAAGTGAATCTGAAACTAATACACAAAGATATCTGGAAAAACTTAAATAGTAAGACAATAAATATAAACTTAGGTTTTTATTACCCCTAGGTCAAAGTGGAGTACACAAAGAACATTTTGAACTGCATAAAAATACATAATATAACAAAATTTTCAGCATGCAGATAGAGCCATAATTAGAGGAAAATTTATAGCTATAGTATTTGTATTCAGATAATTAAATGGTCCAAAGGCAATGATCCACTTAAGTATGCACCTTAAGGAGCTATAAAAAAGAAAAACAAAGTAAGCTCACTGTAGGGAGAACAAGGAAGTGAAAAAAATAAGAGCAGAAAATCCTTAAATAAAAAATTATAAAAACATATAGAGAAAATTAAGCCAGAAGTTTTCTTTTAGCCAATAAAACATAAAAGTCTAGTTAGAGGGATCAAGAAAAAGATAAAGAACAGATTATCAGTATCATGAATAAAAAAAAAAGATTATCATGAGAGATCAAACGATTGAAGAACAATGAGAGAATGTTATGAATGATGCTGCTGCTGCTGCTGAGTCGCTTCAGTCATGTCCAACTCTGTGCGACCCCATAGACAGCAGCCTACAAGACTCCTCCGTCCCTGGGATTCTCCAGGCAAGAACACGAGTGGGTTGCCATTTGTGAATACTTGTTAAGAATACTCTACACCAACAAATTTAATAACTAAGACAAATTTCTTAAATAATAAAATCTACCAAAACTTACTCAGGAAGAAATGAATAATTACAGTAAATGCAAGAAGAAATAAATATCAACAACTATATGTCCACAAGCACAAAATTTAGACTAACTCACACATACACAAAGATTAACTCAAAGTGGATCAAAAGCCTAGAGATATAAGCTGAAACTATAAATTTCCTAAAAGAAAACACAGGATAAATCTCTGTGACCCTGGATTCATCAATGATTTCCTAGATAAAACACATAAATCACAATTGATATAAGAGAAGACTGTGAAACCGGCCTTTGTCAAATTTAAAACTTTCATATTTTAACAAACATCATCAAGAAATCACAAAGATAAACTCACAAACTAAAGAAAATAATTTCAAATCATATAACCAGTAAAAAATTTGTGTACAAATATCTGTGAAGTATTCTTTTGACTCAGTAACATTTTAAACAATCCTATTTTAGAATGATTAGAGGATTTGGATACTTCTACAAAGATATTTAATAAAATCACAATTTTTATTATTTATTTAATATTCTATTTAAATAAATTTATTATTATTATTTTAATATTTAATTATTTATAAAATGTTTAATAAACACACAAAAAGTTGGTCAACATTATCAGTCTTTATAGAAATACAAAGCAAAGCCACAATGAGTTGCCACTGCACACCCACTAAGATGGATATAATAAAAAAGAAAGTCACTAACAAGAATTGGTGGAGAAATTGGAATCTCATATGTTGCTGCTGGAAATGTAAAGGAGCACAGCACTTTGGAAAACAGTCTAGATGTACTTCAAAAGATTAAGCATAAAATTAACAAATGACCTAGCAATTTTACACTTAGGTATATACCCAAGATAAGTGGAAAAATAGGTCCACACAAAAATTTGTGCATAAATGTCAAAGTAGCATTATTCATAACAGTTGGAAGATTGAGGCAACGCAATATTCAACAGATGAATGAAAAAAACAAAGGCTGGTATATAATGGAACAGCATTTTGCATCCTGATACATGATGTACCTTGGATGAACTTCAATAACACCATGTTAAGTGCAAGCAGTCAAAAAAAGATCACATTTTATGAAATGTCCAAAGGAGACAAATCTACATAGAAGGTACGTAGGTTAGTGGTTTCCTAGGGCTGGAAGTAGAAGGGAGAAGTGGGGAGTGACTGCTAAAGGTTTCATTGAGACATGGTGAAATTGTTCTCAGTTCAATCACTCAGGCATGTCACTCAGACACTTTGCAACCCCATGGACTGCATCACACCAGGCTTCACTGTCCATCACCAACTCATGGAGTTTACTCAAATTCATGTCGATCCAGTCAGTGATGCCATCCAATCATCTCATCCTCTGTCATCCCCTTCTCCCGCCTTCAATCTTTCCCAGCATCAGGGTCTTCTCCAATGAGTCAGTTCTTCACATCAGGCGGCCAAATTACTGGAGCTTCAGCTTCAGCTTCAGGCCTTCCAATGAATATTCAGGATTGATTTCCTTTAGGATTGACTGGTTTGATCTCCTTGCAGTCCAAGGGACTCTCCAGAGTCTTCTCCAATACCACAGTTCAAAAGCATAATCTTTTGGCGATCAACCTTCTTTATGGTTCAACTCTCACATCCATACATACTACCGCAAAAACCATAGCTTTGATTTTATGGACCTTTGTTGGCAAAGTAATGTCTCTGCTTTTTAATATGCTATCTAGGTTTGTCATAGCTTTTCTTCCAAAGAGCAAGCATCTTTTAATTTCATGGCTTCAGTCACCACCTGCAGTGATTTTGGAGCCCAAGAAAATAAAGTCTGCCACTGTTTCCATTGTTTCCCCATCTGTTTGCCATGAAGTGATGGGACCAGATGCCATGATCTCAGTTTTCTGAATGTTGAGTTCTAAGCCAACTTTTTCACTCTCCTCTTTCACTTTTATCAAGAGGCTCTTTAGTTCTACTTCACTTTCTGCCATAAGGGTGGTGTCATCTGCATATCTGAGGTTATTGATATTTCTCCTGGCAATCTTGATTCCAGCTTGTGCTTCTTCTAGCCCAGGGTTTCTCATGATGTATTCAGCATATAAGTTAAATAAGCAGGGTGACAATATACAGCCTTGACTTACTCTTTTCCCAAATTGGAACCAGTCTGTTTTTCCACGTTCAGTTTTAACTGTTGCACCTTGACCTGCATACATATTTCTCAGGAGGAAGGTAAGGTGATCTGGTATTCCCATCTCTTCAAGAATTTTCCACAGTTTGTTGTGATCCACACAGTCAAAGGCTTGGACATAGTCAATAAAGCAGAAGTAGATGCTTCTCTGGAACTCTTTTTGCTTTTTCTATGATCCAACGGATCATGAAATTGTTCTAAAATTGTATAACGGTGATGTTGCACATTATGTTAACATGCTAAAAACCATGGAATTGTATAATTTATAAACAGATGAACTGTATGCCATGTAAATTACATCTCAATGAGAAAAAAATCAATCATATAACTGAGAAATTAAAATCAAAATATTTAATTTAAAACTTCCCACAGACAAAATGCCAGGCTGTGATTGCTTTAATGGAGACATATGTCCAATGTTTAAGGAAGAAATAACATCAATTTTACTTAATTTCTTTTAGAAAATGGATGAGAAATGTGGAAGACAATTTTCTATTATTTCTTAGTAAAGGATCCCAACATCCTGAATAATGGAAATTGACAAATTATAACAGGAGACTGCTTCCTTTTCCTCCCAGAAACATTATCATTTTAAGAGTATTAAGCCCAAAATTAAGCACTTAACTTAGGTTTAAAACTACCTAAACTAAACTTTCAGAGGTAAATGAGATGCTGAGCTACTCTTTTACATTTGAAACACTTGTAAAGTAGGAAAAGTTTTAGTAGTCTTCCAGGGATTTGTTTACATTATGGAAATTAGTTGTTTCTAGTTCTCATAGGAGGAGCAGGTAGACTGGGCAGTATGAGATTTGGAATCTTAAAGAGATGAAAAAAAAAAAAAAGAAAAAAAAAAAGAGGAAAGAAAAAAAAAAAAAAGGAAAAAAAAATAAATAAAGAGATGAAAATACCAGACCACCTTCCCTGCCTCCTGAGAAAACTGTATACAGGTCAAGAAACAATAGTTATAACCAGACATGGAACACCAGACTGGTTCCAAATTGGGAAGGGCATACATCAAAGCTGTATATTGTCACCATGCTTATTTAACTTATACACAGAAACACAAAATCATGCAAAATTCTGAGCTGTATGAAGCACAAGATGGAATAAAGATAGCCAGGAGAAATATCAATAACTTCAGATATGCAGATGAGCAGTCATGAAATTAAAAGACACTTGCTCCTTGAAAGAAAAGCTATGACAAATCTAGACAGCATATTAAAAGGCAGAGACAATACTTTGCTGACAAAGGTTCATCTTGTCAAAGCTATCATTTTTCCAGTATTCATGTACGGATGTGAGAGTTGGACTATAAAGAAAACTGAGCACGGAAAAATTGATGCTTTTGAACTGTGGTGTTGGAGAAGACTCTTGAGAGTCCCTTGGTCAGCAAGGAGATCAAACCAGTCCATCCTAAAGTAGATCAGTCCTGAATATTCATTGGAAGGACTGATGCTGAAGCTGAAACTCCAATACTTTGGTCACCTGATGTGAAGAACTGACTCATTGGAAAAGATCCTGATGCTGGGAAAGATTGAAGATAGGAGGAGAAGGAGACAACAGAGGATAAAATCATGAGATACTATGAAAGCTCACAACTATTAGTATAAATACTGACAATTTTTCCCTTGGCTAAATTGCAAGCCCATGGAAGAGCCTGTTGGGCTGAAGCAGCCATAGGTAAAGATGCTGCCTCAACAACATCAAGAGGAGCTGCAATATCATACCAACACAATACTTTCTATTTTCCACTTTTAAATAAGAGCCATCATTGAGCTAAGAGAAGTCACTGTTATCCAAAGGAATTTCTTGTAGATCATTACAATGAGTTAAAAGATGCTCCATTAGTCTTAAGCAGTTGTGAAGGACTGGTGATGTAGTGGAGGAGAGTAGCAAAGTTAAGGCTCTTACAACATAAAAGAGCACTTTGAAGAGCCATTGACAAAAAGAGTTTATAGGAGGTGAGATAGTGGGCTGAGAAGCGTTCAGTGTGATAAGAATTCAGAAGAGTTTCTATCGCATGAGGTACAAGAAACAGTTAAAAGAGATTTCACAATATTTTCTTGGGGTCCTTAATCAAAAAGGCCATGGGCGTAATGTCTCTAAAGCAAGGAGTACCCATCAGCAGATGAATGGATAAGGAAGTTGTGGTACATATACACCATGGAATATTACTCAGCCATTAAAAAGAATTCATTTAAATCAGTTCTAATGAGATGGATGAAACTGGAGCCCATTATACAGAGTGAAGTACGCCAGAAAGATAAAGAACATTACAGCATACTAACACATATATATGGAATTTAGAAAGATGATAACGATAACCCTATATGCAAAACAGAAAAATTGACACAGAAGTACAGAATAGACTTTTGAACTCTGTGGGAGAAGGTGAGGGTGGGATGTTTTGAAAGAACAGCATGTATATTATCCATGGTGAAACAGATCACCAGCCCAGGTGGGATGCATGAGACAAGTGCTCGGGCCTGGTGCACTGGGAAGACCCAGAGGAATTGGGTGGAGAGGGAGGTGGGAGGGGGGATCGGGATGGGGAATATGTGTAAATCTATGGCTGATTCATATCAATGTATGACAAAACCCACTTGAAAGAAAAAAAAATAAAGGAGAAATTGGAAAAAAAAAAATAAAGCAAGGAATAGTCCAGACTGGACATGTAGTCCAGTCTCTGGCTATAATATCCTCGCTGATGGCTGTCCCCATGTTTTGGCATGTTTTGGGGTGAGTAGCCCAACAGTATTCCCTTCCTTTTCATACACAAAAAGGAAAAAAAACTCTGACAATTAAGATGCCCAAGGGCAAGTGGTTTCATCAAACTCTCCTTTAAGGCCTTAAGGACCATGTCTTTTGATTCTCTCTGGGTCAGGCTTGTTATTTTTAAGTAAAACTTATAGAGATTTGACCATGAGAGAGATATTTGCAATCCGGTTTTGGCAATAACCAAATAGAAAACCTCAACAGCTGACACTTAAGTTTGGATTTGGAGAAACTTATGACACTTTGAAGGCTATCTGAATGTCAGTGCACCCCTTGTTTGGATATTAGATGTTCTAAATGTCCAACCTGGGTTTATTGCATTTTGTTTTAGAAGACTTTATGTCCCTTTATGGCTAAAATCTATAGCTAGTGGATGTCTTTCTGTGAGGAAGCTTGAGAAGGAAAGCAAAAAAGCAAATAACGCACATACTGCAAGAAAGTAGAACCTCTAGGGATCTTATGTCCACCCAGATCAGCCTTCAGGATTTTTGAAAAATAAGGACTCTCATTACAACCCTGAGATGCTATTGTCCAGGTGAATTGTTTTTCTTCCCAAGTGAAAGCAGAAGGGTATTGACTAGCTTCATCAACTGGAATACTAAAGACTGCACTGCATAAATCAATTACAATAAACAATTTACTTCTAGATCGTAACAAATGAGGGTCAAGAGCAACAGGGTGTCCAGCAGCAACAATAGAGTTTATTGTTGAAAGGTGCTAAACAAACCTCCACCTTTGGCCCTTAGATTTTCTCACTTTCAAATGCAAGTGTCACAGGGCTAGTACAAGAGATAATGGGTCTTGAGGCTTGTAATAATCTATTATATGTTTTATGTTTTGAGTGTCTTCTTTAGTATTGTTTAATTCTGGGAAGAGGTTTTGAGGGGTCTATCTGAATTTTGATGGAAAGTGCACTGTGAATTTTGCCATCTTAAGTTGCAGATCATGTCTGTAAGGAAAGTGATAACTGATTCAACACTGACTAATTATTAGTGTTTCCAAAATCTGCTCTAGCACCATCAGGGGTGGAACAAATAAAAGATGTCAAATGCCCATTTAATTCAACTGGTGGGTTACTTTGATGATTACTATTAGTTTCTAGGATTATCCCTCCCCCTTTTGGGAGAAGTAAATTTTTTCAAGATACCTCTTTAAAAATCTTGGCCAAAGAACTGTATGGGCCTAAACCAAAGGAAATACATTTAGAAATAGGAATATTTTGAGATTCATTAGAGATCCCCATTGTTTGAGCTCTTTTAGTACTCCAAGGCATGAACCATTTTACAGTAGTGAGGTTAAGAACCATGAGTGTGGCTCCAGACTCAAGAGGGCTAGAAAAGATTCATTCCCAATCCAAATAATGTTTATCTAAGCATAGTAAGTATAAGATGGTGACTTGAGAAGAGTCTCTGTGGCTCCTCGTTGCTCTATCATCAACAGTTGGGAGGACAATGGAAAGGCTGGTGAAAGGGTGAATTCACCTAAAGCTCTAATTTTAAAAATCTATGTCCTTGGGTCTTTTCAATAATAGCAGAAATTAGGAGGGAGTTGAAGTTTAAGGATTTTGGTGGTTTTCCTTGGAGATAACTCATCTAGAATACAAAAGAGCTGGTATGCCAGAATAACTGAATATGGAATGGACATATTTTCTAATTCCATCCCAATCTTTTTTTTTTTTTTTTCCCTAGAAGGGAAAGTTTCTGGTTCAGTTTACTAAAAAGCATAGTGTTAAAAGCTACTAGGATGAAATCAACATTTGAAGAACAGAATTTTCTTTAAAACTAATCTGAAATCTACTATAGTAGTCTTGAACAGATTTGTCAGATTTTTTGTACAAACCTGAATTTTGTCCCAAGACTTTGGAAAATCTTAGGTATGGCTTGATGAAGCAACCTAACAATTAGCTGAGCCTGATTGTATAGTAAGTTAGTAGGCTGGACTCCTTCTTGTAATTGTAGATATCTTTCAGGATTTTTCCAATTAGTATTTTTCTTCTAATGGTTGGCCTGATCTTCACAGATCAATGCATGAACTGGCTGATATGTCAGAGACACCATGTTGCTAAGTTTAAATTTTTAAGTTTAATTCCTCGAAAATTTATAAGGAAGATATTTGGTTACTTTATGGAAATCTTTGACTGTGGTTCATAGTTAAGCCTTAGTCCAGGGAGTATAAGAAATTAAGGGCTTAACCTCTGAATCCTCAGAAGGCTTAATTTTAGAGGGACAGGTTCTGACAAGTTCTAAGGAAAAGGGAATGAGAGAGTTTCAGAAAAAAAAAAAAGTGGAAGTTTGCTGATAGAATTAGTACAGGGGTTCTGAGGGTACAGAGGAGGCATAGGAGGTTTAGAAGGGAAGGAAGAACATGGCATCAGAGGCAGAGTCTATTCACAAGGAGCTGAGGGAGAGAGAGACAAGATACTATCAGAGGTGAGCCTGAGGCAAAGAAGCTGATTTGGGAGCCATTTTATCTTTCTGCAGTGCAGGAGACCCAGGTTCAACCCCTGAAGAAGAGAATGGCCATCCACTCCAATATTCTTGCCTGGAGAATCCCATGGACAGAAGAGCTTTGTGGACTACAGTCCATGAGGTCACAAAAGTCAGACACCACTGAGTGGCTAACACTTTTCTGCCTCAGTTAATATTAAAATCTTATTTTGCAGAGAGGCAATTTTAGATTCCTGATAATGCTGGGGAGTCTCAAAATACCAATCAAAATTTTCTGAAAATTTTTGAGCTATTGTAGGCCAATTCAGTTTTAAGAAAATGAAGGTTGGTAATTTCAAAAGTTCCCCATAATGATCACTGATAATTTAAACTGCCTTTGCTCAACTTGGTTCATTTAGTTGGAAATGAACTTGACAAAGAACTGAGGTTTTTAAAGATAAAAATCAGTCAGAATCTCTGTAGGGTGGGGACATCCTCAAAATACTGAAATAACTGTAATCCTATGTCCTAGAGGATTTTCTTCTAGAGTAAAAAAACAATTTTCAAGTAGCTTAGGCAGCTTATAGCACAAACAGCTCAATTCAAACAGCTTCCAAACCAATCCCAGCCTGCCCTAAGAAGACAGCTTAGTTCCGGAGAATCTAGGCTGACATTTTACTCAGGATCAGCTGAGAATTGTAATTTGGGGTCTGCAATCATAGAACCATGTTCAAGTCTCTGCACTGCAAGGGAAGGAAAATACTTTTTAAGTATTGAGTCCTTGCCAGCAAAAAAGAGGAATCTTTCTTCTTTTTCCTGGGCTCTGTTGTCACAGGCTATGAGTGCTCTCCCATCTGGTCTCCCAGTTCTGTTTAATGAAGTTGCTGCTTATTAATTTTTTACATATATGTTACAAAGAAGGGGACCCCTTCCAGGACCTGAAAGGGGGCACTTGTCTAACACACAGCAGTGAGTTACCTGAGGAGACGCAGGGCTAACATAGCAAGAGACTGTATTGGGAAAGGGCACCAGGTGAAGAGCAGCAGAGTGAGGGACCCAGGAGAAGCCCTCTGCCACCTGGCTCGCAGTCCTCTGCTCTGTGGTGATGGGGTTAGTTTCCTGGTTGTCTCTGGCCAATCATTCTGACTCAGGGTCCTTCCTGGTTGTGCTTACATTGCTCAGCCTGGGTGGATTCCAGTGAGGAGGATTCTGGGAGGTTAGTGGGACATATGGCTGGCATTTCCTTTATCCTTTTGACCCTTCCTAAATTCTTCTGGTTGGTGGTAGCTTGTTAATTCCACATTCCAGTGTGACCTCCTGTTGCAAGATAACTCTTTTAAGTGGTTACTATTTTGCCTGGTCGGGGGGTGGAGGGCAGTTTTCGTCAGCATTTCCCCTAACACATGCATATTCTCAAAGTTTAATTATCATCTTGTCTCCTCTTTTTTAACAGTTTTTCTTTGATAATCTGAAAGGCTGTGGTGAATTTAGTCATTTATTCTGTGCTGAAGACCCCTCCTCCAACCTTACTCACTGCTCTTCAAGCCCCAGATATAAATTTCTAGCCTCTTGTTAAAATTTCTACAAAAGTTTTTCAAATTCAATGTGTCACTAACAAAACTCATCAACTTCCCTCTCTCAATATGTTCCTCCATCTCGTTAAATAGATGTTCTTTTTAAAGCTTTCCTGTTATTTAAGTCAGTATGCTCTTAATTATACAACTCAAGAATCCTGTAGGTATCTTCCCTACATATCAGGGTACATTTTTTATTTGTTATCCATGTTTGTTTAACCTTCCTTAGTCTACAAAGAATTATCTGTACATTTTCTGTAGTTTACAAAGAATTTTCTGTACATTTTCTGTAGTTCTAAATGAACTACATGTTCATTTAGTGAAGAGAATATGGGTTGAAGCCAGATAGAACTACATATGAATATCTTCTCCAATAAGGGGTTGTATGCTTGAGTATAGAAGAGAAAATCTCAATTAAAGGGAAGCATACAGGTCAAACTTAAGTCTCATGAATATTCATGCAGTTCTGCTTCCACCACATTTCAATAGCTTTATCTCATCCTTTTTCCTCCACTGCAGACTCTTACTTGAATTATGTTATACAACTGAAACTTACAAATAGTTGAATTGTTTTTCATTTGTTTTTATTAGTTGGAGGCTAATTACTTTACAATATTGTAGTGGTTTTTGCCATACATTGACATGAATCAGCCATGGATCTACATGTGTTCCCCATCCTGATCCCCCCTCCCACCTCCCTCTCCATCCCATCCCTCTGGGTCTTCCCAGTGCACCAGCCCTGAGCACTTGTCTCATGCATCCAACCTGGGCTGGTGATCTGTTTCACCCTTGATAGTATACTTGTTTCAATGCTGTTCTCTCAGAATATCCCACCCTCGCCTTTTCCCACAGAGTCTAAAAGTCCGTTCTGTACATCTGTGTCTCTTTTTCTGTTTTGCATATAAGGTTATTGTTACCATCTTTTTAAATTCCATATATATGCATTAGTATACTGTATTGGTCTTTATCTTTCTGGCTTACTTTGCTCTGTATAATGGACTCATAAATAAAAATAAAATTTATTTTGATACTGGGAAATGGCTACCTTAAATGAAGTTCTGTAAATATTCTTTTGATGTTATGCTTGAGAACATGGACCTGAGAACCTACATGAAAAGGCAGTTTTTGTATGATTCCCTAAAATAGATTTAAATACATTTGCATTTGGATATCATTAGGCCAAGATTATGCACTCTACACCTAGTCCTGTCTTATTCACATCTCCCAGTCACTCTTTGGTTTATTCCCAGCCTCTTTCAGCCATTTATCTGCATAAGCCCAATGGTCATGTTGTTTTTTAAGGTTTGATCTATATACTTAAAATAAAATAAAATAAAATAAAAAATCATGCAGAATGCCAGAAAAATAAATAAAACAAGTTCATAAATTTAAAGAAAAGAATACAAGTCTGGTTTCAAATAAGTTTTTAATTTCTTAGAAGAACATATTTGAGAGCTTAAAGATATCAGCACTCCAGTTTCAGGGCCACCTTCCCCGTAAAGGACTTTCTCTCTTCCTCATTTGTACTCTGACAGCACTCCGTGTGCTTCTCTAATGTGAAAAATTGATCTGTGAGCTTCAGTTTCCTTATCCATAAATGTTATAATAATTTGACCTACCTCATTTTAGTTTTCAAGATTAAAGGAGATATATAAGTAAAACGCATAGCCCACTGTCTGACAAAAAGTTGAAGGAGTTTTGTACTAGAAAGGTGTACTTTTCTTTCTTTTCCAGTGAACAACAAATTCCTTCAGCATAAGCTTTTGTTTGTGGAAGTTTGGTTCACCCTTCAGTGGCACTATACTAGGATGAGGAGGTGTGGAAGGAAATCATAGGCCAATTCCCAACCCCAGACGTGCTGATTCATTCAAACAGGGTTAAGATTTGGACACAGTTCTTATTCAAATATTCCCCACATAATAATTTTAACTACCATGGTTTGGGAACTATCAATCTAAATCAATTGGCTTGATTCCCAAGCAAAATGGACTTTGCTATAAGCTCATACATCTCAGCTTTTAACCTTTTTTCTGTCCCTTTTTCCCTTGAGTCTTGGGTCACATTACTCCCTTTAATACAACAAAAAATAACCTATATGTACAACAGGTATTGACTTCCTGAGGAATATGCATAAGGCACACTTCTCTAAGGGGGAAAAAAAAAAAAGGAATGGAGCATATTCTACTAAATTTCATCAAGTGTCAGATCTAAAAATAGAACAACATAGAAGACCCGTTCCAGTCCCACTCTTAGGGTTAGAGTCCAGACAACATTGGAAAGACTACATGGTGCTCCATTGATAGCGGGGATATTTGCAGAGGAGTTTCACTGATTAATTTTCCTGATGATATGCTCTCTGGAGTCCAGGATATCTTCTACTGGAAGGTTTCCCATACTCTACCCTCAAGGAGCCTGCTAACAGGAAACACACCCCAGAAACAGAAAAAATGATTGATTCCCTTCCTATTCCAATGTCCTTCTAGTACCCTGTACTGGATGTTGTCTATAGGACAATCAAGAGTAAATGCAGAAATTCTTTTCAACATTGGCAAAAGAAAGTGTATGTGTGACTGGTTAAAAGTCACCATTGAATGCATTTCCATGATTTGAAACTAATAATGAATGCATTGCTCCATGATCTCTTGATAAAATGAATTAATAAAGTATTAATACTGACTAGAATGTTAAAAGAAACTGAAATCTAGAACTTTTTAATAGTCAAATGCAAAGTACTGAGCACTCCTTTGGGAATGTAGCGACCATGCAGTGGCCATAGTCTGCATCATTAAGCCTGGACCTGAGCTAAAAGTGCATAAGAATGTATCATTTGTATGTCACTGGTCCCTCATGCATCCAGGATGAACACTGTACCATTAATGACTGGTTTAAATGACTTTGGCAAGGTTTGTAATGGCAGAGGATTATGTATCTAAGCTGTCTCTCACACGGTTTTACTTATATGAAGCAATATGGCCTATAAAAAAGAAAATTATATCATTAAATAGAGATTGCTAATTATCTCCAAATTTGAGTGCTCATATAAAACATGGAATCCACTCAATACTTTAAGATGTTGAGGATGCTTTAAACTCTCCATGAAACCTTCAATGATTAAACTAGCCATCATTGATTTCTCTTTCCCTGAACTCTCTTAAACTTAAGAGACCTCTGTATCTCCATAACTCAAATACCTGGAAGGTACTCAATAAACATCACTAATGTTTGATTTGTTTCTTTCAGAGGATAGAAAGGTGCATATACTCCCAGATGGCAATTATAAATTATCATATCCATTCATTCTATAACTCTTGATTCATTTTTGTCCCTTGCACTAATGAAGCTGTATGCTGACAGATTATGGTGAGTGTGATGAAGGAATTTAACAAGTAATGAAAGAGAGGTTACCTGGGGTGGGATAGGAGGGACATTTGGGACAGTGTAATTCAGTAAAGGCTTCTAAGAGAAAAGGCATTTGAATCAAAAACTGAAGGAAGAGAATAAGCCCATCAACTCAAGGGCTGAGGGAAGAATATTCCAGGCAGGCGGGACAGTGCAAAGGTCAGAAAGCAGAAGGGCTGGTGTAGAAAAATGCTTTAAAACTTAAATAAGAATATATAACTTGAAAAATCTGTGGAATCTCACTATTTCATGGTAAATAGTCATGTTACCAGAAACATTCTGTGTTTTATATTCTGTCACATAATTTAGGATTGCAGTTCGAGAACACGCATGCAAAGTTTCAGTGAAAGCAAGTTTTGAGCTCAAATATCATCATCTAATGTTCAAACTTTGCCCTTTGTTTATAGTTGCTGATTCTGTTATTACCATTAATAGATCTTTGAATATTCCAAATTCAAAGATACTATAGATTTATTTAAATTTATTTTAAATTAGATGAATTAATCACACTAAGTATGTTAATAGCTGGGAAACAGTCAGCAAGCATTCACTGAGATCATAATGATATAAGCAAAGGATGTTACTTATTTTTCCTACCATCTTTGATTTCACATGAATGATAATAACAAAATGTAAGGAAACATTTCATTTGGCCCAAAGGTTTCCTTAGTTCATGATCATCTCCTTGTTTGCTATAACTCAAAATAAAGTTTCTAAAAGTTTGGAAATAAATTAAACTGTGCTTATCATTATTTTACTTGATTTTTTAAAGCCTAATTGCATCACTTAAAAAAATCGATTTTTCACTCTGCTCAAGTTAAATTAAGTGTGCTTGACTGGTTATATTTTCAGAAAAGCAAAACAAACTTGAAAATTGTTGCCATGGTGATGAGAAAACCTCCTAATTTGTTTTGTCAGAGCTTCCAACATTGTCCTAAAAATGTGGAGTATAATTAGCCTTCATTTCTCTGACAATTATTGCCAATTTCCTGTACAATTCAGTTTCAATATCCAGTATTATAATAATATCAATTTAGATAACTAAATTTTAGAAATGGGAAAATAATTGTCAGAACAGGATTAAATTAAATAATAAATGTATTTGTACTTTGTCCAAATTGCCTTAAGTAATAGCTAAGTTTTTCTAAATTTATATTACTATTAACAATAGAATAATATTTATTTTATAATTTGCATAGTGTTTCTATTGTTAGATTCAACACTTCATCCACGCAAGAATTCTAAAGCATAATACTTATTATTTTTACTTCACAGAAGCTAATATGAATCAAGAAATATACATGGACAGGTTTTGTATTCCATGATCCTCCATGAACTTCATAGTATTCTCCAGCAACATTTTTATCAACAAGATCATTCAAATGTATAAATCTAATAGTGTAACTTATTTTGAAATCAAGATTATTTCTAACTTCCTTGTTATGGGTAAAGAAAGCAAGTTAAAAATTCAAGATATTTATAAATGTTCATTCAATTATTTTAGAATATTTATTGAGACTGATATGGTGATACAGAATTAATGTATATAGAAATATATATGTATATATACATAATACCTTCTCTCAGCAATATAGTTGCAATAAGAGCAATCACATGTATAATGACAATATAAGGGTAAGTGCTGTGATGGATGTATGCCTGGCTAGTATGAGACAATCAGGATTGAATCAGTACAATTCAGCATTATGGGACAAACTGAGTATGTTCTTCCTTCATAGGTTGATAATATAAGCACAATTTTGAATGACTATTAGTAGTTATATAGATAAAGATAAGGAGAAGGAATTACTAAGATAGTATACTGAAGTAGCAAAAGCAAAAAGGCATGGGATGATAAGATTTGTTCCAGTATTTGCAAGTATTCTAGATGCCTGGAAAGTCAGATTCAAGTGGAGATTTGGCAGGACACGATTAAGGTCATACCATTTGGTCCAAGGTACCAGACTCTAGAGTATGAATTTTAATCTGGCCACTTCTTGAAGATTTATGAATAAATACAGTGTAGTCTGGGGCTTCCAAGGTGGCATTAGTGGTTAACAAAGAAAAAAAAAAAACTGCCTGTCAATGCAGGAGACACAAGAGAGGAGGGTTTTATCCCCAGGTCAGGAAGATCTGCTGGAAGAGGGTGTGATGACCCTCTCCAGTATTCTTGCCTGCAGAACCTCATGGTCATAGGAACCTGGCAGGCAACAGTCCATGGAGTCACAGTCAGACATGATTGGAGCAATTTAGCATGCACACACACAGTATAGTTTAGGTATTTGAGAGTCACATTTTTAATTGGTTATTGACAATGTTTTTGTTTAAAAAGGTATAAAATTTACATTGTAAAGTCTAACTAAACAAATTTTAATGATAAAAGTGAAATATTTCACCACATGTTCATTTTCCATAGCTAACTGCTAAAGTTGTGTCTTCTCAATTTTTTCTGTACATATGAGAGACTGAAATTCTGTCTATTTATCTACCTAGCTATCATTAGCATAAATGAATGGGATCATGCGTATTTTTGGTTCTACAACATTTTTTACCTAAATTGATGGTAGCTACTTTTGTCATTCTACCTTGTTCTCTCCACTACAATATTGTAAAGTAATTAGCTTCCAACTAATAAAAATAAATGAAAAAAAAAGTGCTAGAATTACATAATATGACTATATTACAATAATTTAACCAGTCTCTAAACCTGAACACTTGATGGTTTCCATCTTTGCTATTATAGAAATTATTTTAATAAACAGTCATGCAAATGCAAAATCTATTCATTTTGCATTTTATGTAGAATAAGTTCTTAACTTTTGCAGTGCTACACTGAAAGTTCTATGCATTATTAGTTTTGATTTAAATAACTGAATTACTTTCTAATTATTTGTGTGAATTTTTACTCTTTATTGGCATTTTAGATTATAAATAAATCTATTCAAACCCAGTTCTTTTTCAAAATATCAAATATTTCATAATAAATATAATAAAATAGATGGCATTTATACCACTTTTCTGCTTTCAGATGTTTTTATACATATAGATAATATGTATTTATATTCAAACAAAAAAACAAAATGAAGCAAAAGATCTTTGCAAGTTTTTTTCCTCTTCCATTTTTCTTTTGACAGAGTAGGCAACTAGGGCTCCTCAATTGAAACAAAGATCTGGCTATTAGTCTACAATATTATTTCCATGATACACCCTCAAATACAAATACAAATATGGTTGTCACATTTATTTTGCTTTTTTATAGCATTATTGGAAAACTGTTGTAAATCATTTAAAACTACTCTGTATGTATAAACTTAAAATGATGAATACTATAAAAGGAAAAAAAAATAAAGCTAGATTTAAATATCAACTTTCAGCCAGTAAAAGTTTAATCTGGTCTTGAAGCAGTGACTCATAAAACCTCATGCATAGCTGTGTTGTTTTAGGAGAAGATCATTATTTCTATTTTAAGTGAAAGTGTTAGTCACTCAGTTGTGTCCGTCTCTCTGTAACCCCATGGACTGTAGCCTGCTAGGCTCCTCTGTCTATGGGATTTTCAGGCAAGAATACTGGAGTGGGTAGCCATTTCCTTCTCAAGGGGATCTTCCTGATTCAGGGATCGAGCCTGGGTCTCCTGCATTGCAGGCAGATTCTGTACTGTCTGAGCAACTAGGGAAGCAAAAGTAGCAATTATTAAATAGCAAGTCGGGGAGTAGACTTTCTAATGAATGCTGTTGTGCTGTGCTTAGTCGCCCAGTCTTATCCAACTCTTTGTGACCCCATGGACTGTAGCCTGCCAGGCTCCTCTGTCCATGGGATTCTCCAGGCAAGAATACTGGAGTGGGTAGCCATGCCCTCCTCCAGGAGATCTTCCCGACCCAGGGATCGAATCCAGGTATTCTGTGGATTCTTTACTGTCTGAGACACCAGGGGAGCCCAAGAATACTGCCTATCCCTTCTCCAGGGGAACTTCTTGACCCAGGAATTGAACCTGGGTCTCCTGCATTGCAGGCAGCTTCTTTACCACCTGAGCCACCCAGGAAGCCCCCTTTCTAATGAGTGCATTCAACTAAAGCAATTTTGCTTTCAATTAGTTATAAAGTATCCAGGGAGTAGTGTGAGATGCCTGTTGCCATGTTCTATGAAGCTCAGGGGAAAGAAGAATGGGAGATGAGGTCAAGAGTCAGAAACACTTCTCAGCAAATGATTCCTTTTCAGTCCATGAATAAACTCAGAGTCCTTAGTGAAATTAATGCCCAGGACCCAGTAAGTTTCCCAGGTGGCTCAGTGGTAAGGAATCTGCCTGCCAATGCAAGAGATGAAAGTTCAATCCCTGGGTCAGGAAGATCCCCTGGAGAAGGAAATGGCAACCCATTCCTATATTCTTGTCTGGGAAAACCCCCAGACAGAGGAGACTGAAGGGCTACAGTTCTGTGGGGATCACAAAGAGTCAGACATGACCTAACAACTGAACAACAACCAAGTAAGCAATTAAAAGTGCAAAAGTGGTGATAGGTAAGTGCACCTGGCAACAGTGTCAATTGAATCATGTTTGATATGCAGACCCAGACACCAAGGAACTTAAAGGATCTCAAGGGTTACTTTCAAGAGTTTCTTGATTCTAAAGTTGGAGATTAGTGTTAGAAAGAGAGAAGTAGAAATATCTTCAGGGATAAAGAGGTGTTGAAAATCTAGAATTGCAATTCAAAGGAAATTCTCTAAGGATAAAAGGGATCTATTATTTGGACCAGTCTCTACTCCAAAATTAAAATAGGTCAGGAATCATCCACAGATCAAGGAAAGGCTTTCAGTGTAGTTTTTTCCAGTGTCTGCAACAAACAGAGATAGCTGAGATATGAGGCTAATGGGAGCAAGGTGAAGAACTGATGAAGTTCAAGAACTGATGCTGAGAGACAAAACAAACATTAAGACAAAGCATAACAAGACAGAAGCAAGTCTAGAAGCAGAGTGCAAAGTTGCAATCTAAGGAGAAGAGTTTCTCTGATAGCAAATCTAAGTCTATTTAAATTGAGTTATATAAACTGAGTATCACTACTTGTATTTCACAAATGAGGGGGTAAAACTGGGATTAAGACTGGAAATGAGACTTTGCTTTTATTTTCCTAAGGGAAAACAGGACATCTATAGGAAAACTGGGAAAGTCTCTGACCCCAGGAAGTTATTACTGAAACTTAAGACAATTCTGGAACTTAAAAATGGGGAGTGAAGATTAAAGGAAAAGCAAAATGTGTCCCTAGGCATAGTATTATATACCATCAGACTTTATCTGTTTATTCTGAAGGATAGGTTATTTCTCTCTCACAGTCTCTTTATCTTTTTTTTCATTTTTTTTCAATTTTCCAAAAGAACAATGAATATGTCTAAATTATGTAACAAAAATAGTTGCTAATGTGGTTTGAAATAAACTTTATTGAGGTATAATATGTATATAATAAAATGCATCTATTTTATGTGAGCATTTCAATAATTTTGATGTATTCATTATACAGTCTTGTGATCACCACCACAGTTCAAATATAGAACATTTCCATCACCCCAAAATTTCCTTTGTGCCTCTTTCCAGACAATAACTCTGCCCTCAACCTCAAGCAACCATCACAATACTTTCCATCACTAGAGACTGAACTGTTCTCTTCTAAGTTTCAAAGGTTGTTCTTTTCAACTTGCTGGTTGGTTGGTTGGTTGGTTTCTCTCAACATGTTTGTAAAGTTCATTTATGCCATTGCAGCTATCAGTAGTTCATTCATTCTTATTTCCGAAGAGTACTTCACTGTGAGAATGAGCCATATTGTGTCCATCCACTCTACTTTGTTGTTGTTGTTGTTCAGTCACTGCCATGTCCAGCTCTTTGCAACCCCATGGACTGCAGCATGCCAGGCTTCCCTGTCCTTCACTGCCTCCTGTAATTTGCTCAAACTCATGTTCATTGAGTAGGTGATGCCATCCAACCATCTTAGAATCTGTTGCCCCCTTCTTCCCCCTGCCCTGAATCTTTCCCAGCATCAGGGTCTTTTCCAATGACTTGGCTCTTCACATAGATGGCCAAAGTATTGAAGCTTCGGCTTTCATTCTCCAAATGATGAGAATTAGGATTATTCTCAATTTGACATAATTAAGAATAATGTTGTCAAAAATATGTATATGCAAATCTGTGTGTGAATATGTTTTCATGTTTTCTTGTGAAAATGCCAAGGAGTAGAATTTATTGGTTATATTGTATCTATATATTCAACTTGAGAAGGAACTGACAAACTATCATCCAATTTTATACACTTTTCAACAGTGTATGAGTGTTCTGGTTGCTATGCATGCTTGACAAAATTAATATTGACAATTAATATTGACAAATTAATTTTAAGCATTCCAGTGGGTGTGTAGTAGTATCTCATTCTTGTTATAATGTTATTTCTCTAACCACTAATGATACTGGGCATATATTCATGGGTGTATGGGTCCTTTGTATATCTTCCTTTGTACTGTGTCAGTTAAGATTCTGTGTTCATTTGAAAAATTGAGTTTGTGCTTCTATTAATTTGAAAGAGGTTTTGTTTATTTATTTATTTATTTTTTAAATAATCAGACAGCCATCCCTTTGTCAGATATATGCATTGTGGCTATTTTCTCTCAGCCTGTGATTTGCCTTCTTTTCTTAACAATTCCTTTTGAAGAGCAGAAGTTTTTAATCTTAAGGATATTCATAAAAGGGTGTTGAATTTTGTCAACAGCTTTCTCTGCATCTATTGAGATAATCATATGATTTTTATCTATCCATTTGTTAATATGGTGTATCACACTGATTGATGTGCAAATACTGAAGAATCCTTGCTCCTCTGGGATAAAGAGCACTTGGTCATGATGCATAACATTTTAATATGTTGTTGGATTCTGTTTGCTAGAATTTTGTTGAGGATTTTTGCACCTATGTTCATCAGTGATATTGTCCAGTAGTTGTCTTTTCTTTTTTTTTTTTTTTTTTTTTTCTGGCATCTTTGTTTGGTTTTGGTATTAGGATTATGGGGGCTCTATAGATGAGTTTAGGAGTTTGCCCTCCTCCGCAATTTTCTGGAAGAGTTTTGAGTACACTAGGTTTCAGTTTAGTTCAGTTCAGCAGCTCAGTTGTGTTCAACATTTTGTGACCCCATGGATGGCAGCATGCCAGGCCTCCCAGTCCATCACCAAATTCCAGGATTTACTCAAACTCATGTCCATTGAGTTGGTGATGCCATTCAACCATCTCATCCTCTTTTGGCCCTTTCTCCTCCTGCCTTCAATCTTTCCCAGCATCAGGGTCTGTTCAAATGAGTCGGCTCTTCGCATCAGTTGGCCAAACTATTGGATTTTCAGTTTTAGCATCAGTCCTTCTAATGCATATTCAGGAATGATTTCGTTTAGGATGGACTGGTTGGATCTCCTTGCAGTCCAAGGGACTCTCAAGTGTCTTTTCCAACACCACAGTCCAAAAGCAGCACTTCTTCCATGCTCAGCTTTCTTTATAGTCCAACTCTCACATACATACATGACCACTGGAAAAACCATAGCCTTGACTAGACAGACCTTTGCTGGCAAAGTAATGTGTCTGCTTTTTAATATGCTGTCGAGGTTGGTCATAACTTTTCTTCCAAGGAGCAAACATCTTTGAATTTCATGGCTAGAGTCAACATCTGCAGTGATTTTGGAGCCCAAGAATATAAAGTCAGACACTGTTTCCACTGTTTCCCCAATTATTTGCCATGAAATGATGGGACCTGATGCCATGATCTTAGTTTACTGAATGTTGAGCTTTAAGCCAAATTTTTCACTCTCCTCTTTCATTTTCATCAAGAGACTCTTCAGTGCTTCTTCACTTTCTGCAATAAGGGTGGTGTCATCTGTAAGCTGACATTACTGATATTTCTCCTGGCAATCTTGATTCCAGTGTGTGCTTCACCCAGTTCAGCATTTCTCATGTTGTACTCTGCACATAAGTTAAAGAAGCAGGGTAACAGTATACAGCCTTGACATACTCCTTTCCTGATTTGGACCAGTCTATAGTTCCATGTTCAGTTCCAACTGTTGCTTTCTGACCTGCAAACAGATTTGTCAAGAGACAGATCAGGTGGCCTGGTATTCCCATCTCTTTAAGAATTTACCACAGTTTGTGGTGATCCACACAGTCAAAGGCTTTAGCATAGTCAATAAAGCAGAAATTGATGTGTTTTCTTTTTTTTCTGTAACACTCTCTTGCTTTTTCAATGATGCAGCAAATGTTGGCAATTTGATCTCTGGTTCCTCTGCCTTTTCTAAAGCCAGCTTGAATATCTGGAAGTTCATGGTTCCCCTACTATTGAAGCGTGGCTTGGATAATTTTGAACATTACTTTACTAGCGTGTGAGATGAGTGCAATTGTGCAGTAGTTTTGTCACCTGCTTATTTAACTTATATGCAGAGTACATTATGAGAAATACTGGGCTGGATGAAGCACAAGCTGGAATCAAGATTCCCGGGAGAAATATCAATAATCCCAGATATGCAGATGACACCACCCTTACGGCAAAGAAGAACTAAAGAGCTTCTTGATGAAAGTGAAAGAAGAGAGTGAAAAAACTGGCTGAAAACTCAACACTCAAAAAGCTAAGATCATGGCATCTGATCCCATCACTTCACAGGAAATAGATGGGGAAACAATGAAAACAGTGACAGACTTTATTTTCCTGGGCTCCAAAATCATTGCAGATGATGACTGCAGCCATGAAATTAAGACACTTGCTACTTGGATGAAAACCTATGACCAACCTAGACAGCACCTTAAGAAGCAGAGATATTACATTGCCAACAAAGGTCCATCTAGTTGAAGCTATGTTTTTGTTGTTGTTGTTGTTGTTTTTTTTTCCAATAGTCAGGGATGGATGTGAGAGTTAGATCATAAAGAAGGCTGAGTGCTGAAGAATTGATGCTTTTGAACTACGGTGTTAGAGAAGACTCTTGAGAGTCCCTTGGACTGCAAGGAGATCAAACTATTCAATTCTAAAGGAAATCAGTCCTGAATATCTATTGGAAGGACTGATGCTGAAGTTGAAGCTCCAATACTTAGGCCACCTGATGGGAAGAACTGACTCACTGGAAAAGACACTGATGCTGGGAAAGATTGAAGGCGGGAGGAGAAGGGGACAACAGATAATGAGATGGTTGGATGGCATCACTGATTCAATGGATATGAGTTTGAGTAACTCTGGGAATTAATGATGGACACGGAGGCCTGGAGTGCTGCAGTCCATGGGGTCGCAGAGAGTCGGACACGACTGAGTGACTGATCTGAACTGAACTGTGAAGAGTAGAATTGTGTGATAGTTTGAGCATCTTTGGCTTTGCCTTTCTTTGGGATTGGAATGAAATCTGACCTTTTCCAGTCCTGTGGCCACCGCTAAGTTTTCCAAGTTTACTGGCATATTAAGTGAAGCACTTTCACAGCATCATCTTTTAGGATTTGAAATAGTTCCCCTGGAATTCCATCATCTCCACTAGCTTTGTTTGTAGTGATTCTTCCTAAGTCCTACTTGACTTTGCATTCCAGGATATCTGGCTCTAGGTGAGTGATTACACCATCATGATTATCTGGGTCATAAAGGTCGTTTTTGTACAGTTCTTCTGTATATTCTTGCCACCTCTTCTTAATATCTTCTGCTTCTGTTAGGTCCATACTGTTTCTGTCCTTTATTGAACCTATCTTTGTATGAAATATTCCCTTGGTGTCTTTAATTTTCTTGAAGCGATCTCTAGTCTTTCCCATTCTGTTGTTTTCTTCTATTTATTTGCAGTGGTTGCTGAAGAAGGCTTTCTTATCTCTCATTGCTATTTTTTGAAACTCTGCAATCAAATGGGTATATCTTTCCTTTTCTCCTTTGATTTTCTATTCTCTTCTTTTAACAGCTGTTTGTAAGGCCTCCTTAGTCAGCCATTTTGCTTTTTTGCATTTCTTTTTCTTTGGGATGGTCTTGATCCTTCTCTCCTGTACAATGTCATGAACCTCCGTCTATGGTTCTTCAACCACTCTGTCTGTCAGATCTAGTCCCTTGAATCTATTTCTCACTTCCATTGTATAATCATAAGGGATTTGCTTTGGGTCATACCTGAATGGTCTAGTGGTTTCTCTTTTCTTCAATTTAAGTCTGTATTTGGCAATCAGGAGTTCATGATCTGAGCCACAGTCAGCTACCAGTTTTGTATTTGCTGACTGCATAGAGCTTCTCCATCTTTGGCTGCAAAGAATATAATCAATCTGATTTCACTATTGACCATGTGGGGATGTACATGTATAGAGTTCTCTCTTGTGTTGTTGGAAGAGGGTGTTTGCTATGACCAGTGTGTTCTTTTGGCAAAACTCTATTAGCCTCTGCCCTGCTTCATTCCATACTCCAAGGCCAAATTTGCCTGTTGCTCCAGGTGTTTCTTGACTTCCTACTTTTGCATTCCATTCCACTATAATGAAAAGGCCATCTTTTTTGGGTGTTAGTTCTAGAAGGTCTTGTAGGCCTTCATAGAATAGTTCAACTTCAGCTTCTTCAGCATTACTGGTCGGGGCATAGACTTGGATTATGGTGATATTTAATGGTTTACCTTGGAAACGAAGAGATAAGTCTGTAGTTTTTGAGATTTCAACCAAGGACTGCATTTTGGACTCTTCTGTTGACTATGATGGCTACTCCATTTCATCTCACAGTAGTAGATATAATGGTCATCTGATTTAAATTCACCCATTCCAGTCCGTTTTAGTTTGCTGATTCCTAAAATGTCATTGTTCACTCGTGCCATGTCCTGTTTGACCACTTCCAATTTGCCTTGATTCGTGGACCTAATATTCCAGGTTCCTATGCAATGTTACTCTTTACAGCATTGGACTTTGCTTCTATTATCCACAACTGGGTATTATTTTTGCATTGGCTCTTTCTCTTCCTTGTTTCTGGAGTTATTTCTCCACTGATCTTCAATAGCATTTTGGGCACCTACTGACCTGGGGAGTTTATCTTTCAGTGTCCTATTTTTTTTCCCCTTTTCATACTGTTCATGGGGTTCTCAAGGCAAGAATAATGAAATGGTTTGCCATTCCCTTCTCCAGTGGACTACATTTTGTCAGAACTCTCCACCATTACCCGTCTATCTTGGGTGTCCCTACATGGCATGGCTCATAGTTTCATTGAGTTAGACAAGGCAGTGGTCCATGTAATCAGATTGGTTAGTTTTTTGTGATTGTAGTTTTCAGTCTGTCTACCCTCTGATGGAAAAGGGTAAGAGACTTATGGAAGCTCCGTAATGGGAAAGACTGACTGAGGGGGAAACTGGGTCTTGTTCTCCTGGGCAGGGCCATGGCCAGTAAATCTTTAATCAAATTGTCTCTTGATGGGTGGGGCTGTGTTCCCTCCCTGCTATTTACCTGGGGCCAAACTATGGTGGAGGTAATGAAGACAATGGTGACCTCCTTCAAAAGACCCTATGCATGTACTGTTACACACACTGCCCCCAATCCTGCAGCAGGCCACTGCTGACCCACGCCTCCATTGGAGACTCCTGGACACTCCAGGGCAAGTCTGGGTCAGTCTCTTATGGGGTCACTGCTCCTTTCTCCTGAGTCCTAGTACACACAAGGTTCTGTTTGTGCCCTCTAAGTGTCTATTTCCCAGTCTTGTGTAAGTTCTGGCAGTTCTATGGTGGGGTTAATGGCAACCTCCTCCAAGAGGGCTTATGCCAGACTCAACTCTGCTGCACCTAGAGCACCTGTCCTTGTTGCAGTCTATTGCTGATCCGTACCTCCATAGGAGATGCTCAAACACAGTTCTGTCTCAGTCTCTGTGGGGTCCCTGGGTCCTGGTGGACACAAGATCTGTTTGTGCCCTCTGAGTGTCTCTGGCTGGAATGGGCTTTGATTCTAAACATGAATTCGCCCCTCCTACCATCTTGCTGGGGCTTCTCCTTTACCGCCCCAGTGCCTACCATCTTGCTGGGGTTTCTCTAACCTTGGACATGGAGTATCTGCTCATGGCCATTGCAGCGAAGTGCAGCCACCGCTCTTGACCTTGGACATGGGGTATCTACTAATAGGTGTTAGCTCTTCTCTAAATTTTTGGTAGTATTCACCTGTGAAGCCATCTGGCCCTGGGCTTCCGTTTGTTGAAAGATTTTTGATTAGAGCTTCAATTTCTGTGCTTGTAATGGGTCTGTTAAGATTTTCAATTTATTCCTGGCTCAGTTTTGGAAAGTTATACTTCTCTAAGAATTTTTCCATTTCTTCCAAATTTTCCATTTTATTAGCACATAATTGCTCATGGTAGTCTCTTATGATATTTTGTATTTTTTTGTTGTCTCTTGTGGTTTTTTCATTTCTAGTTTTATTGATTTGATTCTTCTCCCTTTTTTCCTTGATTAGTCTGGTTAATTGTTTGTCTATTTTATTTTCTTAAAAGCAACCTTTTAGTTTTGTTGATTTCTGCTATAATCTCCTTCATTTTTTTTTTTTTAATTTACAGTTAGTCCTTTCAAAATATTATGCAAGAATTCCTTGCT
Source organism: Cervus canadensis (assembly GCF_019320065.1). NCBI lineage: Eukaryota > Metazoa > Chordata > Mammalia > Artiodactyla > Cervidae > Cervus > Cervus canadensis. The sequence continues at coordinate 2,820,208 of NC_057396.1, forward strand.
GAGTATGAGAAAGAACCAAAGAATAAGGGAGCAAAGTGGTTTTTCTAATCCTATTCCTTCTTGCCACCAATGATTATAGTGATTAAAGTCTTTGGAGATAAGGCACCTATATAATTTGTCTACTACTGTCCTGGTGTAAGTTTGCTATCCTATAATAATTATCAACGTTTCCTTTTTTACTCTTAAAACTATCCTGTTTTAGATGGTAAAGATAGATAACCTTCCCTGGCTTTTCTGCCTTTCAGATGTCTCATGATAATGATACCAAATAGCCCCTTGGAAAAATGTATTGAGTACCATCTAAAGATCTGAACACAGATTTTTGGAAGTATTCCTAACTTTTGAAATAAGAACAGATCATGTCAAGGGCATTGTATATATGATTTAAGGGTTTTCTTAAAGGGGCTATGTTGGAATATTCTGCCACATTTTTCAGAGATGGGCCTGTCTTTGTGCCATTTCAAAGTCAGCTCAGCTGAGTTTGTATTTGAAAGAATAAGAAAAGATATGAAAAGACTGTTCACAATAGACTAGATAGTGGCCCAGAAAAGATTCATCCTAAAACACTGTTACCACAAATGTTACTTGTGCAGCAAAGGGTACTTTGATGATGTGATTAAGGATCATAAATTGAGAATATTATCAAGTCCTACTTGTGTTGATCTTAAATATAATCTCAATTTCTCTTGCAAGAGGAAAGTGGAAGGAGATTTGACTATAGAACATAAAGTAAAAGATGTGAAAATGGTAGCAAAACATTGGATTGATACAAAGAAGGAGTAACAAGTCAAGGAATGCAGGTGACCCCCATAAACTAAAAAAGGAAAGGAAATATACTGAACTCTGGAGTCTCCAGAAGGAACCAACCCTGCTGATGATCTGCACAGTGAAATTGATTTTTGACTTCTGGCTGCCAGAAGAAGGTTAATTTGTGTTGTTTTAGGCCTTTGCATCTGAGGTAATTATTACAGTTGTCACAGGCAACTAACACACTGATGTAGCATTGTCTTATTTACAGTGAATATTTTAAATATATTGTATCAAACAAAGCTCACAGAAGCTCTACGAAGTAAATGGGATTATCTTTCATAAAGGAGGAATCAGAAGTTCAGAATTAAAACTATTAAATTAATAACCCTCAGTTCTTTTTTGGCATACAATGGCCCAAAAAATCAAAGGAGGTGAAAAAAAAAAAAAAACTAAAACCAAAAGGACTAGAAATAACTAAATAATCAAAATCAAGTTGGTCCAAGACTGATTCATGTCAATGTATGGCAAAAACCACTACAATATTGTAAAGTAATTAGCCTCCATCTAATACAGATAAATGAAAAAAAAAATTAAATTGGCATGTTAAAGGATATTTGACTTAAAATGAGATATGAGTGTAGAGCTAAAGGCTTAGAAGAAAAGAGCTGAGTGAAAACCTGAAAGAAAACTGATAGAAGTGCATTATTTAACAATTAATAAAGATGCTTTGATGAGGATGTATAATCAAAGCATATGAGCCACAAAACTTGATCAGGAAAGGTGATTCCTTTGGTTATGTTGTTGGTTAGTTGCTAAGTCATATCTAACTCTTTATGACCCAATGGACTGCAGCATGCCAAGCTTTTCTATCCTCCCCTATTTCCTGGAGTTTTCTCAAACTCATGTCCATTCCATTAGTGACGATATTGAATCATCTCATTTTCTATCTTCCCCTTCTCCTTTTGCCTTCAATCTTTCCAGCACCAGGGTCTTTTCTAATGAGTCGGCTCTTTGCATCAGGTGGCCAAAGTTTCAGCTTCAGCATCAGCCTTTCCGATGGACAGTCAGGGTTGATTACATTTAGGATTGGCTGGTTGGATCTCCTTCCAGTCCAAGGGACTCTCAAGAGTCTTTTCCAACACCACAGTTCATAAGCATCAATTTTTCAACACCCAGCATTCTTTATGGTCCAACTCTCACATTGAACATGACTACTAAAAAAACAAAGCTTTGACTAGCTGGATGTTTGTCAGCTAAGTGAGGACTCTACTTTTTAATCACTGTCTAGGTTCATCACAGATTTTCTTCCAAGGAGCAAGTGTCTTTAATTCCATGGCTATAATCACCATTCACGTGATTTTGGAACAGAAGAAAATAAAATCTGTCACTATTCTACTTATCCCCTTCTATTTGCCATGAAGTGATGGGACTGGATGCCATGGTCTTAGTTTCTTGACTATTGAGTTTTAAGCCAGATTTTTCACTCTTGTCTTTCACCCTCATCAAGAGGTTTTTTATTTCCTCTTTGCTTTCTGTCGTTAGAGTGATATCATCTTCTTATCTGAGGTTATTGATAATTCTCCTGGAAATCTTGATTCCAGCTTGTGCTTCATCCAGTCCAGCATTTCACGTTATGTACACTGCATATAAGTTAAATAAACAGGGTGACAATATACAGCCTTGAGGTACTCCTTTCCCGATTTGGATCCAGTCCTTTTTCCATATTAGGTTCTAACTTTTGCTTGTTGACATGCACACAGATTTTTCAAGAGGCAGTCAAGGTGGTCTGGTGTTCCCATCTTTTTAAGAATTTTCCACAGTTTGTTGTGATCCACACAGTCAAAGACTAATTTAGCTAATGAAGCAGAAGTGGATTTTCTTTTTCTAGATTTTCCTTGCTTTCTCTGTGATCTAATGAATGTTGGCATTTTGATCTCTAGTTCCTTTGCCTTTTCTAAATCCTGCTTGTACATCTGGAAGTTCTTGGTTCATGTACTGCTGAAGCCCAGCTTGAAAGATTTTGAGCATTACCTGGCTAGCATGTGAAAGGTGCTCAACTGCATGGTGGTTTGTACATTCTTTGGCATTGCCTTTCTTTGGGATTGGAAAGAAAACTGACCTTTTCTAGTCCTATAGCCACTGCTGAGTTTTCTAAATTTGCTGCAATATTGAGTGCAATACTTTAACAACATCGTCTTTTAGGATTTGAAGCAGGTCAGCTGGAATTACTTCCACTATACTTGTTCATTGTAATGCTTTCTAATGCCCACTTGACTTCACACTCCAGGATATCTGGCTTTAGGTGAGTGACCACACAATCATGGTTATCCGAGTCATTAAAACTTTTTCATATACCTCATCTGTGTATTCTTGTCACTTATTCTTAATCTCTTCTTCTTTTAGGTCATGCACTTTTGTTTGTTCATATACTTTTACCAAAACAATGCAGTAATGCCTAGGTTTATAAGAGGATAATTGAATTTCAGAGGTGAGTCTTTTCCTTTCTATGTGAAACCTATATTGAAAAGTAAATCACAATCATTTTCTAAACAACAGCAATAATATTTCATATATTCTATGTGGAATATAAAATGAGTACATTTCCTTAAAAAATATTCTCAAAAACATTTGATGGTCTAGGTCATACCTGAGAGTGTGTACAAGTTGGCAGTTTGAAGAAATCTATGACATAATTTGAAAGTCAACTCCATGATTTATAGTCATAGCCTGTGCATGTCACCAAATAACTGCATTTCCTCATGTCAGACACTTTGGAGGTGGAAATTATTTGTTATATGTTAGAAAACTTTTGGGAAGTCTGATGTGGGTCGTAGAACCTTTGCAACAGTATGAGAACTTCTGTGGTATAATCGTTCTCCAGTTTGTGAGTCACCCACCCAACAGCTCTATGTTAAGGTTACAGGTTTTATGGTGGGGCTAGTGGCAACCTTCTCCAAAAGGACTTATGCCAACATGCCATGCCTCCCAGGACTGCTACTGCCAGTGTCCCTGTCCCTGCAGCAGGCCATTGCTGGCCCATGCCTCCACAGGAGACTCTCAAAAATGCACAGGCAGATCTAACTCAGTATCTTGAGGGGGTCATGTTTCCTTTCTTGTTCCCTGGGTTTTGGTGTGCATGAAGAAGGTTCCATCACTTCATGGCATATGAATGAGGAAAAAATGGAAGCAATGGCAGATTTCATTTTCTCAGGCTCCAAAATCACTGCAGACAGTAACTGCAGCCATGAAATTAAAAGATACTTGCTCCTTGGAAGAAAAGCTATGACAAACCTAGATAGCATATTGAAAAGTAGAGACATCAGTTTGGTGACAAAGGTCTGTATAGTCAAAGCTATGGTTTTTCCAGTAGTCATGTACAGATGTGAGAGTTGGACCATAAAGAAGGCTGAGCATTGAAGAATGAATGCTTTCATTAATTCTGGAGAAGATTCTTGAGGGTCCCTTGAACAGCAAGGAGATCAAGTCAATCCTAAAGCAAATTCATTGAAAAGACTGATGCTGAAGGTAAAACTCCAATACTCTGGCTACCTGATGTGAAGAGCTGACTCACTGAAAAAATCCCTGATGTTAGGAAACTGAGGGCAGGAGGAGAAAGAGATGACAGAAGATGAGATGGTTGGATGGCATCCCTGACTCAGTGGACATGAGTTTGAGCAAACCATGGGATCTAGGGAAGGACAGGGAAACGTGGCATGCTGCAGTCCATGGGGTTGAAAAGAGTAGGACACAACTTAGTGACTGAACAACAACAAGAAAACTTGAGATATCAAATAAATTTTGGATGCTTGTCCCATAATGTTTTTGAAAGTAATATACTATAAGCAGTAATTTCATTGATTTTCAGTTATTGACAAACCGCTCATAAAAGGCAGCTCAGTGTACATGTTAAGAGCATGTAATTTGAATCTTGCATCCAGTGTTTCTATATTACTATTGGCCCCTACTTCTGTGTGGTGCAGTCTATGCCACCCTATATTGTAGCCCTTTGCCTGGTTCCTCTTAAGCAAAGTATCAAAACTCACTGGGTCATAGATTCCTCCATAAAATGGGGATAAAGATAGCTCCTCCATCATAGGGATGCAATACAAAAAATAAATTATTTATCTATTTAAGCACTTAAAACAGTATCTGGAACACAGTAAGCATTAGGTATGTGTTTTCTATTGTTAGGGGCTTCACTGATAGCTCAGTTGGTAAAGAATCCCCCTGCAATGTGTGAGTCCTGGGTTTGATCCCTGGATTGGAAAGATCCCGTGGAGAAGGGAAAGGCTACCCACTCCAGTATCCTGGCCTAGAGAATTCCATGGACTGTATAGTCCATAGGGTCGCAAAGAGTCAGACATGAAGGAGCAACTTTCACTTCACTTCACTTCACTTTCTATTATCAGGTTGAACGAACTAATATCAAGTAATATATTTAATAATTCTATAAATTGCAACTTCCAACTTTCCTAAATTCTGAAATGTTAATATTAAATGCTTTACAACTTTGTCTTAAATGGTATTTAACTCTTAAAAATAATCTTACAGGCTTTCATTGCCTTTTAAAAATAATATGTTTCTTTCATACTCAATATATTAATATATCTTCAGTATTTGATGTTTTATTAACACTATTTCATTATAAAACTCATTTAATATTAACGATGGCTAAATAGCTGTAATTTCTTGAGCTATGACACCATGTTGTATATAAATGTGGTGATGGTGAGAGTGATTTATTTTCTTTACTTCAAAGTGTTAAATGGAAAAAAAAAAAAAAGATAATATTCTTCTTTGAGGGATTATTCTCCTTCTCTTCATAATATCAAATATCTATTTTAGATTGATTAGTATCAGATCAATTAAATTTTTAAAGTAAAATGAGCTTGATTCTTTTCAGACCTATCTACAGAATCCAATGTTAATCAAAGCTACACATGATGATTGGTCTGGGAGTCAAATATGATATTTTCAGAATTCAAATAAATATTCCTAGAAATTTTTAGGAATGTTCATGTACTGAAAGTCATTTTTAAAATAGAGACAACAAAAACAAAAGAGAAAAACTTTAAGAATTAAATTGTAATATTAATATAATTGATGTCTGCTTCTGCCACTGAACCCAGTCAAACATTTCTGGTTCAGATCACTTGTCAGTAGGCCAATTTTCTCATGGAACCTACTTCTTAAGTCCAAAATTATTTCTTGAGGGGAACAGTAAAAGTCAGCTTATACTATAAATGTATCACATGTGCAAGTGCCTTACAAAAGAAAATAAAAGATGAAACAAAAGAATACACACAAAAATGAAATGAAAGGTTAAAAGCTATTGTTGACTCCCATTCCTAACTAACCCAACTCCTCTGACCCATAAAGATTAACATAGCAGAACAACAAGAATATCCACTTGACATTTTACCTCCTAACTGTTACATGTGTTATGCTAATTATTCTAGTCCTTGCCATTCTTCACTGCTCTAACAATATATTGGCTCATAAGAAGAGAAAACTTATTATTTGAATAATATAGCTTTGTCTAGAGAACTATAAAGTGTATTCTGGGAATACTAAGAACATTTCAATATGCATTATTGCTTAAATTTTGGGCAAAGAACAACACATCAAAAAGAATATAAGATTGCATTTCAGTAAAATGTTTAAGTGTACTCTAGGCAAAAATGTAATTTTCTCTATAACTCCTTAATATACAAAATAGTGTATTCATATCTATACTTTCTAAAAACAACTCCCCAAGGAAGCAGTTTTTTTTTTTTTTTAATAAATAAGAAGGCTCATGATTTTGAGTTTTATTTTGTTTATTTATCAGCAGGAAACATTAGCTTTAAGTACCCTTCCAATAAATGCAAGTGCAATACCAAATGTGTTCCTATTTTGTTCTATTCCTAGAAAAAAATTACAATGAACCCCAAAAAAATAAATAAATAAATGAATAAACTTAATAACAAACACACACACACACATGGCCTTTTAATAAAAAGGCAAGTGATGGAGTCCTCTGCCTGACCTAAAATTGAAATATCAACAATGTAAGCTATCAATTATTTACTTCTATCTGAAAATGAAGGAAAGGATTCAGTAAATTAAGCCCTTCTAGGTCAAAAATAGATACGACTGAAATGACTTTGCACACACACTCAAATTTCTAGAAAATGTCAGTCTTCATAATATTCACATATGTATGTCTTTTCAGAACACCAACAATGTAAACATGTGATGCCAAAGGAATTTTAACTATTTTCTTCTTCATCATATTAAATACCATCAAAGAAGAAAATATATGATTAAACCAAGGCAAATAAATAAATAAATAAACCAAGGCATATTTTGGGTATAAGCACAAAAGAGTATAATAAATCTTATATAAATGAAATAATTTTCCTTTTAATAATTTTATCTTCAAAAAACACTTTAGCAACAAAAATTGATAAAATAAATCAAAATATATAAAAATTAATGATATAGTTTAGTGTAAAGTTGGACTATATAAAAATTTTTAAAATTTGTCATTACAAAACACTATTAACAGAATGAGAAGACAACCACTGAGATAAGAAGATAATATTTGCAAAACATATATCTAAGAAGGGATTAATATCTAAAATATATAAACATTGCCTACAAGTCAATAACATAAACACCAATAACTCAATTCATAAATGGCAAAGAACTTTAACAGAAATTTCTCAAATAAAGTTTACAAATGACTAAATAATCACATTAAAAGATGGTCAACCTTATTGATGGGCAGGGAAATATAAATCAAAACAACAATCAGAAACCATTTTGTACTCATTTAGATAGCTGTTATAAAAAATATTAAGTGTTTTTGAGGATGGGAAGAGATTGATATCCTTGTCAGTTGCTGGTGGGAATGTAAGACAGTGCAGCTACTATGGGGAATAGTGTGGAGTTTCCTTAACAAAATTACAAATAGAATTACTATATGATCCAGCAATTCTGCTTTTGAATATATACACCAAAGGATTGAGAGCAGAGACTGGAACAGCTATTTGTAAACCTATTTTCACAACAGCTGTATTCACAATAATCAAAAGATGAAAGCTCAATTCAAGCAACAGTGATTCATCTGTCATCAGATGAAAGGACAAACAAAATGTGGGAGATGCATATATATATATGTACGTAATGGAATATTATTCAGCCTTTAAAAAGAACAAGTTTTTTACTTGTGCTACAATATAGATCACCCTTGAAGACATTTTGATAAGTGAAATAAGTCTCTCAAAAGGACAAATTTTTTTTATTCATTTATATAATTTACATATGTTTATGTTATTTATATGATTCCACTTGTATGAGATACTTAGGGTGCTCAAATTCAGAAATTAGAATGGTGGTTGTCAGGGGCTGGCAAAAGAGAAGTTACTGCTTAATGTGTTCATAGATTCAGATTTGCAAGATGAAAAATACTCTGAAAACGGAAGGTGATGATAATTTAACAGTAATGTCAACATAACCAAGGCACTTACCTGTGCACTTAAAATGGCCAAAATGTTAAACTGTATGCCATTTATATTTTACCACAAATTTTAAAACTATCTAGAGTGATAAAATATCCTTTTTTGAGTAATATGACAAATTCAGCTCTTTGGACCAGATCTCCTTTTGAATCAATGGCAAGTGCTAAATTAAAAAAAAAAATAATTCTAGAAAAGCACCACAAAATGATAGCATTAACATTAACCGATTCTCCATGTGAGGTTACACTAAGCCTTAATAGCTTAATGATAAACAAATCCATTTGACTTGATTTGGCCAATGAAAGATGAGCAGAAGTGGACAAATTTTGGAGTAGAAACTTTAAGAACTATTGAATGGTTCTTCTATCTCTTCTATAGCTCTTTTACTAGAATTCCAATTCTTATAAAAGACTCCCACTTTAATTTATCTGCTTCAGAATGTGGAATACATATGAAGCAGCAGTGTAGCTTATCTGCAGCTGGTCTGTAATATAAATAAAAAAGGAAACTGTTATCCTTGTAAGATAAGAACATGTGGGTTTGTTTATTACTTTAGGATAAATTAATAAAAGTTGACTTGATAAGTAACTCACTACACACTATAAATAAAATCTGAAATTCAGAGGAATTCCCAGTATGGGAGTTCTAACAAGATAACCTCTCCCCTTAAATCTCAGACTATAAAGAGATACAAACTAAATGTAAAGATAAATCAAAATCAAACTACTCAATCATCATCTCTATTCACTACAAGAAAAGTTGCCTTACAAAGGAGAAAAGCAAGACATCAGAAATTATAAGCAAAGACCAATTATAAGCATGGAAATTGAAACTGTAATAAAAAAAATCTTCCAACAAACAGAAGCCCTGGCTTCACAGGCAAATTCTGCCAAAAGTTGTGGTTGTTGTTGTTCAGTTGCCAAGTCTTGTCCAATTCTCAATGAATCCATGGAATACAGCACTCCAGGCTTCCCTGGCCTTTATCATCTCCCAGAGATTGCTCAAACTCAGGTCCATTGAGTCAGTGATGCTATCCAACCAGCGATCTCACCCAAAGTTTAGAGAAGAGCTAACACCTATCCTTCTTAAACTCTTCTAGAAAATTGCAGAGAAAGAAAAACTCCCAAACTCATTGTAGAAGGCCACCACCACTCTGATACCAAAACCAATCAAAGATATCACAAAAAAAAAGAAAATGACAGGCTAATATCACTGATAAAAATATATGAAAAAATCCTCAATGAAATTCTAGCAAACAAAATCCAACAAAACATTAAAAGGATCATATATATTTATCAAGTGGTCTTTATCCCAGGGATGTAAGGATTCTTCAATGTATGCAATTCAATCAATGTGATACATCATATTAACAAACTGAAAGATAAAAACCATACGATCATCTCAATAGATGTAGAGAAAGCTTTTAACAAAATTCAATACCCATTTATGATAAAAACTATCCAGAAAGTAGGCATGGAAGGAAATTACCTCAAGATATTAAAGGCCATATACAACAAACCCACAGTGGACATGATTGTCAATGGTGTAAAACTGAAAGCATTCCCTCAAAGTTCAGGGACAAGTCAAGCATGCACATTCTCACAACTAATATTCAACATAATTTTGGAAGACTAAGCCACAGCAATCAGAGAAGAGAAAGAAATAAGAGAATCCAGATTGGAGAAGAAGTAAAACTCTCACTGTTTGTAGATGATATGATTCTCTACATAGAAAACCCTAAAGATGCCACCAGAAAATTACTAGAGCTAGTCAATGAATATAGTAAAATCCAAGATATAAAATTAATACACAGCAATTCCTTTCATTCCTATACATTACCATTGAAAAATCAGAAAGAGAAATTAAGGAAACAATCCCATTCACCATTGCAACAAAAAGAATGAAATACTTAGGAATAAGCCGACCTAAAGAGACAAAAGACTTGTATGCAAAAAACTATAAGACATTGATGAAAGAAATAAAAGATGGGGGAAAAAAATAAAACAGATGAAGGGATATACCATGTTATTGGATTGGAAGAATCAATATTGTGAAAATGACTATTGTACCCAAAGCAAACCATAGACTCAGTGCAATTCCTATCAAACTACCAATGGTATTCTTCACAGAACTAGAACAAAACAATTCACTATTTTTATGGAAACATAAAAGATATAAAACATAAAACCATAAAAACAAGACATAATAGCCAAACCAATCTTGAGAAAGAACAGAACTGGAAGAATCAACCGGCCTGACTTCAGACTATACTACAAAACTACAGCCATCAAGATAATATGGCACTGGCACAAAAGCAGAAATATAGACCCATGGAACAAGGTAGAAATCCTAGAGATAAACCCATGCAACTATGGGCACTTTGTGTTTGATAAAGGAGGCAAGAATGTACCATGGAGAAAAGACAATCTCTTCAATAAGTGGTGCTGTGAAAACTGATAGATACATGTAAAAAAATGAAACTAGGATACTTCCTAACACCATATACAAAAATAAACTCAAAATGGATTAAAGACAAATTTAAGGCCAGAAACTATAAAACTATTAGAGGAAAACACAGGCAGAACACTCTTTGACATAAATGAGAGAAGATCATCTTTGACCCACCTCCTAGAGTAATAGAAATAAAACCAAAAATAAACAAATGGATCAAATTAAGCTTAAAAGTTTTTGCACAACATAGTAAACAAAGATAGGTGAAATTGAGCAGTAGTGTCCGACTCTTCAAAACCCCATGGACTATATAGTACACCAGGCTACTCCAGTCACAGGATTTTCCAGGCAAGAGTACTAGAGTGTGTTGTCATTTCCTTCTCCAGGGGGTCTTTCTGACCCAGGGACCGAACCCAGGAATCCCACATTGCAGGCAGACTCTTTGCCATCTGAGCCACCAGAGAATCCCAAAGTAAACAATAAACAAGATTAAAAGACAACCTTCATAGTGGGAGAAAATAATCACAAGTGAAATAACAAAGAATTAATCTCCAAAGTGTATAAGCATCTCATACAGCTCAATATAGAAAAACAAACAGCCCAATCAAAAAATGGACTGAACACCTAAACAGATACTTCTCCAAAGAAGACATGCAGATGGCCAATAAACACATGAAAAGATGCTCAACATTGCTAATTCTTATAGAAATGTCAATCAAAACTACAATGAGGTATCACCTCACACAGTCACAAAGGCCATCATGAAAAAAGTCTACAAACAATAAATGCTGAAGAGAATGTAAAGAAAAGGGAACCCTCTTGCAATGTTGGCAAGAATGTAAATTGATTCAACCACTATGCATAACAGTATGGAGATTCCTTAACAAGCTAGGAACAAAATTATCATATGACTCAGCAATCCCACTACTACCCTGAGAAAACCATAACTGAAAAAGACATACATACCCCAATGTTCATAGCAGCATTATTTACAATAGTTAGGGACGTGAAAACAACTTAGATGCCGACCTACAGATGAATGGATAAAGAAGATGTGATACATATATATAATGGAATATTAGCCATAAAAAAAGGACAAATTTGAGTCAGTTCTAGTGAGGTGGATGAACCTAAAGCCTGTCACAGAGAGTGAAGGAAGTCAGAAAGAGAAAAGCAAATTTTATACATTAATGCGTCACGGCAACCCACTCCAGTATTCTTGCCTGGAGAATCCTATGGGCAGAGGAGCCCGGTGGGGTAGACTTGATAGGGTGGCAAAGAGTTGGACATGACTGAAGCTACTGAAGTGAAATGATAGAATTTAGGAAAATGGTATTAATAAACCTTATTTGCAGGAAAGGAATGGAGACGCTGATATAGAGAGACGGGCTTTTGGACAGTGGGGGAAGGAAAGAGGGAGATGAAGGGAGAATGTAGCATCAGCATATATACACTGTGTGTGTGTGTGTGCTCCATTGTCTCTGACTCTGCGAGCCCATGGACTGTAGTCTGTCAGGATTCTCTGTTCATAGGATGTTCCAGGTAAGATTACTGGAATGAGTTGCCACTTCCTCCTCCAGGGGATCTTCCCAACCCAGGGACAGGACACCAGTCTCTTAAGCTTGCTGCATTGCAGGCAGATTCTTTACCATTGCACAACCTGGGAACTATATGTATGTGTGTGTATATATATATATATGTGTGTGTGTGTGTGTGTGTGTGTGTGTGTGCACTACCCTACTGTATGTAGTGTATGTACACTACCCTAGGGTACACTGCGATAGTGTACATATATACATATACGTGTATATATATATACACACTCCCATGTGTAAAATAGATAGCTGGTGAGAAGTTACTCTGCAGCACAGGGTTCCCAGCCTGGCACTTTGTGATGACCTAGAGGATAGGACGAAGGAAAGGGAAGGAAGCTCATAAACCTTTGTCATTTAGTTGCTGAGTCTGAGTCTTTGGCAGCCCCATGAACTATAGCCTGCCAAGCAGGATCTCCCAGGCAACAATACTGGTATGGATTATTATCTCCTTCTCCAGGGGATCTTTCTGCTCCAGGGATCAAACCTGTGTCTTCTGCTTCACAGGAGGATTATTTACCACTGAGCCATCTGGAAAGCCCTTCATAAAAGTGTGGACAACTTAAAATAGATAAATATATTTCTAATAGGAATCCCTTAAGGTTTGACCTTGTAGGATATGGAAAGGAGACAAAAAATATTTGAAAAAGTAATATCCAAAGATTTCCTAAATTTGATAAAACTATAATGCATAGATCCAAGAAACTAAACAAGCCCTAGGATACAAAGAAAGCAACACTAAGATTCATAATGAAATTGCTTAAAACCGGGGTCAGTCAGTTCAGTCGCTCAGTCATGTCCGACTCTTTGCGACCCCATGAATCGCAGCACGCCAGGCCTCCTTGTCCGTCACCACCTCCTGGAGTTTACTCAAACCCATGTCCATCGAGTCGGTGATGCCATCCAACCATCTCATTCTCTGTCGTCCCCTTCTCCTCCTGCCCCCATCCAGCATCAGGGTCTTTTCCATTGAGTCAACTCTTCGCATGATGTGGCCAAAGTACTGGAGTTTCAGCTTCAGCATCAGTCCTTCCAATGAATACCCAGAACTGATCTCCTTTAGGATGGACTGGTTGGATCTCCTTGCAGTTCAAGGGACTCTCAAGAGTCTTCTCCAACATCATATTTCAAAACCGGGTAATAAACTATAAAACTTCTAAAAGAAAACATAGGCTGCACACTCCTTGACTTAAATCACAGCAAGATTCTCAGTGACCTACCTCCTAGAATAAAGAAAATAAAAACAATAACAAGTGGGACTTAATTAAACTTAAAAACTTTTGCACAGCAAAGGAAACTACATACAAGGTGAAAAGATAACCCTCAGAATGGGAGAAAAATAATATCAAATGAAGCAACTGGCAAAGGATTAATTTCCAAAATATACAAGCAACACTTGCAGCTCAATATCAGAGAAATAACCCAATCAAAAAGCAGGCAGAAGACCTAAACAAGAAGACATACAGATGGGCAATAAACACATGAAAAGATGCTCAACATAGCTCATTATTAGAGAAATGCAAATCAGACTACAATGAGGTATTACCTCACACCAGTCAAGATGGCCATCATAAAACAGTCTACCAATACGACAAACAATAGTAAAGTAAGTCAGAAAGAGAAAAGCAGTATTTGTATATTAATGCATATATATGGAATCTAGAAATATGGTACCCATAAATTTATTTGCAGGGCAACAATTGAGATCCAGATATAGAGAACAGACTCATGGACGTGGTGGGGGAAGGAGATGGAGGGATGATTTGAAAGAGTCTCATTGAAACATATATACTACCATGTGTGAAATAGGTAGCCAGTGGGAATTTGCTGTAAGATGCAGGATGTCCAAACCCGGTGCTCTGTGACAACCTAGAAGGACAGGATGGGATGAGAGGTGGGAGGGAGGTCATGAGGGAGGGGACAAATGTATACCTATGACTGACTCATGTTGATGTATGGCAGAAACTAATACGATATTGTAAAGCAATTATTCTACAATGAAAATAAAATTTCAAATGTCAACTCACCCTTTGTGATATTATACTGTCATTTTGAAAATGTTACTCTTGAAGGAAACTGGGTAGAGAGTACAAAGGATGATTAGTATTACTTAAAAATTCATGAAAATTTGCAACTATTCCAATAAGAAATCTCACTTAAAGGGAAACACACACATACACACACACACACACACACACACACACACACACAGACAAGAGAAAATCTGAAAAGCAACCATGGAAAGAAGATACATTACATAAAGAGTAGCAGAGATAATACCTCAACCAAGATGGCAGAATAGGAGGGTATGTGCTCATCTTCTCCTGCAATAACTCCAAAAATTACAACTAGCTGCTGAACAACCATCCATGGGAGAATGTTGGATCCCACCAAAAAAAGATACCCCATGTCCAAGGGCAAAGGAAAGCCACATCAAGGTGGTAGGAGGAGCAAAATCGTGTTTAGAATCAAACCTCAGACCTGCTGGAGACACTCTGAGGGATCAAACAAAACCTTGTGTGCACTAGGACCCAGAAGAAAGGAGCAGTGACCCCACAAGAGACTGCCCACACTTGCCTGTGAGTGTGTTCAGGAGTCTCCAGTGGAGGCGTGGGTTGGTGGTGGCCTGCTACAGGGTTGGGGGTGCTGAGATTGGTCATGTGTGCACGGGACCTTTTGAAGGAGGTCGCCATTATTTACATTACCTCCACCATAGTTTGCTCTCAGGTCAAGCAAAAGGGAGGGAATACAGCACTGCCCATCAAGAGAAAAATGGATTAAAGATTTACTAAGCATTGTCCTGCACATTAGAACAAGATCCAATTTCCCCCTTTTTCAGTCTCTCCCATCAAGAAACTCTCATAAGCCACTTATTCTTATCCATCAGAGGGCAGACAGAATGAAAACCACAATCACAGAAAACTAATCAAACTCGTTACTTGGACCACAACCTTGTCTAACTTAATGAAATTATGAGACACACCACGTAGGGCCACCCAAGAAGGACGGGTCATGGTGGAGAGTTCTGCCAAAACATGGTCCACTGGAGAAGGGAATAGCAAACCACTTCAGTGTTCTTGCCTTGAGAACCCCATGAACAGTATGAAAAGGCAAAAAGATATGACATTGAAAGATGAACTTCCCAGGTTGGTAGGTGCCCAATATGAATGGAGAAATAACTCCAGAAAGAATGAAGAGACAGAGCCAAAGCGAAAATAGCACTCAGTTTTGAATGTGACTGGTAATGGAAGTAAGGTCCAACGCTGTAAGTAACAATATTGCATAGGAACCTAGAAAGTTAGGTCCATGAATCAAGGTAAATTGGAGGTGGTCAAATAGGGGATGGCAAGAGTGAACATCAACATTTTAGGAATCAGTGAACTAATGGACTGTGATGGGGGAATTTCTTTCACATGACCTACTAGTGTGGGCAAGAATCCCATAGAAGAAATGGAGTAGCCATCATAGTCAACAAAAGTCTATGAAATCCAGTTCTTGGGGGCAATCTCAAACATGACAGAATGATCTCTATCTGTTTCCAAGGCAAACCATTCAAAAGCAAAGTAATCCAAGTCTATACCCCAAACAGTAATGCTGAAGAAACTGAAGTTGAATGGTTCTATGAAGACCTACAAGATCTTTTAGAACTAACACTCCCAAAAGATGTCCTTTTCATCATAGGGGACTGGAATGCAAAAATAGGAAGTCAAGAGATACCAGGAGTAACAGGCAAATTTGCCCAAAATGAAACAGGACAAAGGCTGACAGAGTTTTGCCAAGAGAACACACTGGCCATAGCAAACACTCTCTTCCAACAACACAAGAGAAGATTCTACACATGGACATCACCAGATGGTCAATACCAAAATGAGAATGATTATATTATTTGCAGCCAAAGGTGGAGAAGCTCTATAGAGTCAGCAAAAACAAGACTAGAAGTTGACTGTGGCTTAGATCTTGAACTCCTTATTGCCAAATTCTGACTTAAATTGAAGAAAGTGGTGAAAACCACTAGATCATTCAGGTATGACCTAAATCAAATCCTTTATCATTGTGCAGTGGAAGTGACAAATAGATTCAGGGATTAGGTCTGATAGACAGAGTACCTGAAAAACTATGGATGGAGGTTCGTGACATTGTACAGGAGGCAGTAATCAAGACCATCCCCAAGAAAAAGAAATGCAAAAAGGCAAAATGGTTGTCTGAGGAGGCCTTAGAAATAGCTGAGAAAAGAAGAGAAGCTAAAGGCAAAGGAGAAAAGGAAAGATACTTTCATCTGAATGCAGAGTTTCAAAGAATAGCAAGGAGAGATAAGAAAGCCTTCCTTAGTGATCAATGGAAAGAAATAGAGGAAAACAGTAGAATGCAAAAGACTAGAGGTTTCATCAAGAAATTTGCAGACACAAAGAAAACATTTTATGCAAAGATGGGCACAATAAAGGATATAAATTGTATGAACCTAACGGAAGCAGAAGATACTAAGAAGAGGTGGCAAGAATACACAGAAAAACTATACAAAAAATCATCATGACCCAGAAACCACAACGTTATGCTCACTAGAGCCAGACATTCTGGAATGCAAAGTCACTTGGCCCTTAGGAAGCATCACTATGAGCAAAGTTAGTGGAGGTGATGGATTTCCAGTTGAGCTGTTCAAATCCTAAACGGTGTTGCTGTTAAAGTGCTGCACTCATTATGCCAGCAAATTAAGAAAACTCAGCAGTGGCCACAGGACTGGAAAAGGTCAGTTTTCATTCTTATCCCAAAGAAAGGCAATGCCAAAGAATGTTCAAACTACTGCACATCTGCACTCACCTCTCACACTAGCAAAGTAATACTCAAAATTCTCCAAACCAGGCTTCAACAGTATATGAACCATGACATTCCAAATGTTCAGGCTGGATTTAGAAAAGGCAGTGGAATAAGAGATCAAATTGCCAACATATGTTGAATCATCGAAATAGCAAGGGAGTTCCAGAAACATCCACTTTTGCTTTATTGACTAAGCCTAATTCTTGTACTGTGGTCACAACTAACTGTGGAAAATTCTTAAAGAGATGGGAATACCAGAACACCTATTTGCTTCCTGAGAAATCTCTGTGTAAGTCAAGAAATAACAGTTAGAACCAGACATGGAACTATGGATTGGTTCAAAATTGGGAAAGGAGTACATCAAGACTGTATATTGTCACCCTGGTTATTTAATTTATACGCAAAGTATATCATGCAAAATGCCAGGCTGGATGAAGCACAAGATGGAATCAAGAATGCCAGGAGAAATATCAATAACCTCAAATATACAGATGACACCACCATTATGGCAGAAAGTGAAGAAGAACTGAAGAGCCTCTTGATGAAAGTGAAAGAGGAGAGTGAAAAAGTTGGCTTAAAAATCAACATTCAGAAAACTAAGATATGGCATCCAGTCCCACCATTTCATTATAAATAGATGGGAAACCAATGAAAACAGTTAGAAACTTTATTATTTTGGCTTCAAAATCACTGCAGATGGTCACTCCAGTTATGAAATTAAAAGACGCTTCCTCCTTGGAAGAAAAATTATAACCAACCTAGACAGCACATTAAAAAGCAGAGACAGAACTTTGCCAACAAAGTTCTGTTTAGTCAAAGCTATGTTTTCTCCAGTAGTCATGTATGGATGTGAGACTTGGATGTAGAGAAAGCTGAGCTTGGAAGAATCGATGCTTTTGACCTGTGGTGTTGGAGGAGGCTCTTGAGAGTCCCTTGGACTGAAAGGAGAACAAGCCAGTCAATCCTAAAGGAAATCAGTCCTGAATATTTACTGGAAGGACTTTTGCTGAAGCTGAAACTTTAATGCTTTAGGCACCTGATGTGAAGAACTACACTGGGAAAGACCTTGATTCTCGGAACTACTGAAGGCAGGAGGAGAAGGGGACAATAGATGATGAGATGGTTGGATGGCATCACTGACTCAATGGACAAGAGTTTGAAGTAAACTTCCGGAGTAGGTGATGGACAGGGAAGCCTGGCGTGCTGCAGTCCATGGGGTCACAAAATGTCGGACACAACTAAGCGACTGTACTGAACAGAACTGAATGATAAGCAGTTTTTAACCTCTTTTCATGTACCTCTTGGTCATCTGTATGTCATCTTTGGAGAAATGTCTGTTTAGATTTTCTGCCTATTTGTTGATCAGTTTGTTTATATTGATGCTGTTAAGCATCATGAGCTGTTTGTAAATTTTGGAGACTATTCTTTTGTGGGTCACATCATTTGCAAATATTTTCTCCTAATCTGTGGGTTGCTTTTAGTTTTGCTTATTGTTTCCTTTGCTGTGAAAAAAAATAACTTTTTAGTTTAAGTAAGTCCCATTTGTGTATATTTGTTTTTATTTCTATTATTCTAGGAGAGAGATCAAAAAAGATTGCCACAATTTATGTCAGAGAATGTTCTGCCTATGTTTCCCTCTAGGAGTTTTATAGCGTTCAGTCTCACATTCAGGTCTTTAATCCATTTTCACCTATTTTACATGTGTGTGCTCAGTCAGTCAGTTGTGTCTGACTCTTTGCAGCCTTATGGACTGTAGCCCACTAGGCTCCTCTGTTCATGGGATTTTTTAAGCAAGAATACTGGGGTGGGTTACCATTTCCTCTTCCAGGGAATCTTCCTGACCCAGGGATTGTATCTGCATCTCTTGTGTCTCCTGCATTGCAGGCAGATTCTTTTATCACTGACACAGCTAGGATAGCTGTCTAGTTTTCCCAGCACCGTTTGTTGAAAGACTGTTTTTCCAATATTGGGTAGTCTAGCCTCCTTTGTCATAGAATAATTGACCATAGGGCTTCCCTGGTGGCTCAGATAGTAAAGGATTTGTTCGCAAGGCAGAAGACCTGGGTTTGATCCCTGGATTGGGAAGATTCCCTGGAGAAGGGAGCGTTTTATTTCCCTTCCCTTAGCCTGGAGAAGGGAATGGGGCATGGGTTTATTTCTGGGTTTTCTATCATGTTCCACTGACCTATATTTCTGTTTTTGTGCCAGTACCATACTGTTTGATGACTCTAGCTTGGTAGTATAGTCTGAAATCAGGGAGCCTGATTCCTCCAGCTCTGTTTTTCTTTCTCAAGGTTGCTTTCAATATCCAGAGTCTTTTGTGTCTCCATACAAATTTTGAGATTATTTTGTTCTAGTTCTATGAAAAATGCCATTGGTGACAGGGATTGTGCTGCATCTGTAGACTGCCTTAGGTTGTTGTTATTGTTGTTCAGTCACTCAGTCGTGTCCGACAGCTGACTCTCTGTGACCTCATGGATTGCAGCTTGCCAGGCTTCCCTGTCCTTCACCATCTCCCAGAGCTTGCTCAAAGTTTTATAGTCATTTTGATATGCTGGTTTTCTATAGTAATTAATGGATATAAGAATATTATTTCAAGGGTATTATGTCTGTTTATTACAGCCTGCCTTCAGTTTTTATGCAGAAGGGATGGAATCGGAGAAGGAAATGGTAACCCTTTCCAATATTCTTGCCTGGAAAATCCCATGGACAGATGAGCTTCACGGGCTACAGCCCATAGCATAACAAAGAGTCAGATATGACTGAAGTGACTGAGCAATCATGTCAGTGAAACTAGCCCATCTTCCCTAAAGATTTCTCATTCTTCCTTCAGTGCCAAGAATTTTGCCACTGCTTCTGTATGAATGTAAATGAAGCTCACCATTTGATTCAAGCATAGTTGGAAGGAAGGAGAGATTGGTGATTCAGAAAAAGAGATAAAAAGGCCCAGTAGTACCATCTATTCTGAATTGCATTCTTCAATAAATCATCATATAAATTGCTGCTGGACCTTCTTTCCTTCTTATTTTTTGCCTTTGAATGGAATCTTCCTTGCCTTTTTCAACAATTCACTAGAGTAGTTATCACTCTGTAAATTTGAAGCTATCTGCCTAGAGTCTTTCAACAATTTCTCAAATAGTATTGATGATTCTGTTTTCTTACATTTCCACATTAATATAGATCAATTCTGTTTTAAAATGCCTCTTTGTTATTTCTAAGAAGGCAAGGTAGCAGAGGCAAATGTGTTCAATCCACATAAAGGAAAGATGTATAGAGTAACACTAGCCAGTGAAATATCCTGATTTTGAGAGATGCCTGGCATACATTTAGACATTTTGGCATCCTCAAAATATAAACAGAAACTAATTAATGGGAATTCATTAAAGAAATTATATAGAGGAAGAAGAATATTAGATACTGAATCTGAATACTAATGTTTCATGTGTGGATCAAGAGAGAGAAGCGATTGAAGACTTAAAGGAAACCATCTAAGAGATGAGTAGTCTTTGGGAAGAGTGGGTCTACACAAGCTAAATTTCAAATTTTTATTATACTTTTTGACTTCCAGCCCCACCTCAATTTGTACCTATTAAAATAAATTAGTTATTTCCAAAATTTATGTATTAACTATCTTTCTGTAAACTAATATTGGATTTTCAGACAATAGGTATATTAGCATAACAAAGAACAATAACATATTGCTTCACCGATTAGATGGTAAGTAATTATGATAATGATGATCATGGTCATAATACTGGACAATTATTAGCATATATTTTGACCAATATTGCTAATACGTTGTTCTCTGCCACTGTCTTACAGCCAACTGGACTCTGTATTTTTGAGAGTGAGTAGATAACCAGGCTTACATTTTATATTTAACATAAAAAATCTTTAAAACTTTAGCTCAGATTGATAAAACCTGGTTTTCACAAATGACCAAACACAGATTATTGCAGAACTAAACAAAGCTTATCCTGCTCATTTTACTGGTATAGTTGCATTTTGAGGGGCTCATTACTTAATAATACCTGAAATGTACCCATGGTATACACAACACATCATATGCATGAACACTTAAAAATATTTTGTTTTTGTTTTGTTTTCAGAAAATGAGGACAGTGAGGAATAACAAATATTTGCATTGATTTGTCGTATTTAAGGTTGTCTTGAGAGTTAACTCTGCCTAATTGCTTCATTTTGTTGTTGTTGCTCAGCTAACTGAAAAATCAATAGCTTCTTTTGTACTTCGTATTAGATTTCCTGTGGCTCTATAGTGTTGCAACTTTAAACTTGTTCTGCCTTTCATGAAAGATGCTTATTAATTTCCTATTGTATACTCAGTGCTGTCCTTGTGATACTGAAGTCAAATCTTTGTACTAGCAGACTTTGAATTCTCTTTCTTCTATCTTCTCTGTTTCAATAGCATGAGACTAATTTGAAAATTAATTCACATGAAAACTTTTAAATTTAACCAGAGTAAAAAGTATTTCCATGTCAACTTCCTTATCAGGACCTGTGCATGAACTACTTCAGACAATTTTATCTGTATAAACATAAGTCCTAAATATGGGAAATTCTCATTATACAGACGGATTGTTTTCTCAAGTTTATTTGCATAAATGTTATTTAGAACTTGGAAGGCTTTCCCCCACAAAAACAATGGTATGTATAATAATAATCCCTTAAGTTTGTCCAACATGTCACAGTTTTCAAAGTATCTTTGCAACTATTTTCCCACCCATCTTGGAAGAAATTTTTTAGGAATTTATGTGGGTGTTGTGCTTCCCTTTATATAAATGATCAAAACCAGGCTCAAAGATTAAAAAGAAATATCTGTTTTCCTCTACCCACAGAGCACTTCTGACACCAAAAGTGGGAGTTTTCCCACTCTGACTGGTTCTCCAACCCTACCAACAACAACTGGATGGCTTATAATTGCATTTTGACACTATGTGAAATTAGCACAGACTCCACAGATTAAGGGCACAATCCCATAATACTACCCCTCCCTCCAGGCACCCTCTTTACTTCAGACACCAGCAGCAAGTCCCAGGTATCAGCTGTACATCTCACCAACTGGCCACAAATCTGGAGTTCCCATAACTCCTCCTCAGATTTAAGTCTTTGCTATAATGGCTCACAGAATTTAGGGGGAAAGGTTTATTATAAAGAATACAGATGAACAGCCAGATAAAGAATCACATATTTGAGGTCCAAAAGGGTCTTGAGGGCAAGAACTTCTGTTCCTACACCAACTTGACACATGGATATGTTCACCAACCCAGAACTCCAAACCTCATAGGTTAGGGTTTTTCTTATGAATGCTTCTTCACAGACAAGATTGCTTATAAACTCAAACTCCTGTTCCTCTCCTCCCCCCAACCAGGGGATGTATGGTGGGGCTGAAAGTTTCAAACTCTAATCTTGGCTTTGTCTTTCTACTGACCAGCCACCATCTGAAGTTATCTAAAGCCATCAGACACCAATGATCTCATTAGCATATGAAAATACACTCATCACTCTGGACTCCAAAGGTCTTCAAAGCTCCTACAGCAGAAATGAGCTTCAGAGAATGTATATTAGGGGGATAAAAAAAAAAAGATGCTTTTAGCACCCTATCACTCAGGAAATTACAAGCATTTTAGGAACTCTGTGTCAGGAAACAAGGGCAACCACTCTCACTATCTAATATGTAATATTGTATATATCATATTTTTGTTATATATATAATAATAGTGTTTTTGTTTAGTCACTAAGTCGTGTCTGACTCTCACAACCCCATGGACACACCAAACTCCTCTGTCCATGGGATTTCCCAAGCAGGAATGCTGGGGTGAGTGGCCATTTCCTTCCCCAGGGGATCTTCCCAACCCAGAGATCAAACCCGTGTCTCCTGCATTGCAGGCAGATTCTTTTAACACTGAACCACCAGGGAAGTCCATATATATAATAACACACATTATACTTAACACCACAAAATTTTGTGTCTTGCTCAAGGTAACATGACCAGTGAGTGAATCAGCAATAAAAAGCATTGGAGTAGAACTCCAGATTTTGGCTGCTAGTGTAGTACTTATTCCACCACAATGTATCTAATTTGTGTTTATTCAGTTACTCAGGAAGTCCAAAGCTCTTTTCAAAAGAGTTCTTTTTTATATTTAAAAAAAAAAGAGCTTTTTAAAAGAGCTTTCAAGGAAAATATTATGTTACGAAATATTGGAATAGCAACAACTAAGCAGAACAAATAAAACATAAATGAAATGTTGATATCTATTTCTTTTCTAAAATTGATTTATATTTTAATTGAAGGATAATTGCTTTACAGAATTTTGCTGTTTTCTGTCAAACCTCAACATGAATCAGCCACAGGTATACATATCTCCCCTCCCTTTTGAACCTCCCTCCCAGCCCACCCCTCTGGGTTGATACAGAGCCCCTGTTTGAGTTTCCTGAGTAAATTCCCTTTGGCTATCTATTTTACATATGGTAATGCAAGTTTCTATGTTACTCTGTCCCTACATCACACCCTCTCCTCCCTCCCCCCACTGTATTCATAAGCCTGTTCTCTATGTCTGCTTCTACACTGCAAATAAATTCATTGGCACCACCTTTCTAGATTCTATATATATATGCATTTGTATATGATATTTATCTTTCTCTTTATGACTTACCTTACTATGTTATAGTAGGCTCTAGGTTCATCCACCTCATTCGAACAGACTCAAGTGAGTTCCTGTCTATGGCTTAGTAAAATTCCATTGTATATGTGCATCATAGCTTCTTTATCCATCATTTGTTGAAGGACATCTAGGTTGCTTCCATGTTCTACCAATTGTAAATAATGCTGCAAAGAACATTGGGATACATGTGTATTTTTCAATTTTGGTTTCCTCAGGTTAATGCGTAGGGGTGGGATTGCAGACTCATATTGTGGGTTTACTCCTAGTTTTTTAAGGAATCTCCATATTGTCTTTCATAGTGGCCATATCAATTTATATTCCCACCCTCAGTGCAAGAGGGTACTCTTTTCTCCACGTCCTTTCTGGCATTTATTGTTTGTAGACATTTTGATGATGGTCATTCTGGCCACCCATATGGCAGAAAGTGAAGAAGAACTAAAAAGCCTATTGTGGAAAGTGAAAGAGGAGAGTGAAAAAGTTGGTTTAAAACTAAACACTCAGAAAACTAAGATCACAATATCTGGTCCCATCACCTCATGGCAAATAGGTAAACAATGGAAACAGTGACAAAACTTCATTTTTTTGGGCTCCAAAATGACTCCAGATGGTGACTGCAGCCATGAAACTAAAAGCTTGCTCCTTGGAAGAAAAGTTATGACCAATCTAGACAGCATATTAAAAAGCAGAGACATTACTTTGCCAACAAAGGTCCATCTAGTCAAAGCTATTGTTTTCCACTAGTCATCTATGGATATGAGAGTTGAACTATAAAGAAAGCTGAGCATGGAAGACTTGATGCTTTTGAACTGTGGTGTTGGAGAAGACTCTTGAGAGTCCCTTGGACTGCAAGGAGATCCAACCAGCCAACCCTAAAGGAGATCAGTCCTGGGTGTTGATGGGAAGGACTGATGTTGAAACTGAAACTCCAATATTTTGGCCACCTGATGCAAAGACCTGACTCATTTGAAAAGACTTTGATGCTGGGAAAGATTGAGGGCAGGAGGAGGAGAGGACGACAGAGGGTGAGGTGATTGGATGGCATCACCAACTCAGTGGACATGGGTTTGGGTAAACTCCAGGTGTTGTTGATGGACAGGGAGGCCTGGCGTGCTGCGGTTCATGGGGTCACAGAGTCGGACACGACTGAGTGACTGAACTGAACTGAACTGTGAAAAATGCCATTGGTAATTTGACAGGGATTGTATTGAATCTGTTGATTGTATTTGGTATTACAGTCATTTTCACAATATTGAATCTTCCAACCCAGGAACATGGACTATCTCTCCATCTATTTATGTCATTTTGATTTCTTTCATCAATGTCTTAAAATTTTCTGTATATAGTTATTTTGTCTCCTTAGGAAGGTTTATGCCTAGATATTTTATCCTTATGTTGCAATGGTGAATGGGATTGTTTCCTTAATTTTTCTTTCTGATTTTTCATTGTTAGTATACAGAAATGCAAGTGATTTCTGTGTATGGATTTTTTATCTGCAACTTTTCTAAATTCACTGATTAGCTCTAGTAATTTTCTGATAGTATCTTTAGGGTTTTCTATGTACAGTATCATGTAATCTGCAAACAGTGAAAGCTTTATTTCCTCTTTTCTGATCTGGATTCCTTTTTTCTTCTTCTTCTTCTTCTTTGATTGCCATATCTAGAACTTCCAAAACTATGTTGAATAATAGTGGTGAGAATGGAGATCCCTGTCTTGTTCCTGATCTTAGAGGGAATGATTTCAGTTTTTCATCATTGAGACTGTTTTCTCTGGCATTATCATATATGGGTTTCCCATGTTGAGGTAGGTTCCTTCTATGCTCATTTTTGAATGGTTTTAATCATAAATGTGTGCTGAATTTTGTCAAAGACTTTTTCTGCATCTATTGAGATTATCATATTGATTTTATCATTTAGTTTGTTACTATGGTGTACCACATTGGTTGATTTGCCTATACTGAAGAATCCTTGCATCCCTAGAATAAATCCAAGTTAATCATGGTGTATGAAATTTTTAATATGTTGTTGAATTCTCTTTGCTAGAATTTTTTGGAAGATTTTTGCATCTATGTTCATCGGTGATATTGGCATGTAGTTTTCTTCTTTGTGTGTTGTCTTTGTTTGGTTTTAGTATCAGGGTGATGGTGACCTCGTGGAATGAGTTTGAAGTGTTCCTTTCTCTTCAATTTTTGAAAGAGCCTTGGAAAGATAGGCATTAGCTCCTCTCTGAATGTTTGATAGAATTTACCTGTGAAGCCATCTGGAACTGAGTTTTTGTTTTTGGGGGGAGATTTTTTATCATGGTTTCAGTGCTTGTAATTGTCTTGTTTGTAATGTCTGTTTCTTCCTGTTTCAGTCTTGGGAGATTGAACTTTACTATAAATCTGTCCATTTCTTCCAGGTTATGCTTTTTTTTTTTTTTTTTGTCAAATAGTTGCTCATAATGGTCCCTTATAATCTTTTATATTTCTGCATTGTCTGATGTAACCTCTCCTTTTTCATTTTTAATTTTGCTGATTTGATTCTTCTCTATTTTCTCTTGATGAGTCTGGCTAAAAGTTTGTCATTTTTGCTTATCTTCTCAAAGAACCAGCTTTTAGTTTTGTTAACCTTTATTGATATTTCTTTCCTTTCTTTTCCATTTATTTCTGCTCTGATTTTTATCATTTCTTTCCTTCTGTTAACGTTGGTAATTTTTGTTCTTCTTTCTCCAGTTGTTTTAGGTGTAAAGTTAGGTTGTCTATTCACTGTTTTTCTTGTTTCTTGATGTAGGATCGTATTGCTATGAACTTTCCTCTTAGAACCGTTTTTGTTGCATCCCATAAGTTTGAATTGTCATGTTTTCATTGTCATTTGTTTCTAGAAATTTTTTGGTTTCCCTTTTGATTTCTTCAGTAAACTTGTTCATTATTTAGAAATGCATTGTTTAATATCCTTAAGATGTCAGTGAGATCCATCTGATCTAATGCATCATTTAAGACTTGTGCTTCCTTATTAACTCTCTGTTTTGATGATTTCTCCAGTGGTATGGTGATGTGTTAAGTCTCCTACTATTATTGCATTATTGACAATTTCTCCTTTTAGGCCTGTTAGTGTTTGTCTTATGTATTAAGGTGCTCCTATGTTGGGTGCACAGATATTTACAATTGTTATGTCTTCTTCTTGGATTGATCCCTTGTTCATTATGTAGTGTCCTTCCTTATATCCTATAATATTATTTATTTTATGGTCTATTTTGTCTGATATAAGGATTGCTATTCCAGTCTTCTTTTGATTTCCCATTTGCATGGAATATATTTTTCAACCTCTCACTTTCAGTCTTTATGTGTCTTTAGGTCTGAAATGGGTGTCTTGTAGACAGCATACATATGGGTCTTGTTTTTGTATCCATTCAGCCATTCTGTGTCTTTTGGTTGGAGCATTTAATCTGTTTACATTTAAAGTAATTATTGATAGATATGTTCCTATTGCCATTTTATTAATTGTTTAGAGTTTGCTTTTGTAGATGTTTTTCTTCTCTTGTATTTCCTGGCTATATAAGTCCCATGAACGCTTGTGGTAAAGCTGGTTTGGTGGTACTAAATTCTTTTAACTTTTGCTTCTCTGTAAATCTTTCGATTTCTCCATCAATTCTGAATGATATCATTGCTGGGTAGAGTAATCTTGGTTGTAGAATTTTCCCTTCAAGTGCTTTAAATATATCCTGTCATTTCCTTCTGGCCTGCAGAGATTCTGTTGAAAGATCAGCAGTTAACATGTGGTGTTTCCCTTGTATTTTACTTGCTTTTCCTTGTTGCTTTTAATTTTCTTTATTTGTGTTTAATCTCTGTTAGTTTGATTAGTATGTGCCTTGGCCTGTTTCTCCTTGGGTTTATCTTTAATGGGACTCTGTATTTCTTGGACTTGATTGACTATTTCCTTTCCCATATTGGGGAAATTTTCAACTACAATCTCTTCAAAAATTTTCTAGTATCTTTTCTTTTTCTCTTCTTCTTCTTTGGACCCCTAGAATTTGAATGTTGATGCACTTAATATTGTCCCAGAGGGCTCTGGGACTGTCCTCGGTTATTTCATTCTTTTTACTTTATTCTGCTCTTCAGCAATTATTTCCACCATTTTATCTTCCAGCTCAGTGATCTATTCTGCTTCAAATAATCTTCTATTGATTCCTTCTAGAGTATTTTTTATTTCAGTAACTGTGTTGTTTGTCTCTGTATGTTTATTCTTTAATACTTCTAGGTCTTTTTTAATTGATTCTTGCATTTTCTCCATTCTGTCTTCAAGCTATTGGAGCATCTTTACTATCATTATTCTGAATCCCTTTTTCAGACAGTTTGTCTATATCCTTTTCATTTATTTGGACTTGTGTGTTTCTAAATTTTTCCTTCATTTGTGCAGTATTTCTCTCCCTTTTCATTATTTATTATTATTATTATTATTTAACTTATTGTGTTGGAGGTCTACTTTTCCTGGGCTTCAGGGTTGAACTCTTTCCTCGTTTTGGTCTGTGCCTTCATAAGGTTTGTCCATTGGTTTGTGTCAGCTTCATGTATGGTGTGACTTGTGCTTGTGTTCTGGTGGAAGAAGGTAAAGTTTGCTTGTTTGTTTTCTTCTGATGGGCTTGGCTGAGTGAGGTGGCAATCCTGTATGCTGAATGTTGGGTTTGTATTTTTATCTTCTTTGTTGTTCGGATGAGGCGTCCTGCACAGGGTGATGCCCGATCTTGTATATAAGTGGTTGCCTTTGTTGGGCACTATTTGATACTCCATAGGGTTAGGAGTTCTTTGGTAGTTTAGGGTCTTGGAGTCAGCGCTCCCACTCCAAATGCTCAGGACTTGATTTTGGGCCAGGAACAGAGATTCCACAGGTGGTTTGTTGGGCATTAAATGGGATTAAAATAAATACTCAAAAACAAGAAACAAAAGACACCCCCAGACAAACGGCAATTACAAAATCAGGCAGTAACTAAAATAATGAAATATACATGCATATATATATATATATCCATAAGTAAAAATCAAAACAGTTGAAAAATGAACAAATAAAGTATAATAGATTAGATTGACCTGATGAACAAAGGAAACAAAAAATGACAACCACAGGTTAAGAACAAAACTAACTAAATCAGAGACTGGAAAACAAAACTAAAACAAAGTGACAACTTGTTTTAGTTGCAAAAAAAGCAAAGAAAACATGACAAACTAACAAATACAGTGAAAAAAAAGAAAGAAAAGAAAGAATAGAAATGCAGAGTTAAATAGACATAGATAAAGAATATTTATATATATTAAAGATTTACTGAAAGGGAAAAAAGTCAGTGGGAAAAGCACACAAAGGAATAAATGTGGAAAATTCTCAATAACTTAAATTTTTTTTAATTAAAAAAAGAGAAAAAAGGAAAATAAATATGAAAGAAAGCACCATAGAAATATAAAAAGGTCAAAGTAGAGGCAGTAGTTTATAAAAGAAATAAAAACTAATTGAAAAAGATTTTCTCCAAAGCTTAAATAGATCTCCATTCCTTCCTCTAGCTTTGTTTGTACGAATGCTTCCTAAGGCCCACTTGACTTTGCATCCAAAGATGTCTGGCTCTAGGTGAGTGATCATAACATCATGTTTATCTGGGTTATGATGAGCATTTTTGTAGTTATTCTGGGTATTCTTAACCGCTCTTCTTAAAATCTTCTGCTTCTGTTAGGTCTATATAGTTTCTGTCCTTTATTGTGTCCATCTTTGCATGAAATGTTCCCTTGGTATCTCTAACTTTTTTGAAGATTTCTCTAATCTTTCTGTTCTATTGTTTTCCTCTATTTCTTTGCATTGATCACTGAGGAAGGCTTTCTTACCTCTCTATGCTATTCTTTGGAACTCTGAATTCAGATTGGTATAACTTTCCTTTTCTTCTTTACCTTCTCTTCTTTTCTCAGCTATTTGTAAGGCCTCCTAAGGAAGGAGGAGGATCATCTGTTTGGATCATCAAAAAAGCAAAGGAATTCCAGAAAAACATCTACTTTTGCTTTATTGAGTATACCAAAGCCTTTGATTGTGTAGATCACAGTAAACTGTGGAAAATTCTTAAATAGATGGAAATACCAGATCACCTTACCTACCTCCTGAAAAATCTCTATTCAGGTCAAGAAGCAACAGTTAGAACTGGACATGGATCAACAGACTGGTTGTAAATAAGGAAAGAAATATGTCAAGTTTGTATATTGTCACCCTTCTAATTTAAATTGCATGCAGAGCATATCATGTGAAATGCCAGGCTGGATGAAGCCCAAGCTGGAATCAAGATTGCCAGGAGAAAAATCAATAACCTCAGATATGCAGATAACACCACCCTTGTGGCAGAAAACGAAGAGGAACTAAAAAGGCTCTTGTTGAAAGTGAAAGAGGGGAGTGAAAAAGTTGGCTTAAAACTCAACATTCAGAAAACAAAGATCATGGCTTGTGGTCCCATCACTTCATGGCAAATAGATGTGGAAACAGTGGAAACAGTGTCAGACTTTAATTTTGGGGGCTCCAAAGTCACTGAAGATGATCACTGCAGCCATGAAATAAATTAAAAGATGTCTGCTCCTTGGAAGCAAAGCTATGACCAAACTGGAAAGCATATTAAAAAGCAAACATTACTTTTCCAACAAAGGTCCATCTAGTCAAAGCTATGGTTTTTCCAGTGGTCATGTACGGATGTAAGAGTTGGACTATAAAGAAATCTGAGTGCTGAAGAATTCAACCTTTTGAACCGTGGTGTTGGAGAAAACTCTTTAGAGCCTCTTGGAGTGCAAGGAGATCCAATCCTAAAGGAAATCAGTCCTGAATATTCATTGGAAGGATTGATGTTGAAGCTGAAACTCCAATACTTTGGCCACCTAATGTGAAGAACTAACCCATTTTAAAAGACCCTGATGCTGGGAAAGATTGAAAGCAGGAGGAGAAGGGGGCAACAGAGGATGAAATAATTGGATGGCATCACTGACTCAATGGACATGAGATTGAGTAAACTCTGGGAGTTGGTGATGGACAGGGAGGCCTGGTGTACTGCAGTCCATGAGATCACGAAGAGTCAGACACGACTGAGTGACTGAACTGAACTGAATTGAAAATGCCTGAATATGTGAATTCAAAAGCAGATTGCTGCAGTCTCATTGCCTTCTCAAACACTATGAGTAATATTTTCACTGGTGGTATAATTTTCTGAAATAAGGTAAAACACAAACTTTCTTTAAAATTCAGAAATTTATGTGTATAATATATCATCATATTTAGTTTTGAAAATTTTGCTTGTAGATAGGTTATTATCTATTAATTACATTTCACAATTTTAAAGCAGAAATAAAAAGTAATTATTATTAAAAGAGAACATTAAGTTTAATAGTAATAAGTGCTAGTGTAGAGAATTTTTAATAAAAAAGAGAACATTAAGTCCAATTGGATGGATCAGTGGTCTAGAAATAAAAACAAATTTAGTGAGAATGTTGAATCAACTTGGTAGCAGATAAAAAATCATCTTGGCAATTCACTGTTAAAAGTAGGAATTTTTTTGTCTGTAACTCAAAGGATTTCTGGACAACAATTTATGGCTCCTCCTAGTATATTCATCATAAACTTATACCTTTTAAGTTATTGATTCACTGTAATCATTGCCATTATAACCTCTACTATTGTTCTTTACTGTCTTTCTCTACTAATTTTTAATCAGTCAAGCTCTACTTCATTTTACAATATTCTTCTTACATTCTTTCTTTCCATGCCAACCAGATAATTTAATAATCCATATTAAAAAACAAAACAAAACAAGAATACATAACATTGTCCTTAAGAAATTCTGGATTATTTCTAAAGTACGCCAGACACAGACTGGGCATTAAATTTAGACTGTCCTTAGATGAAAACATAACAATGCTCATAATCACAATAAGATTGGTTTGATACTGTCATGTATACTTTTTACTTTAATGTATGCATTGCTTTTCCTTCCATTTTTATTTTATGATTTTTGACAGTTTATCAATATTGCTGTCTGAAGATAGTATCCAGGATCTAGAAGTGAAGCCATGTGAGTATGTTGTGATAGTAAAATAATCCTATAAGCATTACCAAATTAAGAAATTATAACCTCCACAATAGTGACCACAGCATAATGAAGATGTATACAGTATCTGATATTAGCAGCAGCAAAAAGACAGTTAGGAAGGAGAAATGAAAGACACTCCAAGAGAAGACAATGTGGTACTTAATGCAAAGTATCACTGCAGATGGTGATTGCAGCCATGAAATTAAAAGACGCTTACTCCTTGGAAGGAGGTTATGACCAACCTAGATAGCATATTAAAAAGCAAAGACATTACTTTGCCAACAAAGGTCTGTCTAGTCAAGGCTATGGTTTTTCCAGTAGTTATGTGTGGATGTGAGAGTTGGGCTGTGAAGAAAGCTGAGTGCCGAAAAATTGATGCTTTTGAACTGTGGTGTTGGAGAAGACTCTTGAGAGTCCCTTGGACTGCAGGGAGATCCAACCAGTCCATCCTAAAGGAGATCAGTCCTGGGTGTTTATTGGAAGGACTGATGCTGAAGCTGAAACTCCAATACTTTGACCACCTAACGTGAAGAGTGGACTCATTGGAAAAGACCCTGATGCTGGGAGGGATTGGGGGGCAGGAGGAGAAGGGGATGACAGAGGATGAGATGGCTGGATGGTATTACCGACTCGATGGACATGTGTTTGAGTGGACTCTGGGAGTTGATGATGGACAGGGAGGCCTAGCGTGCTGCGATTCATGGGATTGCAAAGAGTCAGACATGACTGAGCAACTGAACTGAACTGAACTAAATGCAAAGGAAATTGCTCTTATACTGTGATGACTCCAGTGGTTTTTACCTAATCAATAGTGCTGAGTATTGGAAACTCTGGGGCATTTGTAAAAAAACTTTCTAGTTTTCAGAACCACATAATGTTGATGTCAGTTCAATTTGGTCACTCAGTCATGTCCGACTCTTTGCGACCCCATGAATCGCAGCACGCCAGGCCTCCCTGTGCATCACCAACTCCCAGAGTCCACTCAAACTCATGTCCATCGAGTCAGTAATACCATCCAGCCATCTCATCCTCTGTCGTCCCCTTTTCCTCCTGCCCCCAATCCCTCCCAGCATCAGGGTCTTTTCCAATGAGTCAACTCTTCGCATGAGGTGGTCAAAGTATTGGAGTTTCAGCTTCAGCATCAGTCCTTCCAATGAACACCCAGGACTGATCTCCTTTAGGATGGACTGGTTGGATTTTCTTGCAATCCAAGGAACTCTCAAGAGTCTTCTCCAACACCACAGTTCAAAAGCATCAATTTTTCGGCACTTAGCTTTCTTCACAGTCCAACTCTCACATCCATACATGACCACTGGAAAAACCATAGCCTTGACTAGACAGACCTTTGTTGGCAATGTAATGTCTCTGCTCTTTAGTATGCTATCTAGGTTGGTCATAACTTTCCTTCCAAGGAGTAAGCATCTTTTAATTTCATGCCTGCACTCACCATCTGCAGTGATTTTGGAGCCCCAAAACATAAAGTCTGACACTGTTTCCACTGTTTCCCCATCTATTTGCCATGAAGTGATGGGACCAGATGCCATGATCTTAGTTTTCTGAATGTTGAGCTTTAAGCCAGCTTTTCCACTCTCTTCTTTCAGTTTTATCAAGGGGCTCCTCAGTTCCTCTTCACTTTCTGCCATAAGGGTGGTGTCATCTGCATTTCTGAGGTTATTGATATTTCTCTCGGCAATCCTGATTCCAGCTTGTGCTTCTTCCAGCCCAGCGTTTCTCATGATGTACTCTGCATATATGTTAAATAAGCAGGGTGACAATATATAGCCTTGATGTACTCCTTTTCCTATTTGGAACCAGTCTGTTGTTCCATGTCCAGTTCTAACTATTGTTTCCTGACCTGCATATAGGTTTCTCAAGAGGCAGGTCAGATGGTCTGGTATTCCCATTTCTTTCAGAATTCTCCACAGTTTATTGTGATCCACAAAGGCTTTGGCATAGTCAATAAAGCAGAAGTAGATGTTTTTCTGGAACTCTCTTGCTTTTTTGATGATCCACCGGATGTTGGCAATTTGATCTCTGGTTCCTCTACCTTTTTTAAATCCAACTTGAACATCTGGAAGTTCATGGTTCATGTATTGCTGAAGCCTGGCTTGGAGAATTTTATGCATTACTTTACTGGCGTGTGAGATGAGTGTCATTGTGCGATAGTTTGAGTATTCTTTGGGATTGCCTTTCCTTGGGATTGGAATGAAAACTGACCTTTTCCAGTCCTGTGGCCACTGCTGAGTTTTGCAAATTTGATGGCATATTGAGTGCAGCACTACCACAGCATCGTCTTTCAGAATTTGAAATAGCTCACCTGGAATTCCATCACCTCTTCTAGCTTTGTTCATAGTGATGCTTTCTAAGGCCCACTTGACATTACATTTCAGGATGTCTGGCTCTAGGTGAGTGATCACACCATCGTAATTATCTGGGTCATGAAGATCATCTTTGTACAGTTCTTCTGTGTATTCTTGCCACCTCTTCTTAATATCTTCTGCTTCTGTTAGGTTCATAGCATTTCTGCCCTTTATCAAACCCATCTTTGCATGAAATTTTCCCTTGGTATCTCTAATTTTCTTGAAGAGATCTCTAGTCTTTCCCATTCTGTTGTTTTTCTCTATTTCTTGGCATTGATCACTGAGGAAGGCTTTATTATCTCTCCTTGCTATTCTTTGGAACTCTGCATTCAAAGGGGAATATCTTTCCTTTTCTCCTTTGCTTTTCGCTTCTCTTCTTTTCACAGCTATTTGTAAGGCCTCCTCAGACAAGCATTTTGCCCTTTTGCATTTCTTTTCCGTGGGGATGGTCTTCATCCCTGTCTCCTGTACAATGTCATGAACCTCCATCTATGGTTCTTCAACCACTCTGTCTATCAGATCTGATTCCTTAAATCTATTTCTCACGTCCACTGTATAGTCATAAGGGATTTGATTTAGGTCATACCTGAGTGGTCTAGTGGTTTTCCCTACTTTCTTCAATTTAAGTCTGAATTTGGCAATAAGGAGTTCATGATCTGAGCCACAGTCAGCTCCCTGTCTTGTTTTTGCTGACTGTATAGAGCTTCTCTGTCTTTGGCTGCAAAGAATATAATCAATCTGATTTTGGTGTTGACCATCTGATGATGTCCATGTCTTCTCCTGTGTTGTTGGAAGAGGGTGTTTGCTATGACCAGTGTGTTCTCTTGGGAAAACTCTATTAGCCTTTGCTCTGCTTTATTCTGTACTCCAAGGCCAAATTTGCCTGTTACTCTAGGTGTTTCTTGACTTCCTACTTTTGCATTCCAGTCCCCTATAATGAAAAGGACATCTTTTTTGGGTGTTAGTTCTAAAAGATCTTGTAGGTCTTCATAGAACCATTCAACTTCAGCCTCTTCAGCATTACTGGTTGGGGCATAGGCTTGGATTACCATAATATTGAATAGTTTGCCTTGGAAATGAACATAAATCATTCTGTTTTTTTTTTGAGATTGCATCTAAGTACTGCATTTCGGACTCTTTTGTTGACCATGATGGCTATCCATTTATTCTAAGGGATTCCTGCCCACAGTAGTAGATATTAAGGTCATCTGAGTTAAATTCACCCATTCCAGTCCATTTTAGTTCCCTGATTCCTAGAATGTCAACATTCACTCTTGCCATCTCCTGTTTGACCACTTCCAGTTTGCCTTGATTCATGGACCTAACATTCCAGGTTCCTATGCAATATTGCTCTTTACAGTATTGGACCTTGCTTCTATCACCAGTCACATCCACAACTGGGTATTGTTTTTGCTTTCGCGCCACCCCTTCATTCTTTCTGGAGTTATTTCTCCACCGATCTCCAGTATTATATTGGGCACCTACCGATCTGGGGAGTTCCTCTTTCAGTATCCTATCATTTTGCCTTTTCATACTGTTCATGGGGTTCACAAGGCAAGAATACTGAAGTGGTTTGCCATTCCCTTCTCCAGTGGACCACATTCTATCGGACCTCTCCACATGACCCGTCCATCTTAGGTGGCCCCACATGGCATGGCTTAGTTTCATTGAGTTAGACACGACTGTGGTCCTGTGATCAGATTGGCTAGTTTCTGTGATTATGGTTTCAGTCTGTCTGCCCTCTGATACTCTCTCGCAACACCTACCATCTTACTTGGGTTTCTCTTACCTTGGACGTGCGGTGTCTCTTTATGGCTGCTCCAGCAAAGCGCAGGCACTGTTTCTTACCTTGGAGGAGGGGGATCTCCTCACGGCCGCCCGTCCTGACCTTGAACATGGAGTAGCTCCTCTCGGCCCTCCTGCGACCTCACAGCCACCACTCCTTGGACGTGGGAAATAATGTTGATTTATTTATTTATTTTTTTTTTTAAATTTTTTTATTAGTTGGAGGCTAATTACTTCACAACATTTCAGTGGGTTTTGTCATACATTGATTGATATGAATCAGCCATAGATTTACACAATTCAAACCTATAAAACTTACACTCTATATTCAAAAGCAGAAAAATCAAATCCATCCCCTATTACACACCATTGACTTCCCAAGGTGATAAAACCTCATATTATTTTTGCTTCTAGGTTACTTTTCCTTGCCTGCAGCTCTTTTGAATGATAAAACTATTTCCTTACTTAACCACCCTATGCTTCTGCATGTACTAACAAGTCATCAGGTTTTATTTTCTTTCAATTATCTTTGTAGCCAATGTGGTATTCATGAAACTTTGTGTGAGTTCTTCATATCTACCCTTATTTGTGAAGCTGGGCCCAGAATTAGTCTCAGCAGTTAATTATATCATAATTTACTGAAACCCTATTTCAGCCTCCAGAGCAATTATTATAAAGTCTCCTCAGACTCTGATTCTATCCCTTCATTTTACAGTTTCAGCAAGTGAGCTAACTTCTTTTGTAAATAAATAAATACACACAAAACAACAAAATGCACCTAAAAAATTCATATAGCCTTAAGTGTAGTTTTCCTGTCTTTACCATCCTCATCTCCAACTCAGTAAAGGAACTCCCTTACCCTGTTCCAAGGTAAAATACTCTGTCTGCTCAATCTTAAATGTTAAAATTGCAATCTTACATTTATTCATTGCTATCTCTTATAAAAGTGTCCTCTGAGTCATTCTCATCTTATTTATTCAATTTCTGTCTTCTAAATTTCTCTTACTTCTCAGTCTTTTTCCTCTTACAAACACACTCAAAATCTTTACGCCTCTCCATTCTTTCCCTTTGGTCTGTTCAATTTACCGTCCTGACACTATAATTTCCATCATTACTGATTTTTAAAGAAAACAACATGTCATTGTCTCCGTTTAGTCTCTTCAATCTTCTAAAATTTTGTTTTTGTTCTTAACAATTGAAATAAAGTTACTCTAATAAAGTCTCCCCTTGCTTAACAGTTTTATTCACTAATTCATTCTTAATGTCTCATTTTAATGTCTCATACTTACTAGATGCTCTATAAAACTCTCCTGTATGATCAAGAATAAAATTACTTTTAGAATTCTTGTCTAACAACTCAAAGGCCTCAAAAATAAATCTCAAACATGTTTTTAATTTCATCTCTTGTTATTTCAAATCATCTCATTTATTTCCATCAAATTGTGCATACTCTGTATATGTGTCTTCATTGATCTGTTTCTGTTCCTGGAAGAAATTCCTCTTCCCTTCTGCCCATTAAATAATACACAAAGACATTAGAAAACAGTGGTTAAGAGCTTGACATAGGATGTCAGGTAATCTGAATTCAAAGTTTACTGCATTACATACCATCTACATTAACTATTGCTCTTACTTACTTATTTTTCAAAGATCATTTAAAATATCTTCCTTCATAATTACCACTGAAGGAGAAAGGAATACTTTACTCTTTACCCCATCCAGTATTTCAGAATATTTTGTCCTCTTAGGTTTTCATTAAATTGAAAGTTCCTTGGGATTGGGACTACGCTACATAGATCTTTGTCTTTTCCCCCTCTCCCATGATGTCAAGGACAAAGCTTTCTATTTTTTTAAATTATTTGTTTATTTATGCATGTATTTGTGTTTGTGCTGGGTCTTCCTTGCTATGCATGGACTTTCTCTGTGGTGAGAACTACTCTTTGTTGCAGGATACGGTTTCTTGTTGCAGTGGCTTCCCTCGTTGTGGTGCACAGGCTCTAGAGGTGTTTCGGTTTCAGTAGCTGCAGCATGCGGGATCAGTAGTTACAACATGAGGCTCTAGGGTGAGTTGGCTTCTGCAGTTAAGGTACAGTGGGCTCAGTAGCTTTGGCACATGGGCTTTAGTTGCTCTATGGCATGTGGAATCCCTCCCTGACAGGGATCATCCCCTACGTTGGCAGGCAGATTCTTTTTCCACTGTACTACCAGGAAAGTCCACAACATTTTCTTTTGATAGTCACCAAAGTCTTCCCTAAAGCACATCATCTTAGTCTCATCTGGATACTAGCCCAGCAGATGGAAGCTGAAAAAAAGATCAGGGGCTAGAGGTTGATATCAAAGTAGTGAAAGTGTTAGTCACTCAGTTGTGTCCAACTCTTTGCAACCCCATGAACTCTAGCCTGCCAGGTTCCTTTGTTCATGAAACACTGCAGATAAGAATATTTAAGTGAGTAGCTGTTCCCTTCTCCAGGGGATCTTCCTGACCCAGCAATCCAACCCAAGTCTCTTGAATTACTGGCAGTCTCCTGCATTACAGGTGGATTCTTTACCATCTAAGTCACCAGGGAAGCTGGTAGAGGTTGATATGGCTCCTTTCAATTCTAGAGAAGAATAGAGAAAAACTGTAAGCCATGATCTGGATCAAATATGATACTTTAAGAAAGTATCATTTGCTCTTCAAATGCATACTGTGATTGGTTGATTAGATGAAATAAAGTATATACCTACCTCAAGTAGGGGGAAAGGGGGTTAGAGGAAACTCTTACTGAATGATACAATCAGTGTATGAGGAAATTCTAAAAGTTCAAGTCACCTGGTCTAAGAGGTTAATTAGAAATCAGAATACAACAGAAACAGAGTAGGGAACCTAACATCTAGTTGCCAAATTCATGGCTTATATTGAGTAATAAGAGTTAAGAAACTAAGGCAAAAATGAATGAAGAGCCAGAGAGGTTGCTGAGTGAGGAGTTTTGATAAAAGCAAAAAACAGATTTGTGGACTGAACAATTAGACCATTTCATGATGCATAGTCATATATAATAATAGCAACAACAGTGATGGTTGTTATTATCCTGGCAGTCTGGATTACAATAGTGGATAAGAGTTGGGAGGCTGATAAGGGAGATGCAGTTTACTTGAGATATGAACCAAAAATGCAAGCATTCAGTCCAAACAAGAAGTTAATATGAAAGCCTTTGGGGCATAAAATAAAAAGACCAAGAAGGGCAACCAGATGAAAACAAAGACCAAACTTTCTAAGTTAAGCCTCAGAAGCCAAA
The DNA here is from genome assembly GCF_019320065.1 of Cervus canadensis. Classification (NCBI taxonomy): domain Eukaryota; kingdom Metazoa; phylum Chordata; class Mammalia; order Artiodactyla; family Cervidae; genus Cervus; species Cervus canadensis. Next base: position 2,859,497 of record NC_057396.1, read on the forward strand.
CCTAGAGAAATATCCCAAGGCAAAGAAAACATATCTGTCTTAATATTGTATGTGATTCTTATGACTATTGCTTGGGGTGTGTCCAGGAATTGACTGTGTATCTAAGATTAAATATATCCAGAAAGATTCCAGATTTTGTAAGAATTTCTACCTTCAATAGAAATAGATTCTAGTTTCTAAGGGCTTCCCTGATAGCTCAGTCTTAAATAATTCTCCTGCAATGCAGGAGACCTGGTTTTGATCCCTGGGTCGGGAAGATTCCATGGAGGAGAAAACGAAACCCACTCCAGAATTCTTGCCTGGAGAATCCCATGGACAGAGAAACATTGCAGATTATAAGCCATGGGATTGCAAGAGTCAGGTACAACTTAGCAATTAAACTACCACCTTATCCTAGGATTCACTTTGGCTTCCGGAGAGTTCTGGAATCCTGGGTCATGTTCTTATTTGAATCTAATATTTAATCTTGGGAAGCATCATCCTCATAATAAGGAAATGTAGAATCAATGTATGCAACAAATAGCTTCAAGAAAGGGGGATGCGTGTAGAGACTGAAAATCGGTATAGAGGAGAATTGTTACCCTAATTTGAATAGTGTCAAGAGAAGACAGAAACAGTAAGGACCCAGCAGAAACTGAAGAGATTAAGAAGAGGTGGCAAGAATACACAGAACTGTACAAAAACGGTCTTAAAGATACAGATAACCATGAAGGTGTGGTCACTCACCTAGAGCCAGACATTTCTAGAGTGTGAAGTCAAGTGGGCCTTAGGAAGCATTACTATGAACAACTAGTGGAGGTGATGGAATTCCAGCTGAGCTATTTCAAATCCTAAAATGTGATGCTGTTAAAGTGCTGCACTCAATATGCCAGCAAATTTGGAAAACTCAACAGTAGCCACAGGATTGGAAAAGGTCAGTTTTCATTCCAATTTCAAAGAAAGGCAATGCCAAAGAATGTTCAAACCACCACACAATTGTGCTCATTTCACATACTAGCAAGGTAATGCTCAAAATCCTTCAAGCAAGGCTTCAACAATATGTGAACCAAGAAATAGAAGCTGCATTTAGAAAAGGTCAAGGAATCAGTGATCAAATTGCCAAAATCAGTGGGATCATAGGAAAAGCAAAAGAACTCCAGAAAAACATCTACTTCTGCTTCATTGACTACCCTAAACCTTTTGACTGTGTGGTCACAACAAACTGGGAAATTCTTAAAAGAGATGAGACTATGAGACCACCTTACCCGCCTCTTGAGAAACCTATATGTAGGTCAAGAAGCAACAGTTAGAACCAGACATGGTACTATGGATTGGTTCAAAATTGGGAAACGAGTATGTCAAGGCTGTATATCATCATGCTGTTTATTTAACTTATATAGAGAGTACATCATGTGAAATGCCAGGCTGGAATCATGAGCTGGAATCAAGATTGGCAGCAGAAATATCAACAACCTCAGATATGCAGGTGACACCACCCTGATGGAAAAAAGTGAAGAGGAACTAAAGAGCCCTTGTTGAAGGTCAAAGTAGAGAGTGAAAAGACTGGCTTAAAGCTCAATATTTGAAAAAGTAAAATTATGGCATCCAGTCCCATGATTTCATGGCAATTAGATGGGGTAAACATGGAATCAATGACAAACTATATTTTCTTGGGCTCTAAAATCACTGCAGATGGTGACTGCTGCCATGAAACTAAAAGACACTTGCTCCTTACTTAGCGACTAAATTACCAACACCACCTTGGAAGAAAAGGTATGACAAACCTAGACAGCATATTAAAAAGCAGACATCGCTTTGCTGACAAAGGTCCATCTAGTTAAAGCTATGGTTTTTCCAGTAGTCATGTATGGATGTGAAAATTGAACCACAAAGAAGACTGAGGGCTAGAAAATTTATGCTTTCAAGCTGTGGTGCTGGAGAACACTATTGAAAGTCCCTTGGACAGTAAGAGAACAAACCAGTCCACCCCAAAGGAAACCAACCCTGAATATTCATTGGAAGTACTGATACTGAAGCACCAATACTTTGGCCACCTGATGCAAAGAGCCAATTCATTGGAAAAGACCCTGATTCTGGGCAAGATTGAGGCCCTGAGGAGTAGCGGGCAGCAGAGGATGAAATGGTTGGATGGCATGGGTTTGAGAAAGTGGGCGTTGGTTTGAGCAAACTCTGGGAAATAATGAAGGATGGGGAAGCCTGGCATGCTGCAGTTCATGTGATGGCAAAGAATAGACACAACTGAGTGACTGAACAACAACAACAGCGAGAAGATATTGCTGGAAAGAATAGGACCACAGCAAAAGAAGTGGTTTGATTTGAGAGAAGGAGTCTAGCATGGCAAATAGAAACTGGGACTTAGAGGGAATAAACTGAGTCTCTGAGGTGAGTCATTTCATTGTGTTGCTGGAGGTAAGTCCTGCATCATTACAACTGTCAAGCAGGTAGTGTTGACAGACAAGAGTTCTGGCTCTATGAGCCATACTGGACTTTGAATCCTGGCTCTGCCACATTTGACTGTTACATAAAAGGAGTTAGGAAGTATGATTTTGGAGAAATGAGTGGGAGTGGGGGTAATGGATGGTATATATTACTTATGTAATACTTGAGGGTCAAGACCCCTGACCTTGGACCTCTCTTAACCATGCCAACTCAACAGAAGAAGAGTTCTTTGCATTCTTGAGGTGACTGTCATTTTCTGAGCACTTAGGAATATTATCAGATTTACGGTGTATCTGAGGTCAGAGGTAGCTGTGCAAGCATTCTGATTACTCATGCCAGAGAGCTCATTTTCTCCACAGCCTCCATGTTGATACATGTAATATGATCATCTTACTCAAGTAGTTAAGTTAAAACAGAAGCTCTCATCAGGTGCCATTGAGCAAGTGCTCACACACATTAGAAAAATGCACATACCTTATAGTTATATCTGATTTTGAAACCTTATTTCCAAGGCTCAGTGATCTTGGGCAAATCAATGGCTCTCTAAATTCCAACTTCTTTATCTGCATAATATTTATTGTTGTTGTTCAGTCACTAAGTCATGTACAACTCTTTGTGACCCATGGACTGCAGCATGCCAGGCCCCTCTGTTTTTCACTATCTCCTGGAGTTTGCTCAAATTCATATCTATCAAGTCTGTGATGACATCTAACCATTTCATCCTCTGCCAGCCCTTTTTCCTTTTGCTTTCGACCTTGCCCAGCACTTGGGCCTTTTCCAATGAGTCAGCTCTTTGTATCAGTTGGCCAAATTATCGGCACTTCAGCTTCAGCATCAGTCATTCCAATGAACATTCGGGGTTGATTTCCTTGAGGATTGACTGGATTGATCTCCTTACCATCCAAGAGACTCTCAGGAGTCTTCTCCAGCACCTCAATTTGAAAGCATCAATTCTTTGGCCCTCAGCCTTTGTTATGGTCCAATTCTCACATCCCTACATACTAATACCTGTCTCATAGGGTGATTGTGAGGGCTAAGAGATATAAAATTCCCATCCAGAGGAAAGCATTTAAAATGTCCCTCTTCCCTATCCCTTCAGACAGAGTCGTCAATCACCATAAAGGACTTCCTGCCAAAAATAGTCCTTTCTACTGACCTGAAATTCTAAAGACAGAAAACTCTGGAGGGAAGACAATACATTAAATCATACCATTTGTTGACACCTTAGTCAGAATGAGTTTCTCCAAACTTTTTTGATATGACAAATAATGTGAAAGTACCTCCCTATAAAATAAAACATATGTGTGTTTTGATGGAAGGAACAGTAGACATTTGGATTGGCCTTTAGCACAACAGAGAGGATCTAGCAAAAGGACAAATAAAGGGACAATCAACTTAGGAGAAGAGAAATATGAGACAGTCAGAGATCATTTGCCTGCTAAGTGAGGGCACAAGAAAGGGTCTTAAGAATAACAGCAGATTAAACACTTATGTGTGTTTATTCGTTAGATCTCTCCTGATAGAACTAAGCTCCAGGAGGTATTACATTTGCTTTATTCATCTCTATGTCTCTCATCTACCACAGGTTGGCACATAGTACATACTTAATAAATATTTACTGAATGAATAAATAAATAAACAACAAATTTCTAGTCATTAGGCACTAATAAGTGCCTAACTCTATGTTAACTTATATATCTTTAGTCCCATTTAATCCTTATGCATGCTTAGTCACTTCAGTCTTGTGCAACTTTGCGATCCCATGGACCATGGCCTGTTAGGCCCCTCTGTCCATTGGATCCTCCAGGCAAGAATACTGGAGTGGGTTGCCTTTTCCTTCTCCATTAATGCTTATATCTGCTCTTTAATGTAGATGTTGTCTATGTTTACAAATAAATGCACTGAGCCCACAGAATTTTAAGAATTTTCACCAAGGTCACATAGCTGATAAGCAAATAAATAAAGATTTAAACCCAGGTCTATTCAGCTCTAATCCATCCTTTTCCTGTTATACTTTACCAGACAAAAATATTTCAGCTCTGTGCATTCATAGTAAATACTATGCTCACATCCTACACTGCTCAAATCCCTCAGAATTCACCTCAAAATGAAGAAGTTTTCTTACTGCTATTACTTAAGGCCTATTTTTATTTCTTGGCCAAGGCAGCATGCTTGGCCTATATGCAGAGTAGGCCGGAAGGGCCAGAAAATTAATTAAGTCCTTGCAAGCAGCCATCAAATCACTGACAGATGGGAAGTTGGAGAAACTTTTTCACCCCTTTTCACCCTTTAGTTGGGTAACTCTGATGCATATTCTGTAATGCTGCCTATGAATCCCCAGTGGGATTGAACCTAGGTGCTTATAGGAGCACGTACAAAAGAACACATGCTTTTCTGATTTTGTCCCCTTATCTGATGCTCTAGCCCACTCCCCTTCTTGTACTTACTAAAATCACCTCTCAAGCTTATTGTTTCCAAACTTTTATTCAGAGAAACCTCAGGAAAGCTATTCTTCCAAACAGTTCCATCACCCAACTCAGGGGTTCCAAGGACTTCTCCTGGTCTTACTTCTGTAACAGGCTCTTCGGGGATAGCTGAGCTTAGGGCATTCACAGTCCAAAATGTGAAATAAGGTTAACAGGCATACACCACTCTACATGTCCCTTCTGGATATGCCCATCTCTTCATTGTCTCAGTCTGAATATCCCATTTACATGTGGAGAGCTCTTTGATGCTTCAGGTATTTTTCAGGACCTATCCATTCTTAGGATGCAACAATGGTATTCAGTTAAAGGCAAAAGTATGGTTGCGGCTTGAGGATTTTGTGCATATATTCTATTTGGTAACAGTAAATAGGCTGGCAGAATATTTCTAAGAAGTGAACTGCTGTTGAATACTATCTGACAACACCTGGAATTTATAATGATATCTTAAAAATGCACTCTATCAATTCCTCTCACTGATACATTTCACCACAAAATATGCTACTTTTATTCACATATACAGCATTATTGAGGTTTCCTGAATGAGGTTTCAGGTTCATTAACGTCCATCTTTCTTGAACTTTGTTATTGATCCCTAAGTAAGTTATTTCACCTTTGAGCAGAGCTTATAGATCAGTCTGAGATAATAAACTAAGGAATACAACTTAGGGCATATTCAGTTTAATTTTCCTTTAATGTTTGGAAAATTCAACCATACCCTATGAGTTTTGTTTTATGAGTAGTCTGTATGTTTTCCCAAAGAAAAAATTTTAAGCAAATTTGTTGACTGCCAAGCAACAATAAAAGAGATTATATAAAGTTCAGATTAATTTGGAAAGGATTTTAACTTGATAGAGAGAAAATAGATGTACATTATGGGCCTGGGAGTAACACAGGACAAGAATGCTTAATCAAGATTCAGTAGCTGACTTGAGTTCCAGGAGAGTGGCCTTGCCCACACCCAATTTCTAGGACCCTTCAGCTCCAGTCTCAGAGAAGGCACTAAAGTATTTGTTAAACTAACTAATGAAGAATGAGAAAACATGTTTTTTTTATTGAAAATCGTTGACCCATTCTCAAGGTGTTCAAGGTTCAAAGGAAATTCACTGTTAATGTCAGACTACTTAAATTTCATTTCTGAAAAGGTTTCAGGAAGAAACACATTACCACCAATTTTAGCACAAGATTTTCATAGGGAAAAGTAGCGATACAGGGTCCAATTGACTTTAAATGAGGCCTGAACACCTGAAACATTGAAAAGAAGATCCTCTATAAAATTAAATTCATTAAACTCAGGTCTCACCTTTTTTGCCCCGTTTTTGTGTTTTGTTTCCCATTCATTTCTATCAGACTTTTAACCTTGACTTGTCCACTAGTCATTGGAATGGAGTCATCCGGATTTTCAATACCCACTAATGCAACAAAGTGCACCTTAAACCACAAACATAATACTCCAGCAAAAGAAATTGTATTAACTAATGAGATAAAGAAAATGGTCTATACCAGGGCATTTTGTTTCAATGGCAGACTCAAAATTGTTTAAGATTTTGTGTTCCTTTGATGCATAAATATTCAGTTTATGCATAGTGAGTTTACCAAGTCTACAGTAATTAGTTTCATAAGAATAAAATACTACATCACTAACAAGTTCCAATTTATATCATTATTATTGTCATCATCATCATTTCTATTATATTTTTTCTGTTATTTGATATAGTTGTCCACAATTATTTTGAGTTTCTCCATACTTTAAACAGTAAATTCAGCCTCTCCACATCTCTCCTGCTTTTGTAAGGCTGTGGAAAAGTTTAAAACCAAACCATCTAAATAAAGGACAGAGAAAAATACTGACATGAGCTCAGTGCTGAGCACATAACACATAATTAACATATAATTTAATTTTAATTGGATTAATTTATTTGAAGTTCTGTCCTCTGGATTTGCATTTTTTATAACTTCTTTGACTTGAAAGATAACAACTCTTAACAACTGCAGCCAAATCATTTATATATTCTTATTTCTCCTGGAAAAATTTGTTCTGACACTCTTATACTTTAGATGGGTCTGCTTTGCAGATATGACTTTTGATCATTTTTTAAAGAAATATCATTTAGAAATAAAGTTTCTCTTGTTTAATCATAAGACCAACATTGTTAGAGCTCATGATTCATGTATAAACACCGGTATAGTCATTTGAATATTTTATACTAGTTGCCCATTATTAATAAGTTATGCAGCATTAAGAATAATTAGGGTACAAAAGCAAAATAGCTTTGCATGCATTATTGGTATCTGATATTTCTTATTATTATTATAAACAACTTGACTGGAGCAAACAATAATGTTGCTTTCATGCTATTTATTTTTATTCTTGTATTTTCTGTTTCATATTATCTCTTTTCAAGACCAAAAACTAATTTTTAAGCAGAGTAATATGTGTTTCTCTGACATATGGATTGATTACCATATGTGATAACAATCAAATGTGATATGTAATTCTTATCTGCTACAATTTCAAATTCATACTGTTCTGTGGAAAATGTATACAGACAAAATATAGACCAATTTAGTGTAAACATTGGTTCACCAATGTTTGTGTTCTAATTCCTGAGTGTTCCCATTTCCTTGCCATGCTCCATATTGCTACTATAAAAATTCAAACTTAATAACAACTCAGGTGAGGAATACAGAAGGAAGAGGAAAAGTAGGAAGCAGCAGGTAAGGATATTTCCAGCTCACATGTAGCTCACCACTGCCACTGTCTACAGCTCCTTGAGGCAGAACTTAAGGATCTTCTAAGGATGTGCAAAGGCAGTAGGTTGCCTTCTGATTCAAACTGGTGACATGCTGGTCAGAAAAATAAGGCTATTATTAACTTATGAATACATAGATTTCTCTATGTCAGTACATAGGTACCAATAATGATAGCCTATTTTTCTACCCAAAGCATCCAATTCTTATCACACTGATCCTAAAATATCCCTGTCACCCATGTCTATTCCATATGCTCAGAGTTAGATGCCTTACTTATGCTGGATGTCCAACTGATACATTGACTTTTTTGTTTTCTTGTCCATATTTCTTGGTATGCAGTAAACCTGAGGCCAAAATCTGTGTCTTTCTCGCAATTGTATTTATAAAACTTTAAAGTCATGGAAGTTCTAAGTTTCTATACTTCTAGAAAGAAGTGAATGTATTTTAAAAATACCATGTGTGTTCCTACATAAATACCTACTAACCTCTGAGGCTGTATAAGGTTATTAAGATGTTATCAAGGAATAATTATTTTCTGTTAAGTAAATATTGTAATAGTTACCATACTAGAAAAATACCAGAATGCTTTAAGGGAAATATGACTAACAAGTTTATCCACTTAAGTAACAACATTTTGTGATAGTCCATTTATATTTGCAAACATGTAAAAACACTTCTTTATAAATATTGTAGTATTGTGCAAACACATAAAAAACTTTATTTAGTTATTGCATATGAAAAAGTTATATTGTATGTTAGTATAGTACTGCATATTCACTAATATTTTATTTAAAACTGTTTCAGGGTATGGAATATTATTTTCTAGGGATTTAAAAGCATTTAACTAGGTCTTTGTTTTTCTGCAACCTCAGATCTCATATGAATTTAGAGTTGAACTCACTGTTCTCTTAAACAGTTATTAGCTCAGCTAAATTGTATTGCAGTGCACAAATGGGCTAGTATGTCCCTCATTTAGTTTGAATTCTGCTTTGACGTAGAATTGCTGATGTCCTGACTATTATTCTGCTGCCAGACTGACTTCAGACTCTAAAATATTTTCCTAATGACAAATTTCTCTTTTAAAAAAGTGTTCTTCTCTTAATCATGTTGTCCCTAAAGCCTTTACACTCTTTCAGAAATTGGTCAGAAATGGTGGAGTCCTGACCTCACTGCTTTAAATTGCCTTGCTATATAGAACCATCGTATTGCATGATGCCCAGGCAAGTGGAAGCTAAGGAAAAAGTGCAGCAGAAATGCTCACCGAAAGCGCTTTCTTTGCACACAGAACCAGGTTGCCATGATTCAGTAAGACTGGGAGTCCAGGTTGTCCATAGCCCAGGTGCTATGAGTCTATCCTGCTGGACTCTCCCAAGCCACAGGTGTCCTTTTAGTATGACGGTGGTGACTTAGTGTACTGTCTTCCAATGTGTCCTTTTTAGTGTCCTCTTACTAATTAACCAGTTCTACAGTTTGGAGAGCTGTTGCTTCAGGCCCACAGAAACAAGAGAGCAGAATTAGAAAACCTCATCTTCCAAGGCTCTACAGGCTCTGACAACTGCTGCTTCCCAGCATCCGTTGCTCTCGTGTCTGCAGGTTCATTGTGCCCCTCCTCTCAGACCTCATATTTCACCTTGCTGACATCACTCTGTTTCAGAGTGTCATACAATGGCTGTTGTATGTTATGTATGTTGTATGTTATGTATGTTATGTATTACAACAATTGCTGTTGTAGAATTTCACTGGAATACTGTACTTAACTCCCATCCAAGCCATCAGTTTGTTTGATTTACTGATGGCTTCTTTGGTTTGATGAGTTCTAAATTCTTCTCAGAGCTTCATGGCCCTAAAGACAGCCAGCCTATTAAGGTCCCATTCTCAAGAGATACTGAATCTAGATTGAATGACTGTAGAAGTTAATAAGATTCATGCCCATAAGGGGAGACTGAAGATGGACTGAGATAAATGAGTGGAACTTTGAACAGTGTCTTAACTCATGAAAGCAGGATATTGTCAGTATCAGCATCTGCTTTCGTTACCTGGGGTTGAACACCAGTGTAACATTATCTTAATTATATGACCCTGGTAAACACATTTGAACTACCTGGGCCTCAGGATCCTTTGTAAAATGAGAGAGATAACAGTATTTATCTCACCTGTCTGAGGTCAGAAGTAAATATGTTTGTGGGTGTCAAATCCTCTGGAGAGTGCTGGTGTGTAGAAACACTACCAAAATGTGCCCGCTGTGATTACCTGAAGATGCTCTGTGCTCCAGCCATCAGCTCTGCACTGAGCACCATTGAGTTAACCCCTGCATAGTTCTCCAGGCCATTGATGCTGACTATATAGAACAAAAACAAATAGAAGACTACCTTACCTAAAGGGATAAATGCAGCATTGACACATACTTAGAAACAAAAAGAAGGACAAACATACAAAAATGGAAAAAACCCTCACATCATGGAAATTATTAGATTATGGTCAACAACTAACTTTAAGTAAACCCAGATATGTCAATGATAATTTAGGGGCAAAGGAGCTGGATTTTCTTGATTTTGAACATATGTTGTCTCGGGGGATGACTGTTTTGATATCAGCATCCCTTAAATTGCCAGACCTTCAGGGAATACTGTCACTTATCCTATACTTATTTCTCAAGTACAGGCACTGGGATTTTGAGGATTTTGTGCATTTTGAGTCACACATTTTTTATTAGAATTATATCCAGTTCCACTTAAATTCTCTCCCTGCATTTGTCCACATGAGTGCATTAGAAAGAGGCTACTCCAGTTATTTCTGGAAGCACAGTCCGTCTCATCCTTCAGGATCCACATCCAGTGCTTCAACTTCATGAATTCCTCCTTGATTTCCCCAAAATCTCCAGCTGATATAACCATTCCCTCAGTTATAATTCCATAGCACTTGACATGTTCATACCTCTGGGTAAATAATAATTTTAACTTTATAAACCACTGATTCATACACTTTCTATAACTGCCTGTCATATGTTATCTGAAGACTGTTATGTGTATGTGCTAGATTCAATTTTAGGTTCTCAAATTTTTAGAAACATGTCTAGAAGCTCATCAAATATTTGTTGAAAACGTGAATTTACCAGACTATATATCCTTTAAATTCTGTACTCCATTTGGGAAAGATTATGCTAATTTTGTCAATGACAGGGTCTTGTGCAAGATAGCACTCAAAGTAGATACTCAATAGACATTTGCTTGGTGAATAAATGGATAGGACATCCACTGACCCTTGGAGATACTTAAATTAGACAAAGTCTCATTTAGATTTAGAGAGAAGGACAAGAAGCAGCTCTGTGACACATCATAACAGGATTTTAAATATCAGGAGGACCAGCTGCAAGCATCCATGTGCAGAAGTCTCAAAACAACCCTGAAACATAAAGAAATGTGTAATAAAAATGTTTCTTTCTTAATTCAACAACATTTTATTTTGCTTTTCTGCTCATTAGGCATTTATCATCTTAATGAACTTTAATTTGTCTGTATATACTACTGAAGTTTTAGATCAAAGTGATTATTCAAAATCATTTTAAATTTTACATGTCTTAAAATGCACCATAAATGCTTATAAGGCAGTGCATCTAATTTATGAGGAAGTGGCTATCTCAGAGAACACATGTGAGATGTTTGCAAGTCAGACCTAATTATGCAAAGCTTTTGATGCTTATTGTGCCTGAGGGCCTTCAATAATTAAAAAGGAATATATGGTATGACAAATTTGACATATATGCACAATAAAACTGCAATTACTATAACACTTAGAAACTGTGTTCTCATTAACTGAATTAATGGGAAACTAAGAATTAAGCATTTTCCCCTCTAGAATCATTGAGTGTTGCATTATAACTTACTACATCAGTAGCCTCCTAACTGGACCACTAATCTTCCACTCTTGACCCTCTACCATCTACATGCCTCATAATAGCAACTTATCTTTTTAAGACATGAAGATCATGTTGATTCCCATTTCATTAGAGTTAAAATTCACACTTTTTACCATGAAAAATAACTAAGAGTGAAAACCTTAACTAAAGTTCATGTTCCATGATTCTCAACCTGGGCTATATATTGGAATCACCTAAGGAGAGTCAAACTATTCTGATGCTTCTCACCTCCTCCCAGATATCTTGATTTAATTGGTCCAAGTTGGAACCCAAGCATGGGCATCTTGTAATGGCTCCCTAACTGATACCAATGTGCAGTCTTTCGAGAACCTCTATTGAGACCCTCTGTGCTAAAAGATATGACCCTCATTTGGTGAAAGAATGAGCAACCTTTGATGGATTATAAGCAATGAATGAAGCAATAGAATTTGAATTAGATTAGAAAATTATCTGTTGTTGTTGTTCGGTCATTCAGTCATGTCCAACTCTTTGCAACCACATGGACTGCAGCACATCAGGCTTCCCTGTCCTTCAACATCTCCAGGAGCTTGCTCAAACTCATGTCCATTAAGTCTGTGATGCCATCCACCCATCTCATCCTCTGTCATCTCCTTCTCCTCTTGCCTTCAATTTTTCCCAACATCAGGGGCTTTTCTAATGAGTTGGCTCTTCACACCAGGTGGTCAAATTATTGGAGCTTAAGCTTCAGCATTAGTCCTTCCAATGAATATTCAGGACTGATTTCCTTTAGGATTACTAGTTTTTTCTCTTTGCAGTCCAAGGGACTCTCAAGAGTCTTCAACACCACAATTTCAAAGCATCAATTCTTCAGAACTTAGCCTTTTTAATGGTTCAACTCTCACATCAATATATGACTACTTGAAAAACAATAGCTTAGACAATACCAACTTTTGTCAGCAAAGTAATGTCTCTTCTTTTAATTATGCAGTCTAGGTTCATCATAGCTTTTCTTCCAAGGAGCAAACATCTTTTAATTTCATAGCTACAGTCATCATCAGCAGTGATTATGTTCAAAATTTATCCTTTTTTGTGTAATTTTTCTTTGCAAACAGAAAGAGAGAGTAGTGTTCATCACTTCCTTTTTTAATTTTTGAGTCATTTTAACTCCTTTTAACAGAAAATAACAACTCAACTAGAACTCATAAGATCGATGAAGTTTAACAAGTGTTTATCAATTACGTCTGCATCCACGTCACTAAGACATCACAGTCTATTGCTAAGTACGATCATTTACTTTTCCATAGCATGTGCTGTCTTTTCACAAAATGTCAGGCATTGTCCTAGATGTAAGGGACATGAACATGAACAATCACAGCTCTGCTTGTCAAGATGTCGCTCTTCATCAGAAAGACAGAAAAATGCAGAGCTAATTCAGTGACAGTGTAAGAATCCATAGGAATAAAGATAAGGAAAACATAATCTGTTGAAGGTAGAGGAGGATCAATCACAGAAGTTTCAAAGAAGAGGTGTCATTTCCCCCAGACCTTAAAAGATGAATGGGGATTAACCAAGCAGAGAAGAGAGGAAGAACACCCTAACTGGGGGCCATGACAGCAGCTGTGGCCTGGAGGAAGCGCGGGAGGGTTGGTCTCCTGAAGACGTATTGGGTAATCCAGCACACTATGTGTGCTGGGAGGGATGGTGCCCATAAAAATAGAAAAGTTATTCACATTATCTCAATCTCTTAGCAGCTTTAATTTCTCACAGTAATTTATTGATATTTACAGGTTTTACCTGGTAATGTTTCAAATCTAGAAATTAAGTTTAAAATTTGAGAGTTAAACTTTGTTACAAAGTAGAATGGCTCAGGGCAACAGTTTTGATGCCAGCCTGCAGCTCCTATTTCTCTATGACTTAGCAGTAAATCCATATGGTGGTACATGTAGATAAAAGTCATTCTCATTGTACACAAGAAGTGCCCAAAATAGCCTGCTCTAATTCATCCTGCATTGGCCTACAATTTCTTTCTAATCTTTGGATTACAAACTATATTTCCTGTGAGTCAACTTTGGCCCAGTGCCTGCTTTTGAAAATAAAGTTTTACTGGAATACAGCCATTCGCATTCATTTGCATGCTGTCTATGGATGTTTTCACACTATAATGATAGAGTTGGGTATCTGTGACAGAGGCCATATGGGCTACAAATCTAAAATATTTACTATCCGGACCTTTATGGGAAAAAGTTGCCAACCACTGATCTAAACTTTGAGTGAGAATTTACTTCTAACAAAGCCTAATTAAAATGAAAACCAGTTAGCTGACAGGGGTAAGGCACTCAGTCATTGTCGCCACCTAACAAGCTAACATACAGTTTTGTTTGGCACGTAAGAGCACAAGGTCTGGAGCCATCCATGTACGTTCAAATTCTCTCCTGCCACTTGCAAGCTGTGCAAGTAGCCTGGGAAGGTTCATAAACTCCCCTAAGTCCTAGTCCGGGCCCAGCACTCAGCTGTGATGACCGTTCATTACATGACTCCAGAGGTGACGCTCATTGCACAGTCTGTAGAATAGATAACCATGAAATCACACTGCATGCAAACTGAGTGTCCCCATATGTTTTACTCATCCTTTAGTATGATCAAAATCACATGTTTCTCATAGAAGAGTTGGGAAGAATAAATGAGTGATATAATAAAGCAATTAATATAGGGCATAGCGTAGAGAATGCACTCAATAAATAAAGTTACTGTGCAGATGGCTAGTTGTCTTGCCAAATCCCACTTTAGGTTCTTTCTTTCTATTACAGTTTAAGTCAGACACAAAGCCCTATGACAAGGGTCCATATTTCCTAGTTTCTTTGCAGGTAGGTGTGGCTATATGATTAAATTTGGGGAAAGAAATATGTATACAAGGGGTAAGTGTAAATTCCATATAATCTCTGATTTAAGACTACTCACCTTCCCTGGAGTGTAGTCTTTTATTCTCCTCATGAAGTACATAGAAGATATATCAGAAAATCAACACTGACCATACAGATGAAGATAACACCCTAAGGAGATGAAGAAACAGGAAGATGAAATGAATCTGGGGCTTTGATGATCTGAGAAGTAGAATTCCCATGATAGTCTATACAGAACAAACATATGTGAGAGAGAAATAAATATGTATTTATGTTACAAGCTCTAACAGTTTTTGTTTTTTTTTTCATTTATTTTTATTAGTTGGAGGCTAATTACTTTACAATATTGTAGTGGTTTTTGCCATACATTGACATGAATCAGCCATGGATTTACATGTATTCCCCATCCCGATCCCCCCTTCCACCTCCCTCTCTACCCGATTCCTCTGGGTCTTCCCAGTGCACCAGGCCCGAGCACTTGTCTCATGCATCCAGCCTGGGCTGGTGATCTGTTTCACTATAGATAATATACATGTTTCGTTGCTGTTCTCTCAAACCATCCCACCCTCGCCTTCTCCCACAGAGTCCAAAAGTCTGTTCTGTACATCTGTGAGCTCTAACAATTTTATTGACATAAAATTGACATACAAAAATGTGTACATATTTAAACTATACAGTTTGGTATGTTTCGATTTATGTATATGCCTGTGAAACTGTCACTGCAGTCACAATAATGAATAAACTCACAATCCTAGAGTTTCCTTGGGCCCCTGGGAACCTTCCCCTGCTGTCCCTCCCCTAAGCCTCCCACTCATAACTAAGCACCACTATATTTTATAGCATTTTTGTCAGATTACCTTAGCCTTTATCTAAACAAATGCACATGTTATTACCATGTGATCTAATCAGTCCCCATGGAAATTTTTGGCAAATGTTTCAGGTGATGGATATATATGTGTGTGTAAAGCATAAAGCTGGCACAGAATAAAGCAGCATTTTAGGGTGAGTGATATAAGTGGTCAGGTACAACTGTTATTTGCTCATAAACTCATTGCTGGTAGGGTTTATGTCTCATTCGTCTCTGAATTCCTAGCACCTACAACACTGTTTTACCTTCAAGACTCAATGCAAGCTAAAGTGAATGAGCGTATGGTAGCACAAAAAAAGAGGGGAAAACTTCAACATTTTAAGTAATTTCATGATTACTCACTGAGCTTGGCATGATTGTCAATGCATTAGGAGACCAAGATCAGCAGCATATTTTTAGACAATTTTGCTTCAAAGCAAGCAAAGTAATAACAATAAAAAAAAAATTTAGGCACAGCAGTTTGGGGAAAAATATCTTTGATCTTCTAAAATATTTGGCAAAGGAGAACAATAAAATATGAAAATAAAATATGTAGTGTTATGAAAACTCTCAAAAGAGAAATATTTTTATTTGACATTTAAGAGCTATTTCTGACTATCTCTTTCAACTTCTGGTCTCCAGCTTAAGAGAAAACAACAAAAAGTGGAATGATGCAGAATGAATAGGATGAGTCATGTGTCAGAGTAGAGGTGAAGGGCAAGAAAATGGATAGACAGAAACAGAGAAAATTTCATCAGCCTGATTCACAGTATGCTTGGGCCCTGTGCTTCCTTTTCCTTTGATTGTGCTTACACACTCAATCTTCACTTAATCGTGCACTCAACTAACCAGGGACTAGATGCCAGGTTCTATACTAGGAATTGGAGGGGAGGATATAAATGTGGAGCTGTCAATGAGGGTCTTGGTAGGAGAAGACCACACATGCCAATTTTCTTAGTACAGTCTCAATTTAACCTGGAATAATGTAACTTTTGCAAGTATCCTTTTACTTTCTTAAGTGTCCCAGGTTGGATGATAAATTCAGGGCTATGATAAAAATGTTAATAGCTTCTCAAAGGAGAGAACAATTAAGTCTACCTTGAGGTCAGGAAATAGTCCATAAATAGGAAACATTTAAAGTGAACATGACATGAAAGCAGCTAAGAGCCAGTGAAGGAAGAACAGGGTTGCATATCTCAGGCAGAGGGAGCATTACAGTCTGAGTTTCAGGGTTACAAGCAAGCATAGTACTTTTAGCAAACAACAAGATAACAGAGAAGAGGTGGCTTTAAGAGACTAGAAATGTTTTTGCATTAAAAACTAATGGAGCTGAGTAGATTAAGGATGCAAAAATTTTTCTGATAATACATCTTCATTGGTGACCATGGTTTATTAGTGAGTTCTGCCCTCCCAACTGGCAATTTCTCAAACAAAACCCATGAGATCAGGTGACTGAGCAAGACAAGGCTGCTGATATTGGTATAACACTTATTGTAGGATGAAACAGAAGGACAAAGGACAAAATGTTGAATGCATGTAGTGGCAAGAGAACTTTTAATACAATAAAATATTTCTTTAAAGCTGGGTAAAGTGGGAAGTAGAGTCAGGTTGGATGGGATTGGGAAACGTAGGGAAAAATAAAATAAGAAACTAAAGACTCAAATTATAGGATCTCAAATTATAGTGTAAGTAAGAACCATGTAATGTGTTTACTGAAATTGCATTCTTGGGTGCTTCAGTTCTAACATTCTGATAAACAAAATCCGCCATGAGTCTCAGGAATCATCTGCAAGGATGGGTATGTACAAAGTGAAGTGAAGATTGGGAGTTTAGAGAGTCATTGAACTCAATGCAGATAGATGCTCTGCCTTTCTTTGAAAATTCACTTTCATCAAATGCTGTCCTTAAAGTAAATTCTTTGTTTAGTCAATTTCTTCCTTGCTATCATTTCTCATTCATTTTTCTCATTCAAAACCATAGAGTCTATTTAACCAAGGAGGTGAAAGATCTTTACACTGAAAACTATGACACTGTTTTAAAAAACTGAAGACACAAATAAATGGAAAAATATCAGGTGCTTGTTAACTGGAAGAACCAATATTGTTTAAGTGCTCATATTGACCAAAGTAATCTACAGATTCATGGCAATTTTTATAGAAATAGAAAAAATCCTAATAATTGTATAGAAAAAAAAAAAACTTTTAAAGAATCTTAAGAAGAAAAGGGCTTAAATCAAGGCAAATTGGAAGTGGTCAAACAGGACATGGCAAAAGTGAACATCGACATTTTAGGAATCAGAGAACTAAAATGGACTGGAATGGGTGAATTTAACTCAGATGACCATTATATCTACTACTGTGGGCAAGAATCCCTTAGAAGAAATGAAGTAGCCATCATAGTCAACAAAAGAGTATGAAATGCAGAACTTGGATGCAATCTCAAAAAAGACAGAATGATCTCTGTTTGTTTCCAAGGCAAACCTTTCAATATCACAGTTATCCAAGTCTATGCCCTGACCAGTAACGCTGAAGAAGCTGAAGTGAATGGTTCTATGAAGATCTACAAGACCTTCTAGAACTAACACCCCGCAAAACTTGTCCTTTTCATTAGAGGAGATTGGAATGCAAAAGTAGGAAGTCAAGAAACACCTGGAGTAATAGGCAAATTGGGTCTTGCAGTACAGAATGAAGCAGGGCAAAGGCTAATTGAGTTTTCTCAAGAGAATGCACAGGTCAGAGCAAACACACTCTTCCAACAACACAAGGGAAGACTCTACACATGGACATCACCAGGTGGTTAACACCAAAATCAGATTGATTATATTGTTTGCAGCCAAAGATGGAGAAGCTCTAACAGTCAGCAAAAAAAACAAGACTGGGAGCTGACTATGGCTCAGATCATGAACTCCTTATTGCCAAATTCAGATTTAAATTGAATAAAGTAGGGAAAACCACTAGACCATTCAGGTATGACATAAATCAAATCCTTTACAATTATACAGTGGAAGTGAGAAATAGATTCAAGGGATTAGATCTGATAGACAGAGGGCTTGATGAACTATGGATGGAGGTTTGGAGGCAGGGATCAAGACCATCCCCAAGAAAAAGAAATGCAAAAAAGCAAAATGGCTGTCTGAGAAGGCCTTACTAATAGCTGTGAAAAGAAGAGAAGCAAAAAGCAAAGGAGAAAAGGAAAGATATACCCATTTGAGTGCAGAGCTTCAAAGAATAGCAAGGAGAGATAAGAAAGCCTTCCTCAGGGATCAGTGCAAAGAAATAGAGAAAAAAATAATAGAATGGGAAACACTAGAGACCTCTTCAAAAAAAATTAGAGATATGAAGGGAACATTTCATGCAATGGTGGGCTGAATAAAGGACAGAAATTGTATGGAACTAACAGAAGCAGATGGTAAAATACATGGAAGAATTATACATAAAGATCTTCATGACCTAGATAATCATGATGGTGTGCTCATTCACCTAGAGCCAGACATCCTGGAATGAGAAGTCAAGTGGGCCTTAGAAAGCATCACAATGAACAAAGTTAGTGGAGGTGATGGAATTCCAGCTGAGCTATTTCAACTCCTAAAAGATGATGCTGTGAAAGTGCTGCACTCAATATGCCATCAAATGTGCAAAATTCAGCAGTGGCCACAGGACTGGAAAAGGTCAGTTTTCATCCCAATCCCAAAGAAAGTCAGTGTCAAAGATTGTGTAAACTACTGAACAATCGCACTCATCTCATACGTTAGTGATGTAATGCTCAAAATTCTCCAAGCCAGGCTTCAACAATACGTGAACTGTGAACTTCCAGATGTTCAACCTGGTTTTAGAAAAGGCAGAGGAACCAGAGATCAGATTGCTGACTCCCATGGGATCATTGAAAAAGCAAGAGAGTTCCAGAAAAACATCTATTTCTGCTTTACTGACTATGCCAAAGCCTTTGACTGTGTGGATCATCACAAACTGTAGAAAATTCTGAAAGAGATGGGAATACCAGACCACATGACCTGCCTCTTGAGAAATGTGTATGCAGGTCAGGAAGCAACAGATAGAACTGGACGTGGAACAACAGACTGGTTCCAAATAGGAAAAGGAGTATGTCAAGGCTGTATATTTTCACCCTGCTTATTTAACTTATATGCAGAGTACATCATGAGAAACGCTGGGCTGGATGAAGCACAAGTTGGCATCAAGATTGCTGGGAAAAATATCAATAACCTCAGATATGCAGATGATACCACCCTTATGGCAGAAAGTGAATAACTAAAGAGCCTCTTGGTGAAAGTGAAAGAGGAGAGTGAAAAAGTTGGCTTAAAGCTCAACATTCAGAAAACTAAGATCATGGCATCCGGTCCAATCACTTCATGGCAAATAGAATGGAAACAGTCCATGGTTTTGAAAAGAGCTGGATACGACTGAGCGGCTGAACTGAACTGAACTAAGAAGGGAAAAGCTAAAGGCCTCATGCTTCCTGAATCCAACTGTATTGCAAAGGCATAGCAATCAAAGCAATATTATATTAGCATAAAAGCCGACATATAGATAAATGGAACAAAATAGGGAAAGCAGAGGTAAATCCATGTGGATCTGGTCAACTCACTTATGAAAAAGAAGCCAAGAATATTCAATGGTGAAAGGACAATCTCTTCAGAAAATGGTGTTGGTAAAACTGGACAGCACCTGCAAAGAATGAAACTGGATTGCTATGTTATATCATACACCAGAATCAACTCAAAATGGAATAAAGACTTGAACATAAAACCTGAAACAATGAAACTCCTAGAAGAAAACATTGGTGGTTAGTTCCTTGACATCAGTCTTGGTGATAATTTTTTCAATGATACCAAAGGCAAAATGAATAAAAGCAAAAATAAGCAAGTGGGACTACATTCAAATAAAAAGCTTACACACAGAAAAGGAAACCATCAGCAAAATGCAAAGGCAACCTCCCAATGGGGGTAAATATTTGCAAATGGTATATTTGATAAGGGGTTAATATCTAAAATATGTGAAAGACTTAGGCAACTCAATAGTAAACAAACAATTAGATGGGAAAATGTGCAGAGAATGTGAATAGACATTTTTCCAAAGAAGACAACTAAGTAGTCAACACATAAATAAAAATGCACTCAACATCACTAATCTCAGGGCAATACAAAATTAAAACCATTGAGATTTTACCTCATGCCTGTCAGAATGGATATTATAAATAATAATAATATTGCCAAATAGTTGTCAAGGACGTGGAAAACAGTAAACCCTTTGTGCACCCTTCTAGGTGTGTAAATTTGTGTCTCTTCTATGGAAGTTTCTCAAAATATTAAAACAGAACTATCATATGCCCTAGCAAACTATCATATGCCCTAGCAATTCTACTTCTCAAAATACATTCCAAAGAAATGAAATCATTATGTTGAAAAAATATCTGCACCCTGATTCTCATCCCAGAGTTAACTGCAATAGTCAAGATATAGGAATAAAAGCATCTAAATGTCCATGAATGGATAAAATATATGCAAGGACCCTAGGTAGAAACTCAAATATAATAGTAATTTGAAAAATACTGATACCTTTCATTGGTTATGTATATGATTTTACTACATATCAATCCTTAGAAAAATCAAAACTATTTTTCAAGTGGACTTAATCAGGTGAAACTCTGTCTAGTGCCTAGAGAAGATCAGAATATATCTAGTAAGACTGAGGGGAGGGCAAGTGCTTTAAATATTTGTAGAGAATTTTTAAATTCTAAGAGGAACAAAATGTTACTCATGACTGGCATAAAAACATAAAGTGTTTACATTAGAAGGGGTTTGAAGGTTATCTTGTTTGAATATGCTATTTTTAATTAGGAAACTAAGAGAAAACAAGGTTGTCTTTTACCCAACACCACAGTGAAAAGTGGAGGAAGTTAACCCAGCATTTAGGAGTTTCGGGGGTTCCCTGGTGGCCTGGATGGTAAAGAATCTTCCCACAATGCAGGAGATCTGGCTTTGATCCCTAGGTCAGGAATACGCCCTGGATAAAATGGCTCTCCACTCCACTGACCTTACCTAGAGAATCCCATGGACAGAGGAGCCTGGTGGGCTATAGTCCATGGGGTTGCAAAGAGTTGGACAGGACTGAAGCAACTTAGCATGCAGCATATTAATATGCTAAACTGTGTGTAGAATGTACAGAAAAAGTTTAAATGTGACCCTATATGCAAGACAGCAAAAGAGACACAGATGTAAAGAACAGACTTTTGGACTCTGTGGGAGAAGGCGAGGGTGGGATGATCTGAGAGAATAGCATTGAAACATGTGTATTACCATATGTGAAACAGATCACCAGTCCAGGTTCAATGCACGAGGCAGGGTGCTCAGGGCTGGTGCACTGGGATGACCCTGAGGGATGGAATGGGGAGGGAGGTGGGAGGGGGGTTCAGGATGGGGGACACATGTATACCCATGGCCGATTCTTGTCAATGTATGGCAAAAACCACCACCACAATATTGCAACAACTTCAATTAAAATTTCAAAGACTTATTAAAATAAATAAATAATTTTAAAAAAATTCAAATGATAGAATTTTTAAGCATGCTAAGTTGCTTCAGTCCTGTCCAACTCTTTACAACCCCATGGACTATAGCCCACCAGGCTCCTCTGTCCATGTGTTTCTCCAGGCAAGAATACTAGAGAGGATTGCTGTTACCTCCTCCAGGGGATCTTCTCAACCCAGGGATGGAACCCATGTCTCTTAAGTCTCCTGCATTGGCAGATGGGTTCTTTACCACTAAGACCACCTGGGAACTCCCTGGCTGTCCAGTGGTTAGGATTCTGTGATTCCACTGCAGGGGGCTCAGGTTTGATCCCTGGTTGGGGAACATAGATCCCACAAACTGCACTGCAATGCAAAAAAAATTTTTTTTAATTTACATATTCATTTCAAAAACCTAATTATTCTTATCTAATTTTAAAAAATTTTGTGAAATCATTTCTTTACAGACATCTTTCTCTTCCCTTGTCCCTTTCAACATTTATACACATATCACAGGATCAACCAAAATGTTTGCCTAGTCTGAAATAGGAATCCTAATTAATGACAAAAACTTTGTTGGCACATCACACTTTAAAGATATTTGTATTTTTGCAATTTAATTTATAAATATACCATGTGGATTTATAATTTAATGTCTTAATTTTAATGCTATAATAAAAACTAAAAAAAGCTAGTATGGAAAAATATTAGGGTGAGTGCTTATTATCCCCAACTTACAGATGAAGAAACTGAGGCCAGAGGAATTAAAAAAAACTTTCCTGAGATCACATGTCTGGTACATGATAAAATTAGGATTTGAATCTAACCGGCACTATTAACTACTACACTGCACTACCACTCAGAGGGGAAAAACAGGCAACAAAGTAGGAAAATAAACAGTGAATGTGAATAATGACATTGCCGTCATGAAAACAGAGTAAAGTTAAGAGAAAAGGAAAGAGTTGGAATCTATTCAGATTCTGGGCAAGGAACTTTTTCATATTGCAGTAATGCTAAGATGAAAAAGATTGGAAGCCAGATAAACAAAGAGCGGGGAAATAATGGTCTACACACAACAAATAACATGTGAGAAGGCCCAGGTGTTTAAGAGACTGGCGGGCTTGTGCAAAGAAAAGGCGGCCAGTGTGACTGGAATGTTGAAAGCATGAAAGAGAAGAGATGTCCCTGGAGAGAAAGGTCGGGTCTGGATGGTGCAGGGCCTTGGGGCGCATTAAGAAATTTTGATTTCATTGCAAGTGCAAAGGGAAGTCACTGAAGCATTTTAAACTGAGACCAGTT
This sequence comes from Cervus canadensis, assembly GCF_019320065.1. Classification (NCBI taxonomy): domain Eukaryota; kingdom Metazoa; phylum Chordata; class Mammalia; order Artiodactyla; family Cervidae; genus Cervus; species Cervus canadensis. Next base: position 2,882,618 of record NC_057396.1, read on the forward strand.
TAAGAGGTTTCTGTTCTTTTTATATCTTCTCTTCAGTCTTTTTCAAAAGCTATTGCACTATACACATTGGATTGTGAACAAAGGTTAGAGTCTTAAATTACCAATAGAAAAGGGAGGTTATTTTTTTTTTCCACTTCTTTATTGTTACAGAGGGGACACAGGCCACAACGTAAAGCTAAACATATCTCAGAAGTTTGTCAGTTTTCAAGCCAATAAAAATATTACCCTATCGCCAACACAATCCACATATTTGAATAAATAAGTAACAGAGACACTATTCAAAAGGAAAAGGTCAGCCACGGGTCCATATTTTTAGAAATTCTCAGCCTAAATGAAGTAAAGTATCCCAATAATTTCTTTCTCAGCACATAGTTTCCTTGATCATGCTTTACAAAACTGAATTATGTCTGCCTTCAAGAAAAATATGTTCTTGAAAAAAATATATACTTTCATGACCCATTTGAACCAGAAAATGTATATCATAACGAAAACAAAAAATAAATTTGCCTTGGACGTGTAGAATAGCTGAGAGCGGGAGGGGGATGGGAATGAGGGAAAATATTTCCAGGAATTCTTTCTCTGCCTCCTTTATAGGAATACACTTGAAATATTTAAAAACTGTAGTAGACTAAATCAGAACGTGAGTTCAGGATCAAAAAAGAGGGAAAATCACAACTTGGACTCAGTTCAGGGTTTACTCCCAATGAGGTATTAAGTTGCGGAAAGGAAAGTAATGATACCCTAATGAGGGTGGAAGAATGTGGTCTCTGTGCCCTCTTGTATCTTGCAGACCAGCACCCCAAGCTCAGGGGCTAGGGCACCTCTCACAGAGAAGATGCCCACCATCACAGAGACCAACAGGATCCTGAGCTTTCTATCGGATACACCCACAAGTAGCATTAGTACCAGAGACTGTCTCTTGAAATGGGTGAGACCTTAGATTTACAGCTCAAAAAGCCATTTCTCCATTGGCTAAATGTTTGAATCATAGGTCTTAACACTTTTAAAAAAAATTTAATTGGAGGATAATTGTTTCACAGTTTTATGTTGGTTTCTGTCATACAACAGGAATCGGACATAAATCCACATAGGCCCCTCTTTCTGGAAACTCTCTCCCACCTCCTACCAAGTCCCACTCCTCTAAGTTGTTCCAGAGTACCGAGGAGAGCTCGCTGTGTTAAACAACTTCCCAGTATATGTCTGTTTTGCATATGGTAATGTATGTTTCAATGCTACTCCTTCAATTCACCCCACCCTCCCCTTCCATCACTGTGTCCACAAGTCTGTTCTCTATGTCTACATTTCTATTCCTGTCCTGCAGATAGGTTCATCAGTACCGTTTTTCTAGATGTCATATATATGCATTAATATATGATTTTTGTCTTTCTCTTTCTAACTTAATTCACTCTGAATAACAGGTTCTAGGTTCATCCACCTCACTAGAATGGACTCAAATTCTCTTCTTTATATGGCTGACTAATGCAGATGACACCACCCTTATGGCAGAAAGTGAAGAGAATCTAAAAAGCCTCTTGATGAAAGTGAAAGAGGAGAGTGAAAAAGTTGGCTTAAAGCTCAACATTCAGAAAACAAAGATCATGGCATCTGGCCCCATCACTTCATGGGAAATAGATGGGGAGACTGTGGAAACAGTGTCAGACTTTATTTTTTGGAGCTCCAAAATCACTGCAGATGGTGATTGCAGCCATGAAATTAAAAGACTCTTACACCTTGGAAGGAAAGTTATGACCAACCTAGATAGCATATTAAAAAGCAGAGACATTACTTTGTCAACAAAGGTCCATCTGGTCAAGGCTATGGGTTTTCCAGTGGTCAGGTATGGATGTGAGAGTTGAACTGTGAAGAAAGCTGAGTGCCAAAAAATTGATGGTTTTGAACTGTGGTGTTGGAGAAGACTCTTGAGAGTCCCTTGGACTGCAAGGAGATCCAACCAGTCCATCCTAAAGAAGATCAGTCCTGGGTGTTCATTGGAAGGACTGATGTTGAAGCCGAAACTCCAATACTTTTGCCACCTGATGCGAAGAGCTGACTCAGTGGAAAAGACCCTAATGCTGGGAAAGATTGAGGGCAGAAGGAGAAGGGGACGGCAGAGGATGAGATGGCTGGATGTCATCACCGACTCAATGGACATGGGTTTGGGTGGACTCTGGGAGTTGGTGATGGACAGGGAGGCCTGGCGTGTTACAGTTCATGGGGTCTCAAAGACTCGGACATGACTGAGCGACTGAATTGAACTGAATATCCCATTGTATACATATACAACTTCTTTAGCCATTCATCTGTCAATAGACATCTAGGTTGTTTCTATGTCCTGGATATTTTAAAGAGTGTTGCAAAGAACATCGGGGTATATTTTAGAATTATGGTTTTCTTAGGATATATACCCTGTAGTGGGATTGCTGAGTCATGTGGTAGTTTGATTCCTAGTTTTTTAAGGAAACTCCATGCTGTTCTCCATAGTGGCTGTATCAATTTACATTCCAACCAATAGCGCAAGAGAGTTCTCTTTTCTCCATAACCTCTCCAGCATTTCCTCTTTGTAGGTTTTTTGATGATGCCCATTCTGACCAGTGTGAGGTGATACCTCATTGTAGTTTTGATTTGCATGAGTGATGTTGAGCATCTTTTCATGTGTTTATTGGCCATCTGTATGTCTTCCTTGGAAAAATGTCTGTTTAGGTCTTCTGCAATTTTTTGACAAGGTCTTAACATTTTTACCCTCCTCTAAATGAGGCAATCTCTCTATCTAAGCTTTCACTGCAAAATCTAAGAATTCCACTATGTTCATTTAGAGACTTACCATGGCCAACTAGGCATAGCCCACCACAGTAGCTCATACTAAGTCAAAACAGTGATTAATTCCTCACACCTGGCACCCTTTGTTTTATTGTTCACAGAAGTGACATTTTAAACAAATCATGAAGAATGAATCAGCACTTGTATAGTCTTTTATCATGAATTACATCCTTCAAAATAACAAATGATGGTTATCTCAACTAGTAAAATACAGGGAAAGTCATAGTGTTAAGACAGGAATATTATAGTCTCTAGTATTAGTTAAAATAGAATTCTTTAATGCTGAGAAGTGTTCTCATAATCATTTTATAAATGATGGTTTTCATTTATATATGTGAACTTTAGGAATAAAGCCATGTATTTGAACACTCTCAGTTTCTGTAGAAACAAGATTAAACCTGGGCTAACCACGCAAAGCACTGTGTGTATAACGGTTACCTGATCCCCTTGATCTAACAAGGAACACTGTTGCCTTTTAGAGCGTGAGGTGCTAGACATCTTTTTTTTCTCCCTGTTAGATGCTCTTTTTTTCCTCACAAAACATTGTGGGAACAATTGCATCAGCTTTGGAAAATTACCTCAAGATACCTAAAATCCCTCTGTTGAACAAAACAAGATTAAATAAAAACTACAATAACTGAGTTCACAACAAGTCACGGGTATAATTATGGTATTCGACCTCTAACAAGTTTAAGCCATTAAGCTATCCATTTTCAGATGATGTCTATACAACAACATTGAAATTGAGCTAGACAGAAAGAGGTTCTTTCACCATATCCCTCCATCTACAACCTGGAAAGGAGTAAAAGTATTTAATAGTTAAGTAGTGCTTTATATTTTATATACCAATTTATTTAACAAATTATTTGAAACATTTTGTAAATATAGAAGCTTATGTCCAGAATAGTTAATTGATTGTCCAACATCATACTGCTAGTAAGTTAGAAATCAAAACTCAAACTTGAATTTGTTTTACAATTCTGAGTATAAGTCATTAGCTGCATATCTAAGGTATATAGGAGTCAGTTGCATTCTGTGTGCTGGTGCAGCATGCTAGCAGTTGAATCCGTACAGACCTTGACATTGTTTTTTTTTTCAAAGCAATGTTGGTACATGTTACCAAATAAATATTTAATTTCATACTGCTTTGACTACCCTCTCATGCTCTATCATCAAGACATATAAAATATATATTTTTCCAAATTAGCAAGCATAGGAAGAGGTTTTATCTTATTGTTTTTTCAGACTGATACCAGTTGATCTATGTATTATATTTTTGTAGATATTGGCAAATGCTCTGATGTCATGTTTCCAGATCAGCATCATTCTTGATGAAAACTAGGGAAAATGGTAGTTTTTCATTACCATTTCCCAAAAATATATTCATGGATATGGATTAGGCTTACCCCCATTAATGAGGACATCAGATAAGAGATGAATTTAAATTTCTATTATGAAACATAAAGAAAGTCAAAATTGTCATAAGATGCATTTTTGAGTGCACAAGATTAAATTTAAGTTATAAATGCCACTTATTACTTGTTATGACCTCATCTTTCTGAAATAATTACAGACCACTGTCCTAGGGGAGCAAACACGGGGCCAAATATCCACATCACTCCTCCACCCCACACTCACTGTACTCCCCACCCGTACCCCCCAGTGCCTCTTCTGCAGCTGACTAGACCAATACGGGGCTTTAACAATAGGTCTCATCTACATAGGCCCCTACCTGTAACCTGTAAGAGGTTCAGTTCCAAGAGGTAAAGTGCACCAATCAGTCTGTCACTGAGCAAATTTTGATGAGAAGGGAAAATCTAGTCAGTGATGAATACTTGCTCTGAAAAGTTTAAAGAACTAAGTCTAGGGGGACAATTAAAAGATTGAAATCCTTTGAAAGCTATATAAGAGGAGCATCTCAGAGGGAGATGATTGGGAAGTGACGACAGGAAAAGGCAGATGCAGGCTGGTGGCCTCAGGCCCCGCGGGTCAGGCAGCCTTAGGCCTCACTCCCAAGGTCCAGCCTCCATCTAGGGAGGCCCTACCACAATTCACTTCCAACTTTATATAGGTGCGGGACTCTCTAGATGCCTTCTAAAAAATCTCCTTTTTCATGAGCAAGCCTGAATGAGTCTCTAGAACTTAAAACTGAAAAGAATACCCTAACTAGGACATGACAGTTACCTAAGCTTTGAGCTCTATATATGTGGGTAGGAGAGGGTATTTTCTCGGGTTATCTTTTACTTCCATTAAAAAAAAATGCAAATGGTTTTAATTTTGTAAATAGCAGTTCATCACAATTTCTAAAGATGAGAGAGCGATATTGGGAAATAGAGAAGTGTGAGAGGCTATTTACTGTCTTAAGATGTCAGCAATTTATTTGTAACCAAAAAAATCATGACCATGAAGTCTGTATACTCAATCAGGAGAAACATGTACCCTAAAATGTGAACAAGGATAATATAGTCTAATCCCATGTGCACATTCAGTTCATGGGGAGACTGAAAAGTCAGGACATGGCATGCTGTTTCCTCTGGTAGATGTTGTCCACTGTTAATATTCCTGCTGAGCTTGAGAATAAGTAGAAAGACACACCAAATCTAAAAGAACACATTATTGATGACAGGAGAAAAATACCAAGAGGAGCAAGAAAACTGGGACTGCAAGTTTTGTATTTCAAATCAGAAAACTGCAGTTTTTCTTATCACGCTATCTGTGGGAGGATGGCCACAGAAATTGCCCTGAAGCAGGCATTTACATTTACACCAGGAATCATTGCATAAATTGCAGGCCTTTTCCTACATTAGGCAGGTCTAGAATTGCCAATTCTACTCTCAACTTTACAAGTGTCATGATAAATTACTTTGCCCAATGCTGACATTTTCTTAGTCACATCAGCTTAGAATGAGATGATGAAATTTCTGAGAATGTCTTCACTTGTTAAGAAACTGATTCTGTTAAATGTACTAATCATCAACTGTAGTTTTAATTGTTGTCTTCTGGGACCTTATTAGCAAGAAGTATTTCACACACATGTCCCAGGGACTCCTAGGGACTTCACAAGTGGTGCAGTGGTAAAGAATCTGCCTACCATTGCAGGAGCCACAAGAGATGTGGGTTCTCTCTGGATCCAGAAGATCCCCTGGAGAAGGAAATGGCAACCCACTCCAATATTCTTGCCTGGAAAATTTCATTGACAGAGGGGGCTAGTGGGCTACAGGTCATAGGGTCTTAGAGAATCTGACAGGACTGAGCAAATGAGCACACAGGGACTCCTAGGTGCTTTTATGGGACATTGTTGATTCTGCAACCCTGGATCTGTTCAGCCCCAAATCTTCCTAATTTGAAAAGAAATTTAAGCAAAAGAATAAAATCACAAGAAAGCATTTGCTATCATATTTACATAATATGCTTTATGATAATCCATGTAGATATTTTATGAACTTTAATGGTTTATATTTATGATAGATTCTGAACTTATTAAAAGTATGATAGCTACTTAATAGTAACATTACTCCCAAGAGAAACACTTGTTTTTAGAATTTGATATAGAATAAACTTCTCTGAAATAAATAGCAATTGCCAAGCTTCATGGCTAGAAACCTAATAGTAAATTCTGGAAAACCGAAGAGTTACTTGAGGGTAAAAATGTTCACTGCTTTTAGAAAATGAAGACATGGATGTCTATTCAAACACATTAGGAGCTGCATAGGCTTTGAAGCCAACACATTTTTTTTCCCACTAAGAAACTACAGTTTTAAAGATGAAGCCTGCAGTGGGAAAACTGTAACTGAGTTAGGCATAAATGATTTATTTTCATCTAAATTGAATGCCTGATTCTCTAGCATGTTAATTGCTACAATTATCTGGACCAGACAAATGTTTTGTTTTCATTTTCTGAGGTGATATTTTTTATGGTTGAATATATCTGGCTATTTTTGCATGGTCATTTACAATGGACTTGCTCATTTCCCATTTAAACTTGCTAAAATAAGTTAGTTTGATGTTTTGCTATGTTTAGATTTATATTAATCCTGAAGGGTCAAATTGAATAATGTTAGTGTGCTTTATCATTGTTTTTCATTAGTAGGGAGGAGAATTCAGGTCACAGGGAAGTTCTATTCCATATAAGTTAAGTACCTTTCATTCCCCTTTCCCTGCTCAAACTCAATTATCATTGTATTTATCTAAGCACTGAAACATTTCTTTTAAGAGGGGGAAATCTTAGCATAATGAATTTGTTTTGAGGAAAACAGCATGCCCACAAATATGCAGCAAAAGGCAAGGATTCTACTTTTCAAGTTTTGTGCGACATGAATGTTCTTCATTTAGAGCCACTTTTCTCCTTTTGACAAATGTGGAATCATATGGAAAACTGGTAGAATGGAAAAATCATGAACACTTGCAATTATGTTTCCCTGTGTATTTCTTCCTTACATATTCAGAGGAATTCTTTTTCTTCCTTCAATAGTGTAATATCAAAAAGATGGTAGGGAACAAATTTTGCTAGAATAGCATAATCTTTTAGGTTTTGACACAGACTCAGAGTTGGAAGCATAATTTTTAAGACAGAGCAAATCTGAGAACTACTTCATTTTTACCTTCTTTATTTTTAACTTCAGGTGAAGAGGGTTGATGAATTCACACTCCACTGTACCTGGCACTGACATTATTATCTTTAGAAGGGCCCATCCTTTTTTTCTTAAATCCCTTTTATATCCTTTATATTTATTGCCCAATGTCCTCACTCTCCACAGGAAATAGAAGGGGAAGAAAAATCAAACATTTGACCCCAGAAGCTTCTAAGGATCCTTAATAAGTAAAGGGGAAATAAAAGGAAAGAGAGGGAGGGGAATTACTCAGGAAAGAAAAACAGCCATCAGATTAATCAGGTCTTCATTTATGAAAAAAAGTTTTAATATATGATTATGATGTAACTACCACTTAAAATGTGCTATCTACTATAATTTCACATTGATCAAGTAAAAGGTTAGTAGTCATCCTTGATTTATCCCTTTCTTTCAGCTCCCACATGCAATAGCCCCCAAACATGTTCCTGTATCTCTTTACCCTTTCATTTCTGGTCTAAAACAGCATCTCCTCTTGCCTGGACTGGAGGAGCCATCTCTCTTCTCACCTTACCGCTTCCACAATGACAAATATGTTTCACCACATCAGCATTTTCCTTCCAACCTCAACATCACAGTGATTCTTTTCTCTGCCTGGAGAAACCTTCTTCTGAATTTCACTTACTTTAATCCTTTACCTCATTCAGCTTTCAGATCAAATGTCTCTTCCTTAAAGGTGATTTCTATCACTTTCCTATGGAAAGTAGCTCTAGCCTACCCCCAAGTCATTCATTGTATTGCTTGGTTTATTTTCTTTCCATTACTAACTGCTGTGTCTTATTTAAAAAGTGTATTATTTCTTTGTTTGTTTATTTGCTTATTTTTCTATCTTCCAGCTTCTCTCAATTACAAATAGGAGGTAACTCCATGAAAGACAAGGACATTGTTTTTCAGTACTTTCACCCAAATACCCAGAACACTAGTCACATCACAGACAATTGAAGATTATTTAATAAATGGGTGAAAGCACTGGGCTCATTATTAGGTGACATACCTCCATCCTAAGAATAGGTACAACGTAAATCACTGCAGACAGTGACTGCAGCCTTGAATTTAAAAGATGCTTGTTCCTTGGAAGAAAAGCTGTGGCAAACCTAGGCATCATATTAAAAAGCAAAGACATCACTTTTGCCAACAGAAGTCCATATAGTCAAAGCTATGGTTTTTCCAGTAGTCATGTACAGATGTGAAGGTTGGACCATAGAAGAAGGTTTTCAACTGTGGTACTGGAGAAGACTCTTGAGAGTCCCTTGGACTGCAAGGAGATCCAACCAGTCCATCCTAAAGGAAATCAATCCTGATTATTCATTGGAAGGACTGATGCTGAAGCTGAAGCTCCAATACTTTGGCCACCTGATGCAAAGAGTCAACCCACTGGAAAAGACCCTGATGTTGGGAAAGTTTGAGGGCAGGAGGAAAAGGGATGACAGAAGATGAGATGTTTGGATTGCACTCAATGGACATGAGTTTGAGCAGAATCCAGGGGACAGTGAAGGACAGGGAAACCTGGTATGCTGCAGTCTATGGGATCACAGTCAGACACAACTGACTGGCTGAACAGCAGCAAAGAATAGGTATAAACATATTGTTATTATTTGTTTTATAATCAAGAAACTGAAATTCTATTAGAGAGATTAGACAATTCTTCCAAATTGTATGAAATATAAATGGTACATCCAGAATGAAGACCTTCATTTATTCTAATTCCAAAATTCTTGGTCTTTTTATTGATTTTATAATTAATAAAAGTGATGTCCTTTATACAACAGTCCTATGAGGTAAGTGTTATTATCTCCATTTGTATAGATAATGAAGTTTAGGCTCAAGATAATCAATAACTTTGCCCAAATCACACAGGTAAAATATGATAGAGTCAGAATTCGAGTACTATTTTCAATGACCTAACATCATGTTCTTTCTATCATGTCACATTACTTCCCAAATCATAGTATTAAGGTGAAGGTCCGTCTAGTCAAAGCTATGGTTTTTCCAGTAGTCAGGTATCAATGTGAGAGTTTGAATATAAAGAAAGCTGAGTGCCAAAGAATCGATGTTTTTGAACTGTGGTGTTGGAGAAGACTCTTGAGAGTCCCTTGGACTGCAAGGAGATCCAACTAGTCCATCCTAAAGGAAACCAGTCCTGACTATTCCTCTAAAACTCTAGTAGCCACTGATATTTCTACTGTCTCTATAGTTTTTCCTTTTCAGGATGTCACATGGTAGGAAACATATGTTTTTAAAAGTACTAGAATTTTTCTTGTTCTTTTAGTGTTCTGGTTTAGAAAGCTTCCTGGAGGAGAAAATGGCAACCCACTCCAGTATTTTTTGCCTAGAGAATCCCATGGACAGAGAAGCCTGGCAGGCTACAGTCCATGAGGTCACAAAAAGTTGGACACGACTGAGCGACTAATACTTAGAAAGCTTCATGGGTTTGAGAGGTCTTCTCCAACTCTATTGTTCGAGAAGTTCTGTTACTCTTGGAGTGCAATTTTGTACAAAGAGTGATTTAAAAAAAAAAAAAATGGATACACTGAGTTTTCATAGAGATAACTTTAGTTTCATTTCAGTTCAGTTCAGTCACTCAGTCGTGTCCGACTCTTTGCAACCCCATGAATCGCAGCACACCAGGCCTCCCTGTCCATCACCAACACCCGGAGTTTATTCAAACTCATGTCCATCGAGTCAGTGATGCCATCCAGCCATCTCATCCTCTGTTATCCCCTTCTCTTCCTGCCCTCAAACCCTCCCAGCATCAGGGTCTTTTCCACTGAGTCAGCTCTTCGCATCAGGTGGCAAAAGTATTGGAGTTTCAGCTTCAACATCAGTCCTTCCAATGAACACCCAGGACTGATCTCCTTTAGGATGGACTGGTTGGATCTCCTTGCAGTCCAAGGGACTCTCAAGCATCTTCTCCAACACCACAGTTCAAAAGCATCAATTTTTTGGCACTCAGCTTTCTTCACAGTCCAACTCTCACATCCATACATGACCACTGGAAAACCCATAGCCTTGACTAGATGGACCTTTGTTGGCAAAGTAATGTCTCTGCTTCTTAATATGCTGTCTAGGTTGGTCCTAACTTTGCTTCAAAGGAGTAAGAGTCTTTTAATTTCATGGCTGCAATCACCATCTGCAGTGATTTTGGAGCCCCCCCAAAAAATAAAGTCTGACACTGTTTCCACTGTTTCCCCATTTATTTCCCATTGAGCCACTATAAATTTGGAGGTCTCAATGTTGCAAGAATTAGCCTACTCTGGTTTATATAGATATTTAACTAAAAATCACTTTTACCCAAAGGATAGGGCATTTTAAAAAATTACTATTAGAAGAAGCACAGCATAGTAGTTGAGTGAACTTGAGAAAGTCTCTAAATGTTAATAACCTTATCTATCAAATAGTTGTAGTAGGTTTCTGTGAGTATTGAACAAAACAAGTTTAGTCATACATTTAGTTCAGTACTGGCTCACAGTAGGAATTCACACATATCAGTCACAATTTGCACCATTGGCTTTTATGTCAGATATACCACAATTCTGCCATATACTATCTGTACAGTCTTAATAATATTAGTTAAACTTGTAAAGCATCAATTTCTTTATTTGTAAAATGAAATTAATAACTTATCTCATTGTTCCTGGGAAAGTGTCTGAATATTATTCTGTCTGCTTATATGTAATCCAATATGTGTTATTAGTTTTGCATATATTATATTACTTAGAAAAAAAATGATATTCAAACACTTTCCCAGGAATAGCAGACACATTAAAAACAAAATAAGCTTTGGTATGTCTTAGAGATTTAGATTATGTCTTATAGGTAAATGTTGTGCTTGTGTATATATAAGCATGGTTCCAGAGGTTACCAATGAGAAGGAGATATGTCTGTAATCAATAGCAGATATGCTAAGATTAAGAAAAATAATATTCCCAACTGCAGTGCTTTCCTCTAATTTATGCAGCAATATATTCACAGTGAGAAACTCTAGATTGGTACATGGTTTATTAAAATATTTTTTCTGAAGTTCACTGTATTCCATATAAATAGGGGAGATAAAGACAAATGACATACATCAAAATAAATTTGAGAATTTAAGAATTAAGTAATAAAAATAATTTTAAAACTGGAGAAATGATATGTGAATATCTATCAGTTTCTAAGACTATGGAAAGACCTTATGAACATGTTAGAGAATGTAACCATGAAAAGAATTTTAATAAATATAACTTCCTAAAATTTTTAAATTTCCCCACAAATGTTTAATTCATCCACTCATCATCCCCCACCAAAGATAATAACTAAGAAAATTATGAATATCAGAGTGATAAGCCTGGTGGTCTTACTCTATTGCCATCATTCTGTAAGAAAAAGAGAAACATCCAAAGAGAAAAATAGTGTAACAATGATTTGTTTTTGTGCCCCTGAATTGAGATCCTAAGACCCAATGTGATGGTATTAGGAGGTGAAGCCTTTGGGAGGTGACTAGGGAGCACTCAAGGATGGGATTGGTGTCTTTATGAAAGAGACCCCAGAGTCCTCTCTCACCTCCCGGCATGTGCAGATGCGATGAGGAGAAGATGACTGTGTGCGAACCACAAAAGGACCCTCAACAGACACTGAACCTGCCTGAGATTTGATCTTGGAATTCCCAGTCTCTGGAACTGTAAGAAGTAAGTCTCTGTTGTTTGTAAGCCACCCAGTCTATGGCATTTCCATTACAGCAACCCTAACAGGCTAAGACAGATGGGTAAGTGTAAAATTCAGATAACTCATTGTGTAAATATTTATTAACTAATATATACTAGATACGGTTCTGAGTGATGGGAATTAATAATAGAATGAATGATAGTCACTCTCTCACCCCTCAGAAAGCTTTTTATCTAATGAGAAGACAAGCAGTAAAAAAGTAAACAGGAGGCAATTCCATAAACAAACAACATAAGGGCTTCCCTGCTGGCTCAGTGGTAAAAAAAAAAACCCCACCTGCCAATGCAGAAGACATGGTTTCAATCCCTGGGTCAGGAAGATTCCCTGTAGAAGGAAATGGCAACCCAATCCAGTTGTCTTGCCTGGGAAATCCCATGGACAGAGGAACCTGGTGAGCTACAGTCCAGGAGATCACAAAGAGTCAGACATGACTTGGCAACTGAGCATGCATGCATGCAAAAAAAAAAAAAAAAAGTTACATGAATCTAAGGGAAGTAGCCATAAAATAATGTGGGGAGAGGCTATTTTGGATATTGGGGCATAACAACCTTCTTTGAGGAGGTGGCCTTTGAACAGAACAGAATGAATGGAGAGAGGTGAGACTTGGAAGGACTTAGATACAAGCATGCATTGCAGGTAGAGAAAATCAAGTACAAGGTCAAGGTCCCAAGATGGAAACAAACATGGCATAGTCTAAGAATTGCAAGATCAATGTAGCTAGACAGAATAATATAGGGAAATGTGGTTGAGAAGAAATAAGACCATGTGTGATCTCGAGGCAATTGAAGCAACAAGTATACTTTCAAAATAACCTCATGAATAATGATGTATGCAAATTAAAATATAGTAAAAACAAGTTTACTATCAAATAAGCAGTTATTTAATGACTATGTACATTGCTAGAGAGAAAAATGAAGAACTGAAGGATAGGATTCTCAATTCTCCTGGCAAGAATGAAAATGCCTATCATCTTTCTGGAGAGCAATTTGAAAACTGTATTTAGATGCTTAATACATATTTATAATTTTGACCAGATAATTAATTCTAGGAATTTAAGTTGGTGAACATGCATACACGCACAGTTATTCTTACATTATTATTCAAGCTAGTGCAATATTGAAAATACACTGGTATGTAAGATATAGCAATAATAAGGAATGTTATGCAGAAATAAAAAATTTCCAAAGACTATTTAGTGAAACATGACTCAGGATAATATGTTGATAGGGAAAATGTAGTGTACCAAAAATATGGCTCCAATTTTATTGAAAAAACAGAGAGAAGAATCAAGCAAGCAAGTACACTGAAATATAAGCAATGATTATTATTGTGTTGAAGAACTATGTGTGATTTTGATCTTCCTTTTTATATATTCTTTTCCAATTTTTGTTCAATTGTAATATGCAAATTTTATAATTAGAAAAACAGATGTTATTAAGAAAGTTTGCATCCAACATGCCTTGCATTTTATAAAAGTATCCTAAGATGGGTTATCCCCATAGTGAATTGTTTGGCGATACATAGAAGATAACCAAGGGAAATACACTTTTTTGAAAAGAATGATCACAATGTGATGAGGTATTATATCCAAAAAGAACCATGAAGATAACTTCGTTAAAATACATTGCTTCACTGATAAGCAAACTCAGGAAAGATATGCTATCTGCCAAGGACTCAGAATTGAGTTAATGGTGGGAATTAGACTAAAATCTTTTTTCATATTTAACATTTTATTTTTATGCATGGAGGAATGGAAGGTTTTCTTTTTCATATATTTTAAACTAATAGCTCTTATTTATGTTTATTACAGTGTATATATATAAAATATATATAATTTATTAATCTTTAAAATACCGGTGGGAGGGAGGCTCCAGAGGGAGGTGATATAAATGTAATTATGACTGATTCACACTGATGTATGTGGAGACCACCACAACTGTGTAAAGCAATTACCCTCCAATTAAAAAAATAAAACCCACAGATTATTCTAGCAATTTTTCATGATATAAACTGGTGGCATATTATATATTAATATTTCACTACAGTGTAAAGCAGTGATAGAGAAGGCAATGACACCCCACTCCAGTTCTCTTGCCTGGAAAATCCCATGGACAGAGGAGCCTGGTAGACTACAGTCCATGGGGTCGCGAAGAGTCGGACACGACTGAGCGACTTCACTTTCACTTTTCACTTTCATGCATTGGAGAAGGAAATGGCAACCCACTCCAGTGTTCTTGCCTGGAGAATCCCAGGAACGGGGGAGCCTGGTGGGCTGCCTTCTACGGGGTCGCACAGAGTCGGACACGGCTGAAACGACTTAGCAGCAGCAGCAGCAGTAAAGCGTTGATGAACACTTTGTTATAAATAATTGATTTTTCTTCCCCTAAGGTACTCCTTTTTTCTTTTAATTTTACCCCCTTTGGCATATATATATGTATGTATGTATATACATATATAGAACAAAACCAAGGAAAATGCATAGTTGAGTGATCACATTGTGATGAGATATTATATCTAAGAAGAATCATGAAGATAACTTAGTTGAAGTACATTGTTTCACTGATAAGGATAATGAAAGTCAGGAAAGATATGCTATCTGCTAAGGACTCAGGAATTTTGTGTATATATACACATATATATGTATATATGTATTTATATACTAAGGAAAGATATGCTATCTGCTAAGGACTCAGGAATTTTGTGTATATATATACATATATATGTATATATGTATATATATATGTATGTATATGTATATATATATATATATATAAATTGCTCCTCAGTCCATTTTCCTGTATCCCAGAACACCTCTTCAAACCTAACAGCAGTATTACCCTTGTTCCCAGTAAAAGGGATATATGTTCCCAGTAAAGGGAACCTATGGCTGAGGAAACCTCTAACGTGTAGGAAAAAAGCTACCTATAGTGAGAGAGCAATGAGGATGACAAAATGACCCCTTTTATTTTTTTTTTCTTTTTTCTTTTTTTCTTTTTATTTATTCATTTATTTGGCTGCACCAGGTCTTAGTTGCAGCATGTGGGATCTAGTTCCCTGACCAGGGATTGAACCTGGGCCCCCTGCATTGGGAGCTCAGAGTCTTAACCACTGGGCCAGCAGGGAAGTCCCAAAATGACCCCTTTTAACAACGCAATCTTTTGTGGCTAGAATTAAGTGCAGAGAAGAAAGAAAATAGTCACTGGGAGTGGAGAGACAGTGACCAGTGAGCAGACTAATAATCTGTCAGAGGATCTATTTTTATGCCAACAAGTTCAGCCAGGTTTGTTACCTGGAGCAACTTAACTAGGGATTATCTACTCTTCAGAAAAGCAAGACCGTACAACCTAGAATGTGGAGGGAAGGATAGTGGTCAGACAAGATGCTTAGAGGTGGGGAGCTGACTATCTGTAAGGACACTGCACTTCATTTCCTTGAGGTTTTATAAACTGAAATTCCTTACACACAGTAAGTTATTCTCTACTTTAAGGCTCTGTAGATTGGTAGTTCACCATAGTTACTTACTTACTCTGCGATATACCTCATAGATATTTCCTAAAAGCTTGGGATCTAAACAGTGCACTCATTGTCATGCATAATCCAGTAGTGACATTGAATTCCAAAAGACGGCATACTGAAATACCAGAGATATCACCTGACAGACCTGCATACAATTCTAATTTTGTCACTTATTAACTTGGGGTAAGTGAGCTTCAGTTTTTTAATCTATTTTACCAAATAGAACTGAAAGGATAAAATGAGACAATGAATGGAAAATACAGGGAGAATATTTGGACTGTAAAAGGCACAAGGTAAATACTAGAGGCTCTTCCATAGTTTTTGCTTCTGTCTGTGTACCCTCCTCCCCTTCACCCCTTCCATTCTTTCCAAGCATAAGAGTTCACTGAGCTTTAAGCCCACTATATGTTTTTAATCATGTTTCTGCAAAGCTGTTCCTCTCATGGACATTCAATACTTGCTGGCCAAGTCTACAATAGTTTGAGATCTTCCATGACCCTAAAGGGACTTCCCAAGTGGCTCAGTGGTAAATAATCCAACTTCCAATGCAGGAGATACGAGAAATTTGTGTTCGATCCCTGGGTCGGGAAGATTCCCCTGAAGTGGGAAATGGCAACCCACTCCAGTATTCTGTCCTGGGAAATCCCATGGACAGAGGAGGTTGGTGAACTATATATTTTCCACGTAGTCACAAAGAGTCAGACATGACTGAGCAACTGAGCATGCACATTTGCATAATCCTAAAAATGAGGGTAAAAAGCTTGATTTGACATTGGGAGAAACTGAAATTGCTCAGGAAGCTCTGAAATGGATTTCCACAAACTCAACATGAAATCCTCTCGCAGGATTTTGCAACATATCTGCTTGTATGTGTTGATGTGTGTGTGTGCATGTGTGTTTGTATGTGCGTGAGTGTGTGTTTTTGTGTGTGATGTGCTTATGTAGAAAAAGGAGGTTCCTTTTGGACATGCAAAATGACTGAATCAAAGGAATAATGAGCAATGTAATGGTGGGTTCTACTTCACTCATTGTCTAGTATGCCTTAGAGGGAGAGGCAAACCCATGGGAAGCCTTGCAAATTTCAATTTTTGATTCCTCCCGTGAGCATGAAGTGGAGCATGAAGTGAAATGGAAAAATAAATGTTGTCAATTTGAACTTTCTAAGACATTTGGTGAAAAGGGAATATTAAGTTTAAAAGCAAAGCAATATATTTCTTCTCCGGGTGGCTATCACCTAATCCTATTCTTGGATGAAAATATACATCATGTGTGTGGAAGCCAGAGACTGGAGACCACATCTCTGTATTCACAGCCATATGTGCACACTTACCTATAACTTTAACTTTTAATGGAAATCTATTTCTCCATTTTAATTTTTTTAATCTCAGTTATGTGTATAGTGTATATAAGAACCACATGTGGGGCTTGCTGAAAATCCCTCATCAGTTATGAAAAATTCTAATTCAGGAATCTGTGTGTCTTAATGAAGATCTCAGGGGATCTGGTGCAGATGGTTATCCCAAATATGTTGTGAAAAACTTCTACAGGTCCCCTGCTCTTTCTTCTTAATTCTTTCTAATGGGGCCCTCAGCCAATGCTTTATCCTTCCTCCTATTATTTTCTATGGAGGGACACATCTTTTTCCTTCAATTTTTTTTTTAAAGCTCTGATATGTCATATCTACTTTTGCCACTGTTTGCTTTTCTAATTAATAGAGCTAATATGAAACATCTTTTTCACTTGGCTTCTAGAGCACATATTCGTCTGCTCTTCCTCTAACATTGTTGGTCTCTCCTTCTCAGTAGCCTTTTTTTGGGAAGTCCCTACTTACTTCCCAGCCCCTTAATGTTGATATTCACAGAGCTCAGTCCTTGAATATTTTCTATTTTTCTTTTTTATCAAAATCACTCCCTGAGTTATCTTATCCTTCTTGTGGCTTGTATATTCAACTATCTTTTGATATCTTCACTTGGATATCTAAAAAACTCCAAAAACATGACCATCATGTCCCTCCAATCCTGATTCTCCTTCAGTCTCCTCCATCTTTTCAGTTGCCAAAATTCTTGAAATTATGTTTGACTCTTCCCTTTCCTCGTACTATAACTCGATTTCATTAGCAAACCCCATTGGTTCTATTTAAAAATTTACAATCTGAACACTTCCTGAAACCCCCATCTTTGCCACTCTAGTCTGAGTCCTTGCCATTTCTCACCTGTATGACTCATAGATTCCCCACTGATCTTCCTTTCACATACACCTCCCTTTGTTGAACAGTTCTTATGAAGCTAGAATGGCCTTGTTAAATATAAGTTGAGCATGTCACTCCTCAAAATCCAAAGACTTCTCTTCTCACTAAAGTAAAGCCCGAAATCTACTCAATTTCTCAAAGGCCCTACAATAATCTGACCACAAGGCTGCTAATTCACTTTCAACCATCTTACTTATTCTTCCTGGCCTCCTCACCACACTCCTACCATAGGGTCTTTGCAAGTGCTGCTTCCTGTCTGGAAAGTGTTTTTCTCAGATATGTGCTTAGCTTGCTCCCTCACTTCCTTCAGCTTCTTACAAAGTCACTTTCTAGACAACCCTCAGAATGGAAGGAAACAATTGATAACAAAACAATTGACAAAAGGTTAATCTCCAAAGTATATAAGCAGCTCATACAGCTCAATATCAGAAAAACAAACAGCCCAGTCAAAAAGTGGGCAGAAGACCAAAAACAGATATTTTTTCAGACATACAAATGACCAATAAACACAAGAAAAGAGGTTCATCATTGCTCACTATTAGAGAAATGCAGATCAAAACTACACCAGTCAGAATGACCATCATTAAAAAGGTAAAAAACAATAAATGCTGTGAAGAGGATGTGGAGAAAAGGGAACCCTACTTCACTGTTGGTGAGAATGTAAATTGATACAGCCACTATGGAGACAGTGTGGAGATTCCTTTAAAAACTAGGAATAAAACTATCATATGACCCAGCAATTGGGATTTCTGGGATTTCAATTCCAACCATAATTGCAAAAGACACATATATCCCAATATTCATTGCAGCACTATTTACAATAGCCAGGGGATGGATGCAACCTAGATGTCCATCAACAGAAGAAAGGATAAAGAAGATGGTGTACATATACACAATGGACTATTACTCAGCCATAAAAAGGAATGAATTTGAGTCAGT
Organism: Cervus canadensis; assembly: GCF_019320065.1. Classification (NCBI taxonomy): domain Eukaryota; kingdom Metazoa; phylum Chordata; class Mammalia; order Artiodactyla; family Cervidae; genus Cervus; species Cervus canadensis. Next base: position 2,901,470 of record NC_057396.1, read on the forward strand.
TTTAGTGAGGTGAATGAACCTAGAGCCTGTTATACAGAGCGAACTAATTCAGAAAGAGAAACACAAATATTGTATATTAATGCATATATATGGAATCTAGAAAAATGGTACAGATGAACCTATTTATAGGGAAGGAATGGAGACATGGATATAGAGAACAGACTTATGGACACAGTGGGAGGAAGGGTAAATTGAGACAGTAGCATTGATATATACACACTCTCATGGGTAAAATAGATAATTAGTGGGAAGTTGCTGTGTAAGACAGGAAGCTCACCCTGGTGCTCTGTGATGACCTAGAGGGTGGGTTGGGTGGGGGGAGGGAGGCTCAGTGGGGAGGGGATATATATCATGTTGCTGATGGTAGAAACCAAGACAACAGTGTAAAGCAATTATCCTCCAATTAAAAAAAAATCACTTTCTCGGATAAAACTTTCTTGGCTAATAATCTATCTAAGGGTTAGCATTCCCCCACCCCTCTGTCGTTTTACTTGCTAAGTCATGTCCAACTCTTTTGTGACTCCAAGGACTATAGCCTGCCAGGCTCCTCTGTCTATTGGAATTCCCAGGCAAGAAAAATGGAGTGGATTATCATTTCCTTTTCCAGGAGATCTCCCCAATCTAGGGATCAAACCCGTGTCTTCTGCATTGGCAGGCAGTTTCCTTACTACTGAGCCACCTAGGAAGCTCTCCCTCACCTATTAACATGTTGTAACTCCATTTCCTCCTTCGTCTTCTACCCTTAGCTTTTACTATAACTTGTTAGATATATTACTTGAAAAGAGTGAAACTCACTCAGTTTTCTCCAACTCTTTGCAATCCCATGGACTGTGGCCTGTCAGGCTTCTCTCTCCATGGAATTTTCCAAGCAAGAATAACAGAGTAGGTAGCCATTCTCTTCTCCAGGTGATCTTGCCGACCTAGGAATTGAACCTGGGCCTCTTGTATTGCAGGCACCAGGGAAGCCCAGATAGATTACTTTTATTACCTATATTTGGATGCTTCTTCTTTGAGTGTTTTGTTTATTGCTGTAGCCCTAATACCTACAGTGCCTGATATACAGGAGGCATTCAGTAAATACTGATTGAATGACTTAATGAATAAATGTTTAATTTCTTGGGCCCTGCAATCCATCCAATCCACTTCTAACATTTTCTCTAGTTCTCTAGAGAATATATTCCAAACACATTTATATGACCAAAATAAAATGCTCTGTATGCTACACTATATTGTTTAGACTGTTAACTTACTTTACTTTTAAAATGGTAGCCTTAATTTCTATAGTGCCTATAGTGTGAAATTATAACATATAATGCTATTCTCCAATTTTACAGATGAGGATACTGTACTTTGAGTAAACAGCCTGAGATCACAGTTAGTGATCTTAGGATTTTTCCATAAATCACGTTCTTCCCTCATACACCAAGGTCATATCATATCGTTCCATGTAAATATTCCACTTCTGAAATATTCCGAATTCCTCTTATGATGCACTATCCTCCCCAAATTTATTTCATAAACATTCAACTTTGTTCTTTCACTTAAGAGTTGTAGCTTAAAACTGACCCTACATTTGCACTTCTCCTAAAGCTTTCCAGATGCAGGGAAGATTTTATCTACCTATATAGTTTTCATGTCATTTGATTTAAAAACTCTCCCCCTTTTTCATTCATTCTATATATATTTTCTTTCCTCAGATCTCTCAATAGTTAAATAAATCTCAAATTTCAACCCCAGTTTTAAAATGTGGCATTATGCCAGTGTTAATAATTATAGCCAATGTCAGCAGAAAATTTGGATAACTCATTGTTTCAAAATGGAATTATTGGCTCATTAATCTGGCAAAGTTATTTGCAAAGTGAAATTAACATACGTGCCAAGCATCTCTTCTGAAATTTTGCTGGGTAGGGATACCCATACAAATGATACAATTAAGATAAAATTTTAAAACAATGCAAATTTTAGATGACACTGACATCTGTATTTATATAATGATAACTGTCTCATTTTTTAATCATAAAGGCTTAAGATAAGGTACCTGATATTAATGGAAAAACTGCCAGAAAATATATTTTTTTTACCAAATAAATCATGTTCTTTCTGCTAAAACTGACTTTATTCAGACATTGCTCATGAAGACAGTAGCACCTCAACAACAACAAAAAATTCTAATATTTTAATTAAAATTTAATCTTCTTATTTTAATGGTCATGACTTTCAAAATAAGTGCTTTCATTCCTTCCTAATGTATCAACAGTCTGTTGAGGTTATATTCTGTAAAGCCCTACTTTCTATAGAGCAAGCTTGAACTTTACAATATCCCCTGTGCATTTTTATTAAAAAAGTGGGGAGGGTGAAAGAGTGGATTATGAAGGCGTTTATATTAATTCATTTACCTTCTCTAGGGATGATGATGGATTTGTATAGTCATATAGCACTAAAACATAACTGCTTTAATATATGGTAGGTTTTTCATTTTTTAAGAACTCCTTGTGAAAAGGAAAAAGGTTAAAGTCGCTAATTTATGAGAAGAAAATATATATAATAAGAATGTATACAATTTTGAGATCATAATTTTTCTGCTATTGAATATCAAATCTACTAAACTATAACAAAAATGATAGTAGATAAAGAGGAATAATGACAAAATAAAAAATCTGGAAGCAGATTCAGTCATTTAACACTTCAGTGTAGACAAAATCTCATCACAGGTTTTAGGGAGGAAACTCATGCAGCAGATTTTCAGCCAAGATCTTATCAGTTAATTGCAGATTCATATGACAATAATTCATTAATGCATTTTTGGTCAGCTTTATTATTTTTGTGATCATCATACATGTCAAACAACATGCTGGAAAAAAATCAGTAGTTCATACAAAGTATTGTCTCTTTAGCCATTGTGTAGACATCTTTCAGGGTGATTAGTTTTCTATGACTTCCTGAAAACAGTTTAAGAACATGTAGAAGTTCAACTTGTAGGAAAAAAAAAAAAACCTAATCTGGCCACCTCATGCGAAGAGTTGACTCATTGGAAAAGACCCTGGTGCTGGGAGGGATTGGGGGCAGGAGGAGAAGGGGACGACAGAGGATGAGATAGCTGGATGGCATCACTGACTCGATGGGCATGAGTTTGGGTGGACTCCAGCAGTTGGTGATGAACAGGGAGGCCTGGCGTGCTGCGATTACGGGGTCACAAAGAGTCGAACACGACTGAGCAACTGAACTGAACTGAACTGAATCTGGTAGAAAATAAGAACTACTTAGTAAAAAATAGTATTGAAAGAGTTTGAGAAATTTTATACCAATATGAAGATGTTAAAGTTCTAGTAACCAGTGGAGAATTAACATAGTTAAACATAGCTATGTTAGAGTCTTAAGATGTCATTATTTGTGTACCATTGAGAAAAGAAGAAGAAAATTTGCCCAATACTACTAATTGAATTAATCAATGCTTTGTTATCTTTAGAAATGTTATATTTATTCAAAGAACCCTTTTGAACTGATTAATGTGCATTTATTTTTACAATGAATAAATAAAAATGAAAATATTAGGAAAACACACTGGTTTAAGTATTCCTGAAACAACTTCCAACCAGAACCCAACTCTCCTAGTTGCTTTTTGGTTGAGAATTATTAAACTCTGTGTTTTAACATAATGTTATTTTCTGGGCAATCAAGAGGGTTGATAATACAGCATTTATTAAAAGAGGGCTCCACAATTGTCTTCGAGGTTTTCTCCTTATCCATCAACACCATTCTATAACGTTTGGTGTCTGGGCTTTCTTAATCTTACCAGAGGTGCCAACTGATGTCAACCACATTATGACTGCCACTAGGCCAAGAAAGTTTGAGAGAAGCAAAAGATTTATCCTGATTTTAGATCTGTTTAAAATGATAAAAGAAAATGCATCTTAGAGTTGATGATATACTGTATGTATGTGTGTGTGTCTTCAGTAGCTCAGACATGTCCTCTATGACCTCATAGACTATAGCCCACCAGGCTACTCTGTCAATGGAATTTTCCAATCAAGAATACTGGAGTGGATTGCCATTTCCTCCTGTAGGAGATCTTCCTGACTCATGGGATTGAACCCACATCTCCTCATTGGCAGGTGGATGTTTACTGCTGGGTCACCTGTGAGACCCAGGATATATTGTATACTGTTGTTCAGTTGTTAAGTCTGTGTGAGTCTTTGTGACCCCATGCACTGCAGCACTCCAGGCTCCATTGTCTTCCACTGTCTCTTGGAGTTTACTCAAATTTATGCCCATTATGTCAATGATGCTCTCTAATCATCTCATTCTCTGCCACCCCTTTCTCATTTTGCCTTCAATCTTTCCTAATATCAGGGTATTTTCCATGAGTCAGCTTGTTGCATCAGGTGACCAATGGAGTTTCAGCTTCACCATCAGTCCTTCCAATGAATCAGTATCAGTTCATTCAGTATCAGTTCATTCACTCAGTCTTGCCTGACTCTTTGCAACCCCATGGAAACCCCATGGAATGTAGCACACCAGGCTTCCCTGTCCGGGACCAATGCCCGCAGCCTGACCAAACTCATGTCCATTGAGTTGGTGATGCCATCCAACCATCTCATTCTTTGTCATCCCCTTCTCCTCCCACCTGAAATCTTTCCCAGCATCACGGTCTTTTCCAATGAGTCAGTTCACATACTTCACGAGGTTTTGGAGGTTCAGCTTCAGCATCAGTCTTTTCAAAGAATATTCAGGACTGATTTCCTTTAAGATGGACTTATTGGATCTCCTTGCAGTCCAAGGGATACAAGAGTCTTCTCCAGCACCACAGTTCAAAAGCATCAATTCTTTGACTCTCAGCTTTCTTTATAGTCCAACTCTCACATCCATAAATGACTACTGGAAAAACCATAGCTTTGACCAGATGGACGTTTGTCAGCAAAGTAATGTCTCTGTTTTTTAGCGTGCTGTCTAGGTTGGTCATAACTTTTCTTCCAAGGAGCAAACGTCTTTTAGTTTCATGGCCGCAGTCACCATCTGCAGTGATTTTGGAGCCCCCAAAATAAAGTCTTTCACTGTTTCCATTGTTTCCCCATCTATTTGCCATGAAGTGATGGGATGAGATGTCATGATCTTAGTTTTTTTTTAATGTTGAGTTTTAAGCCATTTTTTTCACTCTCCTCTTTCACTTTCGTCAAGAGGCTTTTTAGTTCTTCTTCACTTTCTGCCGTAAGGGTGGTTTCATCTGCATATCTGAGGTTATTGATATTTCTCCCAACATCCTTAATTCCAGCTTGTGTTTCATACAGCCCAGCATTTCTCATGATGTACTCTGCATATAATTTAAATAAGCAGGGTAACAATATACAGCCCTGATGTACTCCCTTCCTGATTTGGAACTAGTTTGCCATTCCATGTCCAGTTCTAACTGGTGCTTCTTGACCTGCATACAGATTTCTCAGGAGGCAGGTAAGGTGGTCTGGTATTCCCATCTCTTTCAGACTTTTCCACAGTTTATTTTGATCCACACAGTTATAGGCTTTGGCGTAGTCAGTAAAGCAGAAGTAGATATCTTCTCTGGAACTTTCTTGCTTTTTCTATGATCCAAAGGATGTTGGCAATTTGATCTCTGGTTCCTCTGCTTTTTCTAAATATGGCTTGAACATCTGAAAGTTCACGGTTCACATACTGTTAAGCCTCACGTGGAGAATTTTGAGCATTATTTTGCAGACTTGTGAGATGAGTGCAATTGTGTAGTAGCTTGAGCATTCTTTGGCATTGCCTTTCTTTGGGATTGGAATGAAAAGTGATCTTTTCCAGTCCTATGGCCACTGTTGAGATTTCCAAATTTGCTGGCATATTGAATGCAGCATTTTCACAGCATCATCATTTAGGATTTGAAATAGTTCAACTGGAATTCCATTACCTCCACTAGCTTTGTTCCTAGTGATGCTTCCTAAGGTCCATTTGACCTCACATTACACAATGTCTGGCTCTAGGTGTGTTATCACACCATCGTGTTTGTCTGGGTCATGAAATCTTTTTTGTATAGTTCTTCTGTGTATTTTTGCCACCTCTGTTCCAATGAATATTCAGGGCTAATTTCCTTTAGGGTCAACTGGTTTGATCTCTTTGCTGTCCAGGAGACTCTCAAGAGTTCTCCAACAGCACAACTCAAAAGCATCAATTCTTTGTGGCTCAATCTTCTCAATATGGTCCAGCTCTCACATCTGTACATGAATACTTGAAAAACTCTAGCTTTGCTTATATGGACCTTTGTCAGCAAGGTGATGTCTCTGCTTCTTAAAATGCTGTTTATGACAAACATAGCTTTCCTTACAAGGAGCAAGTGTCTTTCAATTACATTGCTGCAGTCATCATCTGCTGTGATTTTGGGGCCCAAGAAGATAAAATCTGTCACTGCTTCTACTTTTTCACCTTCTATTTGCCATGAAGTGACTGATGGTTTACTATAATCTCAGTTTTTTAAATGTTGAATTTCAAGCCAGCTTTTTCACTCTCCTCTTTCACCCTCAGTGATATCATCTGCATAGCTAATGTTGTTGATATTTCTCCTGGCAATCCTGAATCTTGAATCTTGGCAAGCACAATGCAGCTTGTGCTTCATCCAGCCCAGCATTTCGCATGATGTACTCTGCATATAAGTTAAATAAGCAGGGTAACTGGCTTCCCAGGTGGTGTTAGTGGTAAAGAACCCACATGGATTTGATCCCTGGGTTGGGAAGGTCCCCTGGAGGAGGGCCTGGCAACCCACTCCAGTATTCTTGCCTGAAGAATCCCAGGGACAGGGGACTCTTGTGGGCTATGGTCCCTAAGGTTGAAAAGAGTTGGACACAACTGAAGCGACTTAGCACACATGCAAGCAGGATGACAGTATACAGACGTGCTCCTTTTTCAATTTTGAACCAATCAGTTGTTGGATGTCTGGTTCTAACTGTTGCTTCTTGACCTGCATACAGGTTTCTCAGGAGGGACTCTCAAGAGTCTTCTCCAAAATCACAGTTCAAAATCCATCCATTCTTCAGCGCTCAGCTTTCTTATAGTCCAACTCTCATATCCATACCAAAGAAGGCAATGGCACCCCACTCCAGTACTCTTGCTTGGAGAATCCCCGGGATGGGGAAGCCTGATGGGCTGCTGTCTATGGGGTCGCACAGAGTCAGACACGACTGAAGTGACTTCGCAGCACATCTATACATGACTACTGGAAAAATCACAACTTTGACTATATGGACTGTTGTTGGCAAAATATTGTCTCACCTTTTAAATATGCTATCTAGGTTTGTCATAGCTTTTCTCCCAAATAACAAGTATCTTTAATTTCATGGCTGCAGTCACCATCTGTCATGATTTTGGAACCCAAGAAATAAAGTCTCTCACTGTTTCCATTGTTTCCCCATCTATTTGCCATGAAGTGATGAGACTGGATACCATATTGTGCTACAAAAACAATCACATTAACTTTAATGCATTAGGGAAAATATATATGTAGCCATGACACTATTCAAGATTCTGGCCAGATTAAGGAGAAAGGCAACCTGCATTTTTTTTTATTCTCAATATAAGATCATTCTTGTATATGCCTTATTCTCAATATAAGATCATTTTTGTATATGCCTTTTTTTATTCTCAATATAAGATCATTCTTGTATATGCCTTATCATTCTTGTATATGCATTAAGAATGTTGCTGTGCCTTAGTGGGAATCTACAAAACTCTTCTAAAAACTGAAAACTTTTGAAATGGATCTGAAATAGAACTCTTAAAAATTCCCAGCTGTTATGTATATGATAGGATTATTGTTCAAAAACTAAATAATCTTGAGAGAAATGTGATCATAGAATTATAAATCCTAGAGTTTGAAAAAAAGGTTAAGTCCTTTAAAATTCCTCCTTAATGAAGCAAATCCATTTTCAAAATTCTGAATATTTATGCAGTTCCCATGATAGCATTTTCAGTAATTTAAAAACAAAACAACTTCTGTCTCAAGATTCAATTCATTCCACTCTTAAACAGGTCAGCTTATATGGTGTATCAGTTGGAATGTGCCTTCTGCTAAACTCCATCCATTACCTCTATACATAGAATAAAAGAGAAAGTTTAGTTACTCTACCATATAATAGATTTTCACATCTTCAAGTACTTGAAGGTACTTTTTAGGTCTCTCTGCACCCTCACCCCACCTCAATTCTTCCTACACTCCCACTCATTTCAAGCCTTTATTTTTATAATTCTTAAGAAATGATTTCTACACAGATACTTCACTATTCTTGTACCTTCATCAGTACAAATATTAGTTTGTCTGCACTTATGTAATATATAGCACACGGATTATAATTGGACAGACTCTTTTTTCACCTTCACTTCTTTCCTCTGGCTTCCCACATCCTTTTTTGTCACATTTTTATTTTATTTTTTTCATGTTATCCAGTCCATTCTTGAAACTGCATCTCATTGATTATTGTACATGAATACACTGAGCTTGCTTGTTTCTTCAAAGCTTCCTGAAAAGTTTTTAACTTCCACTGTAGCCTACTTAAAATAGGAAAACACAATAAGTAATTTGGACCATCGATAACTTTTCATTACTTTCAAAATGGCCTATGCTAAAGCAAATATAATCATGGAACATAAGGCATGACCTTTCAAAGATGCCATATTATGTTATACTTTAGGGTAACTTGAGGATTCTTTAATTAGTCAGTCAGTATGCAATACTGAAATATAAGATTCTGCTGATGTGAATTTTGTTTATTGTGAAATTTGTTTATTCACAATAGTGAATATTGTTTATCCTTCATCAAAACAGTCTCTTTTTGTAGAAGTTTAAATTTTTCAAATGAGGGAGTTTGCCAGTCTTTCTTCATGAAACAAATTTCTTGTGCCTGCAAAAAAAAAAAAAAAAAAGGAACAATCAGGGTCAGTGTCTAGTGATGTGATTTATTTCAGTATAAGTTAGTTATGCAAAGTATTCCTTTTGCACAACACTTTCAACACTTATTTCTCTTCTACTGTGTAATTTTATTTACTTTAGTAGACTAAACATAAAGAGGGGATTCTGATAAGATAACTAAGGTTTTAGAATACAAAAGTTGAAGTTGGGAATTCCCTAGTGGTCTGGTGGATAGAACTCTGTGCTTCCACTGCAGACAGCATGGGTTCAGTTCCTGGTGAGGGAACTAAGATCCTGCAAGCAAGTCAGGTGTCAGGACCGATAAACAAACAAATGCAGATGGAGCTTAAACAAAGAAGCAAATACTATCTGAAATTGAAAGGCTTTAAAGGGAAAAAAAAAAGACCTTGATCTCAAACTCTTAAAAGCAGATGAATTAAAGTAGTGGAAAAGACAAAAAAAGAAAGAATCTGGTCATTAACAAGAGCTAAATACTTACTCAAATTTTAAATATCATCTTATTAATAAATTCAATATTGGATCCACTGAAAAGAAAAGAAGAATAAATGTATAATATGGAGTCCCAAGAGACATAAATATAAAACATATATATATATATATTTTCTTGATTGAATTAAGCTCTCAGTCAACCAAGGGAACATTTAAAGACCTGAATGACAATTTTTTGCTCAAGAAATAGCAAGGTAAGAGGAAAACTTAAAGAATAACAATGCAATGGCTATAAGCCAATCTCATAAAGATAAAAGTGCAGAATTCTGAAGGAGACTGGCAGACATCCCAGATCAATTAAGGAAGAAATCCTGCTGTATAGACAACACATTTGTCTTTGAAAACTTAAATTTAGATAATGTAGCCCAAGAATGGATAAATGGACATAAAAATATAACTAAACTGAAAAAGAATTATAGATTTGTGGGGATTTTTTTAATATGATAAATGTGTAATTCAGTGACTCATTCTATTAAACTGTACCTCTGGTTAACTCACTGAAGTAAAGGTAAACTAATATTTGGCAGAACAGAACTCCAACCCTACCTGGCTGACTGAATGGTTTTCAAAAAGTCAAGTTGACAGTCTCACCAACCACTAATTTTAAAATATCAAATCTGGGACCTAGTGCTCAAAATGTATCAGCCTTACATCAAATGCATTTGACATTGTTATTTAGAAACCCAGAACAATATGTAGTTTGTATATATATATATGTATGTATGTATATAAAGTAAATTACAAAGTGTAGCTTAAAATGAGCACATCTGAGGATTGAATTGCCATGTATTGCTACCATGATTTTCTTCAGGTTAGGATGCAGAAAATAGAAATAGGCCCACAGTTGAGTCTATCAAGTAGAAAGAAATATCACTACCAGTTTTCATGTGTTTGATGGTATAGAGTTAGCATGTGTCACTGAAGGCAGAGTTGTAAAGATGAATACTTAACGAGAAGGATCTCAATGCCATGGCCTGTTGTGGAAAGACGGTGTTCAGGACACAGGATCCCTCATCAGTAATTGAAAAGAGTAGATTAATGCTGCTTTGAAGCAAATTAAATAAACCCACAAGTTTCAGTCCTCCAAACAGCCCTTTATTCCAGAGTGATTTAATTCCTCTTTAATCCTTATCTAGAGAAAATACACTTAAATTCTCATAATAATGGGAATAAAAATATAAATGTGATACACATAACAAATAAGTTGGTTAAAAATATGAGTTTAACAGATAACTTTATTGTTAAAAGAATCATTTGATCAGTTTAAAATGGTGTTCTATTTTTTGATGAGTCAATAAAATTTAATAATATATTTTGCACATACTTGATATAAAATAATATACAACCATTACTGTATTCCAGATCTTTAAAATCAGCAGAACTATTTAAAAATGCACCAAAATTTGTCAACTTATAAATATTTAATTTTATTCTTAGGCACCTAAAATATTCAAACATCTTTTTATTTTGAATACAGAGTTTAATCCATTACTTTGAGGCAAATCATAGGTCAAAATCATTTTGTTATGTATCTTAAAGTGTCAGGGATAATTATATCTTTTTTCTAAATTTGTCATAATTTTAGTCAACTGTATTTCTTCTATTATTTCCTTCTACCATTAAAACTATTTCTGTCTGTTATTGAACCCACCTTTGCATGGAATGTTCCCTTGGTATCTATAATTTTCTTGAAGAGATCTCTAGTCTTTCCCATTCTGTTGTTTTCCTCTATTTATTTGCAGTGATCGCTGAGGAAGGCTTTCTTATCTCTCCTTGCTATTCTTTGGAACTCTGCATTCAAAGGGGAATATCTTTCCTTTTCTCCTTTGCTTTTCACTTCTCTTCTTTTCACAGCTATTTGTAAGGCCTCCTCAGACAATCTTTTTGCATTTCTTTTCCATGGGGATGGTCTTGATCCCTATCTCCTGTACAGTGTCATGGACCTCTGTCCATAGTTCATCAGGCACTCTGTCTATCAGATCTAGTCCCTTAAATCTATTTCTCACTTCCACTGTATAATCATAAGGGATTTGATTTAGGTCATACCTGAATGGTATAGTGGTTTTCACCACTTTCTTCAATCTAAGTCTGAATTTGACAATAAGGAGTTCATGATCTGAGCCACAGTCAGCTCCCAGTCTTGTTCTTGCTGACTGTATAGAGAGCTTCTCCATCTTTGGCTGCAAAGAATATAATCAATCTGATTTCACTATTGACCATCTGGTGATGTACATGTGTAGAGTTCTCTCTTGTGTCGTTGGAAGAGGGTGTTTGCTATGACCAGTGCATTCTCTTGGCAAAATTCTATTAGCCTTTGTCCTGATTCATTCTGTGTACTCCAAGGCCAAATTTGCCTGTTACTCCAGGTGTTTCTTGACTTCCTACTTTTGCATTCCAGTCCCCTATAATGAAAAGGACATGTTTTTTGGGTGTTAGTTCTAAAAGGTCTTGTAGGTCTTCATAGAACCATTCAACTTCAGCCTCTTCAGCATTACTGGTTGGGGCATAGGCTTGGGTTACCGTGATATTGAATGGTTTGCCTTGGAAATGAGCAGAGATCATTCTGTCATTTTTGAGATTGCATCCAAGTACTGCATTTTGGACTCTTTTGTTGACCATGATGGCTACTCCATTTCTTCTAAGGGATTCCTGCCCACAGTAGTAGATATAATGGTCATCTGAGTTAAATTCACCCATTCCAGTCCATTTTAATTCGCTGATTCCTAGAATGTCGATGTTCACTCTTGCCATCTCCTGTTTGACCCCTTCCAGTTTGCCTTGAGTCATGGACCTAACAACCAGGATCCTATGCAATATTGCTCTTTACAGCATTGGACCTTGCTTCCATAAACATTCACATCCAAAACTGGATGTTGTTTTTGCTTTGGCTCCATCACTTTATTCTTTCTGGAATTATTTCTCCACTGATCTCCAGTAGCACATTGGGCACCTACTGACCCAGGGAGTTCCTCTTTCAGTATCCTATCATTTTGCCTTTTCATACTATTCATGGGGTTCTCAACGCAAGAATAATGAAGTGGTTTGCCGTTCCCTTCAGAAGCAGAAGATATTAAGAAGAGGTGGCAAGAATACACAGAAGAACTGTACAAAAAAGATCTTCACAGCCCAGATAATCACGATGGTGTGATCACTCACCTAGAGCCAGACATCCTGGAATGTGAAGTCAAGTGAGCCTTAGAAAGAATCACTATGAACAAAGCTAGTGGAGGTGATGGAATTCCAGTTGAGCTATTTCAAATCCTGAAAGATTATACTGTGAAAGTGCTACACTCAATATGCCAGCAAATTTGGAAAACTCAGCAGTGGCCCAGAACTGGAAAAGGTCAGTTTTCATTCCAATCCCAAAGAAAGCAATCCCAAAGAATACTCAAACTACCGCACAATCGCACTCACATCACACGCTAGTAAAGTAATGCTCAAAATTCTCCAAGCCAGGCTTCAGCAATATGTGGACTGTGAACTTCCAGATGTTCAAGCTGGTTTTAGAAAAGGCAGAGGAACCAGAGATCGAATTGCCAACATCCACTTGGTCATCAAAAAAGCAAGAGAGTTTCAGAAAAACATCTAATTCTTCTTTATTGACTATGCCAAAGCCTTTGACTGTGTGGATCACAATAAACTGTGGGAAATTCTGAAAGAGATGGGAATACCAGAGCACCTGACCTGCCTCTTCAGAAACCTATATGCAGGTCAGGAAGCAACAGTTAGAACTGGACATGGAACAACAGACTGGTGCCAAATAGGAAAAGGAGTACGTCAAGGCTACATATTGTCACCCTGCTTATTTAACATATATGCAGAGTACATCATGAGAAACGCTGGGCTGGAAGAAGCACAAGCTGGAATCAGGATTGCCGAGAGAAATATCAATAACCTCAGAAATGCAGATGACACCACCCTTATGGCAGAAACTGAAGAGGAACTAAAAAGCCTCTTGTTGAAAGTGAAAGAGGAAACTCAAAATGTTGGCTTAAAGCGCAACATTCAGAAAACTAAGATCATGGCATCCGGTCCCATCACTTCATGGCAAATAGATGGGGAAACAGTGGAAACAGTGGCTGATTTTATATTTTGGGGCTCCAAAATCACTGCAGATGGTGACTGCAGCCATGAAATTAAAAGATGCTACTCCTTGGAAGGAAAGTTATGACCAACCTAGATAGCATATTAAAAAGCAGAGACATTACTTTGCCAACAAAGGTCCATCTAGTTAAGGCTATGGTTTTTCCAGTAGTCATGTATGGGTTTGACAGTTGGGCTGTGAAGAAAGCTGAGCACCGAAGAATTGATGCTTTTGAACTCTGGTGTTGGAGAAGACTCTTGAGAGTTCCTTGGACTGCAAGCAGATCCAACCAGTCCATCCTAAAGGAGTTCAGTCCTGGGTGTTCATTGGAAAGACTGATGCTGAAGCTGAAACTCCAATACTTTGGCCACCTGATGTGAAGAGCTGACTCAGTGGAAAAGACCTTGATGCTGGGAGGGATTGGGGGCAGGAGGAGAAGGGGACGACAGAGGATGAGATGGCTGGATATCATCACCGACTTGATGGACACGAGTTTGAGTAAACTCCAGGAGTTGGTGATGGACAGGGAAGCCTGGAGTGCTGCGGTTCATGGGGTCGCAAAGAGTCGGACAGGACTGAGCGACTGAACTGAACCATTAAAACATTTTATCCTTACCTATGCTTTTATAGAGCTGGACCATTGATTTCCTTAAATGAAAGTAAAATTTTGAAAATAAATGTAAGCATTCATGCTAGATAATAAACCAATCTTTGAGTTATCCTTTTATTATAGTTATTGAAATATCAAAACATGAGCTTATTAAAATTAATGGAAAACTTCTATTCTTGTATATAACAAAATTTTCTACAACTAATAAAATTTATTTGAGCTTGACAAAGCTACATATTTATACCAAGTGGTGAAAATTTATAAGAGAAGGCAAATTTTTAAAAATAAAGCATTCAGATTTCTGAAAGATATTTTTAATAACCTAGTATAATACTCTCATTTCATAGGAAAGGATATAATCCCCATAAAATTCAATATTGACTAAGTTTAATAGTCTAGGAGCAGAGGAGAAATTAGGAATGTTATGTCGAACTATTTCACTTTTTCTGAGATCTAGTGAATAGAAGATAAATAACAAAAGGATGTGCTATTTGAATAAATTAGGCTTTATCTAAAGTCGGTAGATGTTTCGTTTTTAAAGGCACCACTGGTGTGATTCACTTGAAATGAAAGGCTTCTGAAAGGTCATACAGCTTTTCATAACTTTTCCACCATGGTTTTTTATGAGTTAGTCAAAGAAGCCAAGCGCATTTGAAAATATAATAGGAGACACCATTCTTGTGTCTGTTAATCAAAGGAAGAGTAGATATTAAAAATAGTGTCATATTCTAACCTACCCTTTTATCAAATCTTCTTCCAGAATATTTGAGATAAATGTCACTTTATAGTAAAAGGTAAATACATTTACCTATCACTAGTTGGGCTTTCCTGGTGGCTCAGCGGTAAAGAATCTGCCTGCCAATGCAGAAGACACAGGTTCAAGTCCTGAGTTGTGAAGATGCCCTGGAGAAGGAAATGGCAACCCACTCCAGTGTTCTTGTCTGGGAAATTCCATGGACAGAGGAGCCTGGTGGGCTACAGTCCATGGGATCACAACGAATCAGACACTACTTAGTAACTAAAACAATAACATTATTAGTTGCCTTCATTTGAAAAAATTTTTTTTCTAGATAACATAGGTTTCTTTTATACTTAAATGCCATCAAAAGTCAAATAAACATAAAATAGATGATTTACATTATTATAAACACTATAGGAGTAAATTTTATAAATCTGTTTACATTGAGGGGCCTCATTCTTCTAACTGACACATAGACATTTGAAATGTGTTGACATTCAATATTTTGATAAGTTAGTTTAGAATACATGTAAAAAATAAGTTGGTACAATTTTATCTTGATAACAGACCTTTCCCATTCTCTCAATATATTTTTATTAAGTTCTATTCTATGTATAGTGATACCTTAGTTGATATAGTCAACATAATTTACAAGGATTTTTTTTTTTAAATCATTCACTTGTTTTTGGCTGCCTTGGGTCTTAGTTGTGACTGGCAGGATCTTTTTGTTACTGTTGCAGCTTGCAGGCTTCTCTCTAGCTGTGGTGCACACCCATGCGAGTTCCGGAACACAAGGGCTCAGCAGCTGTGGTTTCTGGGTCTAGATGCCCAGGGCCACTTGTGATCTTAGTTCCCTGATCAGGGATTGAACCTTCATCCCCTGCATCAGCAAACAGATTCTCAACCACTGGACCACCAATGAAAAATTAATTGTTAGGTAATACTGAAAACCAGATTCAAAATAATTGGTTAGTCTCTGGTGCCTAATTTTTGGTTTTGTAGTTGATTGGGGGTATTTATCAACATTAGAAATGAAGAATATATTGATCATGTGTGACACCCTTTACTATTCTCAGGTAATTATCTGACATTATGAATTAATAATGCCTTGAGACAGCACTTGTTCTGGAGATGCCGGGGATCGAACCCGGGGCCTCATACATGCAAAGCATGTGCTCTACCACTGAGCTACATCCCCAGCTGAAACTCCAATACTTTGGCCACCTCATGCGAAGAGTTGACGCACTGGAAAAGACCCTGATGCTGGGAGGGATTGGGGGCAGGAGGAGAAGGGGACGACAGAGGATGAGATGGCTGGATGGCATCACCAACCCGATGGACATGAATTTGAGTAAACTCCGGGAGTTGGTGATGGACAGGGAGGCCTGGCGTGCTGCAATCCAGGGGGTCGCAAAGAGTCGGACACGACTGAGCGACTGAACTGACTGACTGAGACAGCACAGATTTAGTATCTTGGACAAAACTACTTTGAATATTTTAAATTCAATGTTTCATATAAGTTATTTAGATAAGTAAACCTCTTTACCATTTTTATACTTAGTCATAAAAACATAAACCACTTGTACATTTTCTCATGTTTCCTATATTCTTATGTCAGAAGCTACGGGTGAAATTTAATGAGCATTTCCAACCACATTTTAAAAGTAGCATCATATATTTTAATTACCCCCAGCCCATCAGTCTCCAATCCTCTTCTCTTATTAATACATATATGTGCCTGTTTATGATCTGTCATCCATTTGAATGTATGCTCAAAGAAAGCAAACATTTTCTTTCTCATGTTCACTATCTTATCCCAAGAGTTTTTAGACTAGAGCATGGAAAAAGGGAATAACTAATGCTTAAATAAAACTTGCTGGGTGAATAAATGACTGAATGCCAGTCTAGGTTTTAAGTCCCTTCTTGGTCCCTCTTCCAGGGATTGTTTATATTTTGAGACCTCTTGTCCAAGTGACTTATTGAATACAAACTTTTTGATCATGTGCCACAGAAATACCTTTTATATCCCTATATGTTTGTGTACCTATAAAACAACACAGTCATGAAACAATGCAATGTTATTGTCTCTAATGAACCCTGATAATTAAATTTCTAAGCTATTGTATGCCATTCTATTTATTAAAAAAATAATGCTGTAGCAGAGGATTTTTCAGAGCAGTGAAAATACTTTGTATGATACCATAATGATGAATGTGGTGTGAATATTGGCAAATACACAATATTTAATGGCAAATATTCCATGATGTATTTGACCAAACCCACAGGATGTGCAACACCAAATGCGAACCATGATGTAAACTTTATGTGTACCATATGTAACCAAGAGTGTACCAAGTTCATCAACTGTAGCAACTGTACCTTTCTGGTGGGTAGATATGCTAGTCTGGGAGGCTATGCTTCTGTGGTGGCACAGGGGAAATCTTTGTATCATCCTCTCAATTTTGCTGTGAACCTAAAATTGCTCTTAAAAACAAAAATGTCAATTAAAAAAAAATAATGCTGGTCTTGAATTTTATTTCACAATGCACTAACCCACAGTTTGTAACACTGTTTAGACAAAAATGCCAAGAGATGAACCCACATTAATTTCTGAGTATGTAGAAAGAACACATATATTCTAGTCAGGCTTGGATGGTGTAATCTAGAGTTTAATTTTCCTGAACTTCCTAGGCTTCTTAGTGCTTCTGGCTCTCTCTATACATGAATATTATATATAGAGATATCCTCACACCCCCAACTTTCAGGAGCTGAAAGGCCTGAAAGAGAATGGAAAATGTCTCTTCTAGATCTCATCCTTGAGCAGCTAAGAAATTAAATAAATTTGAATTTGGATTCAGTTACAACAAAACAAAATACTAAAGTTCTTTCATATAACTATCACCAAAACCATGCAAACTTAAGAATGACTACTCTCCTTTTGTATTTTTTTTTTTTAAGTAAAGAAACTGAGGCTCAGGAGCTCAAATGACTTAAGGTGAGAAACCTAGTGACCAGCCGAGCCTTGATTCGTTGTTCCTTTTCCAAATATAGTCCCCTACCCCTGGGGGCTATAGACATGATTTAGAAGTTCCTGGAATCCACGGGCATTTCCTCTGCACCTCTGCGCTTCCACATACTCAGAGTATGTGGCCTCAAGGCCTGGATGACCCTGCCTCTCTTTGTGGACCATGAAGACAATGTCCCCTCAACTTCTTCACTTTGCCAGTCTCAACTGGCCCAACCCCACCCAATTTCTAGATCTTTCTACAGTGCAGGAGGCAGGTGGTGGGACACATGCAAACACCCCTGACAATTTACTGTTACACTTCATCACATGCAACCCTAACACCCAGCACACGATGTGTTTCATTCTGAGAAATTATCCTCGACTCGGCCTGGAGGCTCAGACGGTAAAGCGTCTGCCTGAAATGCGGGAGACCTGGGTTCAATCCCTGGGTCAGGAAGAACCCCTGGAGAAGGAAATGGCAACCCACTCCAGTATTCTTGCCTGAAAAATCCCATGGATGGAGGAGCCTGGTGGGCTACAGTCCGTGGGGTTGCAAAGAGTCGGACACGACTGAGCAACTTGGCTTTGGCGAAGGCCACACCTACTGGAGTTCAAGGGATTTCTGTGGCTCAGTTGGTAAAGAATCCACCTGCAATGCTGGAGACCTAGGTTCGATCCCTGGGTTGGGCATGGAGTGTATGGTCCATGGGGTTGTAAAGAGTCGGTAAAGAGTCGGATGCGACTGAGTGACTTTCACCTCACTAGGGTTCAAAGTAAAGATGAAAATCAAGCTCCTTGCTATTGAGTTGTTCCTTTTTTTTTTTCCACTTAGCAAAATCTTGACTGGGCAAAATCTGATCTTGGTTATTGTAAAGGACAACTTTCCAACGGCAGCCCTTCTCAAATTCCGCCCCTCCCCGACCCCATCACTAGGCAGGAGCCACTTCTTGGGGTGATTCCGCCGCCCTCTCGCATTTCCTCCCAGCCCCCCGCTCCCTGGTTCCCCTCGCCTGTCTGGTCTGAAGTGTAGTGCCGAGCCCCGCGCGGTGGGGGAGTCGCGTCCCGGGTCGTCCGGCCAGGCCGGGCGGCGGCGCTGGGCTCGGCCCGGGAGCCTGGCGCGCCGCGGCGGGGAGCCCGAGTGCGCGCAGCCCGGGGCGCCGCCGCGGGCGGGGGCCGCTGCTGCTCCGCTCGGCGCCCGGGCGCCTGTGCTGCAGCTGTCGGCCACCGGAGGGGGCGAACAAACGTCAACCTGTTGTTTGTCCCGTCACCATTGATCAGCTCTCCGCGCCACGAGGAAGTGCGGCCACCCCCCGCGCGGAGAGCGCGGCATGCAGGAAGTTTGCGGAGAGCTCGGCGACTAGCGCGGAGGCCAGGGCCAGCGAGCGCGGGCGCGCGTCCCGGGAGCCTGTCCCGGCTTTTTCTTGGAGCGACGCTGTCCCCGGGTCTCTGATCCCAATGCACCGGCTCATCCTTGTCTACACGCTAGTCTGCGCAAACTTTTGCAGCTACCGGGACACTTCTGCCACCCCGCAGAGCGCATCTATCAAAGCTTTGCGTAACGCCAACCTCAGGCGAGATGGTAAGAGACTCGGATGTTATTTTATTTTATTTTTTTGAATTAAATAATTACTTTTTTGGTTGTCATCACTGTGGTTCCCCCCACCCCCCGCCCCTTCGGTTTCTTTCCTACGAACCTTAGTGGCGTGTGTGTGGGAGGGGGTGCAGAAGAGGAAGAGAGGTGTGGTGCTTGCCTCCATCCCTGAGAGCCCCTTCCTGGGAATGGGACTGTGGGTGTAGAAGGCGGTGTGCCTGGAGAGGACTGGAGAACCCCGGTGACTCATCTCCCGGACCCCAGAGAAGTCATTTCGGTTCCATCCGTCCACTGATCCAGGACCTCGGAGCTGGAAAAAGTCGCAGGCTGCGCCTCCCCATGCTCAGGTTCTTAATCTTTTGGACTTGAAACAGATGGGGCATTTGTGATAGGTGGACGGACTCAAGAGTGGCCTTCTCTGGGTGATTTATTTTTATTTTTCAAGTGGGAGGAGAGGGAATGATTCGTTTCAGAGGAAATGGTAGCTGGAGCATAGGGACCGTTTATTTATGTATTATTTATCTTGAGAGGCCAGGTGCGCAGTCTGTTGCCCCGTTCATCCCCAGAGTGACTTTCCCAATGGAGTTCAGCATGGCTCAGAAACTCAGAATTTGGGAGAAAATGCTTTTTGGAGTTTCATCTGTATTTCAGAGGGACCTGACTCCTGCTGTTAGTTTTCTTTCATAGAGGTCTTTCCAACTGTTTGCAAGAAGCAAATCTCCTTCAACAGGCAAGTCTTAAGCAGAGTCCCAAAAAGGCTTGCTTGTTTTCCTTTTAGGGAAGACACCTGGGCCACTGGAGGCCAGTGATTTTAATTGAGTTTGCTATCTGGGCCTCCACCAAGATCTGAAGTTAATGTATTCCTCAGTTCTTAACTATAGCTTATGTTGCCAATAATTTGCAGCTGCTTCCACCACCTACCTGAACTAACCCAGAGGGGTTTTTTGTTTTGTTTTGTTATCCCTTCGTCAGATATATCTTTCCTTCTGCTTAAAGTTCTGACACGTCCCCTGAGGAGCTCACCAAGCTATTCTTAAAGGCTTCATTCACTCTTTGAGCTGGCAGCATTTGACTGCTGGTAAATTCATATTAGCCTTCTTATGATCAGTTTCTCTCTTGGCATGTCCTTAGTTTGGATATCACTAAAAAGCTTCTGAGCTTTGAAACAAGCAAACAAAAACTTTGTTATATTTTCCGATGGCAAGGAGACTGTGGATTTCAGTGTGTTGAAGTCATCTGAAGTGGAGGGGCTATAGGGAAACCACAGAGTCACCTTTAGACAGAAGGTCATCCAATATTTTAGTTACCTTATTATAGCATTTTATGTAAAATATGCTAACAGTGCCTTCCTCTTAACACATTTTTTAAATAAAAATTTTAAAAGGTTTAGGCTCACGACTAAATGTTTATAGTTTTGTTTCACTGATTAATGTTTCCACCAGGGACACTCTTCTACTCATTGAGTTTTTAGATTTGTTAATGTTTGCACTTCATGTGCCCTTTCAGCTGCATAGAGTAAAATGCCATTTATAATTTGCATGACTTCATAGCCTTAATTTTGCAATCCTTAACTTCCCAAGTATCAGTTACAAGAAGTCAAGGACAGAAAATGAAAAATATGTAACCGCTGCCCATTGACCCAAGATTCTGACTTTTAAAACCAAGTCTCACAGCTCATATCTCTTTGTTTTTATTGTTGTTAAACTCTGTACATCTATCTAGTCTATATGAAAAGTGCTAATGTTTTAATTTATTAAAATTTGAAAATTTCTCTGGATTTATTCCTTCATATTTGAACTAGAACTGTTGTGTAATTACAACAGACACACACACATTTTGATTAGTTCAGACTGCTCAATACTTTCCTCACTGTCAATCTCATTTATAAAGAAGGCTAGGAAAGGGGGAAAGATAGTTGGATTAAAAGTAAAATGTTGTATACAGAGTAAAAATAATTAACACATAATGGGTTCTTAGATTGGGGAATTTTCAAATGGCAGCTTAAGTGTTATAGACACACCTTCTCAGA
Source organism: Cervus canadensis (assembly GCF_019320065.1). Classification (NCBI taxonomy): domain Eukaryota; kingdom Metazoa; phylum Chordata; class Mammalia; order Artiodactyla; family Cervidae; genus Cervus; species Cervus canadensis. Next base: position 2,922,930 of record NC_057396.1, read on the forward strand.
AAAAATAATAATAATATTACCCCAAGGGAATGTAATTGGATCTTAGGTGGTGAAAAAAAGTTTTATATATTACAGCGGTTTGTGGTCTTCCAAAGGGCCAGTGCATATAAACAGATATACAGTGTATCTGTAGTATTAACAATTCATAGAGAGTATATGTGGAAACATGTCTAAAAAGACTCATTAACGAGGGGAGGGGCAGTAATGAAGAAAAGATTGACAGACACTTCGTAGCATTTTGGTGAGAGCAATAATGAAGGGGTTTTGATACAGTCTAGACATCATGTGAGAGATTTTAAAGGCAACAGCTGAGCTGACCAGAGAAGTTAATAACTTAATAAATTAAATCCTTGTTCTGATCTGAGACATTTTAAACTTGCTCTCTCAAAGTTCCCTAGTGGCTCATTACAGAGGACAATATTCTTGATCCGATTCAAACAGGGTGTGAGTTTGGGGAGGACACACACAGAGGATACAATAAGGAGAAAGATGAAGATAAGTGTTTCCAAGTATTAATTTAGGGTCCTGAGAATATTTGACCCTCAGATTACAAGTAGGAAATCACAACAAAAGATTAGATGTGGCCCTTGATAGGGGTTTGAAACCACCATCCAGTGATGGAACCGTCTTTATGCTTGGGTGCCATGGTTTTGTCCCTGCTGACCCTGTCAGCTGCCACCTAATGTTGGGACTAAGAAGGGAGCCCAGAGGACAGGCCTCCCCAGTCCTTGGCATGAGGTCTGTTGGATCCTGTCCAGCCTGATACAAAAATCTTGTTTTCTGATCTCCCTGTACCTAGGAGCTCCAGATAACTGGAGTAGTTAATAAATGAATGGGAGATAAAGTGTGAAGAAGTGATAATCTCCATCTACTCACTGTAAGAGGCCTCTCTGCTGAAGTATCCTAGCCTCCCAGAACTCTTTATCACTCTATATTCTTGCTTTAAAAGGGATGTCTGGAGAGCCCTTGCCAGCGCTTGCCAAATGACTAAAGGTAACCCAAGGAGGCTGGTGGTTGAATTTGGTCTCTGTCCCCAGGAGGAAACTAGGTTCTCTGGCTGGAAAAAAATTAAAATGTAATAGTTGGCAGTGCTTGATTGAATATCTATGCTTCTTTATATCATATTTGTTATTTTTCTCAAAATGACTTACTTTTGATACCCATTCCTGATCCACCTCTTGACACAGAGAAGATCTGCCTTTAGCAATAGCATCTGCATATTCTTATTTTAGTGTCTGTGCAGTTGGTGCTTTTGTTAGAATAGCTGGCCACAACTGGTGTTTCTCAGAGCGTGAACCAAGAAGTGTGAAGGTAGCAATTAACTGACAGTATTGCTTACTTATTTTTAAATCTAACTAGATAGAGCTTCCTGCTTAGGCAGTTAAGATTACAGATGTATTCTTCATTTTCTTGACCCTGTTTTGCTTTCAGAAGGTACAGGTGTTGGTGGCAAATGATTCTGAATATAGTTCTGCTTGGTTAATACACCAGGACTTGAATTGTGTATTGTCTATTATCATTATCTAGAGAGAGGCCTACAATTTTAGCAATTGCGGTCTTAGATTTTTTTTTGTTTGTTTGTTTTTAAGTAGTCAAGCTTATTTCTTAAATAACAGTTTCTTTAAGCATCAGTTTCTGTTGTCCTCATTGATGACAGCACATTGACTTTGATTCAAAGACCAGAGCTTAAGGGAAAGGTGAAAAAACAGAGGGTAATATAAACAAATTGGGCTTCCCAGGTGGCATGGGGTAAAAACTCCACCTGCCCATGCAGGAGAAGCAAGAAATGAATGTTCAGTCTTTGGGTTGGGGAAAATCTCCTGGAGGAGGCCATGGTAACCCTCTCTAGTATTCTTTTTTGGAAAATTCCAGAAACAGAGGAGCCTGGCAGGCTACCATCCATGGAGTAGCAAAGACTGGGAGATAACTGAGCACAAGCCTGAGAATATAACCAAGTTACTTTTAAAGTGAAAGCTGAGAATTGGATTAGTGATAAAGCTGATATTCTTCTGTATTTATATCTTCACTCTATATCTACATGTAGATATATAGATATATAGTGAAGTGAAAGATGCCGTAAGGCTGTCAGCTATACTAATTCATTAAATGACAGTGATTTTGGAATACAGGGTTTTTCCCTTTTAGCAAATGAAAGCAAAATGTTATTGTTTTAGTACAATAGGGTCAAACAGTGAAGCAGTGTTCCCAGAGTCACTTATATGGGATTCCTGAGTATACGTGGTCTCAGAGAATCCGGTCATTCTGAGGGTCTGGAGGATGTGGACATTTGTGTCTCTGTCCTTGACAGCTGAGTCATAGTGCCAATCATTTTCCTTCTGGAACTTACTCTTGAGCTTTCTTTGCTGATATGATATGATTAATGTAAAAAGGCATTAGCTGAACATTTTAGTAAAATTCTGCTCATATTAAAATAGGAGCCTAGTCTGAAATTTCTAAATTTACAGTTCTCAGAACCTGAGTATCACTGAGGTCTCATCACCCTGGAAGCCCCTGAGTAGCTAAGCACACTAGATGTTAGATTTTATTAGCTGGATCTGAGGTCTCATTAGGGTAATGTAAATCACAAAAGTGACCTGGTTAGTGTTTGACAACATTTTAAGTTATTTCCAACTTCTACATTTCAGAATTTATGCGATTTTATAAGGGAAAATTTTAGGTAACTTTTACATGAAGGACCATTTCAACAAAATGCTACAAGAGGTTGATACATAATAGTAAAAGGAAAGAATCCAAGACAAATGCTGAGCAGAAATATTCTGGCTCCCTGTGCTGTATTTCAGGACCAAATGCAAGTCCTAAATCGGGAAATAAGCCCATGAGACACTCAAAAGCACACATGCACCGGCGGGAAGAAATACTTTCTTCCAGGAATTTTTTTTCAGAACAAGGACTAAGCGTGCCTTACTTCTTACCAGCATTGATGATGCATACAGTAATATCTTTGCTATTCACCCAGATGTGCTGACATTCATACATTCGCTTCAATTTTGATGGGTTAATACTGTTTTTTTGTGATTGTGCCATGTGCAGACGGGGAGGTCACAGCCCATGAACTGTCTTTCGTTATGAAGAGTGATCTTTTACCAAGTTTGGAAGTTTTTACTTGAACACTTTTTGTAAAGTGTAAAGACAGTCAGTTTTGGGTGCAATGCTTTTCCTATAAATATAAGCCAAACATGATTTGAAACTTTGCATATTAGGACTCTTGAGTTTTTAAATCTGGCAAGCCTCCTTTGGATTGAAGGAGCTCAGTGACACAATGCCTAAGTGCGGGCTCTGAGAATGGGTTGAATGTGCCATATTAGTTTTAAGCGAGTCATTTCAGACCCAGTATGAGAAGCTGCTGATAAGTTCAGCGTTTTGCTGAGACATTTAATAAGCAATACAGCAATTGCGTGCTTTTACAGAATTCACTATTCAGCAGCTTCAGCTATGTAAAATGAAACCAAATGAGCTCATAAATGTGCAACAAATCCAGTTAAAAACCAAATTCAAGTTGATGTTTGGTCGAAACTGACACAATTCTGTAAAGCAGTTGTCTGCCAATTAAAAAAAAAATTAAAATAAAGAATCCATATCTGTATCACATCGTGTGTAAATGAGTTCACAAAGTCCCATGGTAGAAACTTAGATGCTCTTTTCCTTTGCTTCCGGGCAGCTCTGTCTCACTTTCACGTGTGGCCCCCATGTCCACATCACAGCCTGAGTGTGGCGTCAGAAGAGGGAACAGGACTGGCTCAATATACTCACACTGTTAGCGGTGGGAAGGGACCGCTAGTAGTTTCCTGCCTCCTCCTATTTTTTTTTTCAGGGTTTGAAAAGCGTTCATAAGACCTGAGCAGGCACAGCTGGCTTAGGTTTCTAACTGAGTCAGATGAAAGTAGTTCCAGCTTGGAATGGACTGAAGGGATGTGTCCCCTCCAAATTTGTATATTAAAAGCCCAACCCCCAATGTGATGATTTCAGGAGGTGGAGTCCTTGGGATTTGATCACATCACAAGAGCAGAGTCCTCATGAATGAGATTAGTTATAAAAGATCACTTATAAAAGAGATCCCGGACACATCCTTTCTCTGTATGCCACGTGAGGAGGCAGCAAAAAGATATGGAATCTGCTGGACTTCCCAGCCTCTCAAACTGTAAGAAATACATTTCTGTAGTTTTAAGTCACTCAGTCTGTAGAAAATTTTTATAGCAGCCCAGACGGTGTTTAACCTATCTCTGTATGTCACCAGGGATATACTATATTACAGCCTAGTAAGACTGATGATTTTTAGAGAATGTTTTTGAATCATAAAGGAAAGTTTAGATTGTATATTTGGTAGGTTTATCAGGATCATAAATTGGACATGGTATTAGCTGAGGTATATTTGGATTTAATCCAGAAGACTGACAGCACTCACTATGACAGCTTTGTGGAAAAGAACAATTGTAGTCTAGGTAATAATAATGAACTGTTCTTATTCTTTTAGTGATAACTAACAGACTTGTGCTAAACAAGAGGAAGGGGAACAGGAATTTTTAATCTGCCTTGTGGGTTAGACCCTGTTAAATCCAGAATTCTTAATAACTTGAAGGAAGACACAGAAAGCACATCTTCTTGCGTATTTTACTTGGAAAAAACAGTTTATGGGTTGGACTAGAAGCAGTTTGGCTGATTCTTTTCTACAAAGGGCCAGATAGTAAATATTTTAGGCTTTCCTAAAGTTATGAGGTTTCTATTGCAACTACTCAACAATTCTGCCATTATGAGCAGCCATAAAAGCAAGAGCAAAGTTGCTCAGCCGTCTCCGACTGTTTACGACCCCATGGACTGTAGCCCACCAGGCTCCTCTGTCCATGGGATTTTCCAGGCAAGAGTACTGGAGTGGGATGCCATTTCCTTCTCCAGGGATCGAACCTGGGTCTGCCCCATTGTAGGTGGACGCTTTCACTGTCTGAGCCACCAGGGAACATAAATGAATGTGTGTGGCTGTGTTCCAGTAAAACTCTAATTTACAAGAACAGGCAGTGAGCCTTCAGGCTATAGTTTGCTGAATTAGAGAATCTACATGCCTCTTAGGTTGAAATAACGAATGAAATGAATGAAATGATGAAAAAATGAATCCTATAGAAACAGAATTTAGGGAGAAATGCAAAATCTAGCTCTTTGGCTGGAAAATAAAAACAGCTGCATTACTATGGATTGGAATAACTTGAATTAACTTCAGGTTATTCTAGATAGATAAAGATATGTCTATATCTTTATCTTCTTATTGATTCGGTTGAACACAGCTGATGCTTCAGCAAATGGTGTAGTTGCTAAGCAACAGCAGTGTGAAACTGGGTTTAGTGCTGGTACCCTGTTGGGGTCAGGGAGGCAGCAATGTTCTCACAAGTCACACTCTGTCAAGTTGTGCTTGAGGGCGTTGTGCTCTTGTCCTCTGCGGGATTCTGCCTCCTTCTGACTCCTTCAAACCCACGCCCTAAACTCAGAATTTGCTGCTCTTTTGTATTTAAACTTTCTCTTCTTACTGGCTCCTTCCTGTTAGCCAACACATATGTTTAAGTGTCTTTGCATTCTCCCACAGCATATAAAAGCTGTTTTAATATTTTTTATATAAAAAAGTTTTTGTTTTTTTTTCCATTTTATCACCATATAAACTTCCTCAGTCTCACCATGCCTCATTGTCTCTGCTTCATGTCTCCCTTACTCACTGCAATTTGAAGTCATCCCTACCCCTCCGGCTGAGGTCACTATGATCTGTAGTCTCCTCTGTGATTGGCAGGTCTCTTCTAGAAATGATTTCTTCCTTTGGTTTCACACTAGCCCCCTTTGCCTTAACTACTTCTAAATGTAAGTTTGAAATAGTGATAGAAATACAGCCAAACTTAACACAGTACTTATTTTAGATTCTTTGGAGAAGCAAGATTAGAGAAGGTTTTAAAAGTGTATCTTATTAAAAGTGTAACTATTATGAACAGTGAAAGAAGTGGAAACAATCTTAGACTAAGATAGGGATCTTATTAATATAAAAAAGAACATTTGAAATTAAAAAATAACTTCATGGTAAAACCTATCTAGCTCTCCAGTTGCAGTTTTTTGGAGGTAGATATGCACATATACTGGAGAAGGAAATGGCAACCCACTCCAGTACTCTTGTCTGGAGAATCCCATGGACAGAGGAGCCTGGCAAGCTACAGTCCATGGGGTCGTAAAGAGTTGGACATGACTGAGTGACTAAAACACACACACACATGCACATATACATGTGATAAACATAATATCTTAAAAAGCAAAATACTTCTAACTATAGCAATATGACATTGAATAACCACATAGATACTTTCCCTCATATCCCTGAGTGCTCTTTACCTATTTGTGTTTTTTTGTCTTCTTGGCTGGGTCTTCATCTTCCTGTCTGCCCTTTAAATACTGGTATGTTTTCAAGGCTCTGACCTTCATTTTTCTCACTGTTAGTCTCTAGAGGATCTTAGTTTTTGTCCAAAGTGTCAGTTGCTGCTTATGTGTGAATGACCTGTAAATCTATTTCTACTGCTTCTGCCTCTTTTCTGAGCTCTTAATCTGTCTTTTTACTTTACTTCTTGAGGTTAGTAAATGGGTGATCCCACTGGCACCTAAAGTAAATGCTCCAATTCAGTAGGCCTCAGAATAAAAGGATTCATTGTTTAAAATATTGGGTTATACATCCAATAGTGAATTCCTTAACAGTATTAATCCTTTTGTTGTTTTTCTTCCAGATGCATCATGATTGTTTTTGAATGAACTGTTGAGTGACTGTGCTAACCAGGCATCCCATTTTAGACAGGAACTGTACACCCTTCATACCCTTTCCTGACTTCTCATCTCCTCTCCAGGTAGAACTGGCTACTGCTTTATTTTCCCCACATTTCTATGGTACCTGTTTATTTCCATATCTGCCATCTGCTGATGTAAACACACTCATTGCAATTAATGAAGCTGTGCGTCCTCCCTGTGTATTCCATTGCTTGATATGCAGGACTTCTCCTCAACAAGGTTTGAAGAGTCAGTAAATCAGCAAACCACTGTTTTCTTTTTACGACAGATCTTTAGGCCAAGTGAGCCCTATCAGATTGTAAATGAATGGGAGCAAGGATGTTTACATTCTGTAAAGTTTCTGTTAATTGTCTGGATGGCTGTTTGTATTTTTGAACAGGATGAGGACTAGAAGAGGAAGAACAGATGAGGGAAGGACATGGAAATATAAAATTATTTTGTGGACACTTTAAGCTTTAGGAACTTGTGTAGTATTCGTGTAGATGAAATCTAGAGGAATGAGATAAAAGAGAAGCACTTATTTGCATGACATGCATTCACAGTGAACATGAAGTAATCAGCTCTGTACTATCATGTTTTCAAAGTGAGTGGTATTCATGATTGTGGGTATATCATCATCATCCAGGCTTCCCTGGTGACTCAGTGGGAAAGGATCCACCTGCAGTGCAGGAGACCTGGATTCGATCCCTGGGTTGGGAAGATCCCATGGAGGAGGAAATGGCAACCCACTCTGGTACTCTTGCCTGGAGAATTCCATGGACAGAGGAGCCTGGTGGGCTACAGTCCATGGAGTTGCAAAGAGTTGGACAGACTGAGCGACTAACACTAACTAGTTAATGATAGTACATTATATTCCCAGAGTGTTATAACATGACGAAATGCTTTCATAGCCATTGTAGACAGTGGTTTGGTGTGAAGAAATGGCCATTTCCAAATGACTTAATGGAAAAATTTCAAGATCACGTATTCTTTTAGACTGCTGCCTTAAACATAAATGTGACATTAGGGATTAATCTTGGACTAATATCAATGAAATGTGGAGGGTCTTCAACTGTTTTCCCTGCACTCCAAGCCTGCCTTCCCCTACCAAAAAGCCTCGCGCATATTCTGACCAAAATCAATCCTTTTTGGTATGCCTTTCCTTTCCAAAATTAGTATTTGAGCACTTCCACAAGAATTTCCCAGTACTTAATAAAAGTTCAAAAGAAAGGATAGAAGTAAATTAAGGTCATGAAACAAGTCTTGAGGTTCAGTCAGGATGATTGACTATGGAAAGCTGTGGAAAAAGTAATGCATCTCCATTCTGTTTAAAGATTTCTCTTTAGAGAGCATGTTCACACTATTTTACTGAGGATTTAACAAGAGAGTTGCTATTAAATAGAATTTTTAAAAAGTACACATTTCCTATGAAAGCAAAAAGTCCATAGATGAAGTTGGAATATGGAATTAAAGGATTTTTTTAGACAGTTGCTAATTAAAACATACACACACACACAAGAGGATGGTATGAGACCTATTTGTAATTTAAAGGGCAGCCTGTTTGGAGATTATTTGAATACTTTGGGAACAGCCACTGTGATTTCATATTGTTTTGATTCAATTCTTTACTACTTTTCACCAAACTCAACTGCAGGAACATAAACACTACTTATTTGTTCAACAAATATTTATTGAACACTGACTACATGCAAATCTCTGGATTAACCACTGAGGCGGAAACAGTTAAGCCTAAGGCACACTCTCTACTCTGCTAAAACGTATACTTTAGTTGATGAGATAAAATATGCATGGGAATGGACAGAGCAAAGGACAGACAGGGCCATCTGTGTGCTGCCCTCATGTGACGTATTTTTTAAGACTCTGTCCTGTTGACCACATTGTGACTCTTGGTCACCTAATGTTTAATTCAGAAAAAAAATGATATTGATTAGGCTGTTGTTGAGCATAGTACTGTGTGAAGACCGAAAGACAAATCCTTTATTGATTATTAATATTACTATTATTATATCAAGGATTTGAGCAGAAAAGTAATTTTAATTGTAGGACTAGGAGTCATGTGTTCTTCATTTTAGATGTTAGGCTAAATATTTTTGAACCATAAAAGCAAATATACAGGGTCACTTGCCAACCCAGTATGACTTAACTTTTTTTTTTTTTAAAATCAGAGTATAGTTGCTTTACAAAGTTGCATTAATTTCTGCTTTATAGTGAAGCAAATCAGCTATACAATGTATACATATGTCCCCTCCCTTTTGGACCTGCTGCTCAACACAGCACCCAGCTAAGCTGCCAGTACTTTGCAACAGGTTCCCACTATCTATCTATCTTATGGTGTATAAATGTCAATCCTAATTTCCCAGTTCATCCCGCCCTCCCCTACCCACCCCCATGTCCACATTTCCGTTCTGTACAGCTGCGTCTCTTTTCCTGCCCTGCAAACAGGTTCATCTGCATCATTTTTCTAGAGTCTACATACGTGCGTTAATATACGACATTTGTTTTTCTCTTTCTCACTTGCAATGGCCAGCACACGGAGACAATCTAAATGTCCAGTGACGGGTGGATAGTAAAGAAGATGTGGTTCTTATATACAGTGGAGTATTGCTCAGCCATAAAAAGGAATTAAATTTGGTCATTTGTAGAGATGCGAGTGGACCTAGAGTCTGTCATACAGAGTGAAGTCATAAAAAGGAAAACAGCACCAACTTAACTTTTAACATGTGATATGCACTATGATTATTTGACCACTGGATGGCAGCAGAAAAAGGACTGCTTTGTGGATCTTTTTTTTTTTTTTCTTTTAACCCCCTTTCTTGGTTGGGCATGTCAGCTCAACTAAGGAAATTTTATATTTTCCAAATACATTGAAGACAGCAAATTACAAATCTTGATAATCTGCCATTAATGTATAACTATTACAGCCCATATGAGCTCAATAAATTTTAGGTAAAAATAGAATATGTTGAAAATATGTGACTATTTTACTGCTTTTTTGTATCCTTTTCACTGGTGGCTCTGTGGGAAAGAATCTGCCTGCCAGTGCAGGAGATGTGGGTTTGATCTCCGGTCTGGGAAGATCCCCTGGAGAAGGAAATGGCAACCCACTCCAGTATTCTTACCTGGAGAATCCCATGGACAGAGGAGACTGGCTGGGTACAGTCCAGGGGGTCGCAAAGAGTTGGACATGACTTAGTGACTGAACAACAGCAACCCTTACTCATCTAGTTTGTGTGCATGTATAAAATTCTTGAAAGTCCAATTTAGAAACATCAGTTGAAAATCATTTTCTGAATAAGAGTTGCATGTGCACAGCCATTGGTTGACAAATTTCCTTGGAGCACATGGCCAGCTTGTTGACAACTCTAGACTTGCAGTGGACTCCTCACTACTTGTCAGATGAATGGGTTTATCAAAAATAACTTACTCTGTGGGACAAAAAATATTATGATATAAGAAGTGAGAAGTCATCTCTAAATGCTGCAGTTTCTGAAATCCTAAGGAGACACAGGGCAGAGCGGTGAGCATGTAAAAGTGTAGGAACATAAACCTGCAGCTCTCTGCCTAGATACAGAACAGTACTCAGTCGCATATAGTCACATTATTGCTACATTAAGAAAATGGTACAGTTAATCCAGCTTTAATAAAAATTGCTAAAAATGTTGTTTCTGTTGTTGTTTAGTCACTAAATTGCATCCGACTCTTTTACAATCCTATGGATTGTAAAGCTCCTTTGTCCATGAGATTTTCCAGGCAAGAATACTGGACTGGGTTGCAGTTTCCTTCTTCAGGGGATTTTCCTGACCCAGAGATTGAACCTGTGTCTCCTGCATTGGCAGGCAGATTCTTTACCACTAAACTTCCACAGAAGCCCCAAAATTGCAAAGTGGTATACAAAAATGACTATTTTTTAGTGAATACTTTAGAGCATATTGGAAAACTATATATTAAAGTTTGTATGAGGCTGATTGATGATCCTCGGGTCCTAATTCTAGTGTGTCTAAGTGCTACGGTATGTGACAAAGACTTTGCAAATGTGATTTTGCTTTGGATTTTGAATGGTGAGATTATCCTGAATTATCTGGCTGGGCCGTGATGCAATCACAAATGTCCTTACTGGGGAGATGTAGGGAGATTTGACACAGGCAGAGGAGGGAGCAGTGTGACCACAGAAACAGAGATTTCAGTGATGTGGCCACAAGCCAAGGACTGCCAACAGTCACCAGAGGCTGGAAAATACAAGGAAGAGTTTCCCCCCTAAAGCATCAGAAGGAGCAAGACCTTGCCAGCACCTTGATTTTGACTCTGAACTGACCTCACACTTCTGACTTCCAGACTCTTAACAGAATAACTGTCCATGTTTTAAGCCAGTAAATCTGTGGAAATTTGTTACAGCAATCGCAGGAAACTAATAAAGAGCCTTTGAGTTGAAAGATGAATGGTTGAACTGCCTATTTGTTGAGTCCAGTTTTCTGTTTGTGAAATTTCATTGACCATTATAGCTGTATTGACAAATGATGAATTTAGATCCCTGCCCTTGAGAATTCTCTAGTGAGACAAGCCGTACTTCTACTCTGGTTCTGTATCAGAATATTTAGAAAATTCTGGTTAAGTCCTGACATGATGGGAAAGTGCAATGATTCTATTTTATCAGATTTTCATTGATTCTTAAATATTTCCCTTTACCCAAACATGTCATTTATGCATTTTTGGCTCATAGTTTACTCATTTGCTTTTGCCACAGACTTTTGTTGTGAGAGTGTCATGTCGCTTTCTGTACTGGGGAACAGTGTTGGGAGTGATGTGATAATAATTACTTTGCTAATTAGCTGTTAATTATGTGATAGTAGCTACCATCCACTGGAGAAGGCAATGGCACCCCACTCCAGTACTCTTGCCTGGAAAATCCCATGGACAGAGGAGCCTGGTGGGCTGCAGTCCATCGGGTCACTACGAGTCGGACACGACTGAGCGACTTCACTTTCACTTTTCACTTTCACACATCGGAGAAGGAAATGGCAACCCACTCCAGTGTTCTTGCCTTGAGAATCCCAGGGACGGGGGAGCCTGGTGGGCTGTCGTCTATGGGGTCACACAGGGTCGGACACGACTGAAGTGACTTAGCAGCAGCAGCAGCTACCATCCACAGAGTACTTATTGGTATAGATAGTATGCTGATAATAATACTATATGTGTTAGTACAGTCACAATATTATATGTTAGGTGATGGGACATAGATCTTTCTAGAAGACATATTGGCAAATATTAGCTTTATTAGAAATTTGGAGCTTAGGACAGAATCAGAGAATTCCAGTTGAATATCTGAACCCAGTTCCCTTAACTCAAATTGAACCCAGCTCTTACTAGTGTAGGCCATCACTGTTCAGTAGAAATATAATGCAAATGAATGTTATTTTAAAAATTAGTAACCACAGAAGAAACTAAAAAGCAGAAGTTAATTTGAATAATATATTTTATTCAATCCAGTCTGTATCCAAATATTGTTATTTCAATGTTTAATAAATATTTTAAAAATACTGAGATTTCTTTTTATATCCTTATCATATTGAACCTTCAAATATGGCATTCATTTTATATATACATATAACATATCGTATTTCAGACTAGTGCATTTCAAATAGTAACCACATGATGCTAGGCATTACTGATTTGAACAGCACAGTTATCTTATGATCACTTATTTAGACCAACACAAGTTATCATTTTTTTAACTTAAAAAATATTGAGTTTCTGAAAACTGTATCTCCCTCTCTCTCTTGCAGCATGTTTAAATCGACTATGTCAGTTTTTAGGGGGATTAATAACCTAGCGTAGGCAAGTTTTATGTGGTTTATATTTTGTTTTCTTATTATATCAACATTGTTATAGTTGATGTTCCTGGTTGTTTTCATGTAATCTCTTTTAAAAAAATTGCAGTTATCTCATAAACTTGCAGTCAAACAGGTTACTCAGTTTATATGCAGGTGCAAATTTTTCTGATTTTTGAGAAGCTTCTTTTGAAAATAGCAGCTGGCTCTTTATTTCTCTGTCATGGATAAAAAAAGAAAAAGCTGTGTTTAACCAGCACTGGTTGTCTCTTTCATTTACACCTTAATGTGACTTAGGTAATGACACCATTCTCTTTTATCACTTGACCATTAAAAGAAAAAGTACTCTTTGCAGCTGATCAGTGAAAGATTTGTGGGGAAAAAAAAAAATACTGCTATGTGTGTGGGAGGAGGTTAACCTATTATATATTTGGTTCAGATTTTTATTAAATTACTGATATCTCCTTGGTTTTAGAGGCTTTAGACAGCATACATACATTTGGTGTATGCTATTTTAGGGAAAATTAAATGTTATGAAACAATTGTTTTGTATTTTAAAATCTCAGATCTATAATTTATTTACTTCATGGCCCAGAAGTGAAAGGTGATTAATAAAAGTTGTCACAGAAACAAAAATCATTTCTACTTTTGCTAAGTGATGTATTTTTACCCGTCTTTTGGTTGGCAGTTGGTTGGTATGACCTTTTAATCTGTTTGTAATTTGGGCAAGGAAAAGTGTTCTACCGAGTGACTTGTAAAGGTGTCTTGTTTTTCCCTCACTGATTTAGAAACATCTCATTGAATTGTGTTCTTGTGAGAAGCGTATAAGTAATGTTGTCATGTAAAACTCTTTTTGCTGTAAAATCTCTTTTACTGGGAATCTCAACCTGAGTTTCCCATGTTGGCGTCTCATCCCAGGAAGTCTTCAGCATAGCGTGCCTTATTTTCAGAACAAACACCCAAGACTGGGAAGGCCAAGGAAGGCTGAGAAAGGCACTGCTTCACGAGCTCAGGATCTCTTCAGCAACCCTTTGTGTGAGGACACAGCGCAACTCTGTTGTTATGGAAAACCTTTTATTCATAAGGCTCTTTTTGTTTTTAGTGAAGAAGTGGTTTTGAAGACAATGACTTGTTTTTGTGTGTGTGTGTGTTTATGTACTTTATTATTTTTTTCCATTTATTTTTATTAGTTGGAGGCTAATTACTTTACAATATTGTAGTGGTTTTTGCCATACGTTGACATGAATCAGACCCAATGACTTGTTTTAGTATGCCCTGGTGCTTGGTGTTTATCCTGCTCACTTACCTCTACCTGAAATTGTTTCATTCATTTTACTTGTGTATGTTCTGCCTTCTCCCAAGAACCTAATCTCTGTTAGGATAGATACTTCATCTTTTATTCCCTACCATATCCCTGGCTCCTGGAATAATACCAGTTACGTAGGAGATCCTCAGGAAGTACTTGCTGAACGATTGAATGGACATCAGCGGAATGCAGTTCAGATGAAGCTCAGTCTTGAAGCAAGAGCATGGTGTCTGTGGGAGCAGTGGTGGGCTGACAGTGAAGCTAATAAAGCTTAAACTTCAAAGTCCTTCCCTTACTAGATTTCTTCCAAGGCCCTGTGCCTAATTTTATATTTATAACATAAATTATTACTTTTCTTAAAGAGAGCATCCCAAATTGTATAAGTATCAGGCTCGACAAAATCTGGATGATTTACTGGTGTTAAGGTACATATCTTGTCATTTGAGGTTTGCTCTGAAGAAATGTAAAAATATCTTCTACCAGATGAGCAAATTAATACTGTTCATTAAAAGGGACTGTTACCGCAAGAACTGGCTTAGCCACATGGTCTAGTCTTAATTTAAAACAGTCTGGCAGACTAATGAGCAGTTATTGCAGTTCTCTTGTGTTACTTACCTTCTATGCATTTCTGCTTACACACACACACACACACACACACACACATATGTGTATATATACACACACATATATATACACACACATCACAGGTCTGTTGTACAGCAGTACCCCCTTATCTATTATTTTTCTTTCCATGGTTTCAGTTGCACACAGTCAACTGCAGTGAGAACATATTATTAAATGGAAAATTCCAAAAATAAAACCCACATGTTTTAAATTGTGTGCATTTTGAGGAGCATGATGAAATTTCACACTGTCCCACTGGTGTCCGTTGACAAAGTGAATCATCTTTTTGTCCAATATGCCCTGCCCGTTAGTCACTCCATAGCCGTCATAGGTTATCTTGAGAATCACAGTGCTGTGTTCAAGTCACCCTTATTTTACTCAACAATGGCCCCAAAGCCCAGGGATAGTGATGCTGGCAATTCAGATATGCCAGAGCAGCCTTAAAGTACTTCCTGTAAGGGAAAAGGTGAAATTTCTCAACTTAAGAAAAAAAAAATCAAATCATATGCTAAAGTTTCTAAGATCTATGGTAAGGACATGACTTGTCTATGAACTTGTGAAGAAGGAAAGTGAAATTTTGCTGGCTTTACTGTTGTATCTCAAACTGTGAATATTAAGGCCACAGCATGATAAGTGCTTAGCTAAAATGGAAAAAACATTCTATGTGTACAGTAAGATATCAAGATAGAGAGAGACCACATTCACATAATCTTTATTATAGTATACTGCTATGATTATTCTATTTTATCATTAGTTATTGTTGTCAATCTCTTGGAAAGAAAGTGAAAGTGAAAGTCGCTCAGTCGTGCAACCCTATGGACTCAGTCCATGGAATTTTCCAGGCCAAAATACTGGAGTGGGTAGCCTTTCCCATCTCCAGGGGATCTTTGTAACCCAGGAATTGAACCCAGGTCTCCCACATTGCAGGTGGATTCTTTACCAGCTGAGCCACCGGAAAAGCCCAAGAATACTGGACTGGGTAGCCTATTGATTCTCCAGCAGATCTTCCTGACACAGGAATCAAACTGGGGTCTCCTGCATTGCAGGCAGATTCTTTACCAACTGAAAGAAGTCTTAGGTCTTAGATTTTTCTAAAGCATGGTAAATCATATCTCAAACTCTCATTTAATTGCATCAAGAATGTAGAGATTTGGTGATAAGAGAACTCACAGGAGATTTGAAAACTTGATTAATTTGACAAATATTTCCTGAACATCTGTTGTTAGTAAGGCACTGTGTTAAGTAGATAAGGTAGACTTTTAAACAGTCCATTAGATCAACTATGCACTTATATACTATGTATATATTATGTATATATTCATACTTATATATATATACCCAGTGCTATGATAACATTTTACATATATGTTCAATATATACACAGGTATGCATGCACATGTACATTTGTTTATCTGTTCAAATGCATTATTTATTTTGTATATCATTAATATTCTCATGCATGACCTAAATATATGTGGTATCCTTAATGTGACAGTGTTAAAACATGATGCTGTAACAGTTCTAATTAGGGATAGTTATCAACCACACAGAGTCAGGAATTCTTTTATGGAATTGAAAATGGTGAAAAAGTGACAAATTAGATAAAAGGGATTAGATCTGATTGACAGAGTGCCTGAAGAACTGTGGCCAGAGGTTCATTACATTGTACAGGAGATGATGATCAAAATCATCCCCAAGAAAAAGAAATACAAAGGACAAAATGGCTGTCTGAGGAGGCCTCACACATAACTGAGAACATAAGAAAACTGAAAGACAGAGGAGGAAAGGAAAGACATACCCATCTGAGTGTGGAGTTCCAGAGAATAGCAAGGAGAGATATGTAACCCTTCCTAAGTGATCAATGCAATTAAATAGAGGAAAACAATAGAATGGGAAAGACTAGAGATCTCTTCAAGAAAATTAGAGATGCCAAGGGAACATTCCATGCAAAGATGGCTTAAAACTCAACATTCAAAAAGCAAAGATAATGGCATCTGGTCCCATCATTTCATGGCAAATAGATGGGGAAACAATGGAAAAAGTGACAGACTTTACTTTCTTGGGTTCCAAAATCAAAGCAGATGGTGACTGCAGCCATGAAATTAAAAGATGCTTGCTCCTTGGAAGAAAAGCTATGGCCAACATAGACAGCATATTAAAAAGCAGAGACATTACTTTGCTGACAAAGGTCTGTCTCGTCAGAGCTATGGTTTTTCCAGTAGTCATGTGAGAGTTGAACCATTAAATCTGAGTGCCAAAGAATTGAGGCTTTTGAACTGTGGTGTTGGAGAAGACTTTTGAGAGTCCCTTGGACTGCCAGGAGATCAAACCAGTCCATCCTAAAGGAGATCAGTCCTGGATATCCATTGGAAGGACTGATGCTGAAGCTCCAATACTTTGGTTATCTAATGTGAAGAACTGACTCTTTGGAAAAGGTCCTGATGCTGGGAAAGATTGAAGGCAGGAGGAGAAGGGGATGACAGAGGATGAGATGGTTGGATGGCATCACCAACACGATGGACATGAGTTTGAGCAAGCTTTGGGAGACAGTGAAGCACTGGAAAGCCTTGTGTGCTGCAGTCCACGGGGTCACAAAGAGTCAGACACGACTGAACAACTCAACTGAACTGAACCAACCCCAGAGAGTCATGAATCCTTTTATGGAATAGAAAATTATATTTGAACCAGACGGTAAAGGTAGTATATTTTCTAAGGCTATTGTGTCAAGTTTCTACATCCTTCTTGACTAAAGCAACAGTAATGGTTTCTTTCACAGTTCTGCAAGCCAGAAGCCAAAAAGTGAGATGTCAGCAGGGTGGTACACCCAGAGGAGGCTCTCAGGGAGAATCTGTTCCTTGCCTTCTTTTGGCTGTTTGCTGTCCTTGGCTTTGCACACATCACTCCAAGTTCTGCCCGCCTGGCCACCCTGCCTTCTCCTATGTGTCCACTACCTCTTGGCTTCTTTTATAAGGACAGTTGAGATTTTTATAGGATTACATGAATAATTCTGGAAAATTCCTCAAGATCTTACACTTAATTGTACTGGTCACAAGTTTTGGCTCAGATATTAGTCTTTGGGTGTGTTTTAAGAGGCCACCATTCAACTACCTATAGGTGAGACCCTTCAAAGGCTGAGTTTAGGAAAGCATCACAGGCTGAGAAACTAGACTAAGCAGAGGTGTAGGGGTTGGACAAAGAAGGTATGTCGGGTACAAGAAGGAGCATTGGGGAGCAGCAGCGTGCCAAGGAGAGGAGAGGGAGGCGATTGAGGGTCATGGTACTACGGGAGCCTTGGCCCCTGGGCAGCCATGTTAAAATGAATGGAGAACCAAAGAGGATGCTGTTAACATAGCCTACGTGAGACCTTGCCCAAGCCTGCATGAAGATGTTGGCCATGAGAATAGAAAGTATCGAAGAGAACTCCAGTTGCCTGTTTAATTGGGAGGAGGCTTAGGACATTAACAACAATAGGGAAATTAGAAGACAGAAATGATGTTTGGGTTTGGATGGTTGCTTCAGTTTCCAGCATGACACCTGGAGGAAGGTGCGCTTAGAAATGTGGAGTTGATCTCCACAGTGTTCGGCATGGGAGTTATCCACAGTGAAGGGTGAGACTCCCGAAGGAAGAAAGGGAGAGGGAAGAAGAGAATGTCTCCAGTGTCACCATCTTGGAGACCTCCTTCCTTCAGAGGTTAGGGGAACTAAGCTTCCTTTTTTCATTATGTTTTAAAATGTGCACTTTTGACACCATGGGTTCTTTAATGTACAGGATTTTTCATGCACTGATTGTAGGTGAGCTCAATCTCTCTTTATTGGGTCTACTGAAATACTGTTATGTGAACTGTGCTATGATTCTCTGCATTTTGTGTTAAAGTAATTTACTCTAATTATGACCTTATTAAAGAAACTTGGTTATATTTCCTCTTTGTTTTATGGTAATGACTGATCAACAAAATGCCAATTGACATTAACAATTTTGTGCTATATTTGTTCTGATATTCAAATGCTTTAATTAGTATTTAATTTGCATACCAGCCTGAGTTATATATCCTGATATTACTTTTGCTTTTTTGGTTCAGGGAAGTTATTTATTAAGACATGGCAAGGGTCCAAAGTTTTGTTACTGTGTGTTGTGTTAACACTGGTTTTCAGGGAAGGGAATTTTCTTTATTTAATCAAGGAAGTATGTAGGTGATTTCAAATATGTCATTGAATGTGAAGTGTTTGTCATTTTAAATTTTAAAAAATCATTGGACTATCCTTTGTCTAGTTGAAAGCAATAGCTTCTAAACATAACCTCGGTGTTAGTCTTTAGTTTTTAGTGTTTGTAATTGAATTGTTGTCCCAGGAGCTTATTTCTGGTTCAGTTCAGATTCATATATATGGTTCATATGTCAGTTCAGATTCATATATGGTTTATCAGATATTTAACTTATCAGACATTAATTTCTCCTGGGGCACCAGTTACTCACCTTTTCCCATGTATTTCCTGTTACTTTTATTTAAAAGTAAAACTTTTGTTTTAGAAGGTTTTTAAGGTTTTTAAAAGGTTTTAAACCTTTTAAACCTTTTCTGTTAGAAGTTATATCCCTCTTTCCCCCGACTATTATGCTCTGAGGTCACAGTAAAGTCTTCAGATTTCTGAATTTAGGAATTAGCTGCCATAGGCTTCAGTACCAGCTTTCACAAACTACATAATTCTGGGTCATCTGTTAATTGGAGAAAAACTATTCTGTGGTATTGTTAAAGCAGATAATGAAAGAATCAAGAAAATCAAGAAAAAAATATTGTTACAGCAGATAATGAAAGAATCAAGAAAATCAAGAAAAAAAATTATGTGTATCTAAAAGTACTCTGAAAAAATTCTAAGTACTATAAAATGCATGGTAAAATTGTACTATATGTTTAATGCTATAGATATTTAGTTATTTCATGTGACACATTCTAACCACAGAGAAGGAAAGGTAGATGGATGAAAGCTGTGGATTTCGACATATTTTACTTATGAATCACCTGGGGATCATGTTGAAATGTCTAGTTGGAAGATTCAGGAGGCCTGGCGTGGGCCTGGTATGGCGGATCTGTCAAGCACTGAGTGAGGTCCATGCTGTTTGTCTGTGGGGCACAGACTCAGAAGTGAGGAGCTGAAGAACTAATGCAGCGTTCTATCCAGTCAAATATTAGGAGAATTTAAAGGTGTATATATATATAAAAGTTTATACCATTTGTGGATTCAGATGCATTCATGATGATACACATAGATCTGTGAGAAAGCATAAGAAAAATTTTAACCTAACTGGAGAATAAAAGCATTTAAAAACTGGAAAAGAAAATTAATCTAACTAGGGATTTTGCTGTTAAAAAAAACATTGTAGTGATACCTCTTGTAATGTAAATTTCTGTCTCAAATAATTGCTTCCTAAATATGGATTTTCTCATGGAGTTTTCTTAAAGTGTATTTTTAAAAGAGAAGAGTTAATATATAAGTTAGAACCTGTTGTCTATTTTTCTCGGTTCAATAAATATGATAACTTTGATAGTTACATCATTCCATTCTTTTCCTTTAACACATATAATTATTTTACTAGATTAGGTATCATGGATTTATATCATTTGCTCTTAATAAGAAAATTTTCAGAAAATACAAATCTCTGTAACATAGGCCAGGTTATGGGATGCCTACAGTGTGTCAAGAATTAGCTAAATGTGGCGGATATAAGATGAATGAGCCTGGTTTTTGCTTTCCTGAGCTCATTTTCTTCTGGGGAGACCCAAGCATTTGTGTACCAGCACTGACAAAACCCTGGCACCTGTCTGCAGAACGGAAGCTATGTGCTCTGGACGAGGGTAGATGTCAGAGGGAATTTGGTTTTGGCAGACAGCACCTTGAGCTAGGTATTAAGTGGGCCTATTTGGAAGGGCAGGAAAAGCAGGCAGAATTCCAGACAGAGAATTCTAGACAACCAATAAGTAAGAAGGCACAAAAAGATAATGTTCATTGCTAGCTGAATAATTTTAGGTACAATGGAAGATCATAATTAGTCATTACAGACTTTGCTGCATGGAAGTCAGCCAGTCAGTCTGTGACCAAGTCAACAAGTCAAGACAGTCTATGGCAACAAAGTGAGATTACTAAATTGACTATAACTTTCAAATATGGAGTACTAAAAAGGCTCAGAACGCTCTGGAACACTATAGCTTTTCCCTTTGCTGTTGATAAAATTTATCAAATATTGCTTTACTTTTATTCTAGAAACAATGCTATAAATTCTGTATCTGTTGGCCTATTTGTGATTTCAGATTTTAGTAGAAAGTTTCAGTTCCCATGAAGATCATCCTGTGTTGGCCATCACACTTCATGATATGTTTTTTGGCTTAACCCCATTTTCCTCTGCTAGAGTGTATGTTGACAAGTTATAGGGCAAGGATCAAATCCCTTATTTACAGCTATATAATGAGGAGAGTGCATATTATTCATTAGGGGTGCTATCCTATATTAGTCCATGTTTAAAGGTCCTTTTAGTTACTGAAATTCTAAACAGACAAATTTTAAGATGTACTTAATGTCTACACTAGTGCTAATACTTTGTGCAGGCCCTTTGGTGTAATGGGCTCCAGTGCACAGCAGAGAGAGCTGGAGAAATGCTAGGTCAGTGGAACAAAGAATGGAAGGCAGGAACTCTAAGGGTGGCACTGCTGAACTGTTTGGCATCTGGCGAATTTCTTCACATGGCACTTAGCTTTTCCATCTGCAAAATGAGGACCTTGGGCTAATTGCACTTTAAGTCTCTTCTGGTTCTAAAACTTTATGGTGTGTGCAAGTGAAATATCACTGTAAAGTATTTTAGGAGGGTGACCCCAGTGTTTGAGTGTTTCTTAAAAGCACTTGGTCTGGCAGACTGGATAATGCTTTATATTTTATCTGCAATAAAGCATAAAAGTGATGACAGATAGCTGTTGGTGCAGGCTGAATGTGCCTGACAGAGCAAATGTTGACATAGACCTAGTGTGACATAATCATGCTTTTTATGTGACTTATTATTGGAAGGACTGTATTTGTGAAAAGTTACATGCCAGCTAAATGTCATTCTCGTGTCATTAATGTTGCAATTTATAAAATGTTTACTTTTGCCAGGGAGTACATATATATAGTTAAATAATCAAATGGAAATCCCTCAGGGTTTACAATAATGAACAGTGGTCCTTCTAATCCCTTCTTACACACAAATCCCAATTCCCCAAGCACTCTGTTTTTTTTCTTTAATCGACTTTTGTTTGATTATTTCTTTGCATATATTTCTGTTTCTAGATTTGTCACTTTTAGGCATCATTTACTGTCTTTTTATACTGAGGGGGGATGATTCATGAGTTTTGAAAGGAAGTGAAAGTAAACAGGCTTATTCAATCTGTTGTGCTTAATGGGAATACTGCTAATTTGCCTTTGTGCGCATGCGTGCTAAATCTCTTCACTAGTGTCCGACTCTTTGCGACCCCATGGACTGTAGCTCACCAGGCTCCTCTGTCCATGGGATTCTCCAGGCAAAAATACTGGAGTAGGTTGCCATGCCTTTAGAGATGTTTTATTTTGTTTCTGTAGAATCATTATGGACAGTAGCAAGATCATCAAGTCATAGACAGTCTTGGCCCTCCTGGATGTCTAGTCTTCAGAAACTAAATTGTGTAACCAGTTCTAGGTTTCTCTGGTGTACATGAGAGCTGAGTGGTGCCTGATCGCCTCCTCCTTCAGATTCCAAAGAGGAGGCTTATGGAGCTGCCTCTGCCTTTACCTCCCTTCTCTTGGAAATGCCTCTCTCTCCCTCACCATCCCGTTGCACCCATCTGCCTGGAGACCCTTCTTCTTCCAATTCAAATCCAGTATTAGCTCACCTTCTCTGTCTGAGAGCACTGCCCACAACCCTTGGTGTGAGTATTTTTGCCTATTTTATGTATTTTCTTTTTAGTGTTCCATGCATCTCCTAGACCACTCTCTTGAGTGCACAGCTTTACCTTTAATTCTCCTACAGACACCTTCTATATGTCTCTCAGGTACCTCAAATTCATTGGGCACAGAGCTAAGCTCATTCTAGCCTTTTCTGCAGTCACTTTCCCTTCAGCACTCTATCTTGGTGAATGACACTCCTGCTAAGAAGAGCCCCACTCCCTTCCTGCTCTCATCTAATCTGAAGTCCTCTGACTCTGCAAGGAGAAATCAGAGCAGGTCCCTCCCTTTTGAAAATACTCATTTATGCAACACCCATTTATGCAATAAATAAATAGCCTTGAGTAAGGCTCATGTGTTGACTTACTCAAACCCCTCAAGCTTTTGCACAGACATACACCCTGGCTTTGGCATATTGAACCACTTGGGGTTTCTGGAAGATAGCATTTCTCTCTTCTCTGGGATTTTATATTTACTGAGCCATTTTGGAAAACCCCTTTACCTAGGAATTTGTCTAGGAAGACAAATTTGTCTTCCTAACAAATTTGTCTTCCTAGACAACTTCCCATCATCACCTTTATAGTTCCTCCTCCACTTTCACCAGCTCATCTCACAAGCCTTTCTGAGATCCCTCACACTGAGATGGGTGCCCCTGCAGTGGGCTGCCTTGGATGTCTGGGCTTACTTTACATGTAACACCTGACACTGTGTGATTTAATAGACACTAAGAAGCATAGCCTATTTTTATTTAGGACTTATTTTGATCAAGAAGTGTTTTATGGAGAGCAGGCCTTCTAAATGTGATTGTTTTATTACTAATGTAACAGACGTAGTTGTCGGTTTACCTGCCTACGCGTGACCCTCCTTGGAGACTAACCATCGTCACTTCTGAGAGAGCGATGGATCCCTTACCTGCCCCACTGGCCTCAGCACATTGGGGTAGGACAGACACTTGATTCAGTCTGGGTCAACCGAATTCTCTATTATTGAAATCTTGAATTTGGACTCTGAACGATATAGGAGGCTGAAAGGAATGACTACTTTTCATTCTGTGGGTGCAGAATAAGGCCAACCAGAAAGGAGACTGGAATTCTGCAGCCCGTGGGTCCTGGGGAGGCAGAGAGCAGACCTCTGGTTCTGACTTCGAGCTGATGGTTTCAGCCCCTCGTGAGGCATGACCACATACTGCCTGTGGTCCAAGAGATCTCTGTGTGTCTGCCCGTAGATTCTCCTTCTTATCTAAGCTAAATGACTGAGTTCTATTGCTTGAAATCAAAGTGTTCCTAATTAAGGTATTGATCTTTACCACAATACTGACTATGAGCCTTTTAAGGACATGTAGTGTGGACTGGGTACCTTCAGATAGTTAAAGCCAGTGTGGCTTCTTATAGTTGGTGTTCCTGGGGTTGTATCACTTGAATCAGGCTTTTTGTGAAGCTTATTACTCCAGTTTAGAGTTGCATTTTGTATATGTGATAAATTTTGTAATCCAACACAATCATTTCTTTTTAATAGGATACTTAGGATGTTCTAACTATGATTAATGGGCTGTACCTCCTAGAGCTGCTTAGCATCTGAAAAAAATTAAGGCTAATGTTTAATGTGTGCAATCCATTGTTGATTTTTCAGTAGTTACCTGGAATCTAGTATTCCAAAGATGGTATTAAATATGTGTGTGTGTGTGTGTAATCTCTAAACACCCATTTATGTACACACATCTGAATTTCTACTAACAAAGGGTAACAGAAACAGAATTCTTAAGACCTTTAACTGGTACTTTCATGCTCCCTGTATGCTTCACTAGTGGGTGATCGAGATGATTAATATTATAGAAATGCATGTGGTTGTCAGAGATTCAAGAAGTAAGAAGAATAAGATGTAAGCATATCTGCACAGATGTCTGTTCTAACACAGGACTATCGGTAATTAAGAAGTACCCATTCTGGTGGCTACTGTGTCTCTTCAGGTTTTTCCAGATCCTGTCCCTGGTGAACAACATGCACAGATGGACTCTGGTTACAAGATACACCAGGCCTTAGGCTATGTAGTAATAGGTTATGTAGCCTCTTTGAGCCTCAGTTTCCTTTTTGTTTTGTTTTCTTCTTTTAAACAAATTGCAGGGAATTCATGACACTGATCTTGCAACCATACATCAAATGACTATATAGTCTTGTGGGTTAGGGTTAGGGTTAGGGTTTAGGGTTAGGGTTATATGATACACAGTAGCATCTGGAGAAGGAAATGGCAACCCACTCCAGTGTTCTTGCCTGGAGAATCCCAGGGACTGCGGAGCCTGGTGGGCTGCCGTCTATGGGGTCACATAGAGTTGGACACGACTGAAGTGACTTAGCAGCAGCAGCATCTCAATAAATGCCAGTGATTATTATTGTTTCTTAACTCAGAGTTAGTCTGTTACTCTGAATTAAAACTTGAATAACATAGTGAAACATTTCAGTTAGGACAGCATTTGCAGACTACTAGAGCATTTGTGATCATGTATGGATGTGAGAGTTGGACTGTGAAGAAAGCTGAGCGCCGAAAAATTGATGCTTTTGAACTGTGGTGTTGGAGAAGACTCTTGAGAGTCCCTTGGACTGCAAGGAGATCCAACCAGTCCATCCTGAAGGAGATCAGTCCTGGGTGTTCATTGGAAGGACTGATGCTGAAGCTGAAACTCCAATACTTTGGCCACCTCATGCGAAGAGGTGACTCGTTGGAAATGACCCTGATGCTGGGAGGGATTGGGGGCAGGTGGAGAAGGGGACGACAGAGGATGAGATGGTTGGATGGCCTCACCGACTCGATGGGCATGAGTTTGAGTAAACTCCGGGAGTTGGTGATGGACAGGGAGGCCTGGCGTGCTGCGATTCATGGGGTTGCGAAGAGGCGGACACGACTGAGTGACTGAACTGAGAGCATCTGTAGCAGATAGCTCCATCACACTTGAACATGCAGAATGCCTCCTTTGCATATGGGACAACTCATAAGTGTATAAATGTATTGGGCATCCTTGCTCAGTTCTCTTCAGGGCAGAAACTGAAAGAATGTTGAGAACTTCAAGACTTCACTTATACCTCATAAGCCTTAGCTTATAAAATTCTACTAAAATCTTGTTGATAAGATTATTCACAATTCCTATTTCATTATTAGTGAGTTGTAGCAATTCAAATTAATCAAAAGTAGACGGATGATCTTTGTTGCATGCCATTTATTAGATGCTGACAATGATTTAATCTTCTATTTATTTAGCAAGTATTTGAGTGCTTACCATAGTGCTAAGCGCTATTCTAAGTCCTGGAAATATAATAATGACCAATAAAAGCAGATCTCTTCTCTCATGGAATTAGCTTTCTAGTTAGGGAAGAGGCAAAGTATTATTAGGTAAGCAGGTTTGGTCTCCAAAGTTTAGAAGCACCTTGGAAAAAATAAATAGGGAGCTGTGACAGTGAGTGGGGTAGATAAGTGGCAATATTAGGTGGGTTGTAGAAAAATAAACTCTCAGGAAGGTGATGTTTGAGTAACATCAAAAATTAGGCTCTGTGATAATCGGGAGAAGGAGCATCTCAGACAGTAGGAACAAATGCAAACACCTCTAGGCAGGAGGACAGAAGGAAGTCCAGTGAGTGCACTGTGTCTTGATGTAGTAGACCAAACAGCTCCCACCCAGAAATGCAGATCCTAATCCCTGGAACCTATGAGTGTTACCTGATGTAGTGAGCTTTGTGTAGATGTGATTAAGGATTTTGAGATGAAGAGATTATTTTGTATTGTCCAAGTAGGCCCCTAAATGCATCATAAAATGTTCTTATAAGAGAGAGGTGGCAGGATATTAGACACAGACCTATAGAAGAGGAGGAAGAGATGTGAAGATGGATGCAGAGGTCAGAGTGATGCAACCACAAGCAGAAGAATGCTGGCGAGCATAGCAGCTGGAACAGCAAATAATGAATTTTCTGCTAGAGCCTCTGGAGGGAGCATGGCCTTCTATCACCTTGACATTGGTCTTCTGGCCTCCAAAGCTGTGAGACATAAATTCCTATTATTTTGAGCCACTAAGGTTGAAATCATGCATTACAGCAACCTCAGGAAACTAATATACATGATGAGTGAGAACTAGAGTGATAAGGGGCTTGTAGACTGAATTTGATTGTTTTCTACGTGCAGAGAAACGGTTCTGCATTGCATAATTTTAAGTGTATCAGTTCGGCTCCTGGCAGTCAAAGTAAAATAGATCATGGTGGGGAAAGGTTGTGCATGGGAACGGAGTGGAAATGCAGTAGTTAGGATTCAGTTGCAGTCATCTAAGCAGTGTCTTGGTTTGGGATAGAAGCAGTGGAAACAGAGAGAAGTAGATGAATTCAGACAATATTTCAGAATTAGAGATAACAAAGCTCACTAAGGGATTGGTTGTAGAACCTAAAGACAGAGGTACCTTGATCTGAATAAAAGTAATATTATAAAGCTAAGGACAAAATAACTGTTCATCCTGTTGATAGTAAATACAATCTGATAAATTTTAACAATTCTTTTATTTTTAAATAAATTATGTATGAAATGGGTATCTTAAGGACTTTTCCTAAGCTATCTTAGAAGTCTTCATCTCACTGTAATTAGAAGACAAGTCTGCTTGTGTATGCGAGTGATGAGCAGAGTAAGTACCTCTTCTGGTGCGTTTTGAGGAAATGTGTTAGAGAATACTGTGGAATGTGCCAGTCTTTGCACTCTTCCCCTGAAGATACTAGCATGACTCCTTGTTTTGAAACTTTTAGAATCTCTGTATCCCTGCATGATTAAAAGTACATGTGGTACAAATATTACAAGGACAATTAGAGGACAATTTCATTTCACGTTTTACCATTATTTGATGAAAACCCAGCATTGTGCTGAAAGTGGCTGATAAAAAACAGTTGATTAATGTTTAATATTCAATATTAATATTTAAAAGCACTTATTTTTCTCTGTTGTAGTTCACTGAAACTGAACTAAACTGAACTAAAACTGAAGAACCTATATGTTTTATTATCCAAACAGGATGTATTATTGATGTCCAGAAAAATTTTATCCACAATAGTCAATTTTCATTACTCAGGGAAATAATGTGTAAAATGACAGGGTTCAAATTCGATTTATGAAACCAAATTGTTTAATAATAATAATAAAATGGTAATATTTAGGTATTAATATAATAATAATGAATTGAATTAGTAAAACCTAAATATAATATGAATTTATTAGCTTAATATCAGTGACTGTTACTGTGGGCTAAGTATTACTTTATGAGTTATTATTTATTTAATCTTCATAACTAATTCTAGCTAATTTACAGTAGTTGAAGTGGCATTTGTCAAATCTGGGTTGAGGCAGTTAAAAGTCAAATGTGTCTCTTGCATCAGGTTCTTCTGCCTACTTTAGTGACCGTGGAGTTCCAAACGGGGCATCTACAAGAGGGTCACCCAAACTGCTTTGTATATGTATGAGAAACAAGTTTAAGTTAAGCTACTGAGATGTCAAGGTCATTTTGTTATACAGTATGATCTTTTCTATCTTGCATTTAATAATAATGTGTTATGCAGTCACATTGTTCATTTGGTATCCTCTTGGAACGTAATGGAATGATGAGTTTGGTAGTAAAGAAGTATGTTTTATTTTTGTGACAAATCTTAAAGTCTCCATGCAAGACTACTTGTTGGTTACACAAAAAGATAACGGTTTCAACAAGAACATAATATTCAGTATAAATAATTCTTTAAAATAATGCTATATAGAATTATATTATCCATACTAACTGACTCATTAGATAACTTTCCTTATAAAAGGGTTCTGTAACGTTGCTTTACCTCATGTTATAGAGTGTAAAGATAACAAAAGATAATAGAGATATGTGATACTAGGAAAAAAATCTACCATGGAAGAGGAACCTCTGTATAAAGAGGTTGCGAAAAAGCTTAGTGGAAACCCAGACTGAGGCCACTGAGTGTTTTATGTCTAGCTGTAGGAAAGTAGCTAAGTATATTGTTACATTGCAGTACAAAAAAAAAGGAAAAAAAAAAAAAGAAAACATGAAGTTCTTGTAGTTATACCTGAAATTCATTTGGGTATGTTACCTGTCAAGATTATGTTATTTGTGCAGAATTTTGAAAAAAAATGCATAGTTTTCATTGAATTTTATTGAAACTCTTATCTATTGTGTATATCACAATGAGAGAACTACAGAGGGAGAGCAAGAGAGGAAGCAACAAGAATTTGACCTAAGAATAAAAGATTTTAATTCAATTATTCAAGTGAATAAAAGGATGAGAATTTTATCTAGGACTGCCTGAATTTCTGATAATTTCCTGTCCTTTGGCATGCTTACAATGTCAGATGGTATTTAAATCTCTATATTTCCTGTACCAGAAGAGGATGCTATATTTTTAATAGAGTGTCTGTGGTATGTACATCCAAAGATTCATCCTGGTGTCACTTGTTGATTTTATCTCTACTAAGCTTCTGCAGAAGTAGATGTTTTCCTGGAATTCTCTTGCATTTTCTATGATCTAACAAATGCCAGCTATTTGATCTCTGGTTCCTCTGCCTTTTCTAAGTCCAGTTTGAACATCAGGTAGTTCTCACTTCATGTACTGTTGAAGTCTGGCTTGGAGAATTTTGAGCATTATTTTGCTAGCATGTGAGATGAGTGCAATTGTGTGGTGGTTTGAACATTCTTTGGCATTGCCTTTCTTTGGAAGTGGAATGAAAACTGACCTTTTTCAGTCCTGTGGCCACTGCTGAGTTTTCCAAATTTGCTGGCATATTGAGTACAGCACTTTCAAAGCATCATCTTTTAGGATTTGAAATAGCTCAGCTGGAATTCCATCACATCCACTAGCTTTGTTTGTAGTGATGTTTCCTAAGGCCCACTTGACTTCACATCTGATGATGTCTGACTCTAGGGAGTGATCATACCATTTCACTCCTGAGAAATCTGTATGCTGGTCAAGAAGCAACAGTTAAAACTGGACATAGAACAACAGACTGATTCCAAATTGGGAAAGGAGTATGTCAAGTCTGTTTATTGTCACCCTGCTTCTTTAACTTCTATTCAGAGTACATCATGCGAAATACCAGACTGGATGAAGCACACGCTGGAATCAAGATTGCTGGGAGAAATATCAATAACCTCAGATATGCAGATGACACCACACTTATGGCAGAATGTGAAGAGGAACTATAGAGCCTCTTCATGAAAGTGAAAGAGGAGAGTGAAAAAGCTGGCTTAAAACTCAACATTGAAAAACTAAGATCATGGCATCTGGTCCCATCACTTCATGGCAAGTAGATGGGGAAACAATGGAAACAGTGACAGACTTTATTTTCTTGGGCTCCAAAATCAGAAAATGGTGACTGTAGCCATGAAATTAAAAGACACTTGCTCCTTGGAAGAAAAACTATGACCAACCTAGACAGCATATTAAAAAGCAGAGGCATTACTTTGCTGACAAAGGTCTGTCTAGTTAAAGCTGTGGTTTTTTCAGTAGTCATATATGGATGTGAGAGGACCATAAATAAAGCTGAGTGCCAAAGAATTGATGCTTTTGAACTGTGGTGTTGGAGAAGACTCTTGAGAGTCCCTTGGACTGCACGGAGATCCAACCAGTCAATCCTAAAGGAAATCAGTCCTGAATATTCATTGGAAGGACTGAAGCTGAAGCTGAAGCTGAAGCTCCAATACTTTGGCCACCTGATGCGAAGAACTGACTCATTTGAAAAGACCCTGATGCTGGGAAAGATTGAAGGCAGGAGGAGAAGGGGAAACCAGAGGATTAGATGATTGGATGGCATCACTGACTCAGTGGACATGAGTTTGAGCAAGCTCCAGGTGTTGGTGATGGAAAGGACACCCTGGCATGCTGCAGCCCATGGGGTCGCAAAGAGTTGGACACGACTGAGCGACTGAACTGAATTGAACTGAAGCTTCTGCTAATGAGAATTATAGCCTATGGGTTATCTCGTCAGATGATTTATCACAAGGAAGCCCATTTTTAAAAAAAGTTCATTGCAGTCTAGTATACTTAAAGGGCGACACCAGGACAGTTTCTCTGTCTATGGAGATTATAGAGCATTTCTCTTGTTGGTGACAGCAAACCAGACAAGAAATGCCAACTGTTGTTCTAAGTTGATAGAGAAATTGCATTTTTAGTGGTTATCTTGTCCTACATCATTCTGGACGGTGAAACAGCAGTACATCTAGTTCTTTGAGTAAATAGTTTTTGAATACCTACTATTTTCTGGGTTTTAGAGATATATAGGCAAGCTTCCATTTTCTTTTAAAGACATAGAGGCTATATGAGAGGTGTTAAATTATCAGTTAGCTTATTGTGGTAAGATACACATTATGTTCCACATTCTAGCAGTTTTGAAATCAGATGCGACTCACAATTCAAGATGTCTTCCCTACTACTGGCTGGAAAGCAGTCTGACATATCTGTCATTTCCTGCTTATGCCCAAACTTGTTAAAATATGGACACATTGTTGCCAATTGAGTTGAGTCATTATATTGTTAGTATTACACAGGTTTAGTTTAATACTGCCATTTAAAATGTGTTTGAGATTACATTGTGATTTGACACTAAAACAGAAAGTTGCTTCAGAAAGTCTAGAAAAGAGCACTTGATATTAATGAAGCTTTTTTGAAAGAATGACTACAATTTAATATTTTACTGAAAACAGTAAACAATAGTTCTCATTTACATTTTCCTGTATATGTAGAAGAGTGATAGATGATGAAAATCAATGGCTAAATAAGTCTGTAAGAACATTTTTAAAAATTATCTCTACATTCAGAATTCCAAATGTAAGAATATATTGTGTTTTATTTAATTGACAGCATTTTGCTTTGTTAGGAATACACGTAATAATAGTGCATCTTATGACTGATGGTTTCTGAAGTCAATGAAATACAATTAGTAAACCAGAAAATACTGAGTGGTTATAAGGTTTATGAAAATAGGATGAGGTGCCAGAAAATGGCTGGACCCAGGGTAGGTGAGGTCCTTCAGCGACGTGATCTGAGAAGGTCTTTCTGAGGATGTATGAGCCGAAACCCGGAAGACAGAAATGAGTCGTGTTCCAAGAAGAGCATTCCAAGGTGAGAGACAGCAAGTTCAAAGGCCCTGAGGATGATTATACGTGGCATCTTCAGCCAGCAGAGAAGGCTAGTATTCTTGAGTACAGCAAAGGCTGATGTAATGATATTTTTATCTCCTGTTTGTTTCAGCAGCTGGAGAGTTACTTATGCAATTCAGATGTTGCCCTTCTCCTAGTAATTGAGGTCATCTCTCTGTGCATTTGGAGAACAGTGATCTCATCACATATCCTCTTCCAGTTAGTTCCACTTCGTGTCGTATCACCACACAGAGACCCACCAACATTCCTGCTGTGTTCTGGTGATGTCTGTGTCCCCCTCCACAGCCCCGTCTCTGAAGGACACCTGACTGCATTCGATTTTACTTAAGATTTTTGTAGAGAAAACGGGGATTGAAAGAGACTAGGATTCCGATGGTCTTTCTGCCTCATCATATATGCCTGTGAGCCCCCACCCGCCTGCATTTCTGAAGCCTCCTGTTAGGCTTCTCAGGCCCCACACGTCTTTTTCTTTCTCTGTTGGCCCACCCACAGTCCCCCTTTATTTTCCAGTGCTGAGTGGTTCAACTATTTCTTCTTTTTGTTTTGTCCCTTCAGTTTTTGCTTTCATGTCTCACCTTCCACCTCTTAAGAAATTGATCGAAGTATTTTATGTGAGGTTTCTTCTCAAGAAGAACTCTGGTACCGACGTTTAAGATCATAAATTCCATACCTTGCTGCTCCAAGGATGCATATGATAGTGTTATGCAAGATTCCCTGCCATCGTGATAGCAATGTTTTATTCAATCCTTTTCCCTTTCCCTGTGTGAGTAAAAACATAGTGTGTCCCTAGGAGACATGACTGAGAAAATATGTACTTATAAGCATATATTTACTTCCATGTATCTGCTCGTGACTCAGAATGATAGCAGGAGGAAGTGTTGCAGGTTAGGGGGAAAGTTGACAAGAAATGCTTTAAAATTTTCATGCCTATTATTTCAGGAGATGGAAAGTTAAATGTGTCTGGGATTCCTCATCTTTAAATCACTCTCCAGGGTGCCTGAATCACTGCCACACAGTGCTACCTGGAAAGATAACCACAATTATTTGAAGTTACCAAAAGGATAAAGAAAAAACAAAAAGAGACGACAATGACTGAGCTCCTCTTTGTCAGGAAAATGTAGTTTGAATTGGAGGCAGCTCTCTGCATGTGCTCTGCCAAGTTCCTTGCATTTTTTTTAAGGTTTATGTAGATTTCCAGTTTAATTTCAAACATTTCAAGATATACCTGAACAACATTTCAATGTTGACTGTAAAACTGGTGGTCACAGAGTTTATTTAAAAACTGCTGAATCACTGGATGTTTGGACTTTGCATTTCTAGGTCACCATGAGGATAATTTAATTTCTGAATGCAGTATTGTCATTAAGAATTATGAGCAACAATATAGCAGCAACATCAAAAATAATAATTCTTGCCATTTATTGATCATTTTTTCATGTGGTAGGACAGTGCCAAAGACCTCATGTGTGTCATCTCATTAAATCCACACAGTAAATCTTCTCAGTAATGTGCAATTTTTGCCCTCATTTTAGAGTTCAATAAATGAAATTTCCCCAAAGAGAAGCCACACTTTCAAAACAGATTTTTCTCATAACAAAAACACTATAGCGCCTCTTCTAAACTGGTATTTTTCTAATAGCAAACATCTCTTCTTTATTGTTTATGGCAGGCTTACAAAAGAAAGGAGAAGTACATTCTTAATCATTCAAGGAGTTAGGCATTTGTGACAGCCTTTCCATGTACCAAGAGAGTCTCAACTGGGAGTGACACTATTATGCTAGAGATGTTTTGGTTGCTATGATGAATAGAGGTGTTTAGTGGACGTGGACCAAGGAAAAGGGCATCTGCTTTCCATGGGGATGGGTTTGGGCACGAATTTTAAATGAAACTCTGTACCACATTTTGATAGATTAAGCCATTTCCTTCTAGACCAGCATTTAATCTCTCTCCTTTCCCTTTATTCAGGATGTCAGAGGCGTGACTGAGGTATGATCAACCTAAACCATGTTTTAAGGGACTTCCGAGGTAGCTCAGTGGTAAAGAACCTGCCTGTCAATGCAGGAGGCACAAGAGATGCAGATTTGATCCCTGGGTCAGGAGGATCCCCGGGAGGAGGAAATGACAACCCGGGCTAGTATTCTTGCTGGGAAAATTCCCTGGACAGAGAAGCCTTGTGGTTACAGTCCATGGGATCTCAAAGAATGGGACACGACTGAGCACGCACGCATACCATGTTTTATCAGTGAGCGCGGGCAGCCTCCCCGTGTCCATCTCATACTCTTCTCAGGTGTACCAGGGTGGACTTAGCACCAAAGGAGTTACAATGGACAGAAACTGCAGAGTGGGATCTTGGAGGTTGGTTGTTATTCAGCTAATGATAGCAGCTCCTGGTCATGAGTAATTATTCATGTGAATTCCTAAGAACCCAGCTGAACTATCATCTTCCTCCTCAGCGTTTGTAACAGAAATTGATAGAGAGGCACAGTGACCGCATATACTAGAATACCAGAATTAGTCCAGCTAATACAAATACTAAAACTAAATAACTAATAAGTAGCAGTGCTGTTCACTGGGAGAAAGTCCATGTATGTTTGTGCCAAAGTTCTCAGAGCTTCCCTGGATCCTGTTCTTGCCAGTGTTGGTTAGTTTTTCATCTTCTTCTTTCAGTTTTGGAGCTCTGTGTGTATATGCATGTATTCTATATATGCAAACACATATTTTTTAATTGAGCCATAATCATGGCTTGCAAAATCAGCAAACAAAACTGGCTAATACACAATTGTCCCAGGATTGGAACATGATATTAAAAGCTGTTCTTTATTGTTACCTTTGCATAGATACTTTAAAATTTAATAAATGTTTAATGTTAAGTACTTGTTAGAACCAATTTAGAATCTAGGCTTCTACCTAGCATAAATGTGACATCTTTGACAAGTGAATCTGGCTTTGTGACTTCATTGCCCTTGACTTGCTGCATATTAGAACCGCCTAGAAACTGATATCTCAAAGTCCAGATTGTACCCATATTAATTAAATTAGAAAGTCTGAAGGTGCCATGTAGGCATCAGTAGTTTTCAGAGATGCCCAAGCAACTCCAAATTGCAGCAGAATTGCAGCAGAATTTGGAAGTTACTTGCCTAAAAGACAAAACTGTTGGTTTCCTTCTCTGGCTTCTATCTCCCATTCCAGCCTCAGCTCTGGCCTTTTCCTTCCTCATACTTCAGTTCTTACACAATGCTTTTCTATCATTTTTCAGCTTTTTTTTTTTTGGTCAGAATAACTTCTTTTTGGAATCACAGTATATAAAACAGGAAAGAAAACAGCTCGTGAGGTGACGATGGCATTGGTGCTGTCGGAGGGTCTTAAGCCCCTGAAGATCTGTAAAACTCCCCCTCTTCCACAAAAATAAACAACAAGAACAACAAACTCCAAAGAGCAGAGTTCAAACGCCATTGCTTTAGCACTTTCAGTTTCAAATAAAGCTTCATGTGCAGTTGGGAGAGCTCCTGTAATTTCTTACTCCAAGGATTCTATAGTTTGCAATTTTTTTCCTTCTAAATTAGAGTTCTTTCACAGTTCTGTAACTCCTTTTATTTGCAGAGTTCCTTACTGTGTGGGAGGAAGAGGGGACGAGTTGTAGCAGTTGGCTGTAACTGAGCAGCACTCACAGCCTGTTAGATTGTTCTGAGGGTTGGCACAGTGTCAGGTGCATGGCACTTGCCACATTGCATTGATATGCTTCATATATTGTGCCCCTTTAACTAGACCTTAATTTCCTTAAGAACACGAATTGCCTTTAGTTGTTTCTTTCACATCTCACATGCCTGGCAGGTAGTAAGTTCCCAGCAAAGGTTGTTTTTCTCCTTAAAAATTAGCTGAATTAACAACTGAGTTTATTTGAGTTTA
The DNA here is from genome assembly GCF_019320065.1 of Cervus canadensis. NCBI lineage: Eukaryota > Metazoa > Chordata > Mammalia > Artiodactyla > Cervidae > Cervus > Cervus canadensis. Next base: position 2,958,515 of record NC_057396.1, read on the forward strand.
AAGAAGCCCATTGAAAATACTTGCCCGTCCTACCTGGTTTTTGATAAAACTGATGTTGAAGGATGTCTTCTAAGTGTGGTTTCTTGCTGCCTATGGAACCCCAGTCTCGCACCCCAGCTGGGCTGGATGAGGGGGGCACATCTCCTTTGCTGCTCCAGTGAACTCTAGGCAGTGGGAATCTTTGCTGCAGGCTCAACTTTCCATTCTCAACTCGTGAAGTGTTGACCCAGTTACTCTTCTTTGAGAATCAGCAAGGGAGATGCACAAAGAATTAGCCTGCCAATGAAGGAGACTCGGATTTGATCCCTGGGTCCAGAAGATCCCTTGGAGAAGGAAATGGCTACCCACTCCAGTATTCTTGCCTGGAGAATTCCATGGACAGAGGAGCCTGGAGGTCTACAGCCCATGGAGCTGCAGAGAGTCAGACATGACTCAGCACGCATGCACTCAAGGGAGATGCTAGAGGCTAGAAGTATCTCTTGGAGCTCTCTCCACTTGGAAGGAAACACTCAGAGTTAGGTGGAAAAGGATCCCTCCTGCGAAGCCTCAGCACCATGGTGACCGCACTCTGCCACTCTGCAGTCTGTACCCTCAGCCACTGAGCTTTAGGCTTCATTCTACAACATGCCTGAGATTATGAGTACTGCTCCCTGTTATTCTAGGTCCTGAAATGGACATCTCGCTCCTTAATTGTGCAGCGACAGCGCCATCTCTGGTCGTAATGCAAACAGCTTTACCACTGCCTAATTCGGCATCAAGAGTACTCATGCTATGCATTTGCTAACAAAATTATAGGGAGCTTTATATTTTTGCAGATAAAATTATAAGAATATTTTGGCTTTTATGGAGAGTCGTTGGTAAATACACAGTAGTATAATAACATGTAATTTGATTCTTAAAGTGTTGGTAATAGTGGGATATTCTTGAGAGTCTGTAAACAAGATTCATTTGGGGATAAAATCATGTGGTTTTAATTGAACCCAGGTCTGAATACATATAATCTATAGTTACTATCTTAAATTAACTGTGTCCCTAATAATTTTCATGTGAACAACTTAGAAAGTCTGAAATTGAGAACACTTATAAACACTTTACTTAAGGTAGAAATTCTCTCAGTATAATGTAATAATAATAATAAAAGAGTACATGAGTATTTTCTTGGTATGTGCTACCCTTTATATGTTGTATTTTATTTGATCCAGAAGACAACCCTATGAGGTGCACATTTAGCCCTATTATCAAAGTAATAAATTTAGGTAGTTGTTCAAGGTCAATTAGCTGTTAAACAGGAAATTCAGATACCAAAACAGGTGCTTCTTTGTGCTTAAGCAGGCTGTGAAGAGGCACATTTCCAACCCTCCCTGAGGCTTGTAAGCAACCGGTAGGTTGGTTCATACCAATCATTCTCCTCCACTAACTTTAAAGTCCTGGCCACTCCTGAAACTTAGGACTGCCCATAGAAGAAGCTGGAATTTGTTTAGCAATGAAGATCATCGGAGTACTTCTTTGCTGTAGCAATTTTAATAGTAAAAGGGAATTATCAGTCTAAAATTAGTGTTTCTGTTTCATCTGCTTTAAAAGAAATGCAGCTAAATGATTGTTTTTATTGTTTTCTGCTTGACAGTGTATATGTTATTTTACTGACTCGTCTATTCTCTTTAAGAGCCTTTATTTTAAATTTTTAAATAGTTTATGTGAGGAGGAAAGCCTGCCTGTAGTATGTCTTTTCTGGAGAATGGGAAACTCTCATTTTTTTTTACTCTCATTTTTTGTAGAGTTTTTAGGAAAGGGCATGGTTTGGACAAGAAACAATACTGAAAAGGATTCATTGCATCATTAATATAGGTATATTTGCCTATCAAAACTTTGCTTCATGATAAACCAATACAAAGCTCTAAACTTTTTCTAGCCACTTTGATAAAATTCATAATTTCATGAATCTTTTCTGAATAAATGAGAAACAAATGAGCACAAACACACTTGATTTAATGAAAAAACATATTTATACTAATAATTACTGACAATGAGGGTCTTAAAGATTATCTGCTGGTCTTCTAATCATGGAGGTCTCGTCTGTGACCTCTCTGATGAGTGTTTATTCAGGACTTTAAGTGCAGGGGACTCACCATCACTTACACACCCATTCACAGCTATTGACTTCAGAGGAAGAAAGTCTTTTCATGCCTTAAAGTGGTATCTACTTCCTAGAAATACCCAGATTGTTCTGATTTAACAGATGAATATTCAAGGGTCAACTCAAAAAAAAGAAAAGAAAAAGATAACTCTTTCCTCCATCCTGACAACTCCTAAAATATACTGGTGTTTATTTTGTTCTTTTGCCTTTTATACTGTTATGGTTGTGCTCAAGAGCGAAGCACAGAGGTTCTCTGTGGCTGAGGTAGGAGGGGAGAAGGAAGGTCAGGATTTTTGTTAGCTTGAGCCTGAAAACAAAATACCTGGGAAAACAAAGCATTTGGAACTTGTTAAGGTCCCCTTGAAAGCACTATTGACATCATAAGGAAAAAGGTTTGATAAATTCAAGGTCGTTTTTCTCCAGGTGTCTAAGCCCTTTTCTCTTCCCACTCTGCATACTTTCCTTAGAGGTAATCTTATTTATACTCATCCCTGCAATTACCCTCTATTTATTACTGATTCTTAGGTCTTCCTCCATTGCTGAACTTTTACGTCTGACTGCTTACTGGGCACCCCTATTTGCATACTTCGCCAGCATCATGTAAATGCCATATCATATAAACTGATCACACAAAAAAACAGTCATCTTTTCCTGCCAAATATGCTTCTCCTCCTTTTGTTTTCTATTTTATTGAGCAGCTGTGACTCAGAAGGTAAAGAATCTTCCTGCAATGCAGGAGACCTGGGTTTGATCCCCGGGCTGGGCAGATCCTCTGGAGAAGGGAATGGCAAGCCACTCCAGTGTTCTTGCCTGGAAAATTCCATGGACACAGGAGCGTGGTGGGGCTACAGTCCATGGGGTCACACAGAGCCGGACCCTGAACGACTAACACTTTGACTTTTTCACCGTTCAGTCACCACTTGAGATGGACTTCTGCACGGGCTGCTTGCTGCTTCCCTCTACTTCACTATCTTACCTCATCTACCAGTAAACTGGTCTTCACCTCCTAAATAGCTCTGAAAGCTTTCTCTCTCTATTCCCACTGTAGCCAGCCTGGTCTAAGCTCCTCTCGCCTGCATCACTGTGAACCTGCATGATGCTGCTCCATGCTCTCTTCTCTACCTCCACGCAGGCTTCAGAAGAGCCTTTCAGTTCCTTGAATGTTGCCTGTGTATTTCTAACTTTGGCCTTTTATACACACTTCCCTCTGCAGAAACCCTCCGACTGGCCCTCACTGGCCCTAGGGCCCCTCAGCCCTCCTACAGTTGCAATTACAATTCAGTGGCTGATTTCTTAGATTTAAGCTGTCGGCTCTGTGAGTGAAGGACAACCTTTTCTCCATTATTTCCCAGCAGGGAGTTTGAGATAGACTAGGCAGTCAGTGACTCTTTGTGAGCAAATAAAGGGTCAGTCTTCGAATTGAGCCTTGATGGATAGGTTTGGCCTTACCAAGCAAAGAGGTGAGAACTGCAAAGTCTGATGCAGAGAATAACTACAGAAGAACTATGCCCGGTGGACCGTTGCCAAATATAAGCAAATTTTTAATTCTTTTTCTTTATCATCTGGAGTCAGCACCCAGTAAATTTATAGATACTAAGATAGATAAAAGGAAACATATTTTACAAAAATTCCAAATCTCAGGAGGAATGGGATTTGAATATAACACAAAGGGATATGGGTATGTATAAAACGAATGACATTTGAAAAATTTTTCAAAGTCTACGTTAAAACTGCAAGCTTTGCTAGCAAGTTATTTTTCCTTTGAATTCATGAATTCAGAATAAAGACAAAGGAATACCACTTTAAACATACTTAATTAGTTGAATTCATGACTTCAGGATATTACTGACTCAGAGTTTACTAGGTTTAAGAATTGGTAGAAGACTTATTAATAATAGATACTTGTACTCATTATTTAACATTCACTAAGCAAGCGTCGTGTTGTCTCCATAGACAAATAAAGCTGTGGTTTGAGGCAATTAACTGGACATTTCGGGACCTTTTTACTTGAATTGTCTAGATAGTTGCCCTGGTATCTTATTTGCTTTTCATGAGCATGCAAAAGGATAGAATGTAAAGTTTTCTTTCTCTTTTAAAGAGCATTTTATAGAGGAAAAAAAAAGTCTTCATGTCAAAACTGGCACCCAGGCTAATAATTAGGACCTGAGCATTCTTTCCCAGGCATCACACAGTCACTGTTACAGTCAGAGGTTTTAAACGTGCTATGCTGCTAGTCTTACACTTACTTTGTGTTTGTATTTTTTTAAGTGAATTTCCAAATACAATGCCATTTTTAATAAATATTGACTACTGTGGAAGTTCCCAGGAAAACATTCTTTTAAAAAGGAGAGAAATAAAGCTTACCAAAATTTGCAGTGGTTTATATTGTTGAGATTAACATTAGAAGAAAAAAATGTAAACACAGCTGCCTGGAGTTTGTAGCAGATCTAGGGGCCCCAGCTGGTACTAAGAGTAATTTTTCCTTTTTGTATCAGTTTTTTTGGTCTGTGTAATCTTTTGTTCCATGTTCCTCTTATATAGACAAAATCATCAGACAAGGTATAGTTCTAAGCAGTGTGTATTTTAATATTAAAAAGTCTGAAAGCTGAAATTAAGGGCAACTATATTTTTTATTTCACAGCCTTGTAAATTAGCTAAAGTAAAAAAAAAATTTATTGACGGTTGTGTTTTATATCACATAAGACACAAATAAAGGTACATGGATACCCCTGGTTGTGCTGCTAACTATGTTATTCCATTCAGTTCAGTTGCTCAATCATGTCCAACTCTTTGAGAACCCATGGACTGCAGCATGCCAGGCTGTCCTGTCCATCACCAACTCTTAGAGCTTGCTCAAACTCATGTCCACTGAGTTGGTGATGCCATCCAACCATCTCATCCTGTCATCCCCTTCTCCTCCTGCCTTCAATCTTTCCCAGCATCAGGGTCTTTTCCACTGAGTCAACTCTTTGCATGAGGTGGCCAAAGTGTTGGAGTCTCAGCTTCGGCATCAGTCCTTCCAATGAATATTCAGGACTGATTTCCTTTAAGATGGACTGCTTGGATCTCCTTGCAGTCCAAGGGACTCTCAAGAATCTTCTCCAACACCACAGTTCAAAGGATCAATTCTTCCTTGCTCAGCTTTCTTTATAGTCCAACTCTCACATCCTTACATGACTACTGGAAAAACCATACCTTTGACTAGATGGATCTTTGTCAGTAATGTCTACTTTTTAATATGCTGTCTAGGTTAGTCATAGCTTGTTTTCCAAGGAGCAAATGTCTTTTAATTTCATGGCTGCAGTCAACATCTGCAGTGATTTTGGAGCCCAAGAAAATAAGGTCTGTCACTCTATTCCTTGTTTCACTATTTGCCATGAAATGATGGGATCAGATGTCATGATCTTCATTTTCTGAATGTTGAGTTTTAAACCAGCTTTTCCACTCTCCTCTTTCACTTAACATTAAGAGGCTCTTTAGTTCCTCTTTTCTTTCTACCGTAAGGGTGGTGTCATCTGCATAGGTGAGGATATTGATATTTCTCCTAGCAATCTTGATTCCAGTTTGCTTTTCGTCCAGCCCAGCATTTAGTTAGTTGTACTCTGCATTTAAGTTAAATAAGCAGGATGACAATATACATTCTTGACCTGCTCTTTTCCCAATTTGGATTCAGTCCGTTGCTCTAAGTTCAGTTCTGTTGCTTCTTGACCTGCATACAGGTTGCTCAGGGGGCAGGTAGGTGGTCTGGTATTCCCATCTCTTCAAGAATTTTTCACAGTTTGTTGTGATCCACACAGTCAAAGGCTTTGGTGTAGTCAATGAAGCAGAAATAAATTATTTTTTTTTCTTCTGGAATTCTCTTGCTTTTTCTATGAGCCAATGGATGTTGGCAATTTGATCTCTGGTTCCTTTGCATTTTCTAAATCTAGCTTGAACATCTGAAAGTTCTCGGTTCATGTACTGTTGAAGCCTGTTGGAGAATTTTGAGCATTACTTTGCTGTGTGAGATGAGTGCAATTATGCGGTAGTTTGAACATTCTTTCGCATTGCCTTTCTTTGGGATTGGAATGAAAACTGACATTTTCCAGTCCTGTGGCCACTGCTGAGTTTTCCAAACTGGCTGGCATATTGAGTGCAGCACTTTCACAGCAGCATCTTTTAGGATTTGAAATAGCTCAGCTGGAATTTCATCACTTCCACTAAGTTTGTTCTTAGTGATGTTTCCTAAGCCCACTTGAGTTCACATCCCAGGATGTCTGGCTCTAGGTGAGAGATTGCACCATCATCGTTATCTGGGTCTTTCCACCTCTTCTTAATATCTTCTGCTTCTGTTAGGTCTATACAATTTCTGTCCTTTATTGAGCCCATCTTTGCATGAAATGTTCTCTTGGTATCTCTAATTCTCTTGAAGAGATCTCTAGTCTTTCCCATTCTATTGTTTTCTTTTATTTCTTTGTATTGATCATGTAGGAAAGCTTTCTTATCTCTCCTTTTTATTCTTTGGAGTTCTGCATTCAGATGGGCATATCTTTCCTTTCCTCCTTTGCCTTCAGCTTTTCTTCTTTGCTTAACTATTTTTAAAGCCTCCTCAGACAACCATTTTGCCTTTTTGCGTTTCTGTTTTTGGTGATGGTCTTGATCACTGCCTCTTTTAGAATGCCATGGATCTCCATTCATAGTTCTTCAGGCACTATTTCTGTCAAATCTAACTCTTCAATTTATTTGTCATTTATACTGTATAATCCTAAGGTATTTGATTTAGGTCATACCTGAATAGTCTAGTGGTTTACCCTACTTTTTTCAATTAAAGTCTGAATTTTGTATAAGAAGTTCATGATCTGAGCCACAGTCAGCTCCCAGTCTTGATTTCCTGACTGTATAGAGCTTCTCCACCTTTGGCTGCAAAGAATATAATCAGTCTGATTTCGGTATTGGCCATCTGGTGATGTTCATGTGTAGAGTCATCTCTTGTGCTGCTGGAAGATGGTGTTTGCTATGACCAGTCCATTCTCTTGGCAAAACTCTGTTAGCCTTTGTCCTGCTTCATTTTGAATTCCAATGCCAAACTTGCCTGTTACTCCAGGTATCTCTTGACTTGCTACTTTTGCATTCCAGTCCTCTATGATAAAAAGGACATGTTTTTTGTGTGTTAGTTCTAGAAGGTCTTATAGGTCATCATAGAACCATTCAACTTCAGCTTATTTGGCATTAGTAGTTGGGAAGAAGACTTGGATTACTGTAGTAGTTTGCTTTGGAAATGAACAGAGATCTTTCTGTCATTTTTGAGATTTTACCCAAGTACTGCATTTTGAACTCTTGTTGACTATGATGGCTACTCCATTTCTTCCCAGGGATTCTTGCCCACAGTAATAGATATAATTGTCTTCTAAACTAAATTCCCCCATTCTGGTCCTTTTAAGTTCACTGATTCCTAAAAGGTTGATGTTCACTCTTGCCATCTCCTGTTTGACCACTTCCAATTTACCTTGATTCATGGACCTCACATTCCAGGTTCCTATGCAATATTGCTCTTTACAGCCTTGGGCTTTACTTGCATCTCCAGTCACATCCACAACTGGGCACTACTTTTGCTTTGGCTCCGTCTCTTCATTCTTTCTGTAGTCATTTCTCCACTCTTCTTCAGTAGCATATTGGGCACCTACTGACCTGGGGAGTTCATCTTTCCGTGTCCTGTCTTTTTGCCTTTTCATACTGTTCATGGGATTCTCAAGGCACAAATACTGAAGTGGTTTGCCATTCCCTTCTCCAGTGGACCACATTTTGTCAGAACTCTCCACCATGACCCATCCATCTTGGGGGCCCTACAGGGCATGGCTCATAGTTTCATTGTGTTAGACAAGGCTGTGATCCAGGTGATCAGTTTGGTTAGTTTTCTGTGATTGTGTTTTTTATTCTGTCTGCCCTCTGATGGATACGGTTAAGAGGCTTGTGGAAGCTTCCTGATAGGGCAGACAGACTGTAGGGGAATCTGGATCTTGTTCTGATGGGCAGGGCCATGCTCAGTAAATCTTTTAGCCAATTTTCTGTTGTGGGTGGGACTGTGTTCCCTCTCTGTTGTTTGGCCTCAGGCAAACTGTGGTAGGGGTAATGGCAACCTGCACTGTGTATTCAGTGCCCCTGACCCCGCAGCAGGCCACTGTCAGCCCACGCCTCCTCTGGGGACTCCTGGACACTCACAGCCAAGTCTGGCTCAGTCTCTGGTGGGGTCACTGCTCCTTTCTCCTGGGTCCTGGTGCACACAAGGTTTTGTTTGTGTCCTCCAAGTGTCTCTTTCCCCAGTCCTGTAGAAGTTCTGTTGTCAAATCCCACTGGCCTCCAAAATCAAATTCCCAGGGGGTTCTCAGTCCGTTTGCCAGACCCCCAGGTTGGGAAATCTGTTGTGGGTCCTTGAAGTTTTTTCATAGTGCAAGATTTTCTTTGGTGTAATAGTTCTGCAGTTTTGGTCTGCTTGATGGCTCTATGGTGGGGCTATGGTGACCTCCTCCAAGAGGACTTATGCCTCATGCTGTGTGATTTGCTCCCAGGTTTGATGCAGCCAGAGCCCCTGCCTCTGCGGCAGGCCACTGCTGACCCATACCTCACAGGAGACGCTCAAACACTCAAAGGTAGTCTGGCCCAGTCTCTGGGGTCTCTGGGACGGGCGCACCCGAGGTTTTGTTTGAGCCCTCTAAGCATCTCTGACAGGTATGGGGTTTGATTCTAAATGCAATTTCACCACACCTATCATCTTGTTGGGGCTTCTCCTTTGCCCTTCAACATGGGGCATCATTTTTGGTGGGATCCAACATTCTCCTGTTGATGGTTGTTCAGCAGTGAGCTGCAAATTTGGAGTTCTCACAGGAGAAAATGAGCACACGTCCTTCAAATTGGGTTTTTACCAACATCCAGACTTAATCAGCACTGGGAAGTACCGTGTCACAGCACATCTGGAGTCCCAGTTGGGAAAAGGTCTCAGGCAGCATGTCCGCTCCATTGGTGAGACTTCAGTATTAGATGTGTTAGATGTCTTAGATGTTATTAGATCTGTTAGATATCATTAGATGTGTCTTTTTTATGGGCATTGGTATCTTCAGCTATGTAAGGGTATTTAACAGGTAAAGATTTTTTGAGAACTAAATAAATTATGGGAAGAATCTAGATCATTGTTACACAATCAGTTTTTTTAAAAAAGAAATTTTTGTAGTTCTCACTTCATTCATCTATAAAATAAAGGGATTTTACAAGTGACGCTCCAAGTATGATTTGCTAACCAGTGATGACCCAGACTGGAGAAGGAAATGGCAAATGACTCCAGTATTCTTGCCTGAAAAATTGCAGGGACATAGGTGCATGGCAGGCTATAGTCCATGGAATCCAAAGAGTTGGACGTGTGTTAACAACTAAAAACAACTAACAGTGACCAATGAACTATCTCATTTAAAATAAGTACAGATTGAGACTGTTAGTTACAAATTTTGCATAATTTGCCAGAGTAATTTTATGTCTGTTGCAACTAATGATTAAAAATGGAAACATCTCTTCTTTTTTATTGTTTTGTATTTTAGTGATTCATATTTATTATATTTTACAAAATTAGTGGCAGATAGAAAAACAATGCAAGGTATAGAGGTAGTTTGAGGACCAGTGGATTAGATAGCCTCTGAGACAGTCTCTCTAGCTCTAAATTTCTAATATTCTGGATAAATTGTACAATTTTTTTTCAAAGTACTATGAAATATACTCACAATGAATATAAATGTTTTTAAAAGCATTTCATTTAGTGAAAATAGTTCCACTAAATTAAATTCAAACATGTACTCCTTAATATTTATTCACATTGTCACCTGGATTTAAAAGATGTTATAGACGGCCTGAGGGAAAGAGCAATGTGTCTACATTGTTGGCAATCAAATTAAACTTTCAATTTGTTCTTTAAAATCTAATTTATTCGGATTCAAAGACCTGTTTTTAATGAAAAGCAGAGGGAGATTACAAAGTGATGGTGACATGTGCTGTCACGTCGTGTCACCCATTGCTTCTGTTAGATTGGAGTGTTATAAACCACTGCTTATAATTTAGATGGGCTTCCCTGGTGGCTCAGATGGTAAGGCGTCTGCCTGCAATGTGGGAGACCTGGGTTTGATCCCTGGGTTGGGAAGTTCCCCTCGAGAAGGAAATGGCAACCCACTCCAGTACTCTTGCCTGGAGAATTCCATGGATGGAAGAGCCTGGAGGGCTACAGTCCATGGGGTCACAAAGAAAATGTTCTGTTCTAGCTAGTTAATTTGGAAGTAAGGTTCCAGATGGAATTAAGGTTGCCAATCAGCTGCCTTTCAAGCAGGGAGCTTTAGGCAGAGTCTCTCATGGGCCCGTTGTAGTAACAGGGGTCCTTGCAAGTAGAAGGAGGAGTTAGAAGAGTGAGAACCACAGGGACAATGGCATGACCATTTTGCCCGACATCCATCATTGGCTTTGAGGTTAGAGGACAAGAGCTGGCAGCCAGGGAATGTAGGAGGCCTCTAGCTGCTGGAGAACATTCCTCCTGAGGCCCCAGGAGAATGCAGCTCTGTCAACACTTAGAGTTTAGGCAGGAGGCCTATTTTGGACTTCCAGCCTCTAGAACTATAAGATAATAAATGGGTGTTCTTTTAAGGCACAGAGTTCGTGGTACTATGTTACAGAAGCCATAGAAAATGAATGCAGCCCGGTCTTCACCAGAGCCACGGCTGCTGGTTCCAACTTTCTGGCTTCGCATGGGGCCACCAGCCCAGCAGGAGGAGATGTACCACTCTGAGCTCAGTGACAATGCTGTCTTTCCAAAATGTTTGTTCCTTGATAAGTCACAGAGCAAAGAGCTGCAGAAATGAACTACTCTCTCCCTTTCTCCCATCCTTCTACTGTTTACAAATGAATTAAACATTATCCTTAAAATTACCCATCATATGTTTTATATAAAGTCATTTTGAGAAATATGAACCATAAATTGACACAGTGTAATCCAAGGTTTGTGTAACTGTAAGCTTATACAATTTGGAGGGGATGTTATTTAAAAGAAAAAATAGAAAGTTAAGGATGAAAGTGAATATGTATTTGGTATAAGAACAAATGAAAAATGAAAATGCTAATAAGTACCACTAACATTAAAAAATTAGAAAAATAATATGCAATTTTTGAATTAAATGTCTGGCATGTCTTTATAATCTTTTAATGTATATTTTGACTATGTATTCTGGATTATTTCTTCATATGACTATGATTTCTGTCATTCCTTTTCTGTAAAGAGTATTGAAAGGTCAAGCAGTCTGTCTTCTAGCATGGCTAATTAAAATTTTTTTTTTTCTTTTATTGATAATTTGCAAAATTTCCTCTCAGTGTCATAACTTGTAGTTAGCAATGACATGCAAATTTTAAGAGTGTTTCAAACATCCATCAAGTGTCTTTCATATATGAGCTTAAAGATTTAGAAGCTTTTTTTGTAGTTCAGTCGCTGGCTCCATGCATTTCAAATTGTACTTTTCTACTACCTCTGTTCTTCCGGTTACAGGCATGAGAAGACCTTTTTGGATCTCTCTGGAACCTCTAGCTTTGCAGCTCTGTGTCCTGACAGTCTGTGTTGGGGGAGTCAACCCAGTAGGTGGTAGGATATTTCTGGAAGCCATTCCTGCGTTAGGACAGGAGAACAGTTATCAATGATTTGACTATACAAGGTTGTAGCTCTGGATGGACCACATAAGTATAGCCGTTAAACCCAAACTAAATTTATTCCCAGCTCAACTTTCCTTAACAGCACTTGCAGTGCCTGCTCACAACTCCATCACCACCCAACCTGAAAGGGAGCCTACTGGAGCTTAAGTAAGAATGGAAAGAAACAATGATCTTAATTGATTGCATTCAAGGTATATTTCTTCTGCAAATTTTGCTAAAACATATGATTTGGTGAACACACTACTAGGACTCCCCAGGGCCTTGGAAAGAGCCCTTGCAAGGGAGGGATCCTGAAACTTAATTGGCTTCCCAGTAAACACATCTCTGATAGGACACAGCCCCATACACTGTCTGGATTCTGTAATTCTTTTATTTTTGACATTTTCCAATCCATGATTCTGAAATTCCAAATATAGAAGTAACTGAGAAGCACAGGCCATATCCCGTTAAAATATTTATTCCCATAGGCTACTTTGTTGACCTTGAGAGACCCAATTTTACACTAGGATTAAGCTTTTAGACCTATTTCTATTTGAAGAAGCTTCCTTATGTGCTTTCTGTGGAGCCAACTAAAATAGATATCCTTAAAGCATGTATCTTCCTTTGTTTGTTGGGTTTTGTTTTTCATTAATTTTATTTTAGCTAGGTTTGATTTAAAATTGGTCATTTTTAAGATTCCTACTTATTTGTCATTTGGCTAAAATTAATAAGCATTAGAAATTCTGAAGATATGAAGGAAAATGGGAAAAAAAAAAATGATGTACCAAGATTTCTAGTTAGAGCAGAAAGAATGGATTAGAGCTTTCATTTACCCATGGGAAGGAGATTTAACAGAAATGGTGGCTTACATAGCTGAGTGAACATCAAGAGTAGCTCTTACTTTTCACTGCTAAGGAAGATGAGCCCAGAAAGAGAAAATGTTTCGTCACTTCTGAATAGGTATTTCCCTTCTGGATTGATAGAGCTTTCATCATTATTTTTAAATGTTCCTACTTTCATCTGTTGATAGTATGTGTAAGGAAGTAACTAATTTGCTGAAATTTTTAATCCTAGGAGATAGACTTTCCCAAGTTTGATGGTGTCACTTAGAGTATTTGATGTTTTTTGTTTTCATTGGTGGAAGGGTGATGTGGAACATGGAAAAGTCATGGGAACATTTGTCAGTCTCAGGGTATGATGTTTTTGAAACCTTTAGATGAGAGCAAGATATGAAATTAATCCCTTAGAAGTTTTCTAGACTATGTTGTACCTTTAATACAAAATAGATTGGCTCTTTTTCACATGAAGTATGTACCTGTCCTCCTCTAGTTTGCTTCTGTTAAAGTGGTATGTTCTGAAATACAGTCTGTGAGATGCCAGTGTTAAATATGTATTTCATGCCACTTTGAATTGGGAACTTGCTCTTGCCAAACTTCTAAAGAAACAGCTCAGGTTTAGAGTTCTCTGGATCTCAACCTCAGATTACCCAGAGACCTCCATAGCACACTCACTCCTCCTCACATATAAAATTCATGCAATCATAGCTGACTACTTGTTCCTCTCCAAAAATAGGCCTCGCTAATTCTTTTCTCCGTGCTTAAAAAAAAAAAAAAGTATTTATTTTTAGTTGGAGGATAGTTGCTTTATAATATTGTGTTGGTTTCGGCCATTCATTAGCATGAATCAGCCATCGGTATCCGTGCGTCCCATGTCACGTGGACCTCCCCCCACCTCCCACCCCATCCCACCCCTCTGGGTTCTCACAGATTACTGGGTTTGAGCTCCCTGTGTCTACAGCAAATTCCTCTCTGTGTTTTTAAATTCCTGTTCTATTTGGTAAACTAATACTTGGTAAAGAAAAAATTGTTTGGTCAAGGAAAGCGTTTTTATCATACCTTTTGTTCTTCCCCACAGTGCTTTCCCAAATCCTGCCATTTCCAGATTACTTAAGAACTCTCTCCCTTTTGAAGTCATCCTTGGTTTTCGCTGTTGGAACCAACCAGTAAATGCACTTTGTTCTTCCCTTTTGCTTATTCTCTTCCGCATGCTTGAAGACCCATCCTTACTTCATTCTGCCATGTCTTATAAATAGTTACTGCTTCTCCTAACTGGCCTGTATGCTACACAACAAAAGAAGTGGTTTCCTGGGTTTTGTTTGTTTGTTTGTTTTTTGCTTTATCCTTCCTTAGTGATTGGAATACATACAAGGTCAAAGTTTTTGCTTGTTTTTGTTATTCAGCAAGTATTTATCAAGGACCTACTATTTGCCAGGTACAACTCTAAGCATGTGAGACACAGCAGTGAACCACACAGACAAAAATGTCTACCCAAATGAAACTTATATTAATTGATTGGATCCTGCATTAATTAGATTATGCTCATATTTTATCCTTAAATCTGTGGTATGTTCCTTGATTTGTAAAATTTTAATCTTGTTCTATAGACTTTAGCAACTCACATTAATGATATTCTTGGTATATATCATTAGTAGGCCTAATTCTGTAAGATATATTTTTTTCTATATTGGCAAAAATAAAGTTGTATAAAATCTGTTTAAATTAAGTCAGACAGTGGATTAGTTGACTGATCTGTAAGGTTGCATGTTATTTATTTACTTATAGATTTTAGTACTTTATTAGACAGGTCTTGCCCAACCACCATTTTCTTACCCAATTTTTGTGCAATCACACTTTACTCTCCACCCTCTTATTCTGTGTTATTTTTTTCCTTCAGTGGAGCATAAGCTTTATGTGGTTAGGAGCTTTGTCTTGGGCATGGCCTGCATCCCCAGTGCTCATTGTATTACATTGTCAAGCAAAAAGGAAATGCTCAGTCAGCTTTCTTATAATGATTGAAAAATAAGTCTGGGAAAGTTATGTAACCTTTGGTATAGACACTCTCCCTTGGTAAATTAATTTTGGTAACTTGCCCTTTCTGACAGACTATGTCAATCCTGGCCAAACATTTCAACTGAACAGGGCCTCTTTCAGGTATAGGTCCTATTCTTAATTTTTTAAATCTCATGATTGGTTCTTGTCCTTCTAATTCTAATCCTGCTTTATATTTTTTCATTAATTGAATTAGTTAGGAAGTATAATAAATACTTTTACATTTATAATTTTATGAAATGACAGCCATCATGCAAATGACAAAGACTTTGAAAAAGAATGTAAGTTCTTATTTGAGATTCAAATGTAATTAGCATTTTAGCAATAAAAGCATTAGTCTGAAGACTTGAATTTTATGGAGTGTTTTTTTTTCTGTAGCAAGCTATAACAGATTACAAGCTACTTTTTGGAGAAGACTTAGATGTGGTAATAATAGATGTATAAATATGTGAGATGTTTTACCCTGACATACCATACTTAATTTTATAATTCCTACTTACTTATGAATTCTTTATTTTATGAAGTCATTTATTACTTATCCTGCTTCCCTATGAAATGGATAATTTATCTAAATTGTAAAATGAGCATATGTCTAAAATTTGCCTTTTCCTTATCATCATCAGTATTTCTTGACTTTTTCCCCAACCTTATTAGTTTCTTTTAGTAGATTATTGCCTAAGTTATCCAGAACCTAGATTTGTAGAGAATGGGATCTAATTGTTCATGGAAGAGTAATTAATATACAGAGCTTATAGAATGGATGTGTTACTAATGCTGTTTATGTGTAGAATTTTAGTTTCTCCTGCATGAGAATTTTAAGAAGGAGAAAGGAAATAAACATTGAGTGTATTAGGAATTATACTGTACATACAGTTATAGTCATTGTTGCTGTTATATGAATAGGTACTTAGAATTCTTCTACTTTTAAATAATAACCACTAAACATTTTCCTCCCATAGAGTTTCACTCAATAAACAGAAGGAATATATTCCTTAAGTTGAAACTATTTATACTAAGATAAAATAAAGCATTTTTTGTGATGTACATAATAAAGAGGATTTATTTTGCCTTTATACCTTCTTCCATTCCAGTTGTTTTCAAAATATCTTATCCTGAGTTTCTAGTTATCCCTGGTATCTTTCCTAAAACTTTCATAATCTTACCATTGATAAGGGGGACAAAAATACAAATAAACCACACAGTTAACCTCATTGATGTTGCCATTACAACACCACTTATGTAAATTTGTTTATTTTTCTTTCCATATTTGTTGTGACATAATTGGAAATAACATCATGGAGATTGAAGGTGTAAATATTGATTTATATGCTTACATATTGCCAGATCGTTAGCACTGTGGTACATAGCTAACATCACCATCATGTCACCTAATTACTATTTCTTTTTTGTGGTAAGAACATTTAAGAATTACTTTCAGTTATATAATAGAGTGTTATTAACTGCAATCACCATCCTATACATTTGATGCCAAAATTTATTCACCTTAGAGCTGAAAGTTTTTATACTCAGACCAACATCTCCCATATCCTCCACCCCACCTCCCAGCCCCTGGTAACCACCATTCTTTTACCATAAGTCTGACTTCTTTAGATTTCACATGTAAGTGATTTCATACAGTATTTGTCTCTCTCTGATTGATTTTTTTTAGCATAATGCCCTCAAGGTCCATACATGCTGTCACAAGTGGCAGAGTTTCCCTATTTCTCATGGTTGTGTATGTATATGTATATGTGTGTGTATATATATAGGCTTCCCTGGTAGCACAGTTGGTAAAGAATCCAGGTAAAGACCCTGGTTCAATTCCTGGGTCAGGAAGATATACTGCTGAAGGGATAGGCTAATCATGCCAGTATTCTTGGGCTTCCCTTATGGCTGGTAAAAAATCCACCTGCAATACATGAGACCTGAGTTTGATCCCTGGGTTGGGAAGATCCCCTGGAGAAAGGAAAGGCTACCCACTCCCATATTCTGGACTGGAGATATGGACTGTATAAACCATGGGGTCACAAAGAGTCAGACACCACTGAGCGAGTTTCACATTCACTTTCATGTATATATATGTGTATATATATATATATATATATATATATATATATATCTTGTATGTTTAATATACATATACATATGCATATGTATACATATTTATGTATTTATATATATATATATATGTGTAAATATATATATATATATATTCAGGAAGCATTTAGCTTGTTTCCATATCTTGGTTATTGTGGTTAATGCTTCATTGAACTTGGAAGGGCAGATATCTCTTCAAAATCCTGTTTGTTTTCCTTTGGCTGTATATCCATAAGTGAGACTCCTAGATCACATGATAGTTCTCGTTTTTAACTTTTTGACGAGGCTCCATGGCGTCCTCCACAGTGACGACCAATTTCCACTCCTGCCAAGAGTGCACAAGGGACCGTTTTTTCCCACAGCCTCCACAAGACTTGTTATACTTGAATCTTTTTGAAAAGAAAGATCTGCTGTTAATTTTATGAGAGCTCCCTTGTACATAACAAGTTGCTTTTCTTTTACTCCTTTTAAGGTTCTCTCCTTGTCTTCAACTTTTGACATTTTAATTAAACTGTGTCTTGGCATGGGTCTCTTTGGAGCCTTCTTTTTTTGGAACTCTCTGTGCCTCTTGGTTCTAGATGCCTATTTCTTTCCCCTGGTTATAAACGTTTTCAGCCATTGTTGTTTTCAAATAAGCTTTCTGTCCCTTTATCTCTCTCATCTCCTTCTGGGATCATGGTGATGCACACATTGATCCATTTTATGATATACTCTGAAGTTCCTTAGCTATCTTCATTCCTTTTCATTCTGTCTTGTTTTTTTTTTTTTTCTTTTGCACCTCTGATTGGATGAATTCTACTGCCTTGTCTTCAGATTTGCTGATCCTTCCTTACACTTGATCTACTCCACTATCAGTCCCCTGGTAGAATTTTTCAAATCATTTATTGTATTCTTCAGCTGTATGATTTCTGTTTGTAACTGTCTTATATTTTCTTTCTATCAATATTCTCACTGTGTTCATTGTTTTCCTGACCTCTGTTAAGTGTCTTTATGACTTATTCTTAGACTCTTTATCAGGTCATTCATTATCTCTGTTTCACTGAGACCTGTGTCTGAGCATTGTCTTGTTCTTTTCCTTGTCATATATGGCTGTGTTTCCTCATTTTCCTTAGCTCTCCATGTTTATTTCTGCATGTTAGATAAAACAGGTGCCTCTCCTGTCTTGGCCTAGTGGTTTTGTATGGAAGACAGACCTTGTCAATCAGCCCAACCCGTGTTCCTCCTTGCTTCTCAAACCTTTTGGATCACCAAGCTGGCTTTTTGTTCTTCGTGGCTGTCAGTGGTTCAGAGTGTGCCAAGATCCACCGGTGTCTCAAAGGGGAGGTTTACTCTCAGCATCGAGATGCAGGCTGGTTGGAATCTGGGCATTCAGGTAGCACCTAGGAAGGTATGTAGTCAGGCCACTTCTAGGGAGAAGATGGGAGATGGGCGTTTTTGTCTCTTCCCTCTGAGCTGAGCCTGGCTGTATATATATGGGGAGGAGGACGCTCCTAAGCCCATTAAAATTTTACTTATTTGCTACAGTCCTATGAAACTCCTGAATGCAAGTTCTGTTGGCATAGCCAGATGACCCTGCGTCCTGCTTCTCAAGTGGTAGCCACAACAGCCGGGATGCCAGATGTGTGTACAAGCTTTTCCCAGGGAGACACTGATAGCTTGGAATGAGCTAGAGGGTGCCTTCTGGCTTTCCTGGCCTCCAGTAATCCCTAAATGCATGCTAAATTAGAAGCCTGATCCTCAGGAAGCAACCTGTAAAATAACTATAGTGAATTTTAGGAAGTAGCAGGTAAGGGCTTAGGAAATAGACATAGTATGGATGGCTTGTTTCACAAAGAATAGGACACAACAGAAGTGACTGAGTGTACAGCACATGGATGGCTGGGCTCACAGGTTTCTTTGCCCATAAAAAACACACCAAGCTGTTGTTGGGCCCTTCAAATGTTTTGAGGCTTTCCTAGGCCTCCTGTCTCAGTCTGGTCTCTAGTTCCAGCATATCTCAGTTTCATCTCAAATGCCAAGACTTCTCAGTTATACCTGCCCAGAGCATTGTGATGAAAAGGATTGTGAAGGGCTCAATAATTTTGTTTTAATGAATAAATGATTTAAAAGCATAGCTTAGAATTCTGAATACAATTACTTATATAGTAAGGAGGACTTCTTTTCATTTCTACTACTCTGTGTGAAGCTTATGAAAGGCCTAGAACTAGCAGTTTTTATTTTGCCTACTACATACAGCAAAATGCCTTGCAGGGAATAGGCAATCAATTTCAACTGAATTCACTGAATGGGTGAAATTTTTATCTTATGCATGTCAATTCCAGTAATTCACCCAGAGTCTTATTGGTATATGACCTTTATTAAAATAAATTATGCCTATTTTTAGAAACAGAGGTCTCTGCCAACACTGAAAGTTATGCTAATGCAGAGGTTGTTATTTTGTCACTTAAAAAAAAAAACATGTGTTATGATGTAATTCTGGCTGTGTTTCCTGGTGGTATGCTGACATCCTTCAGAGCTGAAAAGTGTAAGCACATGCCATCAATTAGTGGGCTCATGAGGAAAAATCAGAATTACCTCATCTTGTTTACAACTGGGCTTCATGGAAGTTTGAGATTCCACAATTTGCTAAGGCACATTGTCTGAGTGCCTTAAGTTATCTACCAAGGATTTATTCTTCTCAGGGCAAAAACTGTTATGCTTTTAATATATACATAATTTTAACATCTCTATGTTGCTGGTGTCATTTTTATGTGAATATTTTAACAAATTTTCTAAAGTAACTCTTTTATAAACCTTATACATTT
Organism: Cervus canadensis; assembly: GCF_019320065.1. Classification (NCBI taxonomy): domain Eukaryota; kingdom Metazoa; phylum Chordata; class Mammalia; order Artiodactyla; family Cervidae; genus Cervus; species Cervus canadensis. Next base: position 2,978,122 of record NC_057396.1, read on the forward strand.
TTTTTTTAAACAATCAATATATCAGGAATTTCTGACAACTACACATGTTATTCTGGACTTCTTTGGAACCTTGTCACAAACTTACATTTTGGTTTTTTTTTTTTCCCCCTTATTCATGATGTTATAAACATCTACTTATATATACCAGCCTTAGAAGTTTGCTTTTTCTTTGAATGAATATGAATTTTCTGTCAAGACCCAGGAAAAATTTCTAAGGATTCTTTTACATGAATACTTTGTATTTCATCTTTTTTACTGTCCCTCTCCTTTGTCTTATTGTGACATTATTTTCATATGTCATTTTGGAAATTACAAGCTTGCACAGTAGAAATGAACCATCAGCTCTATATAGAATATCGCTGACTTCCCATGTCAGTGACATGGAAAGCTGAATAAGCATTTGAAAAACATGAAAATATTTACAAGACAGTTTGCATAACTGGAGACACACCCCTCTTCTTTCTTTTATAAGAATGATCTTATGTGGGTTGAGAGAAAACTGATGAATACTGCCTTTTACCCAGATGGACAGGGTTTACTTTTCTCTTTCCCATAGTTTATTCTCAACTCTGATTCCTTGGTTTAAGTGAAGTGACTGTACCCAGCAGACATTTTATTAGGGCCTGTTCACTTGTTAGATAACTCATGTGATTTGAGAAAACTAGTTGCTAACAGATATAGTGTAATGAACAGTGGATCACAATGAAAACCAAAACTTACAGACCTAATTTTAGCACTCTATCCTCCCTGCTATACCTTTGTCTTAGGGAGCAAAAGCTTCAAATCAGAAACCTGCATTCAGTATGAGCCCAGCTGTTAACTCTGTTTGATCTCAGATGAGTTACCCTTAGGTGATCCTTATCTCTCTTTCTTCATTTTATAAAATGATGATCATGGAGCCCCTCCACTTGCAGGATTTCTGCATGCATGTCAAGTGTATAAATGATGCGTGTCAAGTGCTTAACACAGTGATGGGCTTATAGGTTGTTTCACTTAAATGTAGACTGTTATTATTGTTACATTTTATCTTTTATGATGAACAGCATGAAGGAAGTCCATACTGGGGAAGAGTAAGAGTTTTCTGTATAGTGTTCTTGTAGATATATGTAAATCTGCATGTGGTATCAGTGTTTGAGGTAACAAACAACTGATCTACAAGGTACTTTTGAATATTAGCACCTGTTTTCAGTGAGGCATAGCACTCAGAGACTTAGAACATTGCTTTGGAGAAGTTTTTGTATAGTTCAGTTCAGTTCAGTTGCTTAGTCGTGTCCGACTCTTTGCAACTCTATGGACTGCAGCACGCCAGGCTTCCCTGTCCATCACCATCTCCCAGAGTTTGCTCAAACTCATGTCCATCGAGTCTCTGAAGCCGCCCAACCATCTCACCCTCTGCTGTCCCTTTCTCCTCCTGCCTTCAATCTTTCCCAGCGTTAGGGTCTTTTCCAAAGAGTCAATTCACATCTGGTGGCCGAAGTATTGAAGCTTCAGCTTAAACATCAGTTCTTCCAATGATTATTCAGGACTGATTTCCTTTAGGATGGACTGGTTGGATCTCCTTGCAGTCCAAGGGACTCTCAAGAGTCTTCACCAACACCACAGTTCAAAAGCATCAATTCTTCGGCGCTCAGTTTTCTTTATGGTCCAACTCTCACATCCATACACGGCTACTGAAAAAACCATAGCTTTGACTAGATAGACCTTTGCTGGCAAAGTAATATCTACTTTTTAATATGCTGTCTAGGTTGGTCATAGCCTTTCTTCCGAGGAGCGAGTGTCTTTAAATTTCATGGTTGCAGTCACCATCTGCAGTGATTTTGGAGCCCAAAAAGATAAAGTCTGTCACTATTTCCCTTGTTTCCCCATCTATTTGCCCTGAAGTGATGGAACCAGATGCCATGATCTTTGTTTTTTGAATATTGAGTTTTAAACCAGCCTTTCCACTCTCTTCTTTCAGTTTTATCAAGGGGCTCCTCAGTTCCTCTTCACTTTCTGCCATAAGGGTGGTGTCATCTGCATATCTGAGGTTATTGATATTTCTCCAAGCAATCTTGATTCCAACTTGTGCTTCATCCAGCCCAGCAGTTCACATGATGTACTCTGCATATTAGTTAAATAAGCAGGGTAACAATATATAGCCTTGATGTACTCCTTTCCTAATTTGGAACCAGTCCATTTTTCATTTGTCCATTTCTGTTGCTTCTTGACCTGCATACAGATTTCTCAGGAGGCACTTAAGTTATTCCCATCTCTTGAAGAATTTTCCACAGTTTGTTGTGATCCACATAGTCAAAGGCTTTGGCATAGTCAATAAAGCAGAAATAGGTGTTTTCTGGAAATCTCTTGCTTTTTCAGTGATCCAGTGGATGTTGTCAATTTGATCTCTGGTTCCTCTGCCTTTTCTAAAACCAGCTTGAACATCTGGAAGTTCTTGGTTCATGTACTCTTGAAGCCTAGCTTGGAGAATTTTAAGCATTACTTTGCTAGCTTGTGAGATGAGTGCAATTGTGTGGTAGTTTGAGCATTCTTTGACATTGCCTTTCTTTGGGATTGTAATGAAAACTGACGTTTCCAGCCCTGTGGCCTCTGCTGAGTTTTCCAAATTTGCTGGCATATTGAGTTCAGCACTTTCACAGCATCATCTTTTAGGACTTGAAATATCTCAAGTGGAATTCCATCACCTCCACTAGCTTTGTTTGTAGCAATGCTTCTTAAGGCCCACTTGACTTCACATCCCAGGATGTCTGGCTCTAGGTGAGTGATTGCACTATCATGGTTCTCTGGGTCATGAAGATCATTTTTGTATAGTTCTTCTGTGTATTCTTGCCACCTTTTTGTAATATCTTCTGCTTCTGTTAAGTGCAGTCCATTTCTGTCCTTTATTGAGCTCATCTTTGCATGACATATTCCCTTGGTATCTCTAATTTTCTTGAATAATCACCTTGTGATTATTCAAGTTCTAACCATATAATGCATCTCCTTTTGGCCTGTCTGGTCACATCACTACTTCTTAAGACAACTGGAGTTTTATGCCTTTTGGAGGATTTTAAGTAATTGGATAAACTGTACCATGGATTTTTTCTCCCATAATTACATCTGACACCAGTCCCATATGCTAATGTGCCTAGTTACAAAAGATAGCTTGAATTGTTGTCCAGGTTACTAAATACTGACCACTCTTGAATGAGGCAGCTTAATCAGTGATCCCAGAATCCTCTACAGAATAAGACACCTTTAAGTGATGCTTTTTGAATGACTGCTTGCATGATATGTATTGAATGAAAGAACATATGTACCTTCTATGTATCCTCTTTCATTCCAAGCTGAGTGCCTTGTGTTTTGTAGAGTCTGAAAATGTTTATTGAATGAGTAAATGGATTTTGGAGACTTGTTAGTAACTGTAATTTCCATTGCTTCTTCTTTTTTTAAAGGCAACTTTTTCATCTTTCCTGAAATTATGTATTTACTTATTTATGTATTTGTGGCTGTGCTAGGGCTTTGTTGCTCTGAGGGTTTTCTCTGGTTGTGTGCACAGACTTCTCACTGCAGTGGTTTCTCTTGTTGCAGAGCAGGGGCTCTAGGGCGTGAGGCTTCAAGCTGCGGTCCGTGGGCTCATTAGTTCTGGGCTCTAGAGCGTGGGCTCAACAGTCGTGGCTCTCTGGCTTTGTTGCTCTGGGACATGTGGGATCTTCGCGGATCAGAGATCAAACCCATGTCTCTTGCATTGTGAGGGGATTCTTTACCACTGAGCCACCAGGGAAACCCTGCCCATTGTTTCTTTGTCATTCCCGGATGAAATCGAGTTGAATACATACATCACTCACATTTTTGATTATTCAATGACGTTTGCTTTTAAGTTGCACCATAAATTCAGTGCATTCCATTTGCAGTTTTCCCATCATTCCTAATATCTTGACCAATACCCATATTATAGTAGCTATAGATAAGAGAACTTCTTTTGTCTTTTTTTTTCTTTTACAACCATATAAGCTTCCTTTTTTTTTTTTTTTTTTTTTTTTGCAGGAAAAATAGGATAGTTATTGAACATTTAGATTCTTGAACAAGTGCTTAGGGAAAACTGAAATTGTGACTCATTTTATAACTTCAATTAGTAATTTTAGATTGAAATTATTATTTTTCAAGGTACCCATTATAAAAACTTAACTGCAGTAATAACTGGAGTTTTAGAACTTAATGTTAGATTCTTTAAGTGTCTTAGTAATTCTCTTGGGAAATGCTTAGGCACATCTGCAGATTGTATTACTTTTTCCATGCCACTGGGTGGGTATTGAATGAGTTATTGTTTAAAAGTATGGGTTGTGAAATAATCTGCTTCAGAACTAATAGAGCTAACTCACATTTTTATCTTTTCATATATCAGTAAGCAGGATTTCATTTCTAGTGCTAAATACATGAGGAGATAAATATGATACTAGAGTTTGTAGGATGCTTCCTTCTAAAAATTGGAGCTGTATATCTGGTCTTTGCAAACATTACCAGTAATGGAGACTGCATGTGCAAGTATTCATTATAGGGATATAGGCTTTTCTATGGAGTGTTTTTATAGGCAGAATCTGAAAGGAAAACGGTGAGAATATTTCTTACATATCAAATCTGGTTCAGCTATGAAAATTAAATCTTTTTCTCTTTCTCCTCCTCTCATTTTCTTTGTCTTTTTTTCATCTCCAAGCAGTCAGTGATGATGTGACAAAAATAGATATTATAATAGGAATTGTAGGTGTGGACGGCAGAGTCTTGCTGTGAATGAAAACAGGAGCTTGTAAATCTCCCACCAGCCTCCTTTTTATAGGGCCCATATTAGAGTTGAGGGGGCTGCCCACTTCAGTGGGAAGAGTTATTTTAAATAGTCTAAATCTTTTCTGTTCTTAATTTACATATAATTCTCTATCACCTCCTGCCTGCACTGCCTTAGGTGCTGGGTATACAGCATTTCAGAAATATTTACTTCTTGCAATCATGGAGATTGTAGTTTAGTTAGGTGATAAAAAAACAAACAAAAAATGAATAAATATACTGAAATAAGAGAGTAGTGGGATTAACTTAGGTTATGTGGGTTGTCAGATAAGACATGTGAGGGTGCAATATTTGAACTGAGATCTGAAGAATAAGAAGAGGTGAGTGAGGTTAACAAGAGAGGGAAGATATTTCAAGGTGGAGGAATCTACAAGAAAAAGAAATATTAGCTAGGAATAATTTTGATGCATTTGAGTAACTGACAGGGCACCAGTCTGGCTGGTGTGCTGTGAGCTGGGAGGAGAATTAGAAACCTAGGCAGAAGACAGTTCAGTTCAGTCACTCAGTCATGTCTGACTCTTTGCAACCCCATGGACTGCAGCATGCCAGACTTCTCCGTCCATCACCATCTCCCGGAGGAAGACAGATCATGCAAAATTTTGTGGGCGTATTTAGGAATTCTAACTTTGTTTTCAGTTTAGTAGAATGTCTTACTGAACTTTAAAAAGGACAGTGACATAATCTGATGTACTTTTTAAGACTATTACTCAACAGTGTGAACTGGAAGGGAGGGAGGTGCATGGAGAAAGCAGCCAGGAGACTGTTGCCTTTGTCTGTGTAAAGAAGGGTGTCGTGGTTGAAGTTTTGGTAGTACAGATGGAGAAAGTAAAGCTGAAAAAAGAATGTATGGATATAGGTATAGGTAACAGATTGGATGAGATTTGGCAAACAATTGGATGAGGAAAGTGAGAGAGAAGGGAGATCTCAGTGGTGAAGATTAGATTGATGCTATTTACTGAACAGGAAGATGCGCTTTGAGGGGGAAGGTGTAGAGTTCAATTTAGAAAAAGGTATATCTGAGATGCTTGCATCTCAAATAGGTTTTGGGATATATTATCCTGGTCCTCAGGTATAAATTTTGGCATTCTTGGCACAGAAATTATGTTGTGTGGATGAGGCAACCTAAGAAGACTATATGCAGAGAGAGAGAAAGAAGGAGCAGGATTGATGACTAAGGAATTCCAACACTGAGAGCTGAATTAGAGGAAGAAGAGCCAGCATGCGCTCCTAAAGGATGGCTGCAGGAAGCCGGGAGGTGAGCGGGTGGTCAGAAGCTGAGCTGAGTCAGTGACCAAGATGACATCAAGATAGGGGGATGGCTGATGTGCCAAATGCTGCTGGGAAGGCTGGGAACCCAGGAATCAAAGCAGGTCCAGTCACACCTAACAACATGAAGATCACTTTGTGTATAACATAAGGAGAACTGGTGAAGTTATGCAGACTGATGCAAGGCTGGAGGGAAGTCAAGGATGAACAAGGCAGGAGAGAGCTGACCACATGTGTAGATAACTCTTCAAAGGTTTTTTTTCTCTGAAAAGCAGTTGAGAAATTGAGACATGGCAGTAGCTGAAGTAGTTAGTGAGACTAAGAGGATTTTTTTTTTTTTAAATATGGAAGATGTTAGAATGAAAATAGGGAGGTTAACCCATACAGCAAAGGCCTTGCAAAGAGAATTAAATAATGAGAGTCAGAGGCACATGAGGGCTTGGACTAAATTAAGAAAGGAGAAAGAGAAGATGGGCGGAGACCCATAACATTTTGTAATTTTGTGATGTAATTAGGTAAGGGGTGAAAGGATTTGGGAGGTTTGAGGAAGAAAAAAACGAGCTTACTAAGAGAATATTATGAAAAGAGTACCCATATGAGAGCCTTCACTTCACCCGTTTGAGAACTACTCCACAGAATCTTGATATGTAAAGCTGGTAAATGAAGAGAGGTTTTGTTTCCCGGTGAGGAGGAGGAACATTGTTTTGCCCTTTGAGTTTTCTTGGCACTACTGGGGTAGCCTCAGAGGAACTCTCGGGCTCCAGAGCTCTTCATTTGAAAACACTGACCCTGGGTAAAATGTTCCTGGCAAGGCATACAGAATTCTCAGTGAAAATCAAATTCTGGAAGAGCTGCTGGCTTGTGCAACTCAGAAGCATTTAGGGTTCAACTGAGAGAAAGCAAGGTGAATGCCTGTACCTGGGACATGGGCGACCACAGAGTGGGCAAGAGAGCCACTCAGAAAGTGGCAGGAAAGGAATCGAGACAAACTCCATCTACTTTATAATGCTGTCGTAGACTGAATTCAGAGGAAGCTGCTGGCCCTGGCATGTTCTCAGCCCACCTGTGGAGTGACTCATTCTCTCCTTGGGTCAACCTTAAAAACATGAGAGGCGATGAGAATACAGGACACGTTTTTTAAATCCCAAGATGATCTTGTCTTGTTTTTTCCCGTAACCAGTATTGATTTTCTACTACTTATGTAATTCAGCACATTTATCTTGTCAGAAAAAGCTAACACCAGTGAAGTACCTTTTAGGAAAAGGGGATTATGTTTCTCAAAAATTTTACAATAATTACTTATGCATGTACCAGTGGTATGATTTTCTTTCAGGAAGATTAGACTTAGTGTTTTGTTTTTTTGTTTTTTTCTGAAGAAATGTTTAGTTATAAGAAAAGGTATTAATTTTATTCTTACTTATGGTAAAGCTGTAAGTATTAATTGTAAAAAAAAAACATGTCCTTTGGCAGTGACATTTTCTAATCTGTGAGGAAAGCTATTATTTATGGCTTATCATTCTAACTGATTTTAAAATGGTGAAAATAATAAGTTTGACATCTGTTTTGCTGCTTTTGTACTTAGTGGTTCAGGAAAGTGTGCCATCCCCAGGGCTCTGCTCGGTGTGAGCACAGGCGCTTTTCTCTTTTGTAAAATGCAAGTTATAAAATCTCCTTTCTCACAAGATTGTTCTATGAATTTAATGAGTTGATATACCCAAAACACCTAGCTATTGCCTGATAAATAGTAACCATATGCTGAATAGTTGAGACACATGAAGAAGCGACAGAACCCACCAGGAGGCCACATGATACTGATGAGAACTCTGCCTTTGAGCCAGACTTGTAGGGATTCAAATTCTGGTGCTCTCATGTATCACCTGTGTGATCTTGGGAACATCACCTTGCTGTCTGAGCCTTGGCTTAGTCTTACTAACTTGGTGGTCCCGCTTTGTTCTCTAAGCTGTAGCTTTTTTCAACTCTAAATTAGAAATAGTCATTCTTCCTTCATTGGACTGATGTGACGGTTATGTGGGACACTGTGTAGAAAATATATGGAAAAACATCATATGTGAGGTTTGTTTGACAGTTGCTGGGGATGCTTATGTAAGTCAGACTCTCCTTTTCTGCCGGCCAGATTTGCTTCCATCCTGACAGATATGACTGTAGTTATTTCTGACAGCTTATTCATTTCTCACAGTCTGTTGCACCTACAAGTCTCTCAATGTTAGATCATTTTTGCAGTGGGGTATAGATTTTAGAACAAGTCAAAATCAACATTATGAAGCCATTAGTTATATAATGGTGATTGTGATCTTGTTTTATATAAGCAGCATAGGCTTTGTTCTAAAGTACATAAAACATAATTCCCAAGGAGCAAGTCTTAGCTTACTTCTCATTGAAGGGCAGTCTTGGGACCCTTTCAGCGGCTGTGAAAACGACTCATTTAAGACAACTTGGTAGCCTACCTCCAGCAAGTGAAAACAGTACCATCTCCCTGAGCGTTGCTGTGTCAATGAATCAAATGTGAATCAGTTTAGGGTACATGCCTAGAGGCTGTAGGCTCAGTCACACTGGGCGAGGTGTTTCCTGCGACTAGCTCTATCTGGGTCATGTAAAAATAGAGAAGGGCTGAATTTGGAAATGTATGGAATGGAGGACATGTCTCTTCTTTAGATACCAATTAAGGATGTTATGGTGTCTATGTCTTGAAAGGAATTCATAGTTGAATCTATAGTTTAATACTGTATATATATACATATATATATTATATACTATGTATATCCTTTTTTTAAGAAGGGAAAGGCAATTAACATGATTTTAATTTTTAAATATGTTCAACTGAAAAGCCATTTATAAAACTATTTCTATGCTATGCTTACACACATATAAGCAAGCTTGATTTTGGCTAAAGATTGTCAGAGAGTCTATTTTAATTTACAGTACTCCTTTCTTTCTACACCTGAGGCATCAGCTCTATATCTGTGGAAATTACACTGTTTCAGCTGGCTTAGAGACCCTAGGGAATGCTTTAGGATTTTAACATTAGACCCACTGTTTTGCCCAAGGGGCTTCTGAGAGACTAGTCACGGGCCGAGTCACTGCATCTGTTTTAAAGCCTTAATATAAGCTCCGTCATGGTCACAGTGACTGCTGCAACTTCCACAGGCACAGTTCCTTGGTGAGACCCAGCAGATCAATAAAGTGCACATTCCAGGCAGTTGGAGGAAGGCGCTGGCTTAGCCGTGGGGCTTGCCTCAGTAATGTGACACAAACAGCAAGAGTCGTTTATTCCATTTAGATGTCTTTGTCCATTGTGGGAAAATGTTCTTGAAACATTATATTTTAAAAAATAGTGCTGTGGGGTTTTTTTCTTTTCAATTAATGCAAAATTTTCCACAACAGTTTGTTCTGCTATACCTATGTCTTAAAAGAAATTCATAGTTCAATCTATAGTTTAATACTATATATATATATATATATACACACAGTGTGTATATATACATATGTATATACACACTATATGTATATATCTATATAGTGTATATATATATATAAATGTATATATATATATACACACTATGTATATCCTTTTTTAAGAAGGGAAAGGCATTGACTGAGCACTAAAAGTTATCTAACTAATGTTGAATTTTAGTTGGAAATTTTGAAAGCCGCAAACCCAAATGTGAAAATGGAAAAATCAATTTTTGTAAGATTCATAGCTTGTTACTGCTGATGTTGTAATGGTTCCAAATATGGTTGGAATGGTTCCACATATGGTTCCAAATGTTTTGAGGGGGAAAAAAGAGAGGAAATATAATTTAAGATGTCTTTTTCTTTTCTACCTTCCACACTGTCTTTTGAAGAAGAGATGACACTGCAATCAATCTAAAATTATAGTTTTGATTGATAGAAACATTAGTAGCTTGTCAATATTGATCTTAACTAATTTGGGGGAGAGAATTGTATTAATATGTTTTACTCTCTATTGTCTGGATCTCAGGCAGGGAAACTGACTCTTAAATCTCAGTATCTAGAGAGTGGATGGCTCAAAGAGACTCTGTATTAGTTCTGCGTCCTTTGCTATGATAAGTGTGTTACTGATCATTTGTATTAATTTTGTTGTAACAGCTAGATTATGCATCAAATATATCAGGGAGACTTTTATTAAAGCATTCTTTGGTAAATTCTTAAAGTTAAGAAGCCCACATCTTGTGGTAGGAAGTAAATACAATTTCAAGTCTCAGTGCTCTCCTTGGCTGGCCAGTCACAGACATGCATCTTCACCTTGCCAAGACTCACTTCTACAAAAGATTTTTTTTTCCATTAGGATTGGTGAGGATCAATTGATGTGATTCTTGCAGTAGCACTTTGTAAACTCTGAATTCTGAGCTGATATGACTAAAGCTCTGTGTGATTTATTTTATTCTTGCAGTTGAATTTTTACTTTATATAAACTTGGAATCTCCAACTCAAAACTGCTTAGAAAAAGGCATAATCTCCTGCACTTAGAATGCTGTGTGTATGTGTGTGTGTGTGTGTGTGTCGCTCAGTCGTGTCCAACTCTTTGCAACCCTGTGGTCTGTAGCCCGCCAGGTTCCTCTGTCCTTGGGATTCTCCAGGAAAGAAAACTGGAGTGGATTGCCATTCCCTTATCCAGGGGATCTTCCCAACCCAGGGATCAAACCCAGGTCTCCTTCATTGCAGGTGGATTCTTTACCATCTCAGCCAACAGGAAAGCCAAGAATGATGTGGTTATCTCTTAACCATTGCTTAACAGTATTGCTTTCAATTATTTTAGCTTTGACAGTGCAAAGGCTGCCTCCTAGGGATTCAAGCTCAGAGGAGAGAAGACCTTCTTTTGACTCTTCTTTTTCTAGTCCTTGGGGTTCCAAATCCATTGTAAATTAATTCCTTGATGCTCAAGCTTACTTTTAATCACCTATTCACATTGTTCCTATATTTCAGGGTCCTGTTGAAAACCTCATCTTTCATGAAATACTCTCAGTGACACCAAAGTCTATCACCTACTTCATGTTTGAATACAGTCTTGGATTCCCAGTTTATGACTTGGGGATGCATATGTTTTTTACTCTTCATTGTTAGCTTTTGGATTTCCTTAAATACAGTTCATGGGGTTGCAAAGAGTTGGTTACAACTGAGCACACACAAAGATAGAGGTAACTGTAATTCTTTTGTGTCTCTTCTCAATGGATTTTTTTTCCCTGTAGTTCTTTATCCTGCTTTGATGTTCATGCTTTGAATGTGACGTAGCTAATGGGCATTTGCAGTTTTAGCACTTTCCTGGATATAGAAGGAGGACTCTTACATCAGTGAGTACTAGCAGTGCTTTCCTGGCTGAGAGAGTGATCTGGCTGCTCTGATATCATGTAGCCTCATTCTTCCTCAACGCTGATGTGGCTGACTCAGTTGTTCATCCAAGAAAATCTAAACATTCTCTGTCACTGTTCCCTGTGAGTGCTTCCAACAGTTGCCACTTCGTTGGAGCAGTCTGCCTTCCCTTCTCCCAGAGAGAAGGCATCTGTTGTTCAGGCAACCCTGAATAACAAGTTATATTAATAGTATCCAGACAAAGGGTCCAAACTCAAGAGTTTTCATTTGGAATGTCATTTAAAAAACATGATATCCCTTAAATTTCAGAAATCTTTTATGTGATGCATCTGTGTGTCCCTGCATTTACACTTTGTGTTATTCTAGATGATGGAGGTTTTAAATATGAAGAAATGAATTGAGTACTTAGAAGTAATTGTTAAGCAGTAAACAAATAAGTGATATTGACCCACATTATGATATGGTTTATATAATTCTCACCTTTGGAGAACTTTCAGTAAGGCAGAATAAACATTATTGTTTAATGAAATGTAACTATACACTTGTAAAATTGCCTATGTACATGTGTGCACAAGAATGCACCTGCCAATGCATGAGATGTAAGAGACATGGGTTCGATTCCTGGGTCAAGAAGATGCCCTGGAGAAGGGCATGGCAACTGACTCCAGTATTCTTTTCTGGAGAATTCCATGGACAGGGGAGCCTGGTGGGCTTCAGTCCATAGGATTGCAAAGAGTTGGATACGACTGAAGTGACTTAGCATGTATGAGTGTACGTATATGTGTGAAGGCAAACTGAGTACCCACATGCATAAGTGTTTGCACTAGCTGCAAGTAGCACAGAAGCAAACTAGACACAGGCTCTGCCATAGAGGAACTCAGTCTAGCCACTTGCTCATGAGAATACAGCCAAGAGGCAGTTATTAGCACAATGTGAGGGAAGCACAGGAGAAAAAAAAAAAAAAACTGACTAATTCTGTGGAAGAAAGAGATGTCTTCACAAAGAATGTGAAGCTTCCATTTCCTTTAGGTGGATAAATAAGCTTTCACTTTTTTCCAAGAGTAATGTGTGCAAAGCTATACAACATTTTCAGGGAATAATTTCTTCAATCTGACTGAACCAGGGAGTATGTAAGAAGCCCCATCATAGAATTTAATTATTAAGTAGCCCAGGCCTCCCTGCCCTTTATTCCAAATAAAAACAGTGTAGGTCTCTTTTTAACAGGTAACTAATAATCTACCTCCTTGAGGCATAACACCAAGGCATTATACAAACACCAAAATGGAAGCAAAGTTTGTGTTGGGGATAAAATATTTTAAAAATTGTCCCTGGACATCCTGAACCTAAGACCATACTGAATCGTTCAGGAAAAGATGTGGAAGTGGTGGTGAGCAAACAATAATCTGTGGGTAAATGGATTTGCCTTTGTAGTCTGTGTGGTCATAATCTGATAATCTAGGAAAAGATTTTGTTTTCTAATACCATGTGTTAGATTTGAGGTATGTTGAAAAGATGAAGGGATAAAAGAACCTTAATAGTTGAGATGCAAAAGGAAAATTGCTTTCTCTCTTTCTGTCTGTCTTTCTCCCAACTGAATGATGGTCACTGCATTACAAGATGAAGCCTACCATTCTAACTTTGTGTTTATAATTTATTCTTGAAGGATTTAGATAGTACCTCTCCCATGACTTGGAATCTCTTATAGGAACATTCCTTGGCACTCAAGGAACACTCTAATTATCTGTTGCTGATACTGAGGCATCTCTGTTTATATCTGGGTCTAAATATATGCCTCAGTTTTTACTTCAATAAAATAATTTTGTTTATATAGTATCCTCTGGGAGAATTGAGCAAGATGAGTATCTGAAAAAAGTGAGTATTATTATGCTGCTTGAGTGATATGTTTGCCTAGAGTTAACATCCTTTGGTCTGACTCTGCCGTGTTTATTTCTAAGGTATCAACAACATGGAGAGGAAAATGGAATCATTAAATATTTGTACATTCCTACTTATAAAACTTGTTATAAAACTACTTTAAAAATCTATACCTAGTTTACACCGGGTCAAGCTATTGTACTTTATTTTGGAGGCTATGATCAAAAATCTCCCAAAAAAATGAAAGCCCAGGACCAGATGGCTTCACAGGAGAATTCTGTCAAACATTTAGAGAAGAGCCAATGCCTATCCTTCTAAAACTCTCAAAAAATTGCAGAGGAAGGAACACTTCCAAATTCATTCTATGAGGCCACCGTTACTCTGATACCAAAGCCAGACAAAGACAACACACAAAAAGAAAACTACAGGCCAGTATCACTGATGAACATAGATGCAAAAATCCTCAACAAAATTTTAGCAAACAAAATTCAGCAACACATCAAAAAGCTCACACACCATGATCAAGGCGGGTTTATTCCAGGAATGCAAGCATTCTTCAATATACACAAATCAATCAATGTGATACACCGTATTAACAAATTTAAAGATAGAAATCATATGATAATCTCAGTAGATGCAGGAAAAGCCTGTGACAAAATTCAACACCTATTTATGATTAAAACTCTTCAACAAATGGGCATAGAAGGAACCTACCTCAACATAGTAAAGGCCATTTATGCTAAGCCTACAGCAAACATTGTTCTCAGTGGTGAAAAGCTGAAAGCAGTCCCCCTAAGATCAGGAACAAGACGAGGGTATCCACTTTCACCACTATTATTCAACATACTTTTGGAAGTCTTAGCTAGAGCAATCAGAGAAGAAAAAGAAATAAAGGAATTCAAATGGGAAAAGAAGTAAATCTCTCACTGTTTGCAGATTACATGATGCTGTACATAGAAAACCCTAAAGACAGTATCAGAAAATTGCTAGAGCTAATCAGTGAATTTAGCAAAGTTGCAAGATACAGAATCAACACAGAAATCACTTGCATTTCCATATACTAACAACGAAAAATCACAAAGATAAATTAAGAAATCAATCCCATTCACCATCACAACATAAATAATTAAATATCTAGAAATAAACATATGTAAGGAGACAAAAGAACTGTACACAGAAAATTATAAGACAGTAATGAAAGAAATCAAAGATGACATAAACAAATGGAGAAATATTCCATGTTCCAGGGTAGGAAGAATCAATATTGTGAAAATGACTATACTACCAAATGCAATGTACAGATTCAATACAATCCCTATCAAATTACCAAGGGCATTTTTCACAGAACTGCAACAAAAATTTTCACAATTCATATGGAAACACAAAAGACCCCAAATAGCTAAAGCAGTCTTGAGAAGAATGGAGCTGGAGGAATCAGCCTTCCTGACTTCAGATTATACTACAAAGCTATAGTAATCAAGACAGTATGGTACTGACACAAAAACAGAAATGTAAACCAATGGAACAAGATAGAAAGTCCAGAAATAAACCCATGCACTTGTGGTACCTTATTTTTGACAAAGGAAGCAAGAATATACAATGGGGCAAAGACAGCCTCCTCAATAAATGGTGCTGAGAAAACTGGACAGCTACATGTAAAAGAATCAAATTGGAATACTTCCTAAAATCATAAACAATGGTAAAATCAAAATGGATTAAAGACCTAAATGTAAAACCAGAAACTATAAAACTCTTAGAGGAAAACTTAGGCAGAACACTCAGTGACATAAATAAAAGCAAGATCCTCTATGACCCACCTCCTAGAGTAATGGAAACAAAAACCAAAGTAAAAAAGTGGGACCTGATTAAACTTAAAAACTTTTGCACAGCAAAGAAAACTATAAGCAAGGAGGAAAGACAACCCTCAGAATGGGAGAAAATGATAGCAAATGAAACAACTGACAAAGGATTAATTTCCAAAATATACAAGCAGCTCACACAATTCAATACCAGGAAAACAACCCAATCAAAAAGTGCGGAAAAGACCTAAACAGACATTTCTCCAAAGAAGACATACAGATGGCTAACATCTGAAAAGATGCTCAACATCACTCATTGTTAAAGAAGTGCAAGTCAAAACTACATTGAAATATCACCAATATCACTGGTGAAATATCACCAGTCAGAATGGTCATTATCAAGAAGTCTACAAACAATAAATGCTGGAGAGGGTGTGGACAAAAGAGAACACTCTTGCACTATTGGTGGGAGTGTAAATTGATACAGCCACTATGGAAGACAGTATGGAGATTCCTTAAAAAAAACCTAGGAATAAAAGTACCATATGACCTAGCAATCCCACTCCTAGGCATGTACCCTAAGGAAACCAAAATTGAAAAAGACATATGTATCCTATTGTTCATTGCAATGCTATTTACAATAGCTAGAATGTAGAAGCAACCTAGATGTCCATTGACAGATGAATGGATAAAGAAGTTGTGGTACATATATACAGTGAAACAATGGAATATTACTCAGCCATGAAAAGGAATGCATTTTAGTCAATTCTGATGAGGTGGATGAAGCTAGAATGTATTATACAGAGTGAAGTGAGTCAAAAAGAGAAAGATAAATATCGTTTTCTAACACATATATGCAGAATCTAGATGAATGGTACTGAAGAACTTATTTACAGGGCAGCAATGGAGAAACAGACACTTATGGACATGGGGAGAGGGGAGGAGAGGGTGAGATGTATGGAAAGTGTAACATGGATGCTTACATTACCATGTGTAAAATAGATAGCCCACGGGAATTTGCTGTCTGGCTCAGGAAACTCAAACAGGGGCTCTGCAACAACCCAGAGGGGTGGGATGGGGAGGAGATGGGAGGGAGGCTCACAAGGGAGGGGAGAGATGTATACCTATGGCTGATTCATGTTGAGTTTTCACAGAAAACAGCAAAATTCTGTAAAGCAATTATCCTTCATTAAAAAAAACAAATTAAAAAAAAAAGAAGACGTGGGGTGGGGGGAATCTATACTTAGTTCTAATCTGTATTTAAACAATATTACAATAGAGAAGATGTGTAGTTCCTTATGTATGAGATGTCTTTGAATTTAAGATGCACCCCCAATTTAATAGCAGCTTTGGAGGGAGGAAGCAAACAAAAGTATATGGCTCATTAAATACACACACTTTTATCTTTTGCCAAATTCACCCTAAAACTTGTTGCTCCTCCTGGTTTTATCTAACACACCCTTACACACTAGTGATTAGGTGCAAAATGTGTGAGGGATTCCTGTTTCCTCTCTGTTTCATCTTCCACATCTGCCTCATGATCAAGACCTTAAAGACACACTACATTACTGCTGCTTTCACTGCCAGCCTCTTCCAGAGTACCATGATGTCTTACCAGGAGCCTCCTAGTCAATCCCTCCATAAACCCTCCCATGCTCTTTGCTGTCACTAGCCACCCCAGTGACAGGAGAGGATGAGATGGCTGGATGGCATCACCGACTCAGTGGACATTGGTTGAGCAAACTCTGGGAGTTGGTGATGGACAGGGAGGCCTGGCGAGCTGCATGTCCTGCTGCTGCTGCTAAGTCGCCATGTCCATGGGGTCACAAAGAGTCAGACTGAACTGAACTGAGCCATCCCAGGTATTCATTATGCATGGAGACACCAGAGGAGTGATATGTCAGAAAGGTCTAAATCAAATCAAGCCACTGCATGCTTAAACTCTACAGTAAACTCCATTTCCCTGGAAATCCAGCCTCTATGTTACCCAACACATTAACATGGAAATTCAGGAAGTCTTGAGAATCCTGGAGACCTTTCCAGGTGGTCCACAAGGTCAAAAGCACTTTTGATCATCAAACCACGATGATACTGACTTGTTCTCTCTCATTCTGTCACCTATATTTTGAGGAGATTCCCAGAGGTCACATGGCATGTGATATCACAACACATTGAATGGAGAAATGCATATGAGAATCCAGCAGTCTTCTATTAAGCCAGATATTAAATAAGTTTGAAAAAATATAAAACAGTGCCATTCTTCTCACTGATTTTTTGTAGGAAAAAATATTTCTCATAAAATAGTATCTTTCTATGAACCTATAATAGATTTCTTACTGATATTTTAAGTGAATTAATAAATAAATATTTTGAAATACCTCTGTTTGAATGCCTAACATGGTATATGTCACTGTATGTAACATGCATAAACAAAAACTATTAGGTATCTTCAGTAATTTTTAGTAGGAGTGTAAAGCAACTCTGGTGTCCTTCAGTGAGTAAACTGGAAAACAGGCTGTGGTCCAGCCATACCTGGAACACTGCTCAGAATTAAAAGGAATGAACTGTTGAAACATGCCAGCAATTTGGATGCATCACAAGGACATTATGCTGAGTTAAATCAAAAAGTCTGTCATACAGAGTGAAGCAAGTCAGAAAGAGAAAAACAAATATCGTATATTGATGCATATATGTGGAATCTAGAAAAATGGTACAGTTTTACAGGAATAGAGATGCAGACATAGAGAACAGATGGGTGGACATGGTCGGGGTGAAATGAATTGGGAGATTGGGATTGATGTATGTGCACTGCTGTGTATAAAACAATTAGTCAGTAGGAATATGCTGTATAATGCAGGATGCTCAGCTCAGTGCTCTGTGGGGACCCAGATGGGTGGGATGGGGGAGGGCAGGGAAGCCCATCAGGGAGGGGGTGCGTGTACACACAGACCATTCACTTCATTTACAGCAGAAACTAACGCAACATTATAAAGCAACTATACCCCAATGAAAAAGAAACAACTTATATGACATTATGGAACACACTTCCCTGGCTTCCAGGGAGCTTTGTGTGTGTGGGGAGTGAAAGAACAGTTCTGTAATGATGGTGATGGTGGTTACATGAATCTACACATGTGATAAAACCTAATAGAAATACATACACCCAAAAAAATTCAAACTGGTGAAATCTGAGCAAGATTTGCATTCAAGTTAATAGTACTCTACCAACACAGATTTATTTGTTTGGAAATGTACTATATGATATGTAAGTAAGCAAGGGGGAAGTGTACCATATGGCTCAGATGGTAAAGAATCTGCCTGCAATGTGGGACACCTGGGTTTGATCCCTGGGTTGGGAAGATCCCCTGGAGAAGGGAATGGTAACCCACTCCAGTATTCTTACCTGGAGAATCCCATGGATGGAGGAGCCTGGCGGGCTATAGTCCATGGGGTCACAAAGAGTCAGACACGACTGAGCGACTAACACACACACTATATATTTTGTCTATATATTATCAGTATTATATATTATTTAATATGTTATATAATATAAAATATGTTGTTTGTATTATATATATATATATCTTTTTCTTTTTTAAAGAGTGTGAAGGAACTCATAGGGAAAAAAAATGGAGAAACATTATCATGAATAAATCTAAGACCTGCCTGACTTTTAGACCTTTCCTCTTTCTACTTATTATATTTCAACTGCACTCCTCTTTCTTCTGTTCCTTCGATATCTGGAGCTCAGGGTCTTTGTATCAGCCCTTGCTTCTCCCTGGAAATCACGTCCCGGATCTCTTCAATGCTGCTTCTGTCTATGATTCAGTCTCAGCATACACGTCGTTTTAGTGGAAAGAGCTTCCCTGACTGTGCAGCATGCAGCTGCGACTCAGTCATGCTCTGTGCCCTCCCCTCTGATTTTTACCCTAATGCTTTCCACCCCTTGACATTTCTTGTATCTGTTTGTTGCCCAAGAGCTGGGCTGTGAGCTCATGTGTGCAAGCCTCTTCTCTGAGCTTTCACTGCTGTTCCCAGTGCATCAAATCCTTGAAATAGCTTAGGAACGAAATACATACTTGCTAAGTGAATGCACTAGTGCATACAGGTTCTTCTTCACTGTCCCATCAGAGTTTGAAGCTGCAGTTTGTTCACATGCAGCTCGAAGTCTGAAGGGTTCATTTAGTCAGTTTTCAGCTATTTGACGGCTTTTCATAACCTGAATGTGAAATCTTGACATCTTTGGCACCTTCAGAATTTTCAGTGTGCTTTTGAGACACATTAAAGAATTCCAAGGGCTTCCCTGGTGGCTCAGAGGTTAAAGCATCTGCCTGCAATGCGGGAGACCTGGGTTCGATCCCTGAGTCGGGAAGATCCCCTGGAGAAGGAAATGGCAACCCACTCCAGCATTCTTGCCTGGAGAATCCCATGGACGGACGGAGGAGCCTGGTGGGCTACTGTAAGTGCATTCTCTCTTGTAAAACCAGACATACAACCCAAATGCCGGTCAAGCAGTCTCTATAAATTGAGAATACTTTGGAGGATGGATTACAGGAGAGCAGGACCAAAGTCACCATATGGAGATGATCATAATGGTTAAAGTCCTCTTCAGGGTCAAGAACCTAGAATTCTGTAGAAATATATTAATTCTAGAATATTGTCAATTAAATTTTTAGGAAAAGCTATGTGGGGAGAATAACATGGATCTGTGTATCAGATTTTATGGTGGTTTCAATTATAGTCTGTTAAATTTATGGGTTTTGTTTTATATACAGTGACTGTAACTCTATATAGCTGGCAGAAAACACAAGTACTTTGAAAATAATCTGGAAAGTGTTCATTTAAAAAATCTGGTGGTTGAATAATACATTTTTTCTTTGATGTATAAATCATTCGGTCCTACTTCTAGTTTCAGAATCCAGTGACTAATCATAAGAGACTTAGCATATTCTATTGCTGTCAATGAATTTGACTTTTATTCCAGTGCTAGTTTAGTGAGTAATGAATTTGAAATAGTATGCACCAATTAATGATCTTAATTTATGTGACACTCCTAATGGAAATAATTTAATAGTTTCCATGCAACAATAAATTTATACAGTTAAATTCACATCTGTCTAGTCAGTCTCAGCTAGGTCACAACTCACATGCCTGGTGTCAGGCAAGTTTCTTCTGCTGTTGGCTGTAATAAACTCTTGGAAAAATAAACTTTGGAAGCTGAGACAAAGTGCAGCTTAAAATTGAGTCAGTGTAGTCATTGTTAGTTGAGCTATGTTGAATTAGAACTGAATTGCGGTTATTCAGGATATTCCCTGACTAGATCCTTTTCTTTAAATTTTTATATCTAGCAAGAGGTTGGGAAAGTTACCCTTCTCCATCCCAAAACATCTGTTGATAATACTCAAATTTGAGTACCATGGGGGAGTATCAAGGAGGTCTACCGTTTTCTACTTTTATGGGTACATTTTTTTACATCCTACATCTGGAGTCCAGGATTAAAAAAAAAAAAAAGGTGTACCCTAAAGGTAGAAAATGGCAGACCTCCATGCCACTCAAATTCGATAATTGGAGTTCAGGGCTTCCCAGGTGGCTCAGTGGTGAAGAATCCATTTGCCCCTTCAGGAGATGCAGGAGATGTGGGTTTGATCTCTGAGTCAGAAAGATCCCCTGGAGGAGGAAATGGCAAACCACTCCAGTATTCTTGCCTGAAAAATCCTGTAGACAGAGGAACCTGGTAGGCTAGAGTCCATGGAGTTTCAGAGAGTCAGACATGACTGAGCACATATGTGACTCTGAGGTGGAGTCCAGGTATTCATGAACATGTAGCTTAGTAAAATAAAGGTCATATAGCAAAACATTTTGCCCAGAGCAACTGAATATAATAATTCATTAGAGTATATGAATATATTATTGGTTTCTGAAAAAGAAAGAAAAATTTCAATTTTATTATTAATAGTCATACCAATATTGTTAATATTAGTATTATTCTGAATCTTAGAACTACTGAAGAAAATGCAAATCCAGAGATAGGGGCACAAGGTTTAGCAAATAAAAATACAGGACATTCAGATGGCATTAACCAAGGTTTCCCAGATGAACAGAACCAACGGGGTACATTTACATATGGAGTTGTGAGGAACTGGCTTATATAATTATGAAAGCTAAGACATCCCGAGACCTATAGACAGTTGGCAAGCTGGAGACCAAGGAGAACCAACAGTGTGGTCCCAGTGTCAGTCTGAAAGCTTGATGTCTAAAAAGAGCCTGTGTTTCAGTTTGCATCTAAAAAGACCAATGTCTTCAGCCCAAAAACAACTGAATAGCAATGTCTTCAGCACCAAGACAGGCAAAAGATGCTCCCACTTACTAGCTGGAGTACCAGCATTTATACTGTCTTTATGCCTTCAACTGATTGGATGGGGCTACCCAATTAGGGCAGGCAATCTGCTTTGTTCAGTCTACACATTAAGTTGTAATCTCATTCAAAAACACCCTCAACAAACACACACACCTAGAAAAATATTTGATTAAATATCTGGGTACCCCAGGGCCTACTCAATTTGAAACAAAATTAAACATCACACAGACTAATTGAAATTTCAAATAAATAGTGAGTAATTTTTAGTATAAATATATCCCATGCAATATTCAGAATACAATTAAACTAAATAATTACTTATTACTTGTCTGAAATTCCAATTTAATTGTCCTGTATTTTATCTAAAAACTGATGGATGCTGGATTACATTGGGTTCCTTCTTCTCAAAGTGGATGGACTGATTTGTTTGAGTGGCAGCATGTCAGCTAATATATGAAACTCAGAACGATATGACATAGTTCTTGCACTCTCAGTGTCTCGTTTGAGGATGCATTTGAAGATTTTGCAGTGTTCCAAGATTTTGTCATATGCATACTCTAATTAAATAAACACAATCAAGTTTTTCTATGTTGAAACAATACAATATTTTATTTGTTTGTTTTTGGTTGTGTGAAAGCCTAGAGAATACGCAAATTTTCTGTTCAATTCAGTTCAATTCAGTTGCTCAGTCATGCCTGACTCTTTGCGACCCGTGAACCGCAAGACACCAGGCCTCCCTATCCATCACCAACTCCCAGAATTCATCCAAACTCTTGTCCATTGAGTCAGTAATGCCATCCAACCATCTCATCCTCTGTCGTCCCCTTCTCCTCCTGCCTTCAATCTTTCCCAGCATCAGAGTCTTTTCAGATGAGTCAGCTCTCTGCATCAGGTGGCCAAAGTATTGGAGTTTCAGCTTCAACATCAGTCCTTCCAATGAACACCCAGGACTAATCTCCCTTAGGATGGACTGGTTGGATCTCCTTGCAGTCCAAGGGACTCTCAAGAGTCTTCTCCAACACCACAATTCCATAGCATCAATTCTTTGACACTCAGCTTTCTTTATAGTCCAACACTCACATCCAAACATGACTACTGGAAAAACCATAGCCTTCACTAGACAGACATTTGTTGACAGTAATGTCTCTGCTTTTTAATATACTGTCTGGGTTGGTCATAACTTTCCTTCCAAGGAGTAAGCGTCTATTAATTTCATGACTGCAGTCACCATCTGCAGTGATTTTTTGGAGCCCCCAAAAATAAAGTCAGCCACTGTTTCCCCATCTTTGTGCCATGAAGTGATGGGACCAGATGCCATGATCTTAGTTTTCTGATTGTTGAGCTTTAAGCCAACTTTTTCACTCTCCTCTTTCACTTTCATCACAAGTATCTTTAGTTCTTCTTCACTTTCTGCCATTAGAGTGGTGTCATCTGCATATCTGAGGTTATTGATATTTCTCCTGGCAATCTTGATTCCAGCTTGTGCTTTTCAGTCCAGCGTTTCTCCTGATGTACTCTGCATGTAAGTTAAATAAGCAGGGTGACAATATAAAGCCTTGATGTACTCCTTTTCCTATTTGGAACCAGTCTGTTGTTCTATGTCCAGTTCTAACTGTTGCTTCTTGACCTGCATACAGGTTTCTCAAGAGGCAGGTCAGGTGGTCTGGTATGCCCATCTCCTTCAGAATTTTCCACAGTTATTGTGATCCACAGTCAAAAGCTTTGGCATAGTCAATAAAGCAGAAATAGATCTTTTTCTGGAACTCTCTTGCTTTTTCGATGATCCAACAGATGTTGGCAATTTGATCTTTGGTTCCTCTGCCTTTTCTAAAACCAGCTTGAGCATCTGGAAGTTCAGGGTTCATGTATTGCTTAAGCCTGGCTTAGAGAATTTTGAGCTTTACTTCACTAGCGTGTGAGATGAGTGCAATTGTGTGGTAGTTTGAACATTCTTTGGCATTGCCTTTCTTTGGGATTGGAATGAAAACTGACCTTTTCCGGTCCTGTGGCCACTGCTGAGTTTTCCAAATTTACTGACATAATGAGTGCAGCACTTTCATCTTTTAGGATTTGAAATAGCTCAACTGGAATTCCATCACCTCCACTAGCTATGTTTGTAGTGATGCTTCCTAAGGTCCACTTAACTTCACATTCCTGGATGACTGGCTGTAGGTGATTGATCACATCATCGTGATCATCTGGGTCGTGAATATTTTTTTGTATAGTTCTTCTCTGTATTCTTGCCACCTTTTCTGAATGTCTTCTGCTTCTGTTAGGTCCATGCCATTTCTGTCCTTTATTAAGCCCATTTTTGCATGAAATGTTCCCTTGGTATCTCTAATTTTATTGAAGAGATCTCTAGTCTTTCCCATTCTATTGTTTTCCTCTATTTCTTTGCGTTGATCACTGAGGAAGGCTCTCCTTGCTATTCTTTGCAACTCTGCATTCAAATGTGTATATCTTTCCTTTTCTCCTTTGTTTTTGCTTCTCTTCTTTTCACAACTATTTGTAAGGACTCCTGAGACAGCCATTTTGCTTTTTTGCATTTCTTTTCCTTGGGGATGGTCTTGATCCCTGTCTCCTGTATAATGTCATGAACCTCCATCCTTAGTTCATCAGGCACTCTCTCAGATCCAGTCCCATAAATCTATTTCTCACTTTCACTGTATAATTATAAGAGATTTGATTTAGGTCATACCTGAATGGTCTAATGGTTTTCCCCACTTTCTTCAATTTAAGTCTGAATTTGGCAATAAGGAGTTCATGATCCAAGCCACAGTCAGCTCCCAGTCCTGTTTTTGCTGACTGTATAGAGATTTTCCATCTTTGGCTGCAAAGAATATAATCAGCCTGATTTCAGTGTTGGCTGTCTGGTGATGTCCATGTGTAGAGTCTTCTCTTGTGTTGTTGGAAGAGGGTGTTTGCTATGACCAGTGCGTTTTCCTGACATAACTCTGTTAGCCTTTGCTCTGCTTCATTCTGTACTCCAAGGCCAAATTTGCCCGTTACTCCAGGTGTTTCTTGACTTCCTACTTTTGCAGTCCAGTCCCCTATAATGAAAAGGACATCTGTTTTGGGTGTTAGTTCTCAAAGTTCTTGTAGGTCTTCATAGAATCGTTCAACTTCAGCTTCTTCAACATTACTGGTCATGGCATAGACTTGGATTACTGTGATATTGAATGGTTTGCCTTGGAAACGAACAGAGATCATTCTGTCGTTTTTGAGATTGCATCCAAGTACTGCATTTTGGACTCTTTTGTTGACTATGATTGCTACTCCATTTCTTCTAAGGGATTCCTGCCCACAGTAGTAGATATAATGGTCATCTGAGTTAAATTCACCCATTCCAGTCCATTTTAGTTAGCTGATTGCTATAATGTCAACATTCATTCTTGCCATCTCCCATTTCACCACTTCCAATTTGCCTTGATTCGTGAACCTAACATTCCTGGTTCCTATGCAATATTGCTCTTTACAGCATCTGACTTTGCTTCTATCACCTGTTTAGTTAGTAATTGGAAAATTTCATATATCGTGTCATCAGAAAATCTCGTGGTATTAACATGAGCTTTAGAGTAAACATGATCAGACCTCTGGAAAGTAAAAGATGATGGAACTTCTGCCTATTCTAGAATGTTCTGTTTCTTAGAATGCCCTCGAAAATTTTTACAAACAATTTTTATTTATGTTTTTGTCTTTTATAAACCAGGTACTTGGTACTTTTTATCAAAATTATTGCTTCCATACATTGTTTCAGCTTTTCCCAACTTTGACCAGATCAAAGATTTTGTATGCAGAAAGATATCTGTTTTTTATTCCACTTCTCCTTCAGTTCAGTTCAATCGCTCAGTCATGTCTGACTCTTTGCGACCCCATGGGCTGCAGCATTCCAGGCTTCTCTGTCTATCACCAACTCCTAGAGCCTTCTCAAACTCATGTCCATCGTGTCGGTGATGCCGTTCAACCATATCATCCTCTTTCGTCCCCTTCTCTTCCTGACCTCAATATTTGCCAGCATTAGGGTCTTTTCCAGTGAGTCAGCACTTCACTTTAGATGGCCAAAGTATTGAAGCTTCAGCTTCAGATCAGTCCTTCTGATGAATATTCAGGACTGATTTCCTTTAGGATATACTGGTTTGATCTCCTTACAGTCCAAGGGACTCTCAAGAGTTTTTTCCAACACCACAGTTCAAAAGCCTCAGTTCTTCACTGCTCAGCTTTCTTTATGATCCAACTCTCACATCCATACATGACTACTGGAAAAACCACAGCTTTGACTAGACAGACCTTTGTTGGCAAAGTAATGTCTCTGCTTTTTACTGTGCTGTCTAGGTTGGTCATAGCTTTTCTTCCAAGGAGCAAGTGTCTTTTAATTTCACAGTTGCAGTCACCACCTGCAGTGAATTTGGAACCCAAGAAAATAAAGTCTGTCACTGTTTCCATTGTTTCCCTGTTTATTTGCCATGAAATGTTGGGACCAGATGCCATGATCTTAGTTTTATGAATGTTGAGTTTTAAGCCAAATTTTTCACTCTCTTCTTTCACTTTCATCAAGAGGCTCTTCAGTTCCTCTTTGCTTTCTGCCATAAGGGTGGTATCATCTGCATATCTGAGGTTTTTGATATTTCTCCCTGCAGTCTTGATTCCAGCTTGTGCTTCATCCAGCCTGGGATTTTGCATTATGAACTCTGCATATTTGTTAAATAAGCAGGGTGTCAATGTACATCCTTGACGTACTCCTTTCCCAATTTGGAACCAGGCAATTGTTCCACCTCCGGTTTTAACTGTTGCTCCTTGACTGCACATAAATTTCTCTGGAGGCATGTAAGGTGGTCTGGTGTTCCTATCTCTTGAAGAATTTTCCAGTTTCTTGTGTTCCAAAAAGTCAAAGGCTTTGGTGTAGTCAATAAAGCAGAAGTAGATGTTTTTTTCTGAAACTGTCTTGCTTTTTCTATGATCCAATGGATGTTGGCAATTTGATTGCTGGTTCCTCTACCTTTTCTAAATTCAGCTTGAATATCTGGAAGTTCTTGGTTCACATACAGTTGAAACCTAGTTTGGACAATTTTGAGTATTACTTTGCTAACATGTGAGATGAGAGCAAGTGTGCAGTAGTTTGAACATTCTTTGTAGTAGTGTGAACATTCTTTGGCATTGCCTTTCTTTGGAATTGGAATGAAAACTGACATTTTCCACTCCTGTGGCCCCTGCTGAGTTTTCCAAATTTGCTGACATATTGAGTGCAACACTTTCACAGCATCATCTTTTAGGACTTGAAATAGCTCAACGAGAATTCCATCACCTCCGCTAGCTTTCTCTGTGGTAATGCTTCCTAAGGCCCACTTGACTTCACATTCCAGAATGTCTGGGTCTAGGTGAGTGAGCACACCATCATGGTTATCTGGGTCATGAAGATCTTTTTCCCACAGTTCTTCTGTGTATTCTTGCCACCTTTTCTTAGTATCTTCTGCTTCTGTTAGCTCCATACCATTTCTGTCTTTTATTGTGCCCATCTTTGCAGGAAATATTCCCTTGGTATCTCTAAAATCATGAAGAGATCTCTAGTCTTTCCCATTCTATTGTTTATCTCTATTTCTTTGCATTGATCACTTAGGAAGGCTCTCTTATCTCTCCTTGCTTTTCTTTGGAGCTCTGCATTCAGATGGGTATCTTTTTCTTTTCTCATTTCCTTTTTGCTTCTCCTTTTCTCAGTTATTTGTAAGGCCTCCTCAGACAATCATTTTGCCTTTTTGCATTTATTTTTCTTTGGGATGGTCTTGATCACCACCTTCTATAACAGTGTCACAAACCTCTGTCCACAGTTCTTCAGGCACTCTGCTTATCAGATCTAATCCCTTGAATATATTAGTCACTCTTCTGTATAAACATAAGAGATTTGATGTAGGTCTTACCTCAGTGGTCCCTTTTCTGAAAACTGCTAGACCATTGAGGTATGGCCTAAATATGGTTAGTTTAAAAATGACCAAGATGCTAAGATAGTTTTTCAAATTTGATACCATTCTTTATCTAACTTTTGGAATGATCATGGACTTTATTTTCTACCAAAATATGAATATGAACCCAGTATATTATGAAACCAATACACTTTATGGGCAATTTTTAGCATACTTCAATATACAGGAGTTATGATTAACAAAATGAGGACCCTAAAATATGTACAGTTGGATATAAATGGTATATTTCATAGAATGTTTTTAAAATATGATATGTATTTCAGTTAACTGGGATGATAACAAACAAACCTAAATGTTAATGTTTTGAATTGATCTTTAAAATGAATGAACCATAAAACCAAGCACAGAAATTTTGGACAAAGGTCACTAGTAATTCTGGTAGCTAAATAGAAAAGATCATGACTGTAATTTATATGGTAAAAAAAAAAAAAAAAATACAACCAAATCCAGAAAGTAATATTCTTCTTGGAATTTTTCAAAGCCAATTTCAGAATAACCTTTGAAAGTGACATTCACTTAAAGGGAAAATATTTTGTGAAACCTTGGATATGAATAAGGCTGAAACTTTTCTAGGTCAAAGAATGTAACCACTGAGGAAAACAAACAAAAAAAAAGACCTTTATTAACACCATCAGAGTCTCTATACCTAAACCCTTAATTGAGAGCTTGAGTTTTTACCAGTATAGCTAGCTCTGTGATTTTAGAGCTATTAAAGTCAACACTTCAGTGGACTTTCTTCATGTATATTATGTCATTATGAAAGACATACTGAACTTCACATTGCCCAATCAATAAGTGTGTGGGAAAAAGTTTGACAATAACTGACAGCTCTGTTCATTTCAGTCACTCAGTCGTGTCCCACTCTTTGCGACCCCATGATTCGCAGCACGCCATGCCTCCCTGTCCATCACCAACTTCCGGAGTTCACTCAAACTCATGTCCATTGAGTTGGTGATGCCATCCAACCATCTCATCCTCTGTCCTCCCCTTCTCCTTCCACCTTCAGTCTTTCCCAGCATCATGGTCTTTTCAAATGAGTCAACTCTTCACATCAGGTGGCCAAAGTATTGGGTTGCAGCTTCAGTATCAGTTTTTCCAATGAATATTCAGGACTGATTTCCTTTAGGATGGACTGCTTGGATCTCCTTGTAGCCCAAGGGACTCTCAAGAGTCTTCTCCAACACCACAGTTCAAAAGCATCAATTCTTAACTGCTCAGCTTTCTTTATAGTCCAACTCTCACATCCATACATGACTTCTGGACAAACCATAGCCTTGACTAGATGGACTTTTGCTGTCAAAGTAATGTCTCTGCTTTTTAATATGCTGTCTAGGTTGGTCATAACTTTCCTTCCAAGGAGTAACTGTCTTTTAATATCATGGCTTCAGTCACCATCTGCAGTGATTTTGGAGCCCAAAAGAACAAAGGCTGACTCTGTTTCCACTGCTTCCCCATCTATTTACCATGAAGTGATGCCGTGATCTTAGTTTTCTGAATGTTGAGCTTTAAGCCAAATTTTTCACTCTCCTCTTTCACTTTCATCAAGAGGCTCTTTAGTTCTTCTTCACTTTCTGCCACTAGAGTGGTGTCATCTGCATATCTGAGGTTATTGATATTTCTCCAGGCAATCTTGATTCCAGCTTGTGCTTCATCCAGCCCAGCTCTATACCAAGACAGCTCTATACCAAGCAAAATTTTGAGAACTCAATAGACTGCATCAAGTCCATTGTTGCTTTTATTAAGAATCATCTGCGTTAAATACTTTGTCCCATGGGTGTTTGAATGTTCTTACTGGGATGGTTAAAAAAAAAAATTTTCATAAAATAAAGTGCTTCAATTGCTCGTAATTTTAGAGATTTTTGATGAAATGTAAGATAAATTTTTAAAAAACTGCTTCTATGAGTATATATCTTGAGGGAGGTAAGTGGTTGAAATGCTCCAACTTGAATTTAAATTGTGGTTTCCTTTGAAAAGTATGGGATATCATGATGAAGGCAAAGACTTGGATAAAAGGCTGATCTCATTTTTCTTATAAATTTGGTTTATTTTTCATTTTTTGTACCTGAATATCCTTATTAACTGGAGAAGGAAATGGCAACCCGCTCCAGTATTCTTGCCTGGAGAATTCCATGGACAGAAGAGCCTAGTGAGCTACAGTCCATGGAGTCCCAAAGAGTGGGACTAAGTAAGTGACTAACATACACACACACACACATTCTTATTAACATCTGCATTTGCAAAACTAAACTTCTTTTCATTGTTTCTATCGACATCACCATAATGAAATGAAATTTTATAATTGGATGAAGAGAGTTGATCATATGGAATATTATATTCTTTATGACTCTTAGCTCATTTGGATTTGACGGAAATAGGTTTCTTTTGAAAGAAAAATAGCTTTTCATGACTTATTTTTCTAAGACATTAAAAAGCAAACTGAACAGCTCTTCAGAGAATATTCCAGTGTGTCACATAAAACAAGCAGTTTTACCTATTACCAAGAAGTGAACTCAATCAATTTTCTGTAAGCTGTAGCTTGAAAATTTAACTCCACCAAATTATTGTTAGGACCATTCACACCTTTTTTTTTTCAGGTTTTTGTCTTCACATAGTTCATGAAGAAGTAAAAATAATTCATTGCCTATATCCACTTGCATATTATTTATTTATCATGGATAACAAAATATCCCAAAACTTAGTGCCTTTAAAAACAAACAAAAAACAAGAAATATGCATTTTTATCATAGAGATCTTGTAAATTAAGAATTAGGAGTAACTTAGCTGACTCTGATTTCTGACTCTGATTCTTTTATGAAGTTGCAGTTAAGATATCATCTAGGGCTACAGTCATCTGCAAATTTACCTGAGGCTGGAGGATCTGTTTCTCTGTGACTCACTCACAAAACCATTGTTATGGTTGTTGCTGGTTGTTGATTGGAGGCCTCAGTCTTTCCTCTTGTGGACTGTGATTCACTCACATACCCATTGTTATGGTTGTTGCTGGTTGTTGATTGGAGGCCTCAGTCTTTCCCCATATGGACTGTGACTCACTCACATAACCATTGTTATGGTTGTTGCTGGTTGTTGATTGAAAGCCTCCGTCTTTCCCCTTGTTAACTGTGACTCACTCACATAACCATTGTTATGGTTGTTGCTGGTTGTTGATTGGAGGCCTCAGTCTTTCCCCTTGTGGACTGTGACTCACTCACATAACCATTGTTATGGTTGTTGCTGGTTGTTGATTGGAGGCCTCAGTTTTTCCCCATGTGGACTTTTTCACAGTGGGTACCTCATGATAGGACAGCTGGTTAGTTGCAGAGTGAGCAATCCAAGAGGTCAGCTGAAAATGGCAGTGTCCTTTTTAGCATATTTTGTGAAGTTACATACCATTACTTCCTCAGTTGTGTTTGTCATGCAGATTACCCTTTTACAGTGTATGAAGGTGCTACCCAAGAGTTTCAAACAAGAATCATGTTGGAGGGGTCAAATGGAAGCTGTCTACTCCCATCCATGTCAGAGTATCATCATGAAACATTGTGATGCCAATATGGAGACAAGAAATTGTCTAGAGGCTGAAACTAATACACAGTGATTGTCCTTTCTATTTAATTCAGTTCAATTTTCAGAACTTTGAGACTCAGTACAAGTTTACCTTGCATTTGAACCCAAATGATATCAAAATTTCTATTGTTTTCCAGAAGGTATTTTAAGACGTCATATCAATATTAAGACATAATTGATATATTATGGAGTTGAATTCAAATTTTAAATGAAATTTCTAGGAGATTTTAAAAGTAGATTATATTTAGGTCAAGCTGGCTAGATATTTTTTGTTGTTATTCAGTAGTTCAGTTGTGGCCAACTCTTTGTGACCCCATGAACTGCAGCACACCAGGCTTCCTTGTCCTTCACTATCTCCTAGAGCTTGCTCAAACTCATGTCCATTGAGTTGATGATGCCTTCAAACATCTCATCCTCTAATGCCCACTTTTCCTCCTGCCTTCAGTTTTTCCCAGCATCAGGGTCTTTTCTAATGAGTCAAGTCATCACATCAGATAGCCAAAGTATTGGAGCTTCAGTTTCAACATCAGTCTTTTCGACGAATATCCAGGGCTGATTTCCTTTAGGATTGACTGGTTTGAGCTCCTTGCTGTCTCAAGAGTCTTCTCCAGCACCAGAATTCAGAAGGATCAATTCTTCAGTGCTCATGGACAATGGAGCCTGGCAGGCTATAGTCCATGGAGGCACAAAGAGTCAGACATGAGTTAGCGACTAAACAATAAAAACATACTTTCTTTGGTAGGGAAGTTTGAGGAGCATTTTCCTTTAGGGAATTTGTAAGACAGGTTGGCTGCATAACTATTCTAAATATCTGAGATAAAAAGGTGCCATGTCAGCCTATTTTTTGTTAGTGCTTAAGTTCTTGAACATGTTCTCTGTAAAATGTCTTTTTTTTTTTTTTTGCATTTTTATGTAACCTAAGCTTTCTTCAATCAGCTCTCATCTATAGATGCCTAAATCAAAACCAATATTAAATGCTTTGTGTTCCACAGAAACTTTCCATTTGGCCTCCATAAACCTCTCTAGCCTACTGACTCCTGTCCACCGTGGGTGGGGTGAAGGCCATAGAGTGTATGAAGTTGTGAAGAGAGAGGGAGTTTGGTGATGTTAGAGGTAACAACAGTATTGTCTGAGATTACTCCCATAGTAGCTTTCACTATGGTACTTTCATGTCAGTTATGAATATCCATCTTGTAATATCATAGTCATAATAAGAGACTCGATAATAATTTGTTGAATTATGTTTCTTGAAATAAATCTGTGCTCAGTAAATAACTTTACACTAGTTATCATGATATGAAAGTCAGGGCTTTCATGTGATGCTTTTTATATTCTCTCTGAGAAAGAGAAAACACACCAATTAAAAAGTTCTGCTCTGCTATTTATCATTCATTGATCTTATTTTAGAATGTAATTGGTTTCAATACATTGAAGATTTTCTGCTTTGGTTCTTCATTCTCATATGATTCTCAGCATTATTGCTTTCATTGACAAAGATATTTGTCATACTGTTGTACTTGTGAAAAAGGAACACTAGTGATTACTCACGTATTTTTGTAGAACATGCCACTTGTACCACCCATTTTAAAAGTTAAATTGAATAGTGCCTTGATTAATTCTTATTTTCCTAATTAAACAACAAAGTATTATAAGACAAGGTTATTCTTTAGACTCCCTGAAGCACCAAAACATATTACATTTTAGTTGTTTCATTTGATTGCACAAGTTGTGAATTACCAAAAGAGTTTAATTCTCTTACTAAAAACCTTTTTTTCTATTTTTTTTAAAATGGCCTTATTCAAATCAACTTCTCTCCCTGCTTTCCCTGTCCCTTCTGTCCTCTCCCTTACTTTCTTTCTCCCTCCCCACTTTCCTCCTTCCTTTTTTCCTCTCATCTTTTCTTCCTATTTAAGATAAATAATTTAGGGCCATAGCTGGCCCTTTTTGCTTCAGTTATAGAAACTCATCGGTTTGTAAGCTTCTTTAGAACAAAACTGTGCTTGAAAGTGTTAGTCGCTAAGTTGTATCTGACTCTTTGTGACCCCATGGACTGTAGCCCACCAGGATCCTCTGTCCATGGAATTCTCCAGGCAAAAATACTGGAGTGGGTTGCCATTTCCTTCCTGACCTAGGGATAAAACCTGGGTCTCCTGCATTGCAGGCAAATTCTTTACTATCTGAGCCACAGCTGCTCAAACTGTGTTTAGTACAATATTATATTCCTAACACCGTGCCTGAATAAAGCAGAGATTTATAAATATTTCCTCAATGAATGAATTAGGTGGGTCATACATAATAATTGAGCATCATATGTGATTTTAAAGCTCTTGAATTTCTGGCCTATAGGTGATGGTTGATATTACTTGAAAGGTCTTTTGTTTGGCTTAAGCATCATTTATTTACCATTGATAAGCATATATCTCATAACTTATTCCCTTGCTGACAGTATCAAAAGGAAGCAGTGTGAAAGACCAAAGGGGCCATGAACCTCATTCTTTGAAAACTGTGCTTTCAAGTCAGGGCAGTGCTAGCTAACAACAGATTTTAGTGATTCAGACCTAGAAAGTCCTCTCTTTTCTCTTGGTAGAAGATACATATACCAATCCTCTCTTCACTTTATTTAATCCCAATTACTGTAGAATTAGTGGGGGAAATGAAGAGTAATTTAGCAGGTTTTCGGCCACATTTATATGCATAGACAGTAATATTGTCGGTACCATTACCTTTTAAATCAAAGAGTATGACATACACCTCAGAGCATGTACAAAACATAAATTTAAAGAGATTCATCACAGAGCAATGAATTTAGTGTAAATAAATATTATAAATGTACATTTATACCCTGCATAAATACCATTAAATCATATGTTCAGCCTTTTTCTTTATATTCTTGCCATTAATAATTCATTTATGAATGTGGTATATATTTATGTACATAATGTATATGTATGTATTTATGTAAAGATTAAGGGTTTAGATTACAACTACTCTATCACTATGCACATGTTGGGAAAATTGGAAGAGCATTCACAAAGGGAACTGTCAATGGAAATTGAAAGTGGACTTTAGGCCAAAATCAGCAATCTGATTCAAAGTATTCAGGAAACCAATGTAATAATCATTTTAGGAGAGTGAGGTGACAAGCTTATTGTAATTCCATAGATCTTTCTTTAGTAAATACAATGCTATCACCTACAAATTGTGCTAAAGTGATTAAAGATATAAAGATACTAAAGCAAACTACTTATTTCACTTGCCTGGGTAATGGATCCTGAATTATCCAATGAGTGCATCTACATTAGTTTAAATTAACTGGATGAGTTGTTATTGTTTTTCCAGATCTTCAGATCTGTGCTTGTTATTGTCAGAATTGAGAAAATTGAATTATTACTATCTGTTAAAGTGAAAATAGCAATTTAATCAGTTATTTTTAGCAATATCCAAAGTAGATGTTAAGAGACATCAGAGGGAAAAACATTCCTTAATCTACCAAATTTCTAAATAAAAGCTTTTTTAAAGAACAAGTAAGCCTAGATAATGTTCAGTCTTACACTTATTTAGGAAATATGTATAAAATATATAAAGAGAACAATGTGACTTGTCATAACATTTCTGCCCTCATTGGCAAACAGCTGGCTGCTTAACATTAAACGCTTTATGGGAGCAATTAGTTTAAAGACCATGTTTGTCAAAATATGGTCAATTTATTAAAATGAAAAAACATTTTGGTGGGCTGTTTCCAAGAGTAACATGAATTACCTATTGATTACCCCACATTTACATACTCAAAAGCATTTTTAAATGACTTCTGTCGAACTTTCAGTTTGTGGAAATAAACCACATGGAATACATAACAAATACATTACCTATAAAAGAAGAAATAAGAAATAGATATTTTCAAAGTAGTGCAACAGTCCAAAGAAAGAAAAGATGTTCACTAAAATGCTGGGGCCACAAATGTATATGTATGTATTTATGTAATTTATCTTTACCATATGTACGCAGCAGTTGGTCATGTAAGAGGCTCAGTGGCAAGTGCTGTAATAAGTCCTTTTGAAGCTGAGGTTTCCTTCTAGGTGTGGTCAAGCCAGAGCAACACAGCCAGCCATGCCCTCCTTCAGCGGTCCACCAAACTCAGCATGAAGCAGGGAAGTAAGTCACCTTTGCCATCTCCTGTATCTAGTTTCATTTCTGAAACTTCTGCTCTGGGAAAGTGGGACGTTCCTTCATCATGTCAAGTCTCACTTTCTTCATTTGTAGAGGAGAACTAAAATAACTTAACTTTATAAATTTATTGTGAGGATGATAGGATATTTTTATATCCTTAATGAGTAAGTTTGTTTTTCCTCCTGTACCTCATATGCGCTATGGTCCTGGAGAGGAAGTAGGGAAAACAGCACCCTGGGAAGGAGGCAGGGAAAGCACCTAATAAGATATAAGAGGGAAGTGAAGGAAGTCTGATCGGGGAAAGTGATAGGATAGGGGAATGAGTAAGAAGGAAAAGGTAGGAGAACCCATCGGATTAGAAACAGCCTCCTTAGTAAAGGCAGAATCTGAGAACTTGGTCCTTAGTGGCTGGCTTCCTGAAGCATAGTGTTGGTGGATGTCTCAGCCTTTCAAAACAAATATCAGAATATCTGGGTTCAAACCTCCTTGGATTGAAATTTTTTCAAAGCTTCCTTAGAGATTCCAGTGTAATGTAAGGTTAAGGGGGAAAAAAAAAGGATCCAATAATTCATAACATATATTTTTTAGAAGATGAATCTGATGTAAAAATACAAAATTAAAAAAATTGACATACAACTTGAAGACCCAAGACCTATTTTTGGCAAGGACCTGGAGAGACACTTTTGTATCCTTGGATGGAAAACATTTGAAGGTTTTTAAGCTAAAGAGTGATATGATCATACTAAATAATGATAGTGATAGTAGTAGTAGTAGTAGTAGGACTTCTAGGAGTAATTTTAATGGTGGATATAGAGAACACAGAGCTCTTAGGAGGATGTCCTTCAATGATCCAGGTGTGAAATGCTGTTGGTGTGAAGATACTGTTACATTGTTTGGTTGTTCAATCATGTCTGGCTTCTTGCAACCCAATGGTCTGCAGCATGCCAGGTTTTCCTGTTCTTCACCATCTCCCAGAGCTTGCTCAAATTCATGTCCATTGAGTTGGTGATGCCATCCAACCATCTCATCCTCTGTCATCCCCTTCTCCTCCTGCCTTCAATTTTTCCCATCATCAGGTTCTTTTCCAGTGTGTTGGCTGTTTATATCAGGTGGCCAACGTATTGGAGTGTCAGCTTCAATATCAGTCCTTTCAATGAGTATTTAGGACTGATTTCCTTTAAGATTGACTGGTTTGATCTCCTCACAGTCCAAGGGACTCTCAACTGTCTTCTCCAACACCACAGTTCAAAATCATCAATTCTTCAGTGCTTACCCTTCTTTATGGGCAAACACTCACATCCATACACAATTACTGGAAAAACCATAGCTTTGACTATGCAGACCTTTTTTGTAGGCAAAGTTATGCCTCTGCTTTTCAATACACTAAGTCTGTCAAAGCTTTTCTTCTGAGAAGCAAGTGTCTTAAGTTCATGTCTGCAATCACTATCTGCAATGATTTTGGAGCCCAAGTTGTGGACATGTCTGGAGGTGAAAGTAAAGTTGGATGCTATAAAGAACAATATTGCATAGGAACCTGGAATGTTAGGTCCATGAATCAAGGTAAATGGGAAGTGGTCAAACAGAAGATTGGAGAAGGAAATGGCAACCCACTCCGGTATAACTTGCCTGGAGAATCCCTGTGGACAGAGGAGCCTGGCAAGCTACCGTTCATGAGGTTGCAAAGAGTCAGACACAACTGAGTGACTGACCACAGCACAGCACATTGTATCTACCACTGTGGGCAAGAATCCCTTAAAAGAAATAGACTAGTCCTCATAGTCAGCCAAAGAGTCCAAAATGTAGTACTTGGGTGCAATCTCAAAACCAACTCTGTTCAAATCATGAACAGAATGGTATCTGTTCATTTCCAAGGTAAACTATTCAATAGCACAGTAAACCAAGTCTATGCCCCAATCACTAATGCCAAACAAGCTAAATTTGAATGGTTCTATGAAGACCTACAAGACCTTCTAGAACTAACACCAAAAAATAAAAATTAAAAAAAAGATTATTTTTTTATAAATATATATATATATTTATATATATATATATTTTATAAATATATAATAAAAGTACTATTCATTATAGGGGACTGGAATACAGAAGTAGGGAGTCAAGAGATTCCTGAAGAAACAGGCAAGTTTTGCCTTGGCGTACAAAATGAAGCAGGGCAAAGGCTAACAGAGTTTTAACAAGAGACCACACTGGTCATAGCAAGCACCCTTTCCCAACAACACAAGAGAAGACTCTACACATGGACATCACCAGATGGTCAATACCAAAGTCAGATTGATTATATTATTTGCAGCCTAAGATGGAGAATCTCTATGCAGTAAACAAAAACAAGACAGGGCAATGACTGTGGCTCAGATCATGAACTCCTTATTGCAAAATTAAGACTTAATTTGAAGATAGATAAGGCATGCAGAAAGCACCATGGAGGCAGTCTAGTAGAGTGAGAAGATGATGGTACCTGGGCGGTGAGTGTGGGAGAAACACATGCTGGGTGTAATGACAGCAAAGTGGAGGGGCAGGTGGTAGACTACTTAGGCTGTGGATATGCACCAGTATTTTTTAAGGGTCAAAATTATTCTATTACATAATCACAATCTCGTATGAAGTAACAACTGGGGAAAAAATGACTTATTGTGGATTAAAATTGAAAAGCTTGAAAATGGAATGGTGAATTATAATAGGCTTATTATGTATTTTGCCAGAGGCATCTGTTTATAAAGCCAACTACAAAAAAAAAAACAAAAACAAATACAGCTAATGATTCATCAGAGCAACAAGTTTTGCAAATTCATCAGTAGCATACTTCACTTTGTGTATGAGAAAGAAGTGATCAAGATATATAAACTCTTTAAAGAGAGCAAATTACAGCACCTTTAATTATGTGACCATTGGCCATTTTTATCCCAGCCATGTTTGAAAGCTGTATTTTTATGTTGTTGTTCAGTCATTCAGTTGTGTCTGACTCTTTACGACCCCATGGACTGCAGCATGGCAGGCTTCTCTGTCTTTCACTGTCTCCCAGAGCTTGCTCAAACCCATGTATATTAAGTCTTTGATGCCTTCCAAACATCTCATCCTCTGTAGGCCTCTTCTTCTGCTTTCAATCTTTCCCAGCATCAGGGTCTTTTCCAGTGTGTTGGCTGTTCATATCAGGTAGCCAAAGTATTGGAGCTTCATCTTCAGCATCAGTCTTTCCAATGAATATTTAGGCTTGATTTACTTTAGGATTGACTGGTTTAATCTCTGCTGACCAATGGACTCTCAAGAGTCTTCTCCACCTTCCAAAATGATGACCCTGAGAAATTAAGAGAAAGTTAGATGGTAGGCAACATACAATGTATGTTGTATATCATAGCACACTTCCCCACTTTCTTAGATAGCAGAGCACTTTTAGTCCATGAGTGGATTGGTTTTGCTTAGTTATTTATTTTGAATTATTTTATTCGATATTTTAATAATGAAATAAGAACTTATGAATCCACTACACAAAACAAAAGCTATAAGTTTTATAATGAGCTACATTTAACCGTATTTCCCCATCCACCATCTTACTCTATCCCAAGGAAGCAGCATTCTCAATCCCCTGCTCATCATTGCCTTGCTTACTTTTTTACATAATTTTGTTATGATCACACTTTGGATACTCTCTCTGGGCATAATTTTTCACTTTGTGTTATTTTACTAAGATTCAAC
The DNA here is from genome assembly GCF_019320065.1 of Cervus canadensis. NCBI lineage: Eukaryota > Metazoa > Chordata > Mammalia > Artiodactyla > Cervidae > Cervus > Cervus canadensis. The sequence continues at coordinate 3,016,995 of NC_057396.1, forward strand.
CATGTTGTTATCTGTTGCTTGATTTGTTCATTCACACTGACACCTGTGAATGCACTGTGACTTCTTCTTTGGTTAATTGTGTGAGCTAGTATGTGCTTATTTTTAATCAATCTTGGTATTTGCTTTTCTTTACAGGTCTATTTGTGATTCCTTATTTATCTGTTTGGGGCTTCCCAGGTGGGACTAGTGTTAAAGAACCCACCTACCAGTGCAAGAGATGTAAGAGACATGGGTTTGATTCCTGGGTGGGGAAGATCCCCTGGTGGAGGGCATGGCAATCCACTCCAGTATTCTTGCCTAAAAAGCCCCATGGACTGAGGAGCCTGGTGGGCTACAGTCCATAGAGTTGCAGAGAATCAGACATGACTTAAAAGACTTAGGACACACTGATATGATTAAATTTTATAATTGTGTTATCAACTTCTGTTTAAAAATCTGTTGGAAATAGCAGAGCATTTTTGAGTTTCTGACCCCAGGGAACATTGAAAGTGACCTTCCTTAAAGGAAATTGTGGGCATTTTCTATCATTCATATATTACCACAACAATATTGCAATACAAACTACCTCAAAATTTAAAGGCTTAGGACAACAACCATTTATTGTTCTCACAGGCTCACTGGTTAGCATGCTGACCTGGGCTGGGCTGACGGCTCTAAGCTGGCCTCATGCAGGAATCTGTGGCCAAATGATGGGTTGCCTAGGATTGGCTGGGTTAGACCAACTCTGCTGGGACTGCCCACCTCACCCCCTATAAACAAGCCCAGGCTTATTTTCATGGTAGAAGCAGGAGTCCAAAAGAAGAAATGGAGATGGGCGATCTCTTTCCCATACTTCTGCTATGTCGAGTTTGCTATTAGCTCGTTGACAAAGCAAGAGCCGCTGGGGGCAGGGCCCACTGACCAACATTGTAAGACAGGTTGCAGCCATTAGTGCTCGCAGTATGCTGCACATTTTTTTAAAAATTCAGATATCAGTTCTTCTTTACCTTACGAAACTGCTTTGTCTTCATTATATGCTTAAGAAAATAAGTAAATATATTGTGGATAATGGGAGCCAAGTTTCTCATTATTGGAGAAGGAAGTGACAAACATAGAAAGAAGGAAGAGCAGAAAGGACCCTGTGGGGTTGGATTTGTGTTTAAGGTATTACTGTGAAATAAAGGATTTAATATGCAGCTGTTTGATAGCTATTTCCTAGCTTTGTTCTCTGAGAAGGCATAGAATCCATGACACTACACTAGGAATGAATACACTTAGTACCTAGTATTTGATTTCTACTTACCATTCTCCACTATAAACGACCAGGGCTCCTTGGAAAAATGGCTGATTTCAGGACCGAGGCAGGGAAAGTCCAAGATTAACCTGGAAAATCCTGTATGCCAAAGGTTTAGGAAGTGTTCAAAGAAAGATGGATATATATCAAAAGAACATGGGGGCCAATGTGAAGGAGCTTCCACTGACAAATCTGGGATAATATGAAGGCCAAAATCTTGAATTTGTAGGATTGTAACTATTAAATAAAATTATAATCTTGGAGGGCTTCCCTGGTGGCTCAGCAGTAAAGAATCCACCTGATATGCAGGAGATATGGGTTCAATCCCTGATCTGGGAAGATCCACACGCCACTGAGCACCTAAGCCCATGTGCCATGACTATTGAGCCTGTCTGTGCCCTAGGGGCCAGGAGCTACAACTGCTGAGCCCATGTGCTGCAACTACAGAAGTCCATGCATTCTAGAGCTCATGCTCCCCAGTAAGTCATAGCAATGAGAAGCCTGCATGCCACAACTAGAGTGTCTCCCACTCACCACAACTAGAGAGAAACCCCGTGCAACAACAAAGAGCCAGCACAGCCAAAACTAAGTAAACAAATAAATATAATCTAGGAGCCTATCTGGATTTGAATTTGGCAAAATCACAGCCATGAAATTAAAAGACACTTGCTCCTTGGAAGAAAAGTTATGACCAACCTAGAGAGCGTGTTAAAAAACAGAGACATTACTTTGCTGACATAGGTCCGTCTAGTCAAGGCTGTAGTTTTTCCAGTGGTCATGTATGGATGTGAGAGTTGGACTATAAAGAAAGCTGAGCGCCAAATAATTGATACTTTTGAACTGTGGTGTTGGAGAAGATTCATGAGAGTCCCTTGGACTGCAAGGAGATCCAAGCAGTCCATCCTAAAGGAAATCAGTCCTGAATACTCATTGGAAGGACTGATAATGAAGCTGAAACTCCAATACTTTGGCCACCTGATGCGAAGAGTTGACTCATTGGAAAAGACCCCAATGCTGGGAAAGATCGAAAGCAGGAGGAGAAAGGGACAACAGAGGATGAGTTGGTTGGATGATATCACCAACTCAATGGATGTGAGTTTGTCTAAGCTCCAGGAGTTGCTGACTGACAGGGAAGTCTGGTGTGCTGCAGTCCATGGGGTCGCAAAGAGTTGGACATGACTGAGCGACTGAACTGAACTGAGGAGCCTGTCTGGGGAAGCTCTTATTTTAGTAAAAATCCATCTGATAAATGTGGGAGGAATGATGAAATTAGAAAGCCACCATTTCTCAGTCATAATATAATTATTGGTCTAGGAAAGACCTATCAATGGATGCTAAAAGAAATGGGTGAAAGTTTAAGAAGTAGCAGAATACTTAATATAGTCTTAAAATATCTTGCATATGGTATATGTTCATTAATTTTAAAAGGTAAAATAATTTTACAGTAGAAAAACATAGCAGACACCACCTTAACAACATAATAAAAAATAACTTTGTCAGCTGTGAGTCTAATTGAAAGCATGAGCTTTCTGATAATGATGCATGGGAAAGAACACAGCAGTACTTTTGTGGTATCCCTGCCAAAAGTGTAGAAATGGAATTTTGAAGAAACATCAGACAAATCACAGTTGATGGTTATTATACAAAATAATTGGCCTGCACTCTTCAGGGATGTCAGTGTCAAGAAAAAAGAAGACTCAGAAACTATTTCAGATTAAAAGGAGCAAAAGTATCATGACAACTGAATGCAATGTATGATCTTGAGACATTATTGGGACAACTTGGAAACTGAGTAAGGTTTGTAACATCTGTAGATTAAAAGACAGTATGGTATCAATGTCATTTTCCTGATTTTAAAAATTGTTCCATGATTATGTGAGAGAATCCCTTGCTTTTAGTAAATACAGACTGAGATGGGGGAAAGGGATATTACATCTGCATCGCACACACATACGCATAAAGGGAAAAGGGAAGAGAGAGAAAGCAAAGTAACTGTCACGAAATGCCAACACCTCTGTGAAGGTCATTCACAAATTCTTTGTACTATAGTTACAATTTTCAAATTATATCCAAATAATTAGAAGGTGATTAGTCACCAAAAATATGTAAGCATGTATTTTCCCATTGCTCATCAATATCATTAATGAATTAATACATTTTGTTCAATCACAATTAAATACTATATGAAATGAGGAAACTATATAATACCTAGGGTAGATATTAACTAATTACCAGCAATATTAAACTGAAGAGTGGGATTTTAGTTGGTCCCAATTTAGGTAGCTCAACATTCAGAAAACTAAGATCATGGCATCTGGTCCTACCACTTCATTGCAAATGGATGGGGAAACAATGGAAACAGTGACAGATTTTATTTTGGGGGGGCTCCAAAATCACTGCAGATGGTGGCTGCAGTCATGAAATTAAAAGATGCTTACTTCTTGGAAGAAGAGTTATGACCAATCTAGACAGCATATTAAAAAGCAGAGACATTACTTTGCCAACAAAGATCCATCTAGTCAAAGCTATGGTTTTTCCAGTAGTCATGTATGGATGTGAATGTTGGCCTATAAAGAAAACTGAGTGCCAAAGAATTGATGCTTTTGAACTGTGGTGTTGGAAAAGACTCTTGAGAGTCCCTTGGACTGCAAGGAGATCCAAGCAGTCCATCCTAAAGGATATCAGTCCTGAATATTCATTGGAAGGACTAATACTGAAGCTGCAACTCCAATACTTTGGCCACCAGATGCAAAGAGTTGACTCAGTGGAAAAGACCCTGATGCTGGGAAAGATTGAAGGTGGGAGGAGAAGGGGATGACAGAGGATGAGATGGTTGGATGGCATCACCGACTCAATGGACATTAGTTTGAGTAAATTCACTCTGGGAGTTGGTGATGGACAGGGAAGCCTGGAGTGCTGCAGTCCATGAGGTCACAAAGAGTCGGACACGACTGAGAGACTGAACTGAACTGAATTGAATTTAGGTAGCACCCAGATCTTGGCCATTTTCTATTTTTGGAGTGAAGTGACTTTGTATCAGTGAGTAGAGTTGGTCATTCCCCAGAATCCCTTCCTGCTAAAAGTACTTGTTTTAGGTAGAGAGCAGCTAATGCTGCTAGAGAAGCATTAGCTGCTCTCTACCTCTAGTCATTGCTAGAATATGCACAGAAGCACAGATTTTTGAAGGTCAAAAACTTGAGTAAATCATAATCTATGTATAGGTAATGGCTTCTCTATGAATATCCCAAGGTGTTTATGTTATCGTTATATTGGAAACTTAAGAGAGATACTAAGTTGTACTATAGATTCATCCCCAATTTGGAAATAAAGTATGGCTGTATGCAATGAAATCTTAAGACCTTTTTAATCCTAAATTATAAAACTACTTGGGAAAGAGGTAGTTACAGTAAAAAAAAAAAGAAAAAAGAAAGAAAGAAAATAATTATTAGCATTTGATTTTACTTTAATGAAAATATGTATTCTCTCTCATTTGGGCTTAAGTATGTGGTGATGGATAGGGAGGCCTTGTGTGCTGTGATTCATGGCATCGCAAAGAGTCGGACATGACTGAGCAACTGAACTGAACTGAACTGATGTGTCCACTACCTAGAGAAAACAGTCAGATACAAAGCAGTTTGTTGTTTGGTTACAAAGACTCTGGAGCCAAATAGATTTGGGTTCAATTCTAACTCTGTTCTTAATCTGTGAAATGGTGACTCTGATTTCTACCACATAGGGTGTAGGTTTGGTTTAACAAGCTAACCTAAAGAGGTGCAGTGTCGTCATTAGCATCACTGCTCCAGTTTTCTAAAGAGTGAAGTGATACAATCAAGCTACCTGTTTTTTGACCTCATAGGTTAAAAATAATTATGTGGGGAAAAACCTTACTCTTTAATGTGTTAACATTTAGGTATGATAGCACATGGTTCCTTTCACCTAACTGAAGTTTTTGTGTCCATCCCACGTTTATAATTCTCTTTCCCCTGCAATCTTATTAGCATTATTCCCGTGAAACCACCAAAGCATTTTAATTAACTCAGGTTTAATGTGTTTTCCTTATCTGTCATTACTGCAGATACCAGTTGAGCAGAACTGCTCGGTGTATTCAAAATCTTTTAGTTGATCAAAGAAAGGAAATTCAAGGCTAGAAATTCATTTAGTTCTGGCTAGGTTACGGGCATGAACAGAGGCCATTTATCCTTCAAAACATCTTGAAATATATGCTTTGCTGTTTGAATCTAATGTTCTCTAGAATTATTCTGACTTACTAAAGAAAATAGCACACATGGCTGACCTCCTTGTTTTCTTCTAGCCTCATATCTTATTAATAGGAAAACAGGAGATTTCTTATGATACGTTTGGTAATACTTTGAATAGAATTTAAAGATTCTTGCATGTATGTGTGTATATTTAATTTGATTGAATTTCAATTTTGAAGTACCTTTTATCTTATAATATATATGAAACAAGATTTACTTGTATACTTTTCAACTGACCATCTCAGTATGGTTACAGCAATTATTCAGTCTGTTAAATATTTAGCAAATATCTACTATTTTCAAAGAAATGAGTAATTGAGAACCACAAGGACTTTTTTGATTCTGCTTTAAAAGTCAAATAAACAGCCAAAAATCAGTTATATTTCCCACACTGTTCATACAGGGAACTAACTCTCTTATTTTAAGAAAGTTTTGTCTCTAGAGAAGTGTCTGCACTTCTGTATATCATAGGAGCAGAAATGGCAATAATGTACACATTTCATTTCACTTACTATATACATATATATATATTCACACACATATATACACACACATATGTGTGTGTGTGTGTGTGTGTGTGTGTGTGTAAGTCGCTCAGTCATGTCTGACTCTTTGCAACCCTGTAGACCGTACCCCGCCAGGCTCCTCTGTCCATGGGATTCTCCAGGCAAGAATACTGGAGTGGGTTGTTATTTCTTCCAGACCCAGGGATCAAACCCACATGTCCTAAGTTTCCTGCATTGGCAGGTAGGTTCTTTACCACTAGCACCACCTGGGACTATACATATTCTATACTAAAGACTAAATAAATGGCATAATCCTTGCCTTCTACGTCTTGAGATGAGATACGTCATCTTTGTACTGTCTTCACATTTACCCATACGTGCCTTGCATGATGCTGGGCCCATCTTCAGTGTTCAATAACCATGGAAAGAATTAGAGTATAACTTATGATGGAAGAGGAAATTTTTGAAGATTCTTCACATTCTCATGGCATTTAGTAGTGTGAGTACTTGTACTTCAAGACTTCAGCGAAGGGGCATATTGGAACTAATCCTCCACTCACCAAAGGCTGAGTAGAATTTGCTCATATGATTTGTTCTATGCACTGCCCCATCTGGGATCAGTCAGTGATGCTCACTGAGCCCAGGATTTTATACCGTGGCACTAGGAATTTTATATCATTTCCTTCTGATATATGCTTAACAATGTGCTCCCAATACCTTCAGCATCCTTTATGAACTGTCAAGTCTATAACATGTAGTAATTTATCCAAATACTTAATATTGTGTTATCTCTGGATGTTAGTTAAAGGACCATATACTGTGTAAAGAGATATTTCTATTTAGTTGTCTGAAAGCTACTAAGACAGTGTTTGTGTCATCTCACTTAGAGGTTTTACAAGTGCTCATTCTTCAGGTTTTACAAGACTCAGCCTGTATTCCTGAAGGTAACACATAGTTAGTACTTCTCTATCCACTGAAGAATCTGATTTCTAACCTCTTTAACTACATTTGGCATACAATATCATCCGATTCTATTAAACTGGGTCTTTTTTCAGTATTTTTAAAACTTATTTTGTAGTTTTATTATAGAACCTGAGAAAAAGGGTTGTTGGTGATTTTAACAAATCATGGCTTATAATTCCTGTTCAAGTATATCAAAAGTTCTAGAAGATGAGGAAGGTACAGCATTATTCTACAAAAGTAAATCATTTCCCCACATTTTCAATAGACAATGCTGCTGTTGCTTCTTTATGTTTCAAAAATAAACATGATTTATATTTTATCAGTTTGTTAGATTGTATATATGATGCCATATTTTCCAAATAAAATTAAAATATTGATCCTGCAGCTCAATTCCAGAAAAATAAATGATCCAATCAAAAAAAAAAAAAAATGGGCCAAAGAACTAAACAGACATTTCTCCAAAGAAGACATACAGATGGCTAACAAACACATGAAAAGATGCTCAACATCACTCATTATCAGAGAAATGCAAATCAAAACCAAATGAGGTACCATTACACGCCAGTCAGGATGGCTGCTATCCAAAAGTCTACAAGCAATAAATGCTGGAGAGGGTGTGGAGAAAAGGGAACCCTCTTACACTGTTAGTGGGAATGCAAACTAGTACAGCCGCTATGGAAAACAGTGTGGAGATTTCTTAAAAAACTGGAAATAGAACTGCCATATGACCCAGCAATCCCACTTCTGGGCATACACACTGAGGAAACCAGATCTGAAAGAGACACGTGCACCCCAATGTTCATCGCAGCACTGTTTATAATAGCCAGGACATGGAAGCAACCTAGATGCCCATCAGCAGATGAATGGATAAGGAAGCTGTGGTACATATACACCATGGAATATTACTCAGCCATTAAAAAGAATTCATTTGAATCAGTTCTAACGAGATGGATGAAACTGGAGCCCATTATACAGAGTGAAGTAAGCCAGAAAGATAAAGAACATTACAGCATACTAACACATATATATGGAATTTAGAAAGATGGTAATGATAACCCTATATGCAAAACAGAAAAAGAGACACAGATGTACAGAACAGACTTTTGGACTCTGTGGGAAAAGGCGAGGGTGGGGTGTTTCGAGAGAACAGCATCGAAACATGTATATTATCTAGGGTGAAACAGATCACCAGTCCAGGTTGGATGCATGAGACAAGTACTCGGGCCTAGTGCACTGGGAAGACCCAGAGGGATCGGGTAGAGAGGGAGGTGGGAGGGGGGATCGGGATGGGGAATACGTGTAAATCCACGGCTTATTCATGTCAATGTATGACAAAACCCACTACAATATTGTAAAGTAATTAGCCTGCAAGTAATAAAAATAAATGAAAAAAAAAAAAAGAGAGAGCAAGAGGAAAAAAAAAATTCTGCTCACCAGTTGTTTCATTTAGAATGTTGGAAGAATTTTTGTTTTTGAATTTCTACACTCTATTTACTGGTCATAGAGACTTGTTTTTCCCATGTCTTCAGTAATTATTAAATATATGCTGCAGTTCCTTCAGGATGGAATAAAACATCTCCAGAACTTTAATAAAATTTGGTTGTAGCAAATATACAAGGTAAAATCTGTGGAGGGGTCGGTGTTTTATGCTTTCACATGATTTGAGGGTCATCTCCACAGACCCTTGACATAGAAGGTGGAAGAAAGAGTTACACAAACATTAGCCATATCTTCATGAAGAGGTTGATTTTGAATAATCACTACCATATTGAATTTGACTTAAGAATTTCCCATTGCCAGTTAATTTTTGGATACATTTTTAAGAGCCAATTTTATTTTAAAAAGTGCTATTTTCATTCTTATTTTATATTTACCTTTGATCAGTCCTTTCTGAGAAATACACAATTATAAGTAGTTTAAAATCTCATGCTCCATGATAATTTTTTAATAACTAAAAACTTGCTAAAAATTCTAAAACTTTTGTAAGGTGTGAGGTGAGAAAAGTAGTTTGTTAAAGCTAAGTTAAAGAAATGCACATTTGAGGTCTAGAAATGGTGCCCCAGTAATTGTATTTATATTAAATTTAGGTGTTGTTAATTTTCAGAATGAACAAGCTATATATTATGTCAGTTTCAAGTCAAAATCAGAATATGAAATGTGCAAAGAGGTAACATTTACAGAACTAAATGTGAAAATGCACCTTGACGGGACTATGGCTATCGGGCCAGAGTGACGTCTCCAATGAAGACAACTCATTTTTGCCTTCGTTTTCTCTATTTCATGTTAATTTATGCATAACAATTTTCTAAACATTAAAATCCAAGACACTTTCTTGGAAATGTGTAGGGAAAGAGCAAATTAGCCAAGCTGGCGTGGTCAGGCTCTCTCGATCCACGTCCTCTTGCTTTTGTCCCGCGTTTTGTATATAGTGATTACGTAACAGTTGAGGTTGCGTATAACACTGCGCATGCGTGGCCACAGGCTACTTGTGTTCTGCAAGCATATGTAAGCTCCACCTGGAAAGCCCTCGGGTGTGTTGTTGAGGCTGCACATATAAGCTCCACCTGGAAAGCCCTAGGGTGTGTTGTTGAGGCTGCATTATGGCCGCATTGGCTCCGCTCGCTGGGTCAACCAGGAGAGAATGCGGTGTGTCTGTTGCCATGGCCGCTGTGCCAGGCAGGAGAGAATAAAATGTCTGTGCCCCTATGGCGCCTGTCTCTTCCAGCTTCCCCATTCACACCTCGCCCAGTGGGGTTCAGCGAACAGTGTGAGGAGTGAGACAAAATGAAACCCCTCCTTTGTAGACAGTGCTTGGCCTGCCTCTTTTATGTACTGTGCTGACCACGTAGGCATCTTAAGTGACTCTCTGTCTGAGGGTATCATGAGTATGTCTAGTGGCCTTGAAGAAAGGATAGTTATGCAGTTGTCAGCACGTGCTTCTTAGGAGCGGCAGGCCTCTGTCTAAGGTATGTTCAGCACTCCCACTGAGTCGCCTCATCGCCTCTGTCAGGGTATTTCTCACACAACATTTTGATGAGTCACCCTAACACATTAACAGCATTTTAGGTGATCTCTCTGAACTGTTTGAGCTCAGTGAGAAAGGCCATGTTGTAAAGACAACACTTATTCTATTTTCTGTCTTGTAAACACATAGTCAATTTCACCACAAAGGTTGTATTTTGATGTTATGAATGTACATATACTTTTATCACTGACTTCATGTTGAAAATCACAAACTATGGCCTTAATGGAGTAGGTTCAGAGTTAGTGTTTGAAGCCCAGCAGCTAGACTCAGACCTAGACTCTCTGCTGACCATAAGGCCCCCAGCAAGTTATGCACATTTTCTAAACTTGCCTGCTTCATTCCTCTTCCTCCCACCCCTCTAGAGCACTAGAGGTGCTCTAGTCTCCTCATCCTCTGCTCCTTGAGGCAACAAAGAATTTTTTATGGCATTGGGTTTAGTGATTAGGAAAAAAAAAACCTTAAATTTTAAGGATGAAGAGTCTGTGATTTAGTAATGTCCCGAAGGATCCTATATCTAATTATTGCAGAACTCAGAGTCATTACTCTTCTTCCTCTGCTTCTTTAGCAAAGTCTCTCTCTTTGTCTCTCTCTCTCTCTCTCTCACACACACACACACACACACACACACACACACAGATCTGAAACATAATAGAAGGCTCAAAGACAAATCATTACAGGAAGTGTCCCGTGTTTCTTAACGCTGGTGATCATGTTGGAGTCTGTCTCTTGAGTATGTGTACTTATAGAAAGGCCTCAAGATCTTTTGCTTCAGGAGAAAAATACCTTCCTTACTGGTTGCTCCCCTTCACTCTCATTCTGTAATATTTAGCAGCATAATTGAGTGGATGTCGATTAGTCTTTTTCAAAGCTTGCAGTCTGGGGCAGTTGCCCTAGTTTGCTGGATCTCAGGGGAAGCTCCTCATAAAGTATTTATATAACCCACAATCATGGAGGTTTGAAAGAAGAGGAGTTTGTTTTGTTTTTTGTTCAGAGATGATAAATGTTCACAAAATTTGATGAGAATATGTGGGAGAAAAAATGAATAGCCCTAACAGATAATCTGTATCTCTAGAGAAAGCTCTGTATCTGATCATCAAGTTTATTAGCATATCTGTTGTGGATACTAGTGATTAATCTGATTGAAGACATTTTATTTTCTCCCCTTAACATGCTTTTTCAAACATGCTCCCTTGTCCCCAGGAAATAGGTTTGACTTGACTATTTTATTGCAGTTATTTAAAGGATATTTATGGTAACACAATAATCTATTTATTTTTTTAATGTCAATTTGCAGCTGACTTGGATGGATAAGCATATTTACTTAATATCGGTAATTATTTCTAAGCTATTCTGAAGTGTTGAGCTGCCACCTGGATATATTTTTCAATCTAACCAGAAAAACATAATTTAATTCAAAACATAAATGGACTGTTACATACATTGATAACACTGATTATTCATTTTCACATACTTTATCTGAATTCAGAAAGATATTTTTTATTAGATGGAATCAGTGACAAACAATACACAGAGCCAGACCGGATGACACATTAGGAAAGAGCAGGAGGAGACCTTTTGCCTTTTCTGTGGCCAAGAAGAACAACGGGGTCGAGAAACATCCCAGGAAGAACTGGCCCAAGATTTTAAGTGGAATGCTGGTTGAAGGTATTTGATTACAAGTGACAAGAAGAACACAGGGAGCTGTCTGGGAACTGCTGGGGAGGGAGTCAGCAGTTGCTAGCTCATATTCTTCAGGTCCAACAAAATGTCACTGAAAAACTTCCCCATCCCCTCCTCCTCTGCATTAGAAAGGCTTAGCTTTGATTTTTTAATTTGATTATTTATCTTTTTGTTACTTTATTTTAATTGGAGGATAATTACTTTGCATATTGTGATTGGTTTTTGCCATACATCGACATGAATCAGCCATGGGTACACATGTGTCCCCCCATCCCTCTGGGTTTTCCCAGAGCACCAGCTTTGAGTGCCCTGCTTCATGCATTGAACTTGCACTAGTCATCTATTTTACACATGGTAATATACATGTTTCAGTGCTTATCTCTCAGATCATCCCACTCTATTGGCCTTCTCCCGCAGAGCCCAAAAGTCCGTTCTTTACATCTGTGGCTCTTTTGCTATCTTGCATATAGGATCATCATTCCCATCTTTCCAAATTCTATATATATGCATTAACCATTTAAAGGCATTTTAAATATAGTAGTGTGTACATGTCAGGGCTTCCCCAAAGGCTGAGCAGGTGAAGAATCTGCCTGCCATGCAGGAGACATGGGTTCAATACCTCAGTTAGAAAGATCCCCTGGAGGAGAAAATAGCAACCCACTCCAGTATTCTTGCCTGGAAAAATCTCATGGACAGAGGAGCCTGGCTACGGTCCAAAGGGTTGCAAAGAGTCAGACACGACTGAGGGAGCACAAACACACATCACAGTGTGTACATGTCAATCCCAAACTCCCAGTCTATCCCGCCTCCCCACTCTTCCTCCTGGAATCCATAAATTCATTCTCCAACTCCGTGAATCTATTTCAGTTTTATAAATAAGTTCACCTGTATCTTTTTTTCTTTTAGATTCTGCATATAATCAATATCATGTGATGTTTTTCTTTCTCTGTCTGACTTACCTCTATAGAATTACCCATAGCAGCCAACAGTCATGGGCATTACACTTAGGTCTGAGTTAGCGACTCAGAGGCAGTCTTTCCGCTCCTCCACCCCGCTGGGAAGAGGAGTAAGTAATGATAACCCTATATGCAAAACAGAAAAAGAGACACAGAAGTACAGAACAGACTTTTGGACTCTGTGGGAGAAGGCAAGGGTGGGATGTTTCGAAAGAACAGCATGTGTATTATCTATAGTGAAACAGATCACCAGCCCAGGTGGGATGCATGAGACAAGTGCTCGGGCCTGGTGCACTGGGAAGACCCAGAGGAATCGAGTGGAGAGGGAGGTGGGAGGGGGGATCGGGATGGGGAATACATGTAACTCCATGGCTGATTCATGTCAATGTATGACAAAACCCACTGCAATGTTGTGAAGTAATTAGCCTCCAACTAATAAAGAAAAAAAGGAAAAAAATTAAATATAATTGACATATAGCATTGTATTAGTTTCAAGTGTACAACATAATAATTCTAATGACTTGATATACTGAATATGTATATATCAAGAAATGATCATCAAAATAAAGTCTAATTAACATCCTTCAGCACCCTTAGTTACATTTCATTTCCTGTGATGAGAATTTTTGAGATCTAACATAGCTTTATCACTATAGTCACCATGCTGTATAATACACTCTCAGAACATATTTCTCTTAAAATTGGAAGTTTGGACCTTTTGACCTTCTACTCCTATTTCACCCATGCTCCACCCCAGACTTCCTTAGTCTGATCAGCTCTCATTGTACTTCTTCTCAATTTCTTTTCAGAATTTTTTGATTTTTGTTTTAAAATACTTTTATAGGTCCAAATGCTCAGTTGAGTGTATTGAATATAGTTGAAAAGTTGTGTTTTCATTTTATTCTGCTTTGTGTGTGGCTTTGGGAGGAAAGGAATGTTCATCAGCTGAAATATCTTGATTGCTTTTTTTTTTTCCTCCTTATAGTTGTTTCTTCCAGAGTTTGCTTATTTTTCCCCTAGGCATTCCTTCAACACTGTTACAAGTTCAAGTGTCCTGTCTATCCTATTAGAAGAACCATAAAGGTGGGAATCTGGTTTGTATATGCTGCCAAAAGCTGCATTTACAAAAACAGTGTTATGTGTAAGTTAAAGGTTATAATGATTTCTAATAATATTTTGATTGAAAATCACATATTGTTTTTATTATTTTAATTATTTTGTTTATTTTTAATTGTTGGAGTATTTCTGAAAATGAAAAGATAAAAAATCTTCTCAAAAAAAAAAAAAAAAAAAGAGAGTGGTGATGCCTCGCCCCCTTCATCACAGGCAGACGGGGACCCAGGCCAAGTATAACAGGACTATGCTCATCCAGGCTTCTAGGCAGCCATGTGGCCCATACCTACCTGGTCTGTAGAAGCTGATGAAACCTGGCCTACGGAGGAGGAAGCCACATGGGTCAGAATGCTGTCACTCTACATGTGCGGGGTCTGAAAAGTCAAGTTACACCCAAGTACACCTGATACTTGGGGCCTTGCTGGTCGCTGACCTGGACAAAACCCAGATCTAGAAGTGAGATGCCAGAACATGGTCAGAATGTTATTCATAACATAGCAGATCTGTATAATCCTTTTCAGTTCTAACACTGCACATTTCTGATATAACCCCCCATTAGGAGGTCTTTGGGGATGACAGTGTCTTTATGAAAAAGAAAAATAGCCAGAAAGCAAAATCAAATTAGGATTCAGCCTATTGTCCTTCAAATGCCATGTCATTATGAAATCCCTTCTTGGGCTATGGTCCATGTAGACCAGTCTCCTGCAGGGGCTGTCTCCCATACAGTAAAATAACAACTGATGTTTGAGATACGATGTATTTTCAAAGCTAGACTTGTATTTAGCACCTTCTAGATATTAGACATGTTGCTAAGACTTGGGCAAATAAAGATATATAAACTAGAATTCCTAGGTCTCAGTTTAGTAGAAGAGACAAATCAGTGTCAAAGGAGTGCTATCCTGGAAACAGATAAGATGCCTTGGAGCTCAGAGAGAAACCAGTGAATCAGCCTGGCACAGCCGCAGTGTCCAGGGAGGAAGGCTACTGGAGCCGTCTTGAGGGGGTTAGTTGTGGTTCCTTAGACAGAGAAGGTCTCAGAAGAAAAACCAAAAATGCAATAGCTGTGAGAAACTGCTCTAAAGTGGGAACTTTTACAACGTAAATTAGAAAAGCTCAGTAAATTAGAGAACTAGATTTGAATTAACTTATATAATAACCATAACAATGTAGAGCTAAAACTATGGGCTATTTTCACCTTGGAGAACTGTTTCACTTGTAAAGAGGTACTTTGTGCTTAGTTTATCAAAGCAGGACATTTAAGAATCGTGTGGTATTGGTAATGCTGACAGTTATTTTTAAAGGCTTTTTTAGGAGAAGATATATATATAGATTGTATTTGTTTGGGAATGTTTCAAATTTGTATTTGCTTAGAAATATTAGGATTTTTGAAGAACATACCCGTGTTAATATAGCTCCAGAAGAACAAATGCTATTGTACAGCTAGTCTGAAACTCCCTAGTTTAAATCCTCCTCTTTGCCCTGAAATTTTTTTTTTAGTCAGATTTATTGAGGTATAATTTGCACATAGTAAAATCCACCTTTTTAGGCATATGGGTTGCATTTTAACAAATAGAAACAGCTCTGTATCCATCACAACCATCAAGATATGGAAATTTTTTGTTACCTGAAAGCATTTTCTGATGCTTCTCTGTAGTCAGTCCTCTTGCCACGCCCCCATGTTCTGTCAATTTCTGATCTACTCTCCGTGCCTTTCATGAATCTCATATAAATAGAATCATGCAGCATTTAGACTTGTGTGTCTGGATTCTTTCTCATAGCAGATGCTTTGCAGATTATCCATGTTCTTGCATATATCCATAATTCATTTTTATTGTTGAATGGTTCCATTGTTTGGAAATTCTGTAATCGATGTGTCCATCTAAATGCCTAGGTATTTGAGTGTTTCTGGCTTTTGGCTGCTCTGGATAAACTACTGTGAACATCTGTGTACAGGTCTGTGATGTTATTTCGTTGGCAAGTATCTGTTAGTGTGGCCAGTACTTGTTTAACTGTGTGAGACTCCGAGCCGTTTTCCACAGTAGCTGCCCCTTTGTGCATCAGAGCTCTAGATGTTCTGCGTCTTTGCCGACACTCAGCGTTGCTGCTGACATTGTGTGTAATCTTAGCCGTTTTAGTAGATGTGTCTTGATATCTTGTGGTTTTCGTTTTCATTTCCCTAATGAACATTTTTTTTTAAACATCTTTTTTAAAGCTCTTGTGTACCACCCATACCTCTGTAGTGAACTGGCTGTCAAATATAGTGCTCATTTTGTATTGGGTTGTATTTCCTGTTATTAAACTGTAAAAGTTTAAATATATATATATATCTATATACACACACACACACACACATATATATATATATATAAAATTGAATATTTATCAGATATATATTTTACAAATAATTTCTCCCTGTCTGAAGTTTATCTTTTTGGTTTCTTAAAGTATTTTTTTAAGATTTTTAACTCTGATGAGGCCAAATTTTATTTTATTTTTTTATGGTTCATGCTTTTTGTGTTCTACCTAAGAAATCTTTGCCTAATCTTCACCAAGAAAATTTTCTCCTATGTTTTCTCCTAGAAGTTTTAAAGGCTTTACATTAACTTCTGTGACTCACTTGTGTGTGTGTGTGTGTGTGTGTGTGTGTGTGTGTGTGTGTCTGTGTCTGTGTCTGTGTATGCATTACTGTTTCAGTTATCATTTGTTGAAAAGATAAGTCTTTCTGTACTGGATGACTTTGGCATCTTTGTTGAAAATCAGCTAACCACATATGTAAGGATCTGTTTCTGGACCCGATCTATGACTCCCTATGTATGGATATATATGATGTTCTGGCTGTGCACTAAGTCAAATCACCTTGATTACTGCAGCCTTGCAGTAAGTCTTGAAATCAAGTATTATGAGATTTCCAACAGTTTTTTCTTTTTAAATTCATTTTAACTATTTTAACTCCTTTGTTTTACATAGAAATTATAAAATCAGATTGCTAACTTTTACCCACAAAAATTTTCTACTGGATTTGGATTGGAATTACTTTGGTTCCATGTATTAAATTATGAGGAACTGACATCTTAACAATATTGAATCTTTTAGTATTTAATTTTTCTTATCAATATTATGTAGTTTTCTGTATACAAATCTTACACATATTTTGTTAGATTTATCCGTATGAACTTTGTGTTTTTGATAATATTAATTTAAAATTTGATTTCCAAATGTTTATTCAGTTCAGTTCAGTCACTCAGCCATGTCCAACTCTTTGCAACCCCATGAATAGCAGCACACCAGGCCTAGTGTCCATCACCGACTCCCGGAGTCCACTCAAACTCATGTCCATTGAGTTGGTGATGCCATCCAGTCATCTCATCCTCTGTCGTCCCCTTCTCCTCCTGCCCCCAATCCCTCCCAGCATCAGGGTGTTTTCCAATGAGTCAACACTTTGCATTAGGTGGCCGAAGTACTGGAGTTTCAGCTTTAACATCAGTCCTTCCAATGAACACCCAAGACTGATTTCCTCTAGGATGGACTGGTTGGATCTCCTTGCAGTCCAAGGGACTCTCAAGAGTCTTCTCCAACACCACAGTTCAAAAGCATCAATTTTTCAGTGCTCAGCTTTCTTCACAGTCCAACTCTCACATCCATACATGACCACTGGAAAAACCATAGCCTTGACCAGATGGACCTTTGTTGGCAAAGTAATGTTTCTGCTTTTTAATATGCTATCTAGGTTGATCATAATTTTCCTTCCAAGGAGTAAGCATCTTTTAATTTCATGGCTGCAATCACCATCTGCAGTGATTCTGGAGCCCAAAAAAATAAAGTCTGACACTGTTTCTACTGTTTCCCCATCTATTTCCCATGAAGTGATGGGACCAGATGCCGTGATTTTAGTTTTCTGAATGTTGAGCTTTAAGCCAACTTTTTTACTCTCCTCTTTCACCTTCATCAAGATGCTTTTTAGTTCCTCTTCACTTTCTGCCATGAGGGTGGTGTCATCTGCATATCTGAGGTTATTGATATTTCTCCCAGCAATCTTGATTCCAGCTTGTGCTTCTTCCAGCCCAGTGTTTATTAGTAGTACATAAATATGAAGTTGACTTTTGTATTAAATAATGGCTTTAAACTTTTTATTAAAATATAAATACAGAAAGAAATCACTTTTAAAATTCAATTTTGGTGAGTTTTCTTAGAAGTTTCTGTCATGGAATAGAGGAATGGAATACACTTTTACTAAAGTGTACAGTAGTTACTGGCTTCCCCAATGGCTTCTGGCAGTAAAGAATCCTCCTGTAGTGCAGGAGACCCAGGTTCAATCCTTGGGTCAGGAAGATCCCCTGGAGAAGGGAATGGTTACCTACTCTAGTATTCATGCCTGGAGAATTCCATGGACAGAGGAGCCTGGTGGGGTACAGTCCATGGAGTTACAAAGGGTTAAACATGACTGAGCGACCAGCACTTTTGCATAGTAGTTATGATGTCACCGAACAATGTCTTACTGTAATCCATAATTATTTAGAATTAGTGTGCTGTTAGAATCTAAGAGTGGTAGTAATATTAGCGAAAGTTACTTCACTGAGCCTTAAATTCTTCCCCTGGAGAAGGGAATAATTTTTTTTCTTCAGAATTTTGTGAAATTAAATGATATTAAATGCAAAACAATGTGGATTTTGGTTCATAGTCAGTGCTCAACAAAAGTCAGTTTCCTTCACTTTCTTTACCTTGTTGAAGGCTGTGTTAGTTTCCTAGGTCTGCTATAACAAATTACCACAAACTTGCAGGCTTAAAACAAAATAAATTTACTCTCTCTGGAAGACAGAAGTCTGAAAGCAAGGTGTCATCAGGGTTGGTTCCTTCCAGAGACTGTGAGGGAGCATCTATTTCATGGCCCTGTCGTGGCGGCTTGCACAGTCCTTGGTGGTCCTGAGCTTGTGGCTGCCTCACTCCAGGATGTAGTGACCGCCTGTGTTCTCACATGGACATCCCCCGTGTATCTGTGTACCAGGTCTTCCCTTCTGTACTCTTATAAGGATGCCAGTTGTTAAGCTCAGGGCTCACCCTGAACTCAAAGATCATTAAGTTAATTACATCTGCAAAGACCCTATTTCCAAATAAGGTCACATTGACAGCCCCTGAGGGGTCGGACTTGAACAAATCTGTTCTGGGGATACTATGCAACTCACTACGAATGTGCAGATAAAAATTAATGGTGCAAAGAAATATTTAATATTCTGTTATGTACAGCATAAGTAAAGAATATACCAAAGCAGTGCCCACAAAGCGGCAGCTGGGAAGCCACAGTGGGCCAGGCGTGGCTAAGCTCCGCCACCAGAGCTCTACCAGCTGCTGCCTTGCATCCCCTAGGCCTGTCCGGACAGCACAGGACAGGCCGAAAAAGAAAAGAAGATGGAAAAGACACAGATGGGGCATATGATGGGTTCATATTTGTAGATAATCTGCCATGTACATGGATTACTTTGTCCCTCTTTTCCATCTACATTTGAAAACTCTTTATTCTTCTATAGATTTATATATGTAAAAACAGCAGTCAGCTTTTGGATAAGTGGGGTTTTACCAATTTTATATCATGTTATAATCTATTAACTTGGA
Organism: Cervus canadensis; assembly: GCF_019320065.1. Classification (NCBI taxonomy): domain Eukaryota; kingdom Metazoa; phylum Chordata; class Mammalia; order Artiodactyla; family Cervidae; genus Cervus; species Cervus canadensis. Next base: position 3,036,377 of record NC_057396.1, read on the forward strand.
GGTTGTGGTGAATAATCTGGCTCTGCTGGTTGATTCTTGTTTTTTATTAGGCATGTTGTTTTAAAAGGCGAAAGTAAATTAATAAAAAGTAGAAATTGCTCAGTGTTATGTGTGTGTGAGTGAATGTGTGTTTTCTCTCTTGAAGGAAGCACATTCAAATGAAGAGCTCAAAGGAGAGAAATGTCATTTCTATGGCGACGGTGCTATTATACTTGGGCTTCAGTAGTCATTTCTGTAGCACGTTGGATCACTGTAGTTGGCACCTTCAAAGGACTTAAAGTGAGGAAGTAACACATCAACATTGTCACTTTAGTAAAAATTGGAAAAATTTCTTCAAGTAAAACATATTTTCAAGTAATCACATTAATGGTATATTTTAGATTTTAATAATAAAGTTCTGATTCATTAAACCTTTCTGTTAATTCCTCAAATTATTTTTTATTTTTACTAAAGATTGATATTTGCCTCATAGCTCCAATTATGTCCCAGACACAGTACTACTTTAATATGTTATTTCTATTCCTTGTATCACACTTCACTTAGAAGTATTATTGGGCTTTGTAGGTGGCTCTAGTGGTAAAGAACCTACCTGCCAATGAAGGAGACATAAGAGATGTGGGTTTGATCTCTGGGTTGGGACGATCCCCTGAAGGAGGGCATGACAACCCGATCCAGTATTCTTGCCTGGAGAATTGCACAAACAGAAGAGCCTGGTGGGCTACTATCCATGAGACCGCAAAGAGTCGGACATGACTGAAGTGACTTAGTATGCACAGATAAAAAGTTAAGAAAACTTTATTCATGTATTCTTCAACAATATTTATCGCCAGCCACTATTCTAAATGTCAGACATAGAACACTGAATGAATAAAGAAGAGCTAGAAACTGATAGGGCCAGAATTCAAACCCACATTCTAACACCTACATTCTTCCTGATAAGTACCTGCTCCTGAGACTATTCCACTTGCCAGACTGTTTATGTGTCTGTATGTATGTGTGTATATATATATATTTTATGTTATGTATATATAAATATAAATGTTACCTATATTAAATAACATGGTATATATGTTCAGTTCAGTTCAGTTCAGTTCAGTAGCTCAGTCGTGTCTGGCTCTTTGTGACCCCATGGACTGCAGCATGCCAGGCCTCCCTGTCCATTGCCAACTCCTGGAGTTTACTCAAACTCATGTCCATTGAGTCGGTGATGCCGTCCAACCATCTCATGATGAGATGGTAAATATATTAATTCCTTATAATTCTTTTAAATGAATTCCTGCCAGAAAATTTGCTTTTGAATATATATAATATTTGTATAAAACCCAGTGGTAGTGACAGGTGTGTGCATGTGTGTGTTCAGTCGTGTCCAGCTCTGTGACCACATGGACTGTAGCCCACCAGGCTCCTCCATGGAATTTCCCAGGCAAGACCACTGGCGTGGGTTGCCATTTCTACTGTGTAGTAACAGGTTGTGTTTGTGTTAAATTTTTTAGTTGAACTGAACTTTTATATGTCAGATGCTCTTTGTATAATTTTTCTAAATTACAGATATTGTTGTTCTTAATTTAAAGTTAAGAAATTGGGCTTTGGAATGTTAAGGCACTGGCTCTTCCTGAGGCCTGCCTGCCTAAGGTCTTCTTTGTCATCTCCTCCTCTCTGAGATGCTCACCCTGGTACCACATCAAAATCCTTTGTCTCTCAATGTTACTGGTCGCTTCTTTCTGCATTTTAACTTATTCTGGTGTCTCCCATCTGAAAGCAGATAAGTGCTCTTCCTCTGCCCATCTATTCCCCTTCAGGAGGTGCTCTTCCTTTGAATCTAAACAACCTAAAAATGTTCTCTACATTTGCTGTCATTGCTTTCTCCTTGCCTCTTTAATCTTCACCATCTTAATCTTGTTTCTCCATTTCTGCTCTAAGTGCCCTCACCAAAGACTTTGCCAGCCTAATGTTGCAAATGATACCTCATTGCTCATGTGCCTAATTTATTCTTAATGTGACTGAATATGATTTTTATCCATTTTTCACATATGTGTTTGAATTGCCTGCTCAAAGCATATGCTTATTTTCTTGTGATTGCCCTATTTCTTTTAAATTACTACATATTTAATTGGGGAAATAGATTATTTAATCACTTTTGACCAATATCAGGTACAATTAACAAGCTGAAACAACATCACTGATTAAAGGTCAACAGTATATGTATGGTTAAGAACACTGAACAAACAATGAAGGATATTATGCAAATAAGCAGCTTTTATTTCCCAGGAACATGAAGTTTTCTTCCTCCTCCTCAGCAACCATTTCCCATTGGTCAGAGTCCATTTATGAAGTAAACATGTAACCCATATATGGCAATGTTTGCCTCTGCAGTATTTGATACAGAGCTCCCTGGAGACTACCTGTTTGCCTCCTGGTGTTGTGTTGGAGTGGTGGACGTGTGGGCTTCCAGCAAGTTATCTCATGAAAAGCACCATGGCTTCTCTTTTGCTGGCCTCTTTTGCTCCGTTCATAATTTGTGTATCATTTACCTTGATAAATGTAGAGACATTACATGTTTTCACTCATGCTATACTGTAGATCTCTTTTACTTCTGTTATGTAGCAAAGTACTATCATAACCAAGACTGCCCTGCAATTTAGAAGCTTCCAAAGAGTATGGCATTGTTCCAAGCAATTTTATAGATTCATCAAATTTTACACTGAGCCTTTGTTGTTTTGTGTCTCAAAATCATATCTGGTTTGATTTCTCTGGGTTATGCAAGTGTTTATAAAATCCTGATATATTGAATATATGTGCTTCTTGTTCAGTATTGTCCATTACAAACTATATTCCAAATAACTGATGTGGTTCAAAAGTTCATTTTTTGTGGCTGAAATTGGTTTTACAGATGACTGCAATTACATTAAAGGATGCAAATAATTTATCTTCAGCTTGTACCTATTACAGCTATTTAACATATTTCCATAGGAATAGTATACCAAACCTGGACCATTTTTGTAGTAAGTTAATTATATTCTTACAAGCTTTACAAGTACCTATTAATTTCTGCAGGAATAACTTATCATCTCACTGAAGTGAGTAAATAAAGTGGTCACAGTTTTAAAAATAGATATCTGAAAGACAGACACCAAGAATTAAATTTCAGTTATTTTGCACAGTGTTTTTCCCTAACTGAAATACAAGAGAGAACAAAATAATGTCTCCTTGGAGGAAAATTTATACATTGTAAATGGACTCTCGACTTCTTAGTATTCTTTCTGAAACTCTTGCAATACAAAAAGGGCTCTTTTTATCCCTCAAAGGTATCATTAAGAACTAAAGTTAGATTACTGTCTTACTTCAGCTCAGTGGACTGAGGTTCTTAAGAGCAGGTCACCATTCCACATTTAATAATAAGAAAGTATTCATTCAACTAAATCAAAAGCATATAAACCAAATAATTGAAAAAATATGATTTAAAATAATACTGTGGAAAATCACAGTTAAGAACAATATTCTATCTCATAAATTACCTCACTGTGACTGACAGTGAATAAGAAAATATAGAAATTCTGTGCTAGATATAGGTTGATTGGAGATCCCACAGGATATAGATGGAGATTTTAAAAAAAGAAGAAGAAAAATCCTTTCTGACTTTTTCTTTTTTTTTTTTTTTTTTCTTTCTGACTTTTTCTATAGCATACTCAGGACATTTCATACACAAGCAACCTGTTCCATCAGCCCCTGTAGGGATCAGGGTACTAGTTTAGAAGCAGGGTCATGAAAACTTTGAGAATCAATCTGATTGACACCAGAAAAAGAATTCCCTCTGCTTGCTCATGTCAGCCACCTTGCATTAGCCCTAGTTGGATAGAAAAGAACAAATAAATAAGCAAACACCAAAAGACCCACATACTCTCTTCGATGCTTACTGCAATTTACTCAACAGCCATTTACTGAGCATCTTCTGCATCCTAGCCAGGGAATTCCGAAGCTTTCAGCTCATCAATAATTAATGCATGTTTACTATGTCTTATTAGTAAAGATCTAAGTGTCACTTAAGTAAAGAAAAGACTTTCTAACAGTACCATCTTCTGTTTCATGAAGAATTCCTAATAGTAAAATTAATAAAATAAGCTCTTTTCTTTTCTCTTCTATCCTTAAGACTTACAGTAATTAAGATAAGTTAGGTTTTGCTGGATTTCTTCTGGGTTCTGCTTATTGTTGGCACTCAGAACTGAGAGGTAGCTTCATGCCATGTTTTGAATTAACCTTGTAATTATAAGTATAGACTTCTACCATAGAAAGAAATGAAGTACTGATATATGCTTCAAGGTGGATGAGCCTTGGGAACATTATGCTAAGTGAATGAAGCCAGACATAAACGGTTACATATTGTATGATTCTATTTAACTGAAATATCCAGAATGGAGTAGTCCAGAGAGACAAAACATGGATTGGTGGTTACCAGAGGCTAGGAAAAGGGCAACAGGTAGAACAACTACTAATATGCATAGATTTTCTTTTTGGAGGTGTGAAACAGTGAAGCTGGGTAGAGCTGGTGGTTGCACCATGTTGTGACTATACTAATTGCTACTGAATAATTCTACTAAAATGGTTAATTTATGCTATATGAATTTTATGTTATATGAGTTGCACTAAAAGTGTTTTTTACATTTTTGAAAGGTCAAACAAAGCACACTGGCTATTTGTATTCTTTTACTATATTGATTACATCCGATAGATGAAGCAGTAGTTATAATATCTGGCAGGCATTCTTATTTGACAAATGTCAGTGATAAAACTGTTTGAGAAACTGTGTAATCACTGATTTTCCCCCCCAAGGAATCGCCATCATACTGTTTAAGATTTTCACCTAAAATTTTCCCTATCTGTGTTATCTCACTGCATAATTGCCTGCCTTGAATTTTTTTTTCCATTTATTTTTATTAGTTGGAGGCTAATTACTTTACAATATTGTAGTGGTTTTTGTCATACATTGACATGAATAAGCCATGGATTTACATGTATTCCCCATCCCGATCCCTCCTCCCACCTTCCTCTCACCCGATTCCTCTGGGTCTTCCCAGTGCACCAGGCCCGAGCACTTGTCTCATGCATCCAGCCTGGGCTGGTGATCTGTTTCACCCTAGATAATATACATGTTTCGATGCTGTTCTCTTGAAACATCCCACCCTTGCCTTCTCCCACAGAGTCCAAAATTCTGTTCTGTACATCTGTGTCTCTTTTTCTGTTTTGCATATAGGGTTATCGTTACCAGCTTTCTAAATTCCATATATATGCATTAGTATACTGTATTGGTCTTTATCTTTCTGGCTTACTTCACTCTGTATAATGGGCTCCAGTTTCATCCGTCTCATTAGAACTGAATTTTAAATCCTACGAAGAAACTCTGTATTCTTTTCCAGTTAAGTTATTACTGTGATGCTGGAAGCTTGCACTTGGAAAAACTCCCAAGGTAGAATCAGTTTTGCAAATCCATCTACATGCTGGTTTTCCTCTTACAAATCATTAACGAAGGTGTCAACCAGAAAGGTCACTAACAGCCATGCCTGCAGCACCCCACTGATCATCTGAGTAGAATTTGATATATTACCTTTAGTAATACTGCCTTGCCCTTGTCAACTAATTCTCAGTTCATGATGGGGCCTTAATGGTCAATGCAAATAAAATCTCTTTTTCTCATTTAATGCTAGTGAGATGCCATTGCCAAACTGGCAATATGTGGATATCAAACTTTCTTTGCTACTATTGGACACTGTCACTGGCAGCACTTTTAATTATCGTGACAGCTAATGACACTGTTTTCTGTAATTACAGAGCGCTGCTTTTTCATTTCTGGATCACCCTGTACTGGCTCTTCCTTTCTCTGGCTGTAATCTGTAGACTCTGTCAGTGCTCATTAGTACCTTAAAAAGGCCTGAGGAAATAACAAGGGCAAATTCAACATGTTTTCATTTTGTCTTGCTGGCAGCCTCTTTTCAGTCTAAAAATACCGCAAGGATAAGAGCGATGATTCTTGGTGATAAATTAGGTGGATATATGCATGGCTCAGTGGTAAAGAATCTACCTGCCAATTCAGGAAACACAGGAGACACAGGTTTGATCCCTGGGTTGGGAAGATCCCCTGGGGTGGGAAATGGCAACCCACCCCAGTATTTTGGCCTGAAGAATTCCATGGACAGAGAGCTCAGCGGACCACAGTCTATTGCAAAGACAGCCACAACTGAGCGACTGAGCACACACATGGTTTCACCCATCCCTGTGAGCTGGCTCTCCCTAACGTCAACACCTAAAGTTACAGTTAGTGTCTTAGACTTGGCACAACACCTGGTGTGATCCTTGGCTTCCTATGTTTCTCACCAGGGGTGGACATCGCTGGAGATTTGGGAGGGAGAGTCATTTGTCTTACAGGATTATCCCGTGCACTAAGGAACTTGGAGCATTCTGCACATGCAGTTCTAAATGGCACTGTCGCCAGGACCACCCAAAGTATCCCACACCTTTGTGGGTGCCCCCGAGTGGTGCTCATCTACATCTTGTCGCTTACGAGCAAACTGAGCCCCAGAGAGGGAGTTGGTGTTTTGCATACAAGTACATAACCAATAAGAGGCAAAAGTGGTGTTGGAATCAAAAATGTCCACTTCCCTTGTCCAGCTTGCCTGCTAAGGAACTCTGTCCTGCTATAAAATGACTATTTCATACCCTCTCCCAACTTCATCCTTTGACACTTCCTGCCTTCATCTCACCATTAACCAGGGCCCTTAATTCACTGTGAAACTGGAAGAGAGAGGAGAAACAGATCATCGTCACACCCTCAGATCTGCCAGCCTGTCTTGCACGTGTGTGCTCTGCTCAGCTTCCCGTCACTAACCGTGGACTCTCTGCTCTGAGGCCCACTTCCTCCCTGAATCTGAGGACTGTGCTCCTTGAGTCACCCTTGTTCCCTCTTGCTTCCTCAGTTTCCCTCCCACTGGTCATTCTCACCATATCCAGAGGTGCAGTTGCCTTCACAGGAAAAGGGATGCTCTCGTGGCCCCTTCATCTACTGCTGTTTCTTTGCTTCCCTGAAAGGGTTGTTTCCTAAGAGACCTGGCAGCACTTGCTCTCTCCACTTCCCCTGGTCCAGTGGGCTGGCCAGCCTCCTCAGACTAGGCTTTCTTGACCCACCACACCCACTAACACACTCGCATTATTGACAAGCTCCCCTTGCCAGATCGAGTCATGAGTTCTCAGCCCTCTTCCTAACCTTCCAGCAGTGTCGGACACAGTGACCACAGTGCTCTTCAGGAAGCAGTTTCTTCATCTGGCTTCTTAGATGTGATTTCTGTATTTTCCTCCTACTGTTTTGGGGCTTCCCTGGTGGCTCAGAGGGTAAAGCATCTGCCTGCAATGCAGGAGACCTGGGTTCAATCTCCGGGTTGGGAAGATCCCCTGGAGAAGGAAATGGCCACACACCTGGTACTCTTGCCTGGAGAATCCCATGCACGGAGGAACCTGGTGTCTCCTCCATCCATGGGGTCTCAAAGAGTCGGACACGACTGAGCGACTTCACTCTCACTTTATTTCTTTCCCTTGGGCCCCTTTGCTGGCTCAACCTCAGCTCTGCCTGCAGATTCTGGGCTCCACAAGGGCCCAGTCCTTCCAGCTCTTCTATTTTTAACAGAGCAACCAGAGAAGAGTTTAAAAAATAAACCAAAAGTCTTCCCTTGGTTAAAAACCTATAAGTGGCCTCGAATGAAATCCAAACCCTTCATTTAGACCACAAGGCCTTGCATACCAACTCCTTCAGGTTATTCCCTCTCCCCCCACCACTGACCTCCTTGCCCTCCCTTGACATTCCTAGTTCACTTCTGTCTTGGGGCCTTTGTGTTGGGTGTTTCTTGGAATGCTCTCTGCCCAGATCTTCTTAAGAGTTCCTCTCTCTCATCACCCAGGTTCCTCCTCAAGTATTAATATCATCTCCTTGGAAAGATCTTCCCTGACAGTTTTATCTAAAGTAGAACCCTTTCCTCTTCCAGTGCTCTCTACTCTTTTATGATATTTTAGTCTTATATTCATATAATGTATCTCTACTACACTTTTTACTACACTTTACTACACTTTTGAGAGGTAATATGGTAGAATGATTAAATATATAGATTCTGAATCCCAAATTCCTAGATGCAGGGACTTTCTACCTCTGTGACCTTGGACAACTTAACCTTTCTCTTCCTCTGAGTCTTAACCTTTAAGATGGAGATATTGTTCAGTACTTATTGTTTTAAACATAAAATGAACTAAAACGTATACTTAAGATAAATCAATCACCTCGTATTATGCAAATGATAGGTATTAACATTGTTATATTATTGTTTGAAATTTCCAGTGGAAAATAAGCTTCAGGAAGACAGCTACCTTGTCATTCTTGTGTACCACTATCTTTTTAACTCTTGGAGCAGTGACAATACCTGGTGCATTTATAGTTCTTAATATCTATCTATTGAATGGCTCTCAATATCTAGTTACTGAATGAACAAATGAATGACTTGCAGCTAATAGGATTTGGGTCTCAGTATCCTCTCAAGTGAGGTTTGTATGGTCTAAAACAAGGTAACTTTAAGAATGGCCTATATCAAAGGATAGTCTTTCAGGAGCTAAAAGTGAGTTAGAATACTTGTATAAAATAAAACACCCACATCTTCCTAGCTGTCAGTTAAGGTTTTGGTGACCTTCCATTTAGTCTGGTTTCCATTTACATGGACATCATAGGGAGAACAAGGAGGTACAAAATGTTTGAGGTGAAGTAGGAGACATAACAGCTAGTGATACTTTGAAAGCATAAGCTTTGCTTAAGGAAGAAGATGGCAGAAAAATAAATGAATGACAGAATAAGAATCAGGGTCCTAATGTTTGGCTTTACCTGTTTCACTTCTATATTATTTTAAATGTTCTCTTAACAAGTTGTCCCTTAATATTTTCTATTTAGAGTTACATTTTTCTTTCTGTCTAGTTGAACAGATTCCTCTGAGTAAGTCACCCTCAAGATAAAGACAGTCTCTCCTAGAAACAGAGTTGTTGAATGCCTATGTAAAGTATCAAGTAAGATTATTAAAATACAGCTAAATCTAATTCTGAAAGTGTTCTTTTAAGAGAAATACTCCCAGAATTTCACTGATGAGAAATTATACATGGAGTCCAGGAGCCTCTATAGTCCTCTCAGAAATGTGTGCTAAATTTGTTCATTTGTATCTTGGTAGACTGAAATAACTCAGTGCTTCTTAAGCACTATCAAAACTAAAGCAAACTTACCTTGGCTATGCAGTAGAACCCTTGGGGCCAACTGTCCATGAACATAGTGAGCATAATACATTCAATCTGACCGCCTCAGCTGTTCCCCACGGCATCTCACCAAGGAGACTGATCACTAACCTATTCTCTGAACTTCCTGCAGGACTTAAACCCATTCATTTTGTTGACTGCCAAGTTTTTTTTAAATTTCACACACTATGGAAAGTTATAGTGCAAATGGAAATCTTAGACTTCCACATGTATCTTTATAGCACTTAGCTAAAACCTGAAATATGTTTAGAATGTTTTTCAAAAGGAAAAAGCATATAATAGTGTATGCTCACAGTGCTTTTGAATTTTTTCTAAATCACTTTTTAAAAATTAATTAACCTGAATAACAGAATATTTAGATAACATTAGTTAGGTAATGTGAAAAATTTTGCACTTTTCATAAAACTTAGGCTTGCTAGTTATTGAACACTTAGAGAAAAAGAGCAAACACTATTTTAGATTCTTGTATTAATGAAGACACTTTAAGAGCAGATCCTCAAGAATCATTATATAATGAGGCTTTGACAGTAGAAACCTTGCCATGTGGGCACATAAACTCCTATAGCTTATGGAATATCAAGGAGATTGCTTTGTGTCAGCTACTGCTCTGGAGGCAAAGTGATGGCAGTTGGCAGTTTTTGAACAGAGAATATCTTTGTTTTTATCTTACTCTAACTACCCATCTGTTGCTTTCACTTTATGCAATCATTTCTGACAGAATGAAGCTTAAAACACTGGTTCCAGTATATTTATGTTAATTTTTTCTTACTGTTATTCATTTCTAAATTCTTGATAATATGGGTAACAGGAAAGTTATTAAACAACAAAATTGTTAAACAAATGAATTGATTCAACTGATAGCAAAAGTTGCCTTCTATATGTTTCTGATGTTTATTGATGCCATCAACTTCTCTGATTCTGCAAAAGCTACTCTCACCATAGGTTGTATTGTCGTTTCCCGCAGCGCTTTACCATTTTGCTTTTCCTCAAATTATTTGGTGCACCTGCTGTCAGTGGCTGACTCTTTTCTCCTTAGAAGCTCCTCTGACATCTGCTTCCACGGCAGCATCACAATCTGGCCATCTCCCCCTCCTGCTTCCTAGCCCCTCAACACTGCGCAGCTTTCTACCCAAGAACCCTGGGCTCTCCGTCTTGGCCTCAACCATGTACTCAGCAAAGCTGCTTCTTCTAGGCCTCATCTACAGTTTATAAGGACAGCTCTTTATCAAAAACCTGCTCATCTTTTACTGTTCCCATTGTACAGACCTGTTTGATGTGCTGTTCGTTGTATTTTGACAGTTTAAAGTAAACATGGAGGTGATGTCATTATTTATATGTGCTTCTTTCTGAAGTTTTTTTTTCTATTTCTTTGTTCAAATATTCCCTTAAAAATTCAAAACCTAGGATTTACTTTGAAACTTAGATTTAATCTATCTCATCTTCACTCTAAGTGTAAAAAACGGTGTAGTTTGTTTTATCAGTGCTTTTTCAGGATAATCTAAATTCCCGAATGATTTACATATTTTACCTCATGCCCCCATATTCGGATGTCAGTCTCCACTCATTTTAACTTTTCAGTTGCGTAAATACATACCACTTCCAAGGAATCTTGAAAATTGAAACAATTTCATGGACTTCAGTTATACTGTACACTTTCTTGAAAGAAATTATAAGGTTTTCCTCATTAAATTCTTTTAATATTTCTTTTTAAAAGATTTTCATATACTTTTTAAATGGTTAACGTTCCAGTGTAGAAACACTTAATGACTGAGTTTATTAAATAAAGTTATTTCTCCTATACAAAATAGATTGAGAAATTCTACTTTCAACATTTGCGCATATAACCTGGAATATTGATCATTCAGGCCTATTAAAAGCACAGTTTGTTTGGCGGTGCCAACTGCACGTTCATGGGCTAGGAATGAAAAATCCACTTCCAACATTGATAGGGTAACCAGCTTTTCTGGTTTTCCTGAGACTGAGGGAGTTGCCAGCTGCCAAGCTCATTTGAAAACAAACGCAGTCCCAGACAAACTGGGGTGATGTAGCTACTGCAACTACTAGTTCAATTGCTCCTGTGTGTTATATGCTCAGGCGTGACTGACTCTGCAACTCTATGGACTGTAGCCGCCAGGCTCTTCTGTCCATGGAACTTTCCAGGCAAGAATATTGGAGTGGGTTGCCATTTTCTATTCCAGGGGAATCTTCCCAACCCAGGGATTGAACCCAAGTGTCTTCTATCTCTGGCATTGGCAGGCAGGATTTTCCCCACTGCACAACCTGGAAAGCCCACCTTACCAGGTGAAGGGTTTATTTCTTGAATCACCTACACTTAAATCTATACACAAAAATATCAGCCATGCAGCTAACCCAAACCCATTTTTTTTCTAATTTATAGAAAGATAATCTAGATATGATTTAGTTTTACTTTACATATTTTACCATAAAAACTAAGCTAAATAAAAACTCACACCTTCTCTATATCAGCTTGTTAATAACAATGCAACTTTGTCTCTTTTTTCATTCAAATAATCTGTAATTTATTAAGGAGATACTGTTTGCCTCACATAAAATACTAAAAAACTAAAGATATAATTATGAAGAAGATTATAATCACTTCAGAGAATCCCAGCACTTTAGTAGATTATTGTTAGTAATTTGGGGCTCCATTCTAGGTTTTCTAAATGCCCAAACATGAACTTAATTGCTGTCTGGTTTATATCTCATTGTTTATGAGATGCCCTGTTCTTTCATGCCCTAGAGTTAAAGTATGTGACAATACTCCACCAAATTAACTCATCTCTGGGGGTTAATTTCTTCTCCCTGTGTCACTAGTTGTTCATCTGTTGTGTAAGCCCTCAACCTTTTTGAGAGAAGTGTTTGTTTACAGTGGCCAAACCATGTTCCAAGACTAAGCTCTTAATAGGAAGCAAGGGGGGCTCAGTGCCACTGTGAGTGAAGGCAGAAACAGACCATACATTTCACCTACAAGTTCAGCCTGAGAATTGGGCTGCCTTTGGTTGTGTTAGCTGGGTCAAAGATGGGAGTTGACAGATTTTCCTGTATGTCTGACTGCATCTCAGAGTACCAGGTGAGCACCAGAAGACTCTTCCTGCATCAAGAAAATCCAGTCTCTAAAATGGTGCCTTCCATAGAGTAGCTGCTTAACAAAACTGTGTCCAGCAGCTCTTGCCCTATTATAGTTAGTATCTCAAATGAGAAGCGGTTCATTCCCCTGAACTCATATTCTGTATCTCATGATTCAGCACTAAATTAAATATTTCTGCATTGCTTACTTTTTATTTTTTCAGTTCCTCTAACAGGACTTTAAAAAAAATTTAAAGACTAAGGCTATAATTTACATTTCCTTTGTCTCTCTGCATGATAGAGGACAACAGCAAGACTCTTGAAAATCTGTATCAGATTTTTAATGACATCAGTGACTGCAAAAAATGATGCTTTTTGAATGATAAACCAATGAAATCCCTAAATATGACATGAGTTTGGAAGAGAGAATAGGTGAATTAATGTAATTTTAAATTATTTTTTTCTCTTCATCTGAATGGGTCTCTGTAGCAAAGTACCAGTAGAATAAACTTTTAGAGTGGTGACTGATGTAGTGTAAGAATTTGATGGTTTTAAGTGATTATTTTACCTAGAATAGGCTTATGCTGGTAGTTATCTATTTTATTTGGACAGAGCATCAATATATCAACAGTAGGAAAATATACACTTCGCTTTTGTGTGGAGCACAACCCATGTTGCCTCCTGTGAGGAAGAAATCAACAAGGAATTAACATAGGAAGAAATTGCCTTGTGATATTTCTAATGATATTCTTAAAATAAACCTACCCATTAGAATAGACCAAAGCTGGATTCATACAAGTCTTTCTCTAAGGGAGGAGGGGGAGGGATGGGGATGAGGAAGCAGCAGCCACAATCATCAGAAGCATTTAGTGCAGGAGTAAGAGGTTAAACCACACCGGGCATGCCCATCTCAACAGGCTGCTAAGTGCACGGAGGGCGCGGCGGGACCTGGAACCCCATTTCTCTAAAAACAGACCCTAGAAACTCTAAGATTCTAACAGATGGACCCAAATATGCAAACAAGATAGAGTTCAAAAGCCAGTTTGACTCACGCTCTAATGTGAAAATATTTTCATGTTTAGATAACTTGCCAACGATAGATGAAGAATTATGGAAATATAGCCAATCCTTAATCTCAGCCCAGTCCCCACCTACTTTATGAAAGAGCACTTAAACCAAGAGAGAATTGTTTAAAAGCAACCCAGATTTCTGTGGGTTTTCCCCTTCTTCCTCCTTTACTTCTCTTTACCTTTGTTCCTCTTCTTTGGTTTTCCAGGCTCTTGTTTATCTCAAAGAATAACTATAAATGTTAGCATTGATTAATATCTTCATCATCAGTTTTCTGGTGTGAATCCCAGACGACTTTCTCATCCTTTACTCAAGTGTTTCTTTATGGAATGTTGGATGTCAGCAAGTGACCTCTGAAAAGAAGTGCAATGTTCTCTTTAAAAAGGCAACGTTTAACACCCACAATTAAGATGAAGTCATACATGCAGATATTCATTTGCCTTTCTCTCTTGGGGGAGTGAATTTTCTTCCAGAAGCAAGAGAAATTTTATGACCTGATACTTTAAGAAAGAAATTAGAATTTTGTTACTATATATGCTCTACTAATATCAAATATTATCAGTCTTCCAGTTTAACTGCAGCAGAATGCATTGCTGTAATTTCAAATGCATGCTTATTAACAAGAGGGAGTTTCTTTTAGGTAGGATGAGTCTTTGGGCATTGAGAAAGCAAGAGCTTGATGGAATTTTAAAATGGCTTGTTATTTTAAAGAAGTTATGTCTGATTCATCATGTGGTCTTGTTTATCATGATTTCTAATGGGAAAAAAGAAAATGAAGAACTGTTCATCATTTTTTGGGTAGTAAATTCCCAGGAGTAAATATTTATAAGTTGTATATTATAGCAATCTGAAATTTGGGAGGGAAGTTATGTTTGTTTTCTCCAGCATCAGTTTTGGCCATTTAGACATATTAAAATTACATTTCACTGGTGTGCTTATTTATATTAAAAATAACTCCAAAATTGTATTCCTTCATTGACACCAAAATAGTGTTGATTACATGTCTACCTTTTTTGTTCTTAATTGATTACAAGATTGTCTCCTATGCCTACACCAAGTTGTAATCACCTTGAAGTCTGAGACTGACTACCTTATTCATTTTCACGCTTATAAAAGTCTAGCTCAGTGGTTATTTCATGCATGTTCAGTAAATATTGCTGAGTATATTCTGATTACTACTACTTTGTTGCCATTTTTACTGGTAGTGTTTTGGTCGCCTTTATAAAATGAAACTTTTAACAGTTTGTACCAGTAGTTAGAATTAAAGTAGATCATATGAAGAAGGTTACATTTCAGAAAGAACATGGCATTTGAAATCAGACATGAATCAGGAAATCTAAGAGGTCAGTGTGTTTCAAATTGCAGATCAGGACATCTTGGGTGTAGTTAGTGGGACATGTCCAAAATGTTTTTAAAATAATAAAATGCAACTTTTTAAAGAAATAGACTAAGAAAAGATTAAATATTTCATATTAGTTTAAGAGTCTCTCTGTTTCAAAGATAGATGTGTGTGTGCTTTTGCCTGTGTGTATGTGTGTGTGTGTAATATGCAACAGGATCACAATTTAAAATGTAGATTGCTGCCCCAAAAAACTTTAAAAAAAGTAAGCTTTAGGTATTTGAATATTTCACAGTAATTCTGAGCCTTTAATTTCTTATCTGTAAAATACAGTCAATGATAACTCTTTTGAAGGTCAGTTCTAGGGGCTAAGAATACTAGTATATGTAAAGTACCTTACATAGCTCCTGATTTACATAGGAGACATGCAAAACGTGTTGCCCTTTACTAAAACTAATCCATTTAAAATTTACTTGATTGGGGTTTATTCACATGTACACAGGATTGAGTCAAGATTTTAAATCCATAAAACTAATTTTCAAAATACTTTCTGATTTGAAAGATAATGATCTTAAAAAATGTACCAGCAAGGACATTGCTTAATTAATTAGCTCTTTATTGATTTTTCCTTGAGATAATTTATTTTCAGTCCAATGAAAGTATTTTTAATTTACCAGTCCATCTAGTCAAGTAATATTTTTAAAAGCTGGAATATGTCCAAAGGAATACAACAGAAATTTTTAAGTGGTTCCAAACTTATCCAGTGAGGAACAGTTAAAGAATCTGGTGAAAGCTATAAAAGAGACTATTTCAGATGACATTTATTCCCTATATTAAAAAGATTGTCTCATGCCAGAGAAATTAAATATGTTCTTGACAAAGAGAAGAATAAAGATGAACTTATTGGAAGTTATGGATTAATAGAGTTCAATTCAAACCAAAGCTCAAAACAAAAAACAAAGACTTGGATCTGGTCCTAAAAAACATAATTACATTAGAAGTGATGTTGCTCTGAGAAAGGCAAGTGTGTGTGATGGGATTTGATATCATGCAAAGTGTCTTTTTAATTTAAATACTTGGTGATTTTTGATTGACTTTCATGGGTTAGATATCCTGATACACAGTATACTCAACCTTGGTCAGCCCCATGTGACATGTGCAAATGAGATATGTTTTTCGTATAAATGGATCTGAAAGCTGAGTCTTGCAGAAAATACTTAGGAGTCTGCACACTTTTATTCATGAAGGTATCCATGCATTTATCAGGTCAGTTCCCATTTTTCATTGGCACTTAACTGATGATCCCTGGCTGTACTCTGAATTTCTTCCTTTACTTTGTCACCTACTTTTGTCTTTAGTACTTATTTAGAAAGAAAAGTAGAAAAGAAGTCTAGTCATTGGTCATTTTTAGTAACTCTACTGGATGTAAAGTGAAAGTCAAAGTTAGTCGCACAGCTGTGTCCGACTCTTGCAATGTCATTGACTGTAGCCTGCCCAGCTCTGTCCCTGGAATTCTCCAGGCAAGAATACTGGAGTGGGCTGCCATTTCCTTTTCCAGGGGATCTTACCAACCCAGAGATTGAACCTGGGTCTCCTGCATTGCAGGGATTCTTTACCAACTGAGCCACTAGGGAAGCCCAGATGTAAGCCTTGGTGCAAATGTAGACAAGGTTGGGAAAATGATATGAGCACAGGAATTCTATTAGGAAGAATGAAAAGTGAAAGTGAAGTCACTCAGTCGTGTCCGACTCTTTGTGACCCCATGGACTGTAGTCTACCAGGATCCTCCATCCATGGGGTTTTCCAGGCAAGAGTACTGGAGTGGGTTGCCATTGCCTTCTCCAGAGGATAAGGAAGAATACTGGGAGGCAAGTTGATGATAGCTGTAAGGAAAGAGGAAACTCTATAGAAACATAACGAAGAAGCCAATCAAGAAAGGGAGACCTCCAGGGTAGGAGTTTTTTTCTGTAGCCTTTGGAAGGGCTTGGGTAGCTTTAGATCTTGTTGGGAAAACAAATAAAGGATATCCTGGTTCATAATGTAGTCTTAGTAGCTGAAAATGACTCTCCCATCTGAAAGAGATTATAGATGAGAAATCTGAGGTGTATTATATGTGAACTGATTTGCCTAATTAATATAGAGCTAAAATCAGAATATATTTTTGACTTTGAACCTTGTGTTCTATTAATAATACCAATCTTAATGAATTGTTGTTGTTCAGTTGCTAAGTCATGTCCTTATCGACCCCATGGACTGTAGTACACCAGGCTTCCCTGCCCTGAAACATTTTCTGTGAGTCTGATGGCCTCAGGCAGCTGAAACTTTTCTCTGAGGTATTATAGCCATGGATTGTAATTAAGTCTGGAATATTCCATTTCCCACTATCAGCAGTAATGGAAAGTAGCTTTGTCAGAATGGACCATATTGCTGAATGAGGCCTTAGAGATCTCATTCAGAAATTTTCAGATGTTATTTTAAAAGTGAAGCCCTTTGTTCAAACCAAATTTATGTAGTAACAGCTTAATATATAAAGCCAGAAAGATAATCCAGGGACCTAGACACTGCCTGCCCTTGACTCTCATTCCCACCACAATTTAACCACTAGGTTCCCAAGAAGCATGATAATTAAAAAAAAAAAAAAAAACTACTTGATTGCCTTTCTTTTATGACCAGAATTTCTTGGAATGTAGAGGAGAGAGGAAATTACTTTAGGACATCCTGGGAGAAAAATTCACTCTCTCAAGTATGGTAGAAATAGCCTTTTAGAATGAATTGCAGTGAGCATGCCTCCACAGGAGTCATGATGAAATTGGCTTCTTACTGCCCCAAACAGACATTTATATGTATTAATCAACTTGAGTAAAATTGACCAACCATTTCTAGTACCTTTCCTTAAAAAAAAAAAAAAATTCTATGAAAATAAATGTATTCCCCTAAATATACCATAGTTACTGCTGATTTAAAATCATTTTGTGTAGGTGCATTGTAGCATCTGTAGCAATGGCTTTTTCCAGGGAATTCTGCAAAAGAGCAACAGGTTTGGACAAGCCATACTATAATTTCCTTGGACAGCGTCTCCAAAGAGGCTGGTTTTCCTTTCATGGATTATCTGAAAATCAGTTGGAGCCTCCAGAGTCTTCTCAGGATAAGGTCAGTGATTTTTAGATAAGGGAAATGGATGGACCAAGATCAATCAATCACAGTTTACATAGTGATGGCTCTGAGAACTTAGTCCCAAGGCTAGGTTTAGTGGTTACCGATTTTTTAATGATTGCATTGCCAGTGAGCTCATGTCTTATAATTTCCCGAGACCTGAGACTCCCTCACGGTGATAGCATATATAGAGCCTGTTTCAATGCTTTTTCCGCCCTGAATCCATGGCTGAATGTTTAATAGCATTTGCTATTTCCTTATCTGAAGACTCCTCTGGCCCCGTGCCACTTACCAACTTAGCACACGGAGGTAACTCTCCCTCAGGAAGGAAGGAGGTCTGTGTGCCCGTTGTGCCGATCACCAGCACGTTTCTCTTGAGGTCGATGGAACACTGATGTCTCCTGAGCATATCCAGCCCGAGAAGCATGTCCATGGGCTGCTCCTCCAGTATAGAGAAAGAGCATTGTAAGAAGTCGCCTTCGATCTGAATCTGCGCTAGGTGGACTCGCCCGAGGATTCGCTGCGTGCCCACGCCTTTAGCGACCCCAGCCCACCGCCGATCCACCAGCCGTATGATGTTGCACCTCTCGGCACAGACTTGGTTCATGATGGTCATCTGGGCCCCCGAGTCGACGAAGGCCTTCAGAGGATGCCCGTTGACTCTGCAGTTGATGTAGAGCATGGCCACCTGGCCGAAGCTCTCCGGCGCCTCTTCCATGGCTATGCTCATGTTCTCCTCGATGTTCTGCTGCCGGATCTCCTCCTCGATCTTGGCCTGGGCCTCCAGATCGAACGGGTCAGCCGAGAAGAGGCGCAGTCGCTCTTGCTGTCTCAGCGCCCTCTCGCGTTGCTGCTCCATCAGGACCTGGGAGAAGCTCTCCAGGCTTCCGCTGAGCAGCGCTTCGGCCAGGGCGGGGTTGCGCTCCTTCAGCAGGGACAGGTCGTGCGGGCTGGACAGCAGCATGCTGCGGACCAGGGCCGGGCTGTCCAGCCCTTGACCCGGGCCCGCCTTCTCCCCAGAGCCGCGGCGGCCGGAGTGCTGGGCCGACTGGGCGCGCTGGTGCGGCCGGGAGCCGGACGTCCCCGGCAGGGCGGGCCCCGCTGGCTCCACGCGGGAGAGGCCCGCCGCCAGCCCGGGGGAGCGCGGCCGCGCGGCCTCCTTCTGCAGTAAAATGACCATGTCGCCGTCCTTGAGGCCGTAGGCGCCCAGGGAGCAGTAGTCGTCGACAAGGAGCCGCTCCATGTAGACGATCTGGGTCTCCTCGGCGGGGATGCCCGACTCCAGCTCGCAGAGCACACGGAAGTCGTGAAGCTCAAAGTCAGGCCTGACCTGCAGGGAGAAGGTGGCCTCGGAGAGGTCCCTCCTCACACAGTAGACCGTGAGCAGCATGGCCCGGGCCCGGGAGGGCCGGATGGACAGAGGGCATCGGGCGGCTCGCTGGCTTGACTGGAGCTGGTCTCCGTGGATGGCTGGGCTGCTTCTGGTGACGTGGTGTCCTATGCATTCACCTCCCGGAGATGCAGCCACTCACCGGTCCGGGGGCCGCCTGCCAGCCTCGGTGCCTGCTGCTTGGCCGCATGGAACCCAGCAGGGGCATTTGTGTTCCAAAGTCCATTCGCATGTGTGCTGCTTGGAACTTAGACCGCTTGTTCCCATAGAAACAAAGTCACTCCAGTCCATTTGGTTCTAAGGCGAGTCCTTCAAAGCCTATTTGACCTGCGGTCTGAAAAAGATTGTTTCAGCTTTCCCTATACAATATATCAGCATTCTGTTCGTTTGACAATTGTATTCTATGTACTTTTACTTACCCCCCAAACAATGAGTACTTGTTTCCTACATGGCAAGTATCAGGCTACCTTGGTATAAAAAATGATGGATGCCTTCCCTTGAGGATCTCATATGCTAGGGGTAGACTGATGGGAAATGAGTAAATCACAGTTCTGGAGGTCAGTACTTTCAGACGTGTTCAGCATACTGAGGGATTCAAGGGAACAGAGGATGTCTCTCTAAAGAGACAGGTGGATGTTGAAGGATGAGCATTTCCCATGTAAAAAGTGGGGAGGGTCACTCTAGACAAAAAGAACTATATGTGTAAAAGCAAGAATTCATAACAAGGTTTGTTTTTCCAGAGAAATATGACACATTAAATGTAATAGGAGAAAAATGTCCATGAATTTGAATGGCAGGCTATAAAGCTGGAAAAAATTCATTGGAGCCAGTTTATAAAGAGCCATATATGAACCCAAGGAATTTAAGCATTATCAATAAACAAGAATCCTCCCCTTCCCAACCCTACCCCCAAAAAAAAGGTGGGAAAAAAAGAGAAAAGAAAGGAAATGGAAAAGATTTGAAGCAGGTCTTTGTGATGTTTACTTGTTTTATTGATTTAAGAAAGAGTTTTCTCACAACAAATGAAAGATGTGATTTGGCAGGAGGATCAGCTAGAGGTTTTCTCAATGGCTCAAAGAGGGAGCTGTTGCTGGAATTTGCAAATGTAAGAGGCAGTGCAGAATTATAGTGTTTCCTGAGTAGAATGTGCTTACCCATTGGATGTGGGAGCAGAATTGTGTGGAAAATACAGAAGGTCTCTAAAACGAGAGACTGGTTAGAAGTAAGTCATTACTTTGAACAGATCAGTGAGGTGAACCTAGAAGGGACGAATTTGACATCAATTCTGTAGGAAAGAACTTGCCTGGGGGCTCAGACGGTGAAGTGCCTGCCTATAAGGCGGGACACCCAGGTTCAATCCCTGGGTCGGGAAGGTCCCCTGGAGAAGGAAATGACAACCCACTCCACTACTCTTGCCTGGAGAATCCCATGGACAGAGGAGCCTGGTGGGCTACAGCTCATGGGGTTGAAAAGAGTCAGACACAACTGAGCGACTTCTCTTTCTTTCTTTCTTTCTTTCTTTCTTTCTTTCTTTCTTTCTTTCTGTAGGAAAAGGCAGGGTAAATGCCACAGTCGCTCACACTCTGATCTGAGGGCACAGCCCCACTCCATACCAGGCTCGAGACCCAAAGGCAGGGGTAACACGGTCCTTCAAGGCAATGGAGATCAGGTAGAAAGCTTTGAGTGCCAATTGTTTTTCTTTGTGTTTCACTGTGTGTTTCCACTATAGAGAGCTCATGTCTTCCTAGCTTGGTCTTCCCAAGTGCACTTTTTTATGAACCAAAAGATAGCGGACATCCTCTGCCTCATCCCCTCTCCTTATTTCAGTCTTGTCAGAAGACCTGCACTGTCACTTAGAGAAAGATGTGACATCAGTCTGGAGAATTTGGGAGGGGTTCTGTTTCTCATGTCTTTGTCTCAGATGGAAGACTATCTCTGCACTCATTGCTCTAATTACCCTAAGGTTCATGCTCATATTCATTTACATCGAGAATGTTGGCCAAATGCCAACTGTGTGTGGAGAATGTGCAAAGTTTTCGGGGTGCACATAAATAATGTTAAATACAAGCTGTGTTCTTAAAGGAACTCAGTCTAAAATAGAGGACATACACACATATACCTACACATTGGGAGTTAAAAATACCACAGAATCTTGCAGAACGTGGAAGAAATTAGTAGTATTTGTAGAACAAATGCAGAATATGGATAGGACTATTGGGCATGGAAGGCTTCCTGAAAGAGCTGGGTTTATGGTGATGACAAGTTGGCTAGCAGGGAGAACAAGGCCAAGAAGACTGCCTGACTTAAGGGCCTTTAGTTGGAAAGGCAGTACCTAATGACAAGGAGGACTTTACGAAATTTTAGGGGGAAAAAAACTAGCATCATAATGTTCTTGTAGAAAATTATGAATTATTTAGAACTATCTTTCACTCTTTATGGAGATGGATGGCCCTTTGGCCTAATAACAATAGGCTAATAAATGTCTTCTGTGGTTCTTAGTGTCCAGATAAGCCCATCAGAGATCAGTAATGGTTTCTCCTGAGTTTGGGAACAACTGTAATGAAGAAGTGGGACAGGGTACCCACTCCAGCATTCCTGGTTTTCCCTGGTAGCTCAGAAGGCAAAGAATCTGCCTACAAAGCGGGAGACCTGGTTTCAGTCCCTGGGTTGGGAGGATCTCCAGGATGAGGGCATGACAACCCACCCCAGTATTCTTGCCTGGAGAATCCCCATGGACAGAGGAGCCTGGTGGGCTACAGTCCATGGGGTTGCAAAAGTCAAACACAACTGAGCGACTAAGTACACACATACACATAATATGAGACATGTTCGTATGCAAATTACTCTGCTAAGGAGCAGATGAGAAGTTAGTAGGGCTCACATTCCATGTTCCTTTCTCCCTACCCAACCAGCTTTGAACCATGGTTCTTAAAATATTGATAAGTCATGAAGGTAATACGAGGGCTTTTGTTTTTTTTAAGCAGTGAATAAAATTATTTTTGCAGAATAAGTCTTTCTTTTTTTTTTTAGCAAAGCAAGTATTCAGAATTCAAAAGCAGTCAGCATCTTTTTTCATGTTACCCTGCCTTGATACTGAATGTCATTAAATTTTATGTAGTATCTTTTATTATCTTGTAATTCTTTACTTTTGGTGGCATTTTGAATTTATGTGCTTTTTTACCTTTTACTGAGAACACACAGTGGAAAACAAAGAGACTCAAAGTCTGGCCAATTAACTGTCATCATTCTGTAGATCACAGGATGTCAGGATTGGCAGGGAGCCTTCAGATTCTGTGGTCCAGTCACTCATTCAGATGTTAAACCTCGGTTGCCAAATAGTCTGGAATTTGAAAAGATAAATACAGCCTCCTGTTTAGTATTTCAGTTTGTATCTTCTTTGATTTTTTTTTCATTTTACTCAGTATTACTGGTGATTCAAATACTGTATGTATAATTTTCTTACCTCAAAATTTTAATTAAAAGCTTCTTCTAATTATGTAATAAACTGGGGAATCATCTGGAATGTATAAAAATACTCATAAATGTAAAACATTTTTAAATCTATAATCCTTGTTGCACAGATCACTTGGAAATGGGAGCTCTGAATTATCTAGGTGTGCTTATCTGGGTAACTGAAGGTTATTGCAACTTTTCTTTGGGAGATTTTGTGAAGTATAGTCCCTTACTTTTCTTCCCTGGTAAGTACAATGTAGGAACATAATTGAATCTTTCTTTGATAAGCGATACTCCTGCAAGGTCCCAGGGCTATCACTCAGAAAATCAATTCTCATTGTATAGCCTAAATACCCATAAAACAGAAAAGATGACAGTCATTTCATACTGGCCAGTAAATAACCCCAAAATTATTTTTTGAAGTAAATCCATAATAGTACCTTTTGTAATTTGCTTCTTTTAAAAACATAATGCAGCAAAAATCCAGATGATTAATGGTTCCACTTAGTACAGTGAGTTGATGTTTAAAGTACCATCTCTTGCTTTACAGAGCAAAATAAATGTTTTCTATCTGAAACGATACTACGGCAGCATGGGTGTCATTATGTAGTATATGTAATAATTAAGCTGCATTAAGCAAATATATTAGCTTGCTATATTTTGTTTCCTTTAAATATATGCCTGGTGTTACTTTAAAAAT
This sequence comes from Cervus canadensis, assembly GCF_019320065.1. Taxonomy (NCBI): domain Eukaryota; kingdom Metazoa; phylum Chordata; class Mammalia; order Artiodactyla; family Cervidae; genus Cervus; species Cervus canadensis. Next base: position 3,059,891 of record NC_057396.1, read on the forward strand.
ACAGTGTTACTGAGACTTATTAAAACAGTTATATCACCACTTGAGATTTTCAGTGCCATTTAAGGGAAGATACAGAATTTTTAAAGCTGTATTCATAGGCTGAGCAACTGAGTTTCCCACTGTTTTCATAGGTTAAATAACTAACTTTCCCATTTTCCTGTTTGCAATATAATATTATGCCAGAACTGCCAATAATGAATAACATTGATTTCTTCAGGAAGCTAATCACTTAATAGATACATTAAAATGTTGCTCTGATGGAAGTTCAAGCTTTTATTAGTTTGTTTGGAGGTTTTCCCTAATAAAAAGGTTTAGCATTGCCCGTTTTTGAAACTTAAAGACCACAAGACCTCTTAAATATATTAGCAGATATATAATTGAAGAAATTCTGAGAAATTAGTATGCCTCAACCTGCTGGGAACTCAGCTAGTGGTTTTTCTTAATTGTAAGAAAAGTAAAGCATGAACAGAAGACCTACACATACATGTGTGTACATGGTACACACACATGCACATGCTTGGAGAGAGAGAGAAAGCTCACACTCAGAACATGTTTTCAATTATTTTGAGAATGCAATGAAGATGATGTCACTTTCCCACAGGGAACACTTCATCATGCCTTTATTTATTACTTTATTTTATAGCATAACATTTTAACATTTTATCATATAAAGAGATGCATTTTAAGGTATTTACTGTGTATTGAAGGTAATATAATCTCTTGTTAACTTTTAGTGTTTTCAATACATATACTTTCCAAGTCTATATATACATGTGTATATTTTCATTTTTAAGAAAATTTGCTGCTACAATTTTGTACTTTATGGTCCTTTTCAATGTGTTAAGAATATGAAAAAAATATTCTGATCTATAGGATGCCCACCTTGTTTATTGAAGGTTTGAAGATTACTTATATTTTGTGATTGTTTATAGATTAAATAAAGTTAGTGTAATGAATTAAAAACAGGAACAAAACAATTTACTAATGTAACTTTGTGGGTTGATAGTGACTTGTCTCGGGACTTGCCAGGTGGCCCAGTGGTAAAGAATCTGTCTGCCAATGCAGGAGACATGGGTTCCATCCCTGGGTTGAGAATATCCCCTAGAGAAGAACATGGCAACCCACTCCAGTATTCTTGCCTGGAAAAGTCCATGGACAGGGGAGCCTGGCGTGCTACAATTCATGGTGCTACAAAGAGTCAGACACAACTGAACACACTTACTTTTCTTAAATTTCAGTGTACCTTAGACAAGGAATGTTTTTATTTTCCTGTTTCTGCTGTGAGAATAATCATGTAAAACAAAATGTAACAGTAATGACAAATAGGGTCTTATGTTTTGAATTCAGCTGTGATTGAGGAAAATTATTCAAACCATTTTTATTGTTTATTCTTTTACAATAACTTGTAATCAACTCATCTCAAAAACAATGTCACTGTAGTTTAGAAATACCAGTGGGATCTATTTATAAGTTCAAACACGCTTTAATAGTTGTAATTTCATTGTGATTTCTATACTTTTCTGTTTTGTCCTTCCTGTATCAGTTCAGTTCACTTCAGTTCAGTCGTTCAGTCATGTCCGACTCTTTGCGACCCCATGCATCACAGCACACCAGGCCTCCCTGTCCTTCCTGTATAGTTAGTCCTGATTGGAAACCATGGAAATGTCTTGACTCAGTCCAATTAGTTACAAAAAAATATGTGTTTAGAAAGTTACAGATTTGTTTAGTTAGTTTTCTGCCATTTGAAGATGAGCTCAGAAACATGTTAATAATTTCTCATAGTAAATATTTAATGACAATATCCTATGAGCACATCAGTGGACTTGGGGCTTTGAGGACTAAGATGACTAGGACTCACTTTTCTCCAAAGAACAAGGTAGCCAGTAGACCAGATAAGACTCATGCACTTTGGATCATTTTATATAACAGAATGTAGTAGAAGTTATAAGAGATGTGTGAATAAAATGCTGTGCTTGCTCAGAGAAGACAAAGGTTACTTGTTTGGGTGAGGGGTACAAGGAGTGAGTAGGAATATGTAGAAAGCTCACTGGTGAAACTGCTCCTGAATTCAACTCGAAATATGACTTGGTCACAGCCATAGTTAAATTTTACCCAGCTGACTTTGGAGAAATAATGCTTTGCTCAATGTGTCATAGCATGAAAGTGAAAAGAAAGTGAAGTCGCTCCGTAATGTCCAACTCTTTGCGACCCCATGGACTGCAGCCTGTGAGGCTCCTCCATCCATGGAATTTTCCAGGCAAGAGTACTGGAGTGGGTTTCCCTTTCCTTCTCCAGGGGTATCATAGCATACACTTGACTTTTTTCTCCTCTAACACACATGCATTTTGCTGTTCATTGTTTCCCCTTGTAGATGGTATTAGTGGAAGGATACAGTAGGATGTTAGGACTGGTGCAGGGAAGGAATAATAGTCTAGCTTTCTCCTCAACCCTAGCATTCACACAGGCACCCACACAAACAAACAGAATGAATGTCCATGTTTGTTTTTGTATAGAGCCTGGCTGGTTGAGCTAACAGTCAGTCTTTATCATGAGGAAAAGCCAATGCAGTTCCTGGGTTGCCATCTGCATAGATCCTCTTCTTCCTCTGCTTTAGAGTTAGTGAAGATTCCTTCAATATTTTGACATTGTGTTGCCTGTCAGTCTTAGTTTATGTTACTCTCTAGCCTGTAGAGATATTTCATTAGGAAATGTGCATTAGGAATTTCCAAATGTCCTTGTAAGTGCTTTTAACATGGATGTGTATAATTAGTTAATATTATAGTTTAATTCTTTTAAATGTCTTGATGCTATACACATATGTGGATAATATAGTGCAAACTTTTCTGAAAGTAACCAGTTTCTGCATTGTCCACATATATTCACTCTGACACATGAAACATGTAACTCCTCGGTACATGCATGCAGTTCCGATAGGAAAGATCTGAAGATGCCTTCAGTCAACAGCTATGCCACCCCAAAAGCTAGCTGTGTAGCAGGTCACTTCATTTATCATGACCTTTTGGGCCAGATTGACTGGATGCATGTTTCCTGTTAGGACAGAGGTATATGGTAAAGATCTCAAATAAATAAAGAAGCCCATTGTACCACAACAACATGGCCGTTGGATATTTTATGAATTATATGCTTGATAGGTTTCTACAACTGTCTTAGACAAAATTCCTAGGTCATTGTTTATGTAGCTTTCTCTATTCTAAATAGCAGCTGAGTTAATTGATCACCATGGTAATTAGCACGGCTGAAGCCCATCTGTCTATAGAATTTAATTGTATTCCAACCATGAAAATGAGAAAGCCTGATAAACAAAAGTTTCAATTAAAAAAAAAAAAGCAAATAAAAGAGAAATCAGCTAACCTATTTTTCCCGGATAAATTAAATTTAGCAGTTTAGCTACAAGGAAACTTCTTTCTTAGGCCATCTACATGATGTCAGGCTCAGAGAATCTCTCTCCTCACTATCAGAATGGTTTGGAGGTGTTACTGTCCCCCAGGCTCTTTCTCTGTTCTGAAAGACGTGAAGCTCCCAGGCCTGTCCTCTATTCCATTGTCGTTTCCATTCCACTTAGGAATATTCTGTTTCGCTCAGCTCATAAAATGTGTTTAACTGCTGATATGCTTTTGTTTACTCATATAGTGGTAAAATATTTCAGTGCTGCTTTCAGAGCATGATAGTCTCTCTTTGGAACCCTCCAAAGGACATGAACTGATCAGAGAAACCACATACCCTGGCTTTCAAAATAAGAGACCCAATTTCAGATGCTGAAGGGAAAGAAGATCAGATCATTGATTTTTCTTTTGCTTTACAAACTGTACATGAAATGAAACAGAAAGGTCTGTGGCAACCCTAACTAGATTGTTTTTCAGGCTTATTTTTCTGTATTTCCTTATTTTTCTTCAAAACAACTTAAGTTACTATTAATCTTGAACAAAGACATGGTTTGATTTCATGTTCTTACTGTAGTGTGTTTCATCTGGAATGTAGAATTGTGGTGGGCCCTTCATGCCTGTGGCTAAGAGACACTAGACCAAATGTTCCAAGGATAACTCATAAATTACTGCTTATACAACATGAAATATACTGACATTAGATTGACATCAAAAAGTGGATCCCCACTGAAATCATGGTTGCTGATATTAAAGTTGAACTCTCAGATTATGTCTTTGTAGAAAAATTTAAATCAATGAGGATCATAAAATCCTGAATTTGCAGTAAACCATCCTGAATAAAAAAGCAATGACAATTTCAGGTAGGAGGTATACTTTATGTGTGTTAGGATGGGTATGTAGACAATTTATCTAGGAGTTAGCATCAGGTCTCTATGTTCTTTTATATAGTCTTAAGTAAATCATTTCTTTATGGTATTGAATTCTTCATCTAAAATATCTGAGATCATCCTAGATATAAGATACCTCAACAAAAGAAAAAGAATTTATCTTATAATAAAATAGGCTTTCGGTGAATCACTTCTTACAAATAAGGCTGCAAGCTCTTTTCTTTGAAAATATCAACTCATTCTGCCTCTGTGACCAAAAACCATCAAAACACAAGCATTTTTTTAAAAACTAGTATCAAAAATTTAATCAAGTTATGTTATTCTATCCTTTTATAAAGCAACAGTATTCTATATCTCGGGTAGTAGACAAACAGTCATATACACACACTCACAAACTGTCTTGGATACACAGTAAGATAGAAAGCCTGGTGTGACTTTGAAGTAAAGAAAGCAGGGCTTATGCTCATTGGGTTTGTCACATTCTCTGAATGTCCTTGGACAAAGCATCTATTTCTCTGAGCCTCATTATCCTCTTATATAAAATGGGGATGATGGCAATGATCTCTTTTCCATAGGATTTTGGTGTGGGCTTAATGGATAATTTGAATTTGTCCTGTAAATAGAAAAACACTCTACCAAATTTATCTTTTCCTCAATGAGTAGAAGCAATACTTAACAACCCAGAAAAGTCAAGGAGAATGGAATTTATATATCCTGAAGATGATATGCAGATTAATTTTAACTGATAATTGGCTCAAACTGGTTGCTGTGCTTTTAGAACCATCCCTACTCTCTTCAACTTGTACTTTAGGCTTCCCAGGGTAGCAGCAAGAGTCTGTCACTAGCCTGTTTAAAAATCCCAAGAAGTAACCTTCAAGAGTTGAAAATAAATCCATTCAGAGTTCTTTATTTCAACAACTTATTCACTGTTGTTTTGAACCAAAGCAGTTTGTGAGCTGTTCTTGCAGGTTAAAGGAAGTAGACAACAAGCATCTGCTTGTAAGGTGCTTACAGAATGATTGAGCAAACGGAACATATGAAAAGACAATCCATTCACCATAACCGAAAGGATTGCAAATTAAGTCTAGTTAGTAGGCAACCGAATTGTTGAGGTGGATGCCAAGAGTATGGTTTTTCCCATAAATTACGACTTGGAGTTATTATTGTGGTGGGTCATGTGTTAGATGGAACAGTAAGAGAGCTTCATTCCACATACCTTCTTTAAAGGCCTTTTTTAAAAAACCAAACCCTCAATGCAATTTACAGAGCTAAGCAAATCAACACTCAGGGTGAATGCCCAGAGTCATTTGGACTGAAGAGTATAACCACCAGGCCATGAGATTTGCAAACCTAGGTGTCTCCTCAGGACAATTGATTGCAGCCTTCTAAAAGTTCCCTTGAAGAACCTACTGTTTGACAGTGGTCATTGGCCCTCTGGCCATGAAATAGCAGATGCAATCTCTCAGAGCAAATCCTTTTGATGGTGTACCTCATTAGTTAAAAAGAATCAGCAAGAAACTTTTATCACATTTTCAATATGTGTATATATATTTGTAAATTATATATAATACTATATATAATTTATAAAATATTAAAGGGATAGATATTTTAAATGGATCAGTTAAATACCACTTTCTACTATTTTTTGTCTACACTCACCCATGCATCTTGAAGTGTAAGAACCTTACTTTTGAGACTTTCAGAAAACAATTAAGTCTCTGATACTTTGAATATACCTAAGGAGCAGACTTCCTTTCAGGCTGGCATAGGTTAGGAGCAAAACAGAAAGGCAAGAACACAAAGAAAGCCTCGTCTTAAGAGAGGTTGCAGAGAATCACGTATGTGATGCCACTTCATGGGCTGAGACCAACCTCTCCTAAGACAGTGACCAGCAGGTAGAGGTCAGGAGAAGACGATGGGATGGCTGCAGCCACTGAGTTGGGTGCAACTGGAACACAGCTCTGCGTGTCCTAGTTTTCCCACCTCCTCTGCTGACACTGGGGGCAAAAATGCAAAGAACATTTGAAAGCCACTCTAGAGAGTCCATGAAGTGACAGACAGATGATGAAGAAGGAGGCAAGAGAAAAGAGGGAGATGAGAAGGGCACATTCTGAAAGTCTTTACCTTTGCTGCCCAGTGGCCGGGACAGCTTATCAGTGCTTTAGAAAGAAGTGAGTTCAGCCCCTGGGTTGGGAAGATCCCCTGGAGGAGGACACAGAAACTCACTCCTGTATTCTTGCCTGGAGAATCCCTTGGACAGAGGAGACTGGCAGACTACAGTCCACAGAATCACAGAGTCGGACACAACTGAAGCAATTTAGCACGCTTGCATGCACTGCTGAATAAACAAAAGCTGTGGTTTTGTGACGTTTGTCCTTTTGAACATACTGTTGCTGCTCCAGCTTATGGGATTTGGTGGATAAATGCCCCAGGTTCTCCATCTTTCTGTGGGGCAAGTCTGAGGTATGTTCCTCAGGTTTCCTCAGAGGGTTTGAACTGCAGTGGTCCATGGCAATGATGTGTTCATTAGATTTTCTCCCATCCCTGTCCTCACTTGTGCCTCCTGGAATACCCTCCCAGATAAAGACTGTCTGCACCCATAACCTTGTCTCAGTTTAAGTCAGTTTAAGTCCAAAGAGAAACAACTGTTAATGAATTTGAGCTGGTAGGGTTGGTGGTGGTTACATATTTATCTGTTGCATTCTGTATGGTTTTATTTCAGTCATTTCTTCTGGATTCTCAAAAAATCCAAGTACTTTTTACACAAGTATAAACAGCATGGATTTACACCTTACATCATTGGGTCAAAATCTTGCTGCCTGGATGTGGGTTCAGTGTGGACGTGGAGCTTTTACTATTTCTGCATGTTCTGTAATGGTGTTATCAATTGTTGCTCTAAATTGGCTGATTCAGATTCAGAAGTGCTCTGTCAGTTAAGCTTACAGTTTTATATATTTGGTAATTACAACATATAATAAAATGTAGACAGTTTGACGTTAAGTCTTAAGGGCATGCACTGCCCATGTACTGAGATTCACTTCACCACTTTGAGGCTTTTACTTCTGTGCATAAATTTATATTTATATTTTAAACAAGAGTCTTAGTATTGATATCTTGTTGACTCCTGAGAAGCACACCTAGCATTGGTTTGTGGGCTTATTTTTAAGCATCAATCACATTATGATACTTGACTAAGGATGTGTTCCACATTCTGCTTGAAAATCCTTGAGATCAGTTCTTCAGTAGAGATTATACAGATTTGATACTTATGTGTGCAAATTGGTAATTTGTATGCACATTTTTGACAGAGGTCTTATGTGTATTTCTCATTGTCTTGAAAATATTAGCAAACATTAGAGACACTGATTAAGTATCAGTTATTTGTATGCAATCCAGGAGACTTCCTGTGGTTCTTTGAAGAAAGTTCATATCCTCTGAACAATTTGTTCTGCGTTTGAAATATGGATACAATAGCAGCATGATAGGTAAAAAAAAAAAAGTGTCATTTCTTTTGTGTTTGTATCATATTATCATGTTCAAATGTATTCTTAAAACATATACTTGAAAATATTCTTTTAATTTAACTATTTTATCATCAAAATTTATAGCCCAAGATGAAAGCTCCCTGACACTAAATGCCAAATTATGTATTTTGTGAAAACTTTTTGTTCACAAGAATCACAGTGGAAAGTATCTCTTCACTCAAATGATTTTTATTCCTCATAGCATTAGTTAATGTTATAGTATCATACATATATTCAAGTTTATGAGGTCGTCAAAAGCAATGATGTTGAAGATACATTTGAGAGAATATTAACACTTGTCACAAGTTTGTACAATCTTTTTTTCTTAGGTTAACAATATTTGTATAAAACATGGCCAGTGTGGTAATTTCACTCTGAATATGGCTTTTAGATATAATAGGAAAATCATTTCTAAGAGAATTTCTGCAGTAAATGTATAAGTTGTAATAGGCATTTAGCCAACATATAAAATTTCATTTGAATGTCCATGGTGGCTATACTCATTCGTTGCTGAAAAAGAAATGCTGAGCGTCTGGTTAGCACATCTCTGGATCATTTTACATGACCTCTGGTCTATGGCTACATGATGTGTTTCAAGGAAAAGATAGGTAACATTTGTTAACAGTGAATTGTCTTTGTGTAATATTAACACTAGATATTAGGAGAAATAGTGAAATTTACCAAGAATGAATCAGTAGTGTGCTTTTTTGTTAAAAAAAAAAAAACATAACTATTGATTAAAGAATAGTTAGTGTCATCCTTTTCCCCTTGTACTCAAATTCAACACTTCTTAAATATTACCCAAGAGGTAGAAGCATTTCTAGAATGACTATATACCTATCTTAGGTGAGTTGAGTGAGATGAAAGAAACTTTGCCTTAATTGAAAAAGGATGATTGAATATGTTGAGATCAAGAGCTTCCTGAAAAGACAGGATTCTGTTTGAAATGCATTAGAGCAAAGAAGTTTGTAGTTCAGAAAGATGTAAATAAAACACTGCTCCAAAGACCTTTTTGTTGCTTACTTGCAGCTGTTATTTACTTGAGATTTTGGTTATTTAACTATACTTTATTCCAGAAGATATTCAAGATCATAGTTGTGGCAGATTTTTAATTATATACAAAGCTATACAACGTGGAACATTTCACCCTGGGGAATACCCCAGAATGGCTGGAGCCACTTTATTAAGTAAGCTGCTGCAGTTTGCTCTGGTTGCTAAATCAAAGGTTTTATTTATTTATTTATGTTTTATTCCTTTAGGCAATAGTTGTTCCATAGTTTTCATCTTTGACTAACTGGAAGTACAAACAAATAAACCTTTGAAGAAATAAAACAGTTTTTACACTTTATATAGTTATTACCCAAATAGTATTGAATAGTATACAGGAAACTTTAACAACAAAAATGGCCTGTAAATTTAATGTATGTTTACAGACCTAAATTTACCTAAATACTTGATATATACACTAAATTTTAGCTTAACATTATAAAAACAAAAACCTAGATAAAATATTGTTTCACATTTTTAAAAATCTTAAGGTCACATTTTTCTTTACTTTTGGAGTGGTTGGAGCCATCTGTTTTTGAAATTTACTTAGGAAATTCGAGGGGTAAAATCTATTTCATTCTTAGTGCTACAGAAAGTATATGTTATTATAGTATCACACTCTAAATAATAATTATGAAAGCAATTTCTATAAGCAGTCCTGTTTGTTCAGTCTATTCACAGAAGCTACATAAATTAATGCAGTTGTCTCTCTCAGCTGTTGAGTCCAGCTATCAATTTTGGACATGGGATCTGTTAAGTTAGAACTTGAAAGAAAAATACAAAGAACAGTAGTAAGTCAGTTGAATCTGATTTAGAGTGGCTATTTTAAGGAAGCAAACTGAAGACGACTATAACTTTATATATGTCTATTATTAGCTGAAATTTTTTCTTTAGTAAGTGCTTGAAGTCTGTTATATTTCAGTTCAAAACATTCTTCTTTCATTAACAGATTTCTGGTCTTTGTGCATTGCATTCTGTTTTTGTTCCTTGCTATACTCACTGGGGAAGAAAATAAGGAAGAACTGTCTTTCCTTGTATCAGAGGCCTGACGGGGATCCTCAGAACTTGTGAAATCAGGACTTTTAAAATCTGTTGAATGAGCTACTCACAAACATAGGCATTAATACCTTTTCCACCCACACTCTGAGTATACCCTTTCCAACACTGTGCATCTCAGCAGCCCTCCTCCACCTTGACTCTTAAAAGTTTCCCTCTGTATATACATTAAATAGCTATTTGCAGACTAATCTGTGTAAGAAGTGTCCCAAAACTCAGTGGCTTAAAACAAAAATTATTTATTTTCATTCATGTGCCTGGGGTCAGATGGATCTTGACATAAGTAGACTAAGCTTGTATGGTGTTTACCCCCTAAGTTCAGGTTGGATCTACATCTGTCTCTCAGCCTTGGTAGCCTAAAAGGCTACCCAGTACATGTGTTTCTTCGGGACGTAGCAGAAGCAGAGATGGCTGAATAGAAACAAAGTCAAAAGTGAAAGTGAACTCATGTCCACCAGGCTCCTCTGTCCATGGAATTTTCCAGGCAAGAATACTGGAGTGGGTTACCATTTCCTTCTCCAGGGGATCTTCCCCACCCAGGGATTGAACCCAGGTCTCCTGCATTGCAAGCAGATGCTTTTACCATCTGAGCCATGAGGGAAGCCCCCAAATAGAAACAAAGGATGACTCCTAAGGCCTAGGCTCGGAATCAGCACACCAGCACATCTTCCTGAATTCTACCATCTCTGTCGAGTCATATTCCCAAGTGCAGTATAAATGCAGTATAAATGGGACAGTAGAATGAAGCGGTTGACTCAAGAGCAGGGATCCCCAACCAGTTGGTCCTCAACCTGTTAGGAAGCAGGCCGTACAGCAGGAATAAGTGACAGGCCAGTGAGTGAAGGTTCATCAATTGCTTCCGTTGCTCGCATTATCCCCTGAACCACCCCTCACCCTCCACTTCCATCTGTGGAAAAATTGTCTTCTGTGAAACCAGTCCCTGGTGCCAAAAGTATGGGACTGTTGCAGAATACTGCAACTAATTTAGGCTACTGATTCTATAAGTCAGACTTCAGGGAGTCAATCTATTTTTAGGTTTCCTTGGACCAGTGCAGCTCAAATGTGATCATGGACCTGCTGCCATTCCAGGAACCCTTTGTTCATAGTCTACACTTGCTGTAGATTAACTATGGCCCAGAGTGCATTGTTTAGTTTGTTAAAATTGTTTTTTTAAATAGCAAGATATTTTTGACAAATGAAGCAGTATGTTGATTTTCAGCCCAGTTCAGGCTCCTCGTCACATAGCAGACAAACACTTTGAATAGCCTTGCCTTGAACTTGTTTAGAAAGCGAATCCCTTCATCTAAGATTTCAATTCTTTCACTAATTATAGATCCAGAACTGAAGTTAAAACACAATGAATTCAACACCTATATATTGGCATTGATGGTCATATCTTTTTAAAACTATTCCGTTAGTAGTACAAATGCATGCATGAAATAATATATTAGGATAGATATGAAAATTGACAGTTATGTAAAGGCATAAGAAAAAGTGAGTTTAAAATATGACCATATCCTAAGCTCCATACTCTTAAAATATAGTCATCTTTCTAGATCTAAATTGAAAAATATGCTTTCAGTTGCCTTTCAACATATTCTAGAAACATTTATTGTGTTTCCTGATTTTGTATAAGGTACCTATCAGAGTACAGCTGTGAAATAATAAAATGTGAAGTGAAAGTCGCTCAGTCATGTCTGACTCTTTGTGACCCCGTGGACTATACAGTCCATGGAATTCTCCAGGCCAGAGCCACTTCCTTCTCCAGTGGATCTCCCCATCCCAGGGATTGAACCTAGGTCTCCTGCACTGCAGGCAGATTCTTTACTTATATACTTTGTCATAGATATTATCTTATTCATATTACTGAAATATTTTTCCATTCTTTAATTTTAGTTTAGGAGCTATCGATAAATCATTTGTAATATCTTTGGGAGATTAAATGGATAAAGTAAGTTCATACTTTATGAGGTTTATATTTTCAGTGTATGTCGACAGTCACAGTTATCTCAGACTTACTAGGAAAAAAATTAATGAAATAGCTCTGGGGCCTAACATTCCTAGAAATTGTGTCAAGAAAAGCCAGATTTAAAATATTAAGTGTATATCTCCATCTCTACATTTTATCACATATGTTATTTCTTCTCTTTGAAATAATAAATTGGACTGTGCTTCATCATCCTCCAAACTCCTAAAATGTTTGCTGCCTAGAAATCATTGTTTGTTTACTTCTTTATGTTATTACTCTGTGCATCAGTTTAACTATATGGCATTTCTTTCATTTCTGGTTTAGATTTTATAAAGCATTACTGTGTGTCTTTTTGCTTATTTGTTTGTTTATTTTTGGTCCTTGGAATCCTGTAGACAACCTAATGTCCTCACTATTTGCAGACAAAGAAACTGTCACTTTAGATTAGGTAATCTCAGAGACACACAGCTAGAAAGTAGTACAGAACACTCCCTTCAAACACACTTATTTTTAAGAAAGCTCATTCACTTTATCCCTTTTACAGTTCAGTTCAGTCGCTCAATCGTGTCTGACTCTTTGTGACCCCATGGACTTCAGCACGCCAGTCCTCTCTGTCCATCACCAACTCCTGGAGTTTACCTAAACTCATATCCATTGAGTCAGTGATGCCGTCCAACCATCTCATCCTCTGTCATCCCCTTCTCCTCCTGCCTTCAATCTTTCCCAGCATGAGGGTCTTTTCCAGTGAGTCAGCTCTTTGTATCAGGTGACCGAAGTATTGGTGTTTCAGTTTCAACATCAGTCCTTCCAATGAACACTCGGGACTGATCTCCTTTAGGATGGACTGGTTGGATCTCCTTGCACATAGAGGTGGCAAATATAACATGTGTATGACCATTTATCCCCCTTTCATACTCAGGGTAGGTGCTAGTAATTATATATAGTAAGTAGTCTTTCTCCTAGAGCATACCTGCAGTCTTAGAAACCTTCCCAAAGTTCCTAAGGAAAAGATTCATAAGTGTTTTGGAGTTGGCATTCAAGATGAAATATATTTGATTTCCATTTCTATATCTTACTTTGTTAGGATTTATGTCTTTTATGTCTGTGCCCTATAATATCTACTATTGTACTTTACACAGAATAATAAAGATTAAATAGCTATGCTGGAAAAAAAGTTATGACCAACCTAGACAGCATATTAAAAGGCAGAGAAAAAAAAAAATGAAAGGCAGAGACATTACTTTGCCAACAAAGGTCCGTCTAGTCAAAGCTATGATTTTTCCAGTAGTCATGTATGGATGTGAGAGTTGGACTATATAGAAAGCTGAGCACCAAAGAATTGATGCTTTTGAACTGTGGTGTTGGAGAAGACTCTTGAGAGTCCCTTGGATTGCATGGAGATCCAACCAGTCCATCCTAAAGGAAATCAGTCCTGAATATTCATTGGAAGAACTGATGCTGAAGCTGAAACTCCAATAGTTTGGCCACCTGGTGCGAAGAGCTGGAAAAGACCCTGATGCTGGGAAAGATTGAAGGCAGAGGAGACGGGGAGGACCAAGGATTAGATGGTTGGATGGCATCACCAAATTGATGGACATGAGTTTGAGTAAGCGCCAGGAGTTGGTGATGGATAGGAAAGCCTGGCATGCTGCAGTCCATGGGGTTGCAAAGAGTCAGACCCAGCTGAATGACTGAACTGAACTGAATAATTTATTGTTAAATGGGTATAAGTCATATTGTGGTAGAATTTGATTTACTGTAAGGAATAATCTTTTCTTTTATTATCATTGAATAATTTATTTCTAGACATCACTTGACTTCATCTTGTGCCAGGCACTGTGTTATGCATTTGAGACTCAAGGACTAATTCATTCACTGGGGCCTGAAATGGAGACAGAAAAGAACATACCATAGCAGACAGGATGTCTGCCCAATGATGGGTTATAAATGTTTCTGGATGTAGCTCACCACTGGGGAGTGGAGGCTGCCTGGGCACCTACTAGATTGCTATTCACAAAGAAAAGGGTATCACGAGTGGCTGGACCCCCAAAATACATCTTAATTTACAGAAGCAGACTAGCAGGAGTACATGTCATAGCTTTGTCTTCAGGGTTTGCAAATTCTGGTTTTAAAATTGCAAATGAACGTCCTCAGTCATCAGATGGATTAACCACTTGTCTTCTCTTGTACTGCTTCCTCATATGTAAATGTGCATAAACATCTTGCTGCAAGAATACTCTTAATGCCATTCATTCAAAAAATATTTATTGAAAGCCTCCTATTAGCTCCCATTATGTCCTGATACAGCAACGAATAAAATGCAGTCATTATTTTCCAGAAGCTTTCACTCTGGGAAATGGAGGACAGGAAACAAATGAATATTTTAGGCAAAGGCAGAAAGGCAGCACATGCTGTTTTTTGTCACAATGCTTGACCCAAGAAATTCTATTCCCCTTCCCCCGTTCCCACACACTATATCATCATGAGGCACTCTATGCATTTTTTAAAATCTAAAAACCTCTCTGTTCCATAATTGCTAGTGAGAACAGCACTTGTCACTGTAGCTTTCAAATCTTTCTGGAGCTATAAACGATGGTGATGCACCTGTACCAAATGACCCATCAGCAGATGCCAAGTATCCTGTCTGTAACACCCGTAACAATTAAATATTGTGTACTTACATTCTGTAAGGCTCTCATGGGTAGCTCTATAAGACTTCAGCTCTTCTTCACAAAAGTTAGTATCCTGATAATAAGATAAAGATGTAGGCAATGTGAGCTGAATAAGTCTTTGTAAGACATATGTTAGGCACTGCACCCCCCCAAAAAAAAATCCTGCAGGTGAGAGAAAAGATCAAAGCTTCTGAACTTCAGTTACTGTTTATTGAATACTTAGGTGAATAAGCAGTTGGGGTTTATGAAAATTCCTAATTTTAGGTGAGGGGTTGGACAGGACAGTGATGAAGGCTATGCTGAATGCTAGACTAGAAATTTGACTGAGAAAGTATTAATAGGAGATGAAGGCTAATATTTGGCTATGTGGACCGAGACAGTTTCCAGTGAATAAAGTTAATCTTCCTTCCTATTTGATGTCCCTCGCATTTGTTTCCACATGCTGAATAATAAAACAGATAGGAAAAACACCCAAGGAATGTTAACAGATTTGTTTTAAGGTAAGAGAGATTGTTGAGGGCTGAAAATGTCAGAGATTTCCTTACAAAATTTAGTTTAATATGACCTACATTCTTGAGTGGAATTACATGCTGTGTGTGGAAGGAAAGGTTTTTCTCCTAACATCCTTCCCAGCAAACAGATTACAAACAACACTTTTCAGAGCAGGAACTGTGTCATAGTAATTTCTTCATTCCAACAGTGGTTCTGATGTCCTGTCCACATTGAAGTAGCATGCACTCAGGAGGTGTTGGTTGAATATACATTTCCAGTGGCCTTGTATATCTTGATAAAAACACAGGCAAGTGTACTAATTCTTAAATCACTGACATTAGTGGTCACTCCCGCTGCTTTCCTGCCCCCTTTTGGTTACTCACTGAACCCTGATGGGTGGACATGGGCTTCAGGGGAGGGAGGCTCAGCTGCTCCCCAGGCTTCCCTGGTGGCTCAGAGGATAAAGAATCTGTCTGCAATGTAGGAGACCTGAGTTCGATCCCTAGGTCAGGAAGCTCCCCTGGGGAAGGAAATGGCAACCCATTCCAGTATTCTGGCCTGGAGAATCCCATGGACAGAGGAGCCTGGTGGGCTACAGTCCACGGGGGTCACAAAAGAGTTCAACACAAATGAGCAACTGACACTGTCTCTGTCAGCTGCCTCCAGCCCAGGGAGTGCGCTGTGTGCATGTGAGCCCATCATGGGAACTCCCCTGGGAATGGAGCAGGCCTGGGAGAGTGCCCAGTAACACAGAGGGCAGGAGGGAATGCCAGCTTGGGGTGGGCATCAGGGTTCCAGGAAGGCCTCTGCTTTCTTAAACAGAGGTGCCCAGGGAGAGAAGTCCCCTCTTTGGCCTCTGAATCCCACCCTGTGAGGAGGAGGTAGCTGGCAGAGAATATTTTGAGAGCATACGACACTGAGGAGGGCACCGCAGAAAAGCAGACGCCCATGACTACACTGCAGAACCTCTAATTAACCAACGCTGAATATATTCTAACTCTTCATTGCCTTTGTGACAGGATACAGCTTCTTTTTTCTTACCTTTTTTTTTTTTCATTTATTTTTATTACTTGCAGGCTAATTACTTTACAATATTGTAGTGGGTTTTGTCATACATTGACATGAATCAGCCATGGATTTACATGTATTCCCCATCCCGATCCCCCCTCCCACCTCCCTCTCTACCCGATCCCTCTGGGTCTTCCCAGTGCACCAGGCCCGAGCACTTGTCTCATGCATCCAACCTGGGCTGGTGATCTGTTTCACCCTAGATAATATACCCTATATGCAAAACAGAAAAAGAGACAGATGTACAGAACAGACTTTTGGACTCTGTAATTACATGTATATTTTCTTACCTTTTTAAAGCTGTTTTATGTTTTATTGGAATATGATCGCTTTACGTGTTGTGTGAGTTTCTGCTCTGCAACGTCAAGAATCAGCCATATGTATCATATATGTCCTCTCTCCTAACCCTCCCTCTGAACCCACCATTCCACCCTTCTAGGTCATCGCAGAGCATGAGTGTGTTCTCTGTGATATGCAGAGCTCCCCATTACCCATTTTGCACATGGTAATGTGTATACATCAACGCTACTTCCTCAGTTAATCCTCCATCTATTAACGCATATATATGGAATCTGTAAAAGTGGTCCTGATGAGCCTGTTTGCAGGGCAGGAATAGAGATGCAGACATAGAGAATGAACTTGTCAGCCCAGAGGGGGAGTGACAGTTTATTTATTAAGTCATTTTTCAGTGTGGTCATCTGTTACTTGCAGCCTAGATTAGCCTGTAAGATCAGTGGATTAATTAAACATATGGTACTGTGCAAATGAAGTAAAAGACCTCTCCCTGTGTGCAGAATCTCAGAAGGATTTATTCAGCAAATATTTCTTCAGAGCTTACTGATTTTCACAAACTGATAAATGAAGAGATAAGTTGATTCTATTGAGGTTTTGGACTCTCGCACAAACATGAAATGGATAGTAAAAAACCAGTTAGTATTCACTATTTCCCATGCAAGTTCTTTATATGCATGAAAGGTTTGTCTTTGAGACTCTTTTTTAAGCCAAAAGTGAAAAATAGAAATAGCTAAATTGGATAACCATGCAGAATTCTCACATGATATTGCAATTTTATGAAACATGCCATCCTCATGGTTTAATGAATACTATTACTCTGATACTTTTTAATTTATTCAGTTTTTGCACTTCCCAAACCCCATTTTATTTATATATATATGCCCAATTTAGAAATTCATGCTTTTGAATATGCTATTTTATTTAAGGAAAATGTTAAATAGATAATTATCCCATGTGAACAGGTGTTTTAAAATGATGTTTCTTTATATTCTAGATGCAAAGGCATTGCTGTCTTTACTGCTATTTTTTTATCTTACAGTACCAAAAGAGATGACCTGTAGTTCTTCCTTCCTCTGAAATTGGTATTCTTCTACCTTAAAATGCAGCTTTGTTCACAGCTGAGACCCTTTGAGAATAAATAAAGTCTGCATTTCTTTTTCGAGCAGTATCCTGTCAGTCTAAGAAGGAAAGAGCAGCTCATTTCAGTCACTGGCTCTCATAGCGTAGCATTTGTAACAGTCTCAGAGAAGATCACTAACTTTAGCTCAACTTAAAGGTTAGCATTTTATTGCATATGTTTCAGTATAAAAACTAGTAAGATTTAAAAACGCTTATTCATCATTTATGATTAAAAAATATAAAATAACTGTTCAGAGCAACAGATAGACTGGAGATGATGTGAGCAGAACGTTCTGCCTTTTCTCTTCTTTTGCAGAAACAGTAGTAACAGAAGAACCTAGAACTTGCTTTCCCTGCCTAGGGACATCGTACTTGGTGTGAGAACATTACACATGGGGCTCCACTGTCTAAACGGACACTTTTAAGCTCCATCATTCATTCATCAAGATCTCAGCCAGTGCTTGTAGGATGGTGGACCACTGTGAATCTGGATTTCAGATTTCTTTTGCTCTAGTCATGTAAGAGATGAGCTGATTATTATTAATATCTGGGTTCCCAGGGAAGCCAGACAGATGCTGGTATATCATTAGTCCTTGTTTGCCTTATCAATTCAGTTCAGTCACACAGTCGTGTTCAACTCTTTCAGGTCACATGAACTGCAGCATGCCAGGCTTCCCTCTCCATCACCAACTCCTGGAGTTTACTCAAACTCATGTGGACAGAGTTTAAGCAAGCTCCAGGAGTTGGTGACAGACAGGGAGGCCTGGAGTACTGCAGTCCATGCAACCTGAAAGAGTTGGACACGACTGAGCAACTGAACTGAACTGAATTGAGTTGGTGATGCCATCCAACCATCTCATCCTCTGTTGTCCCCTTCTCCTCCTGCCTTCAATCTTTCCCAGCATCGAGGTCTGTTCTAATGAGTCAGTTCTTCGCATCAGGTGGCCAAAGTACTGTGGTTTCAGCTTTAGCATCAGTCCTTCCAATGATTAATCAGGACTGATTTCCTTTAGGATGGACTGGTTGGATCTTCCTTGCAGTTCCAGGGACTTTCAAGAGTCTTCTTCAACACCACAGTTCAAAAGCATCAATTCTGCACTCAGCCTTCTTTATGGTCCCACTCTCACATCCATCCGTGACCACTGGAAAAACCATAGCTTTGACTAGATGAACCTTTGTTGGGAAAGTAATGTCTCTGTTTTTTAATACACTGTCTAGGTTGGTCATAGTTCTTCTTCCAAGGAGCAAGTGTCTTTTAATTTCATGGCGGCAGTCATCATCTGCAGTGATTTGGAGCCCAAGAAAAAAAAGTCTGTCACTGTTTGCCATATAGTCTTCTAGTTTTCTAGCATAAATTAGACTTGGACTCTGATGATGCCTATTTGGGTTCACAGATAGATATATATAAACACAATTGCATCATTCTCAATATTCATTAGATACAAGTGTGAATTGTTCTTTATTAAAAGCCACAGTTTTCCTTCTATGTCATCTAAAAAAAAGATTCTAGATTATGACAGGAGTGGTCTGACAAGAAAAAAAGCTCGACTTATATTGACATATATTGTATAAGTCAAAATATTGCATGCATTTTTATTGAGAAATAATTGATGTATTATAGTGTATTAGTTTCAGGTCTACAACACAATTGTTTGATATTTGTATATACTGTAAAATGATCACTACCATGTCTTATTAACATCCATCACCACACATAATTACAATTTTTTTGTGTGTGGTGAGCACTTTTAACACATATTTTCTTAGAAACTTCCAAATGTACAAGTATGATGAATTATAGACACTACACTATACATTACTATTTTATAACTGGAAGTCTACTTTTTCACTACCTTTACAGATTTTACAAGCATTTTTAATGGTGGGAAACAGTGTCTTGTGAATTATTATCCATCAACTCATATTATGTCTTTATTCATTTAACATCTGCTAAATGTTAGTGATGGTGGCTCAGATGGTAAAAAAAAAACACCTGCCTGCAATGCAGGAACCCTGGGGTTCGATCCCTGGATTGGGAAGATGCCCTGAATAGGGGAATGGCAACCCACTCTAAAATTCTTGCCTGGGGAATTCCATGGAGAGGGGAACCTGATGGGCCACAAAGAGTCAGATATGACTGAGCAACTAACACTTCCAAATATTAGGGACTGTGCCTGGTACCAGCACCGAAAAGAAGCTTGCCTGTGGTGGTGACCAGCATCAGAACAACTGGATGGATAAAGTGCTGACATGAGGAAAAGACCCCATGAATTAACCTCATTTGTTCATTTCTTCCCTCTTGATCTACTTAACTGATTAGATAAATCTGATTGTCTACTATTAAAGTTACAGTAGTTGATACAAGTAACTCATGATGTCATAAATAAAGAATAAAGTAGAATTTATCTCTGCTACACACAAGCAAGTGACTTTCTGTTTTGGAAGAAGTGGTAATAATGAAGATGAATACACAAGGTTCCCTTGACTTTTAAAGGCTAATAAACATTAAGTGTTTATGTAATATTGTTGTTGTTCAGAGGCTAAGTCACATTCAATTCTTTGTGACCTCGTGAACCACAGCACACGAGGCTTCCCTGTCCTTCACTATCTCTCTTAGTTTGCTGAAACTCATGTCTTTTGAGTCAGTGATACCACCCAAACATCTAATCCTGTTGCCCCCTTCTCCTCCTGCCCTCACTCTTTCCCTGCATCAGAGTCTTTCTCAGTGAGTCAGTTCTTCACATCAGGTGGCCAAAGTATTGGAGCTTCAGATTCAGCACCAGTCCTTCCAATGAATATTCAGGATTGACTTCCTTTAGGATTGACTGGTTTGATCTCCTTGCAGTCCAAGGGACTCTCAAGAGTCTTCTCTAGCATCACAGTTTGAAAGCCTCTATTCTTTGGTGCTCAGCCTTCTTTATAGTCCAACTCTCACATCCATACATGACTACGGGAAAAACCATAGTTTGACTATAGAGACCTTTTTTGGCAAAGTGATGTCTCTGCTTTTTAATACACTGTCTAGGTCTGTCATAGGTTTTCTTCCAAGGAGCAACTCTTTTTTAATTTCTTGGCTGCAGTCATCATCCTCAGTGATTTTTGGAGTCCAAGAAAATGAAATCTGAGACTGTTTCTACTTTCCCCACATCTATTTGCCATTAAGTGATGGGACTAGATTCATAATCTTGTTTTTGGAATATTGAGTTTTAAGCCAGCTTTTTCAATCTCTTCTTGAATCACCTTCATCAAGAGGCTCTTTAGTTCCTCTTCACTTTCTGCCATTAAATACCATTAAAGTGGTTTCATCCATGTATCTGAGGTTGTTGATATTTCTTCCAACAACCTTGATTCCAGCTTGTAAGTCATCCAACCAGTATTTCACATGATATACTGTGCATATAAGTTAAATAAGCAAGGGTGACAATATACAGCATACCATACGCTTTTCCCAATGTTGAACCAGTCCATTGTTCCATGTCCGGTTCTAACTGTTGCTTCTTGACCTGCATACAGGTTTCTCAGGAGGCAGGTAAGGTGGTCTGATAGTCCCATCTCTTCAAGATATTCCACAGTTTGTTGTAATCCACACAGTCAAAGGCTTTAGCATAGTCGATGAAACAGAAATAGATGATTTTTGGAATTCCCTTGCTTTCTGTATGATCCATTGGATGTTGGCAATTTGATATCTGGTTCCTCTGCCTTTTCTAAATCCACCTTGTACATCTGGAAGTTCTTGGTTCACGTCCTGCTGAAGCCTAGCTTGAAGGATTTTGAATATATCTTGCTAGCATGTGAAATGAGTGCAAATGTACAGTAATTTTCCCATTCTTTGGCATTGTCTTTCTTTGGGATTGGATTGAAAGCTGAACTTTTCCAGCCCTGTGGCCACTGCTGAGTTTTCCAATTTTGCTGGCATATTGAGTACGGCACTTTAACAGCATCACCTTTTAGGATTTGAAACAGCTCAGCTAGAATTCCATCACCTCTGTTAGCTTTATTCATAGCAATGCTTCTTAAGACCCACTTGACTTCACACTCCAGGATGTCTGGCTCTAGATGAGTGACCATACCATCATGGTGTCCTGGGTCATTAGGAGGTTTTTTGTACAATCCATCTGTGTATTCTTACCACCTCTTCTGAATCTTTACTACTTCTGTTAGGTCCTTGTCATTTGTGTACCTTATTGTGCCCATCTTTGCATGAAATATTCCCTTGGTATCTCCAGTTTTCTTGAAGAGATCTCTAGTCTTCCATTCTGTTGTTTTCCTGTATTTCTTTGCACTGATCACTGAGGAAGGCTTTTTTGTCTCTCCTTGCTATTCTTTGGAACTCTGCATTCAGATGGATATATCTTTCCTTTTGTCCTTTGCTTTTGGCTTCTCTTCTTTTTTCAGCTATTTGTAAGGCCTCCTCAGACAATCACCTTGCTTTCTTCAATTTCTTTTTCTTGGGGATGGTTTTTGTCACCACCTCCTGTTCAGAGTTATGAACCTCCATTCATAGTTATCTGGCACTCTGTCTATCAGATCTAGTCCTTTGAATCTATTTGTCACCTCCCCTCTCTGGGGATATATTTAGTAAATGCTAGCTTTGTGAAAAATATTATTTTAGCCTAACATTCATTGATATTCTGAAGAATATGTAAATCATGTGCTATATAATTTTAATTTGCCCAGAGATTTCTTTGATTCTGGACAGGTAAATCACACAGTTTTCTTACATTATTCCCAAGCAAATATTCATTCAAGTAGTATTTATCAGGTCCCCGCTATGAATGATAGTGCTAGCCATAAATTCATAATCTTTTTGAACAAGCAAGAGAAAAGCTAAATATAAGGTAACAAGGAGACTTAAAATATGATTCAGTGTTAAAGTGAATGGTATAAACAAGGGCAACTTCCCTGTTGGTTCACAAAGTAAAGAATCCACCTGTAATGCAGCAGATGTGGATTCAAACTCTGAGTTGGGAAGATCCCCTGGAGGAGGGCATGGAAACCCACTCCAGTATTCTTGCCTGGAGGAGCCCAAGGACTGAGGAGCCTGGCGGGCTACAGTCCATGGGGTCGCAGAGTCAGACGTGGCGGAAGTGACTGAACACACATGCACAGAAGTGAGGGACGCCATTCTGTCTCCGTCCCTTTACTAGACTCTGTTCATCATTTCCATTTTTCCCCCACTTAATACAGAAACAAGTTCGGAACCCTTTTTAAGATAGTACTGCAGGAAACCATTACCTTTTAGTTTACCTACTGGGTAAACTACTTGCCATCTCTAACAGGCAAGTTCTAAAGAAAATCAAGACTGCTTACTCAAATCTGTTTTCTGGTGCCTCACAACAATTTTTCTTCCTTTGTAGTAATAAAGTTGTCCCCTATGAATCATCTACTCATCTATCCCTACTGACTATGTCTCCCATCACTGCAATGGTTTAGAGTAAAATAACAATGAGATATTATTTAGGACATGCACAGATAGTGCTCCCAGCTGGAAAACAAGATGAGTCAAGCCATCACATCAGTGTGTGGGCAGCAAGTAAACACTGCAGTGGTGATTGGCATTGTCCATCAATTTCCAGTTCTCCTTTTCTTTCAGTCACCCACTCTGGTAGAAGTTAAAGTCTGGCCATGTGATTAACTTTAGTCTGTGAAATGTAAACAGAAGTATTTTAAAAACCAACGGGCAATTCTTCATGTCCTGATCTCTCCCTGCTATAACTGTTAATTTAAGAATGAACCTCATTAGCTCTGGTCCCAGAGTAAGAACACAGGGACAGGGCCCCACTGACCCAAAGTGGATGTGAAGGATGAGCAAGAAATAAAACTTTATTGTTAAAACCACTGAGATTTATGCCAGCATGATTTCACCCCTCATGACAAATACTACTCTATTACTATACGTAGGTCAAGGGAAGAATCCATGGTGAGCCTTCTCAGTAGTAACAATATTGAAGGGAATCTATAGTGTGAAATTTGATTAGGAAACAAAAGTCTCAACCACTCTAAAATCTGTCCGTTGTAAGACCCAACACTGATATAGTAATAGCTTTTGTGGGGAAAAGAGATTCACATTGAAAGTAGACAAAACTCTTTTGAAAAAAATAATAATAGTATGAATTTATCCATTAAAGTAGAAGATCTATTTTATTTATTATCTTAGCACAAGGCTTTCTTTTAATTGTCTCAAATGTCTTCAAATTATTAGTCCTTCTGCATAGACACATAGTTTCAAGGTAACATGATCTTTCTTGTACCGTGTGTGTGTGTGTGTGTGTGTGTGTGTGTGTGTGTAAAAGAGAGATAGAAAGAGAGGTGTTGACATGCTTAGCTTACTACTTTTAAGGACCAAAAGAATTTTAAAAATATTGAATACTGGGCATTTATCTGCATTTTTTGTTTAATAAATTGTATCATTTTTCATATGAGTTTTTGTTGCTTTTCACTTACTAAATCCCATCTGACTCTTTGAGACCCCATGGACTGCATCACACTAGACTCCCCTTTCCTTCACTGTCTCCTGGAGTTTGCTCAA
Source organism: Cervus canadensis (assembly GCF_019320065.1). NCBI lineage: Eukaryota > Metazoa > Chordata > Mammalia > Artiodactyla > Cervidae > Cervus > Cervus canadensis. Next base: position 3,083,952 of record NC_057396.1, read on the forward strand.
ATTCATGTCCATTGAGTCGGTGACACCATCTAACCGTCTCATTCTCTGCTGCCCCCTTCTTCGGCCTTCAATCTTTCCCAGCATCAGGGTTTTTTCCAATGAGTCATCTCTTTGCATCAGGTGGCCAAGTTATTGGAGCTTCAGATTCAGCACCAGTCCTTCCAATGAACACCCAGGACTGATCTCCTTTAGGATTTACTGGTTGGATCTCCTTGCAGTCCAAGGGACTCTCAAGAGTCTTCTCCAGCACCATAATTCAAAAGCATCAATTCTTCAGCACTCAGCCTTCTTTATGGTCCAACTCTCATATCCATCCATGACTACTGGAAAAACCATACCTTTGACTATATGGATATTTGTTGACAAAATGATGTCTCTGCTTTTCAACATGCTATCCAGGTTTGTCATAGCTTTACTTCCAAGGAGCAAGCATCTTCTGATTTCATGGCTGCAGTAACCATCTGCAGTGATTTTGGAATCCAGGGGAAAAAAAAATATGTCACTGCTTCCTCTTTCCCCTTCTATTTGCCATGAAGTGGTAGGACTGGAGGCCATAATCTTGGTTTTTTTTAATATTGAGTTTTAAGCCAGCTTTTTCACTCTCCTCTTTCACCTTCATCAAGAGGCTCTTTAGTTCCTCTTTGCTTTCTTCTATCATCTGCATATCTGAGGTTGTTGATATTTCTCCCAGCAATTTTGATTCCAGCTTTAATTCATTCAGCCTGGCATTTTACATAATGTACTCTGCAAAGAAGTTAAATAAGCAGGGTGACAATATACAGCCTTGACATACTCCTTTCCCAATTGTTAACCAATTAGTAGTTTCATATCCGGTTGTAACTGTTGCTTATTGACCCACATACAGGTTTCTCAGGAGACAGATAAGGTGGTCTGGTATTCCCATATCTTTAAGAATTTTGCACAGTTTGTTGTGATCCACACAACCAAAGACTTTAGTGTAGTCAATAAAGCATAAGTAGATTTTTTTTTCTGGAGTTCCCTTGCTTTCTCTGCGATCCAAAGGATATTAGCAATTTAATCTCTCTTTTCTCTGTGTTTTCAAAACCCATCTGTACGTCTGGAAGTTTCTGGTTCACATACTGCTGAAGCCTAGGTTGAAGGACTTTCAATGTAAATGAGTTATGTATATTAAACAATTGTCTTAAAAGCCACCAGCTTTTGACATATAGGTGTTTATCAACATCAGAGTGCATGAATTGTTTGCATTAATATCTCATAGCTTTGATAATTATTTGACCTATTGTGAGATATATAGTAATTCCTGCCTTTATTTTCATTGTCTGGAGTGAGAAGAGAATTTGTTTCCTTGAATCTCAATGACAAATCAAAATTCAGCTTTGTTTACTTGCATACATCTTTTCAGCTTTGGTTCTCTAAAGTACTTGATTATTCTTTACAAGAGAATGAGGATGAGATATCATTACTTTATTGTATTTACATTTAATATCTTTTTTGTACTGAGTTATATACATAAAAATTTTATTTTAGTGATGCATCATAGTGCAACATTGATAAATGCTTTTTGAATGACAATTAAATATCCAAATATAAGCTATAATTCATCTCTACATATGGTGCTACCAGTGAAAATATCTGAGATTGAAATCAGATGAACAGTTATCTCCTAAATGTCGCTAGATTCGCACAGACAAAAGCTATGACAGTTGTGTCCCAATTTGCTCTATGTTCTAACACCTGGACAGTCATCTTCAACAGTATTCATAAGTTATATCTCCAATTTGAAATATTAATATGTGAATTAAGTGTTCTGGAATTCAGTGAACTGTGATATTGAAAAATGACTGAATATATAAATAATACTACAGTCATATAGTTTAATAAGCATTTAAGTTCAATTATATAGAGAGAGGCTTCCTAGGTGGTGCTTATGGTAAAGAACCCGCCTACCAGTGCAGGAGACTTAAGAGAGGAAGATAACACCCCTGGGTTGGGAAAAGTCCCTGGAGGAGGGCATAGCAACCCACTCCAGTATTCTTGCCTGGAGAATCCCATGGACAGAGGAGCCTGGCAGGCTACGGCCCATAGGGTTGCAAAGAGTCAGACTTAACTGAAGAGACAGTACATATGCATGCATTGATGTGTATATTTTTAATATGTATATATTATATTAGATATTACTAATATACATGCTAAGTAATGTGTTAATTTATATTTTGATAATATAATTTTATATACATACATATACAAACCACAGATAATAAACTATGTGATTCTTATATTGACTCCCAATTAGTTTTCTCTTAAGAATTGATGAGCTCTTTAGTCAGGTGTGATTAGCAAACTGTTTTGTCTTTGAATACAAATCAAGTTTCTAATTATTAGGGTATTGCAAGATCATCTCTGTTGCAGACTGTTCCATTCCATATCAGCTTTGTTGAACTGACTACTTCCTCTGAAACTTACCCTGTATAATAATTTCAGAAAATTCTCATTTTTTGTGAATAAACAAAGGTCTTAATTTAAGTAGCTTTCTTTCACAATGTTTGTAAAAGTGTTAGTTTTCCTATAATAAGTGTTTTCTAGAAAAAATAGTAAATCTACTTTCTGGGAACATTTTTTTTTTTTAATTTTGCCTGTTACTTTCCTATATATCAGAGCTATGTTTAGTTCAGTTCAGTCGCTCAGGCATGTCCAACTCTTTGTTACGTTGGCACTGGGAAAAGCAGATATTTTTGTCATTAGGGTTGTCTTGTTTTCTGGGTGTTAAGTTGGTATGGTTGAAAAGATATTGCTCTTCAGCAGCCTCATCTATAGTGCTTTCTGTCACCCTGCTCTACAATCCCTTCCCCCTCTGCCACAGTGCTGAATGTTATTGTCTCATTTTTTTCACATCCTTTACATGGTAAACAACATCCCAACACAGAGAGACTATAGCATAAGAAGAATTACCAGAGAATTAATTAATTTGAATTATCCTAAAGTGATAAAAATGGCTTCCCTTGTGCTTCAGTGGTAAAAAAAAATCCACTGCTAATGCAGGACATGCAGAAGACGCAGGTTCAGTCCCTGGGTCTGGAAGATACCCTGGAGCAGGAAATGGCAAACCCACTGCAGTATGCTTGCTGGGAAATCCCATGGACAGAGGAACCTGGCAGGCTACAGTCCATGGGGTCACAAAGAGTCAGACATGACTTAGCAATTGGACAACAGTGTGATAAAATATAGCATGGTTATTTTACTGCAATCATTATTGTCACTAATTTCAATTTTCAAAAGACTTAGACCAAAAATAATTTCCATTTTAATATAATTTAATAATCACTTCTACGTGTGTGTGTTAGTCACTCAGTTGTGTCCGACTCTTTGCAACCCCATAGACTGTAGCCCACCGGGCTCCTCTGTCCATGGAATTCTCCAGGCAAGATGCTGGAGTGCGTTGCCATGTCCTTCCTTCCTGGGATCAAACCCAGGTCTTCCGCATTGCAGGGAGATTTTTTACTATCTGAGCTACCAAGGAAGCCTCAACCGCTTCTCTAGCCTAACTATAAAATACAAGTGATTTTGAAAGAAAGAGTGTAATTGCTCACTGTTGTACAATAATAAGACAAACCCTTGTTCATTAAGAGATCTTGTGAGGTGAGGAATAATAAGCACCAATGTGGGCATTACTACTCCCTGGGAATTGTAACTGGAAAATGTTCAAAAGGACAATCTGATATTCTTTTTTTTTTTTTTTTCTTTTTTGAGGGACTCAGATTTTTAAAGAAGAAGAATTTTGAGTTCAGGGAATTTTCAATTGATTACAAAAATATTGTCTCCACATTGTTACTCTAAGGAATGTTGCATGAAAAGGAATTATAATTTTAAAAAAAAGGATATGTAACTGGCAAACAACCAACTCCCTCCTCAAATCTTTATAAACAGAAAGGTTTTGTATTACCACTAAGTTCTTAGAAAAATCTCTGCTAGAGAATTCTAAATAAATCCTGATGCTTAATCGGCTTTGCCTTTGAGTTGCTTAAAAGCAGAGTGATCACGGGGGATGGTTGTTTTTAGAACTGTTGTATAGGCTTTTGGAAGACTGGCTCTTGCCAAGACCATGTGTCAGATGTTAACCAAATATTCCTTAATGAAAATTGGCCCACTAGCAGTCCCTGGAGGAAATTAGTTCATTGATTGCAAGCTTCAGTGCCTGAAGAAACATTGAGGAAAAAGAATGTTGAAAATGCTTTCAGGCTGATTTTTAAACTAACATGGTTAACAAAGTCTAATTTTCACCTTTAGCAGTTCACAGGGTGAGCCAACCCTGTGCTTTTTAAGTTAGGATATAATTTATGAAAAAGTATCTAATTAAATTCAATTTAATCCCAATTGTGTATTTTATGGCCAGTTCTACTAATTGACATTCATTTTAAAATTAGGGACTGCTGCCCTACCGTCTTTTATGTTCTCCATCACGCCCTTGTTTCTCTCTCCCTTTTCATCAATACATTGTGTGATGTCTCATTGATGAAGGTACTACTTTGTGTTCTAAGATACTTTTGTATAAGATGCTGTGATTTGTTGAGGGAGAGTGCAAAGATTATTAGAGGTAGTCAGTAGTAATAATAATCATGCATTAGTCAGTCACAGGTCTCACTGTTGATTAGCCTTGATGAACTTTCTATTCTAAATTAGCTGGCTGCATAAGACGAGAACTTTGGGAGACTTGTCAGTCACCCGATTTTCATCCATCGCTTGCTCGATCTGAGAGTAGATCCCAACTAAAGCAGCAAACTCTCCCGCTTTAGTCCAGTGTTGTTCTTCTTTCTTGGTCACAGATTTTTAGAGTGATGTGGACCGACTCTGCTGAGCTTGGTGGTACATGTCTTGCTGGAAATAGTGTAGAAAAAGAGGCAGTTCTTTCAAAATTAATGTCTGAACTGAACGGCAAGCAGGATCATTTCAATGGAACTTTTTCCAAAATAGTCCTTTAATGTTCGTGCAAGATGTGTTCCCACAAACATCAGGAACACTTAGAAATAAACTCTTTGGGCATTTTAAACTGCCTTTTATTTATTATCTTGCTTCAAAATGCTTTTCAGTGTTTAGGAATTCTGCCTATTCATTATTCGCAGTAACCATTCATCCATGTATGTATTTAACAACTCTGTTTTGAAAGTCTCCAAATCTGTTTTGAAAGACTGGTGAGGTTCTGAGGTTACCTTGGTAAACAAGACATTGTCCAATATATAATATTCTGCATGTGATTTTTTTAACTTTCCTATGAAACTTTCAAAGAAATTATAAGGCATCCTTTAGTAACTTTAAGTTCCTCTACTCAAGCAGCTTCAGGCAGAAGCCTCTACATAATTTTAAAAAAGCAAGATAGAATACATTCTGTCTACTTTAAAGGATTTATTTACATTCCTCCATAATGTGTTCAGCACAAGTTGATGGGCTAAGTGGCCAGTTATGTGCCTGGGGCACTTTTCTAGTTAATAAGAAAGATTTTCATACATATGTTTGAACAGCATTTGATAAAATATCCATTTGTACACCTATTTTAGATGATAGCATACAACTATATATACAATCACTGATAGATGGGAAAAGTGTTTATCCCGCTGAAGATTTTGGATTTCAGATTCCTTGGTCTCATTATTGCTTCACCTGCATCTGTCAGTGAAACCACTGGCAGTTCTGCCTTCTTGAAGGAAAATCGTTGAGGTGTCCTATCATCTGGACCCGAGAAGAATCTTAAATGTCATATTATTCGGCCCCTAAACTATTAGTTTAGGAAACAGAAGCCAGAAGGATGACATGGTGTGTCTGATGCTGCTGTTGATTATAGTGAGAAAAGTCACCAACATGATGGCGCGGCATTCAAAACTTCACTCTTCCATATATCAGCCAGCCTTCCATTCTCTTCACTTACGACAAATCACTTTAACTTCTGTGTGTTGGTTTCATTACCTGTTAAGAAAATATAACAAAATTAAATTTAAAAGAAAAAGCAGAATGAAAGCAGTGGTAATTACTGCAATATTTACTTTTTATCAACTTATTGTGGACTTACAAAATTGGATGCTTGTAAAGCATATTGCACCCCACAAAAATTAAGTGGTTATAATGCGGTTGTTTGGCAGCAGAGTTTGGTGTATATAACACTTAACTACATGCTCATCAAACATTGTTCATACGATATATGGTATGATTGTGAATAACCATTTTACAAATGAAATTTTATAATAAATCTCTTTGCAAATTGGGAACTTCCTGAACCCATGACCATTCTTTTCTTTTGGCTTGTAGCTGTAGTATGTTGGGTTTGTGGCTAACAGTCATGATCCTGGCTGCTGGATGTCTTAGAGAGAGAGAGTGGAGCCATGAGTATGCCTGTATGTTCCACTGAATTTGTGTGAGGTCCCACAGTCTGCAGAGATCACCGTTTATTCCTATGGAATCACTGATGAAATATTTTAATTCTTATTTTAATAACTGAGCATTTACCACTTGGGTCACATGCTGTCATAAATAATATTATGATCTGAAAGAAAAAATAAACCATTATTTGTGATTTCCTTCCTCCTTAAACATAACTTGAAGCAGTAGGTTACCAGATGTGTCTATTGGGACCAAGAACGACTATTCCATGAAATGGGGAAAGTTAGATAAGGTGATTTCCAAAGTAGATAGTTCTTACCCTAGTTCATTCTATAAATCTTATGATGTCCTCAAGAAGGTTTCAAGGTCAAAGATAGGAAAGTGAGCCCAAGACAGGTCATCAGTCAGGCAGGTAAGATGAAAATTCAGATATGAGATATAGAGTCAAGCAAGGCAGTGAAGGAGCCTGGGGAGTCAAGAATGAGAAGCAGAGTAGAAAGAATGATATGGTCAGTTGTTCTCACAGTCTAGGGAGCTCAGAATCACCTGGAGAGCTTATTAAAATAATAGTGCTGGGCTCCACCCCCAGCGTTTCAGCTTCAGTAGGTATGGAATGAGGCCTGATAATTTACATTTCCGACAAATTCCCAGCTGATGATGCTAATCCGGGGACCACACTGAGGACAACAGTTGTTCAAGATGAATCCCAGAGTAAGTGATAGTACCTCCAGGGATTTAGTGAGCTCCTGGGGTACTTGGTCAGGCAAACTCAGTTCACCAAAGAGTTAGGGACAGAATAAAAACATCTTGACTTTTTCTTTCATTTTAATTCACTTTTTTAAAAACATCAAATTCATAACCCAGAGTAATGACTATGTGAACCTCTTTCTGTATTAAAATGTAAAATAAGAACTTATATTCTTGTCATATAAAACATAAATCAAAATTATTCCCTCTCTATGAAAAATTACATAGTTCATATTTTTGTAGTTTAACAACTCATGCAGTGTTCTGATTAAGAACGTGTGGTCTGAAGATAGTGTAGGGTCAGATATTGATTTTACCACACGCTTTGTGCCCTGAGGTCATAAGTTTCTTGAACTCTCTGAGCCTTCTTTGCGAAGTGGGGATATTACTAATTGCATACAGTTGTTGTGAGGATTAAATGAAGTAACGAATTTAACAACTTACTGGAGTTCCTGGCACACAGTGTTAGTTATTATTGGAACACCAAAGTAAATGCCTTCATTGAGGAATGTGACTTTGTATATAACACTTCGGAGTTATCTCAGGTTTAACCTGATAGGTTGCTCTCTATATCTATAATTCATTACAGCTCTTCTGCCAAGAATAGCCCTGAGTTTGGCATGAGGTTATAAATTATATATAAACAATGAGATTCAGAAGTCAAAGTGATTATAGATAGCAAAGGATCTAAAATTGCCTCTAGCAAATTTCATGCAAAGAAGGAAAACTACCATCTGTTTCAGGATACTTAGGAGCATCAAACCTGGGACCAGAGCATGGGTCATGACTGCAGGGCTGGTGCTTTGGTCTCCTGGTCGAGAGGCTGGGAGCTGGGACGTCCACTCCTCTAGCTACATTTGCTCTTCCTAAGGCTGTCTCCCACATAAAAGCTGGCCAGGCAAGCACAAACACTAAACGCTGAATTAGTAAAAAAAGAAAAGAAAAATTGAAATTCCCATCCATATTAGAACATTTGTAAAAGGGAGAGAAGCCTTTGCATCTCATATGCTGACTCCTTGCTCATCTCCCTTGTCTTATTTTGGAAGCTTTAACAACCACCCTCCACAGCCCAGTCTTTCAGTGGTTTCCACCAGCAATTTAGGCCTCCCTGGCCAGGCTCACTGAATTATAGGCTTCGGAGTCAACGCTCTGTGGGAGGACACAAATAGACTGTGGCTGCAGTTCTGCTTGCAGAGGGGCCTAAAATGTCAAATCTAAAATGCAAAGAACTCTGGACACTGGGGGATGGGGAGAACGGGCCCACTGGGCAGCGCAGCTCTGGCACAGACCACCTGCAGTCAGGTCAGACGTCACTCGGCAAGAGCCCAGGTCCCAACACCGATCTACAGTCGCCTGCTGAAAACTGTGAGGTGCCCAGGTTACCCCTGCTCCTTACCAACTGACAGTGATTCGAGGGCCTCCCATAAGCCCCTCAGGTTTGATAAACTGCTAGGAAAACTTGCAGAGCTCAAGAAAGCACTGAAGTTATCATTACACTTTTACGATAAAGGATACAAATCGGGCCCAGCCAAACAGACACTTAGGGAGAGGTCTGGGAAGTCCAAGCATGAAGCATGTGTGTGTGTGTCATGAACCAGGAAACTCCCTCAAGCCACAGTGACCAGAGTTTTTTTGAGTTTCATTCTATAGATATGATTGATTGGATCACTGGCAACAGGCTAAGACTCCAAGACACCTCACCTCCAGGGAGGTTGGGAAGTCAGACTGGTGTCAGAGCTGAAAGTCAGGAGTTTAGTCTTTCTATCATAGCCAGTCCCCATCCTGAAACGACCTAGGGGCCCACAGTGAATCACCTCATCAGCATAAAATCAGGTTTGGCTCCAAGGGCCTACTGTAAATAATAAAGAAACTTCAGAATTCTAAGGGATTAGAGGTTCCCTTTTAGGAACCCAGGACAAAGATCAGACAAGCTCTTTATTATACAATATATGGAAAATAGAATGGAAACTATTTTAAGTCAGCAAAAATGAAGGCCAAAAATTCTGATCTTTTATGATGGAGAAACAACTGGAAAATGTCATTTGATTAAAAAATAGATGGTCATTAAATATCATTAGAGTCTTTAATTTGCTGTTCACTCACTTGTTTCCTTCACTTATTCATTCATTCAGCAATATGTATTGAGCACCTCCTGTGCTAATCATTGAAGATATAGTGTTACTCTGTCAATGAAAAAAAAAATGTATTTGTACAGTTGATCCTCAAACAAAGTGAGGTTTAGGGGTGGCAGTACCTTACAGGGGCTTCCCCCTGGCTCAGCAATAAGGAATCCTCCCACAGCGCAGGAGGTGCAGGTTCGATCCCTGGACCGGAAAGGTCCCCAGGAAAAGGGCATGGCAACTGTTGACTACATAGATGCAAAGTGAGAGCCGCAAGTTAAGTTTTAACGGGGCAAAATGAAGACTGCAGCCCAGAAGACAGCACCTCAGAGACCTCTAAGGAACTGTTCAAAAAAGGCAGTGGGGAAGGTCAATATATAAGATTTTGGTGAAGGGGGAATTCAGAGCAATCAAGTACCTACTTTACAAAAGGTTTTCTGCTAGTCATGAGGAGCTGATGTCACCATGAAGGGATTTAGTGCTTTTCTAGATGTGAGGAGATGCATGGATTTGGATCATGAAATCAGTTTCTGAAAATATCTGACTATCTAAAGGCTTGCTCCACCAGTTTCCCTGGAGCACAGAGTGCCTCACTGTCCACCCTGAACTGCCTTCAAGGCATGTTGAGGGTCAACAGCTGCAGCAGCACAGAATTCAGTCTCTGCAGAGGCAGGCGGCAACTGCCATCAGCAAGCAACAATCTGTAGTTGACACAACCCACTCCAGGATTCTTGCCAGGAAAATCCTGTAGACAGAGGAGCCTGGTGGGCTACAGTCCATGGGATGGCAAAGAGTCAGACACCACTATGCAACTGAGTGCACACATGTGCGCGTGCGCACACACACATGCACGCACACGCATGCACACGCACACACACACACACACACACAAAATCCAAATATAACTTTTGACTCCGCCCCCCACCCAAACTTTACTCACACTTCACTGTTGGCCTAAAACCTTACTTTTTTTTTTCCTCTTTGGCTTTCTGTTTGTTTGTTTTGTTTTGGGCGGTGTTGGGTCTTCACTGAGGCATGCAGGCTTCTCTAGTTGTTGCGTGGGCTTAGTCACTATGGCACGTGGTATCTGAGTTGCCTGACCAGGGATTGAACCCATGTCTCCTGCATTGGAAGGTGGATTCTTTATCACTGGCCCACAACAGAAGTCCCCAGAAGCCTTACTGCTAAACAGTTGATTAACACATATTTTGTATGTTATATATATTATATATTCTACAATAAAGTGAAATAGACAAAAGAAAAATGTTGTTAAGAAAGTCATAAGAGAAAATGCATTTACAATGTTGCTGATGAATTTACGGTTCTTGCTTTGTCATGAAAGAATTCAGAGATGAAATGATAGTAAATGGATGTCTTTAAAGGCAAACCCACTTCGCAGAGTGTGGGCCATCTCAGAAAGCAAGAGAGAGCCTCAGTATACAGTGTGGATAGTTTTTATGGACTGGGTAATTTCATAGGCTAATTAGTGGGAGGATTATTCCAATTATTTGGGGGAAGAGGCAGGGATTTCCAGGAATTAGGCCACAGCACAAGATTTGACCTTTTATGGTTGGCCTCAGAAGTGTCATGGTGCCAATGGGTGTGGATTTAGCATGCTAACAAGCGTAAGATGAGGTGCTAGGTCTACTGCAAGTTGACACTTCCGTCATCTTGGACAGTTATTTCTAACCAGTCTTTGTCATGATTATATCATGCCCTCCCCTCTTCCCTCCTGTTTCAACCATATATTTATTTATCGAAAAAATTCACAGGCCCACACAGTTCAAACCTGTGTTGCTTAAGGGTCAGCTGTATTCGTGGAAAAAAGGAAAGATGAACTATTTGAAATTTCTTGCTCATTTTAATTCCAATTGAAATGAGTCTGAGTTCTGAGATCATTGTTAATTTTGCTTGTCAAAAATAATGTTAAGAGAGCTCCCAAAGTATAAAATATTAGAAGTCAAGTCTAGATTTATGAAGAATTTCGGAGACAGGGTTGGTAGAAAAAAATATGGATGTTTGTTTAACCACAAAGCTGCTATTTGGTCTTATGTTTTTAAACAAAATCAAGAAGTGCTTTGAAATGTGATGTGTTTTAAACTGTTCTTTTTTTGCTTTCCTGTAATTGGAGCAACATACTAATTTCTACAAGTTGTGACTACTAACAGAGAGCAATCACCTCACAGACTTGTACCGAAGAGATGAGACCATCCAGGTGACAGGACACGGCCACGTGCAGAGTCCCCGCTTCCCAAACAGCTACCCTCGCAACCTGCTTCTGACCTGGCGGCTCCACTCCCAGGAGAAAACAAGGATACAGCTAGCCTTTGACAATCAGTTTGGATTAGAGGAAGCGGAAAATGATATCTGTAGGTGAGTGTGAAATAAAGTCCATATTAGGGTAAAATTCCAAGGTGAAGAAAAGGTTTAAAACATTGCATCCAAGTTCTCATTCGGGCCCTATCCAAAATATGTGACTTCTTTTTCAAAAAACCTTTATGTCCGTCCTAATGTACAACATAAATTGAAGCACAGTCTCCATGGAAGCCTTAACTTGGCATGACTCACAGAAGCTCACTCCTGCAGCTGGCAGAGCCAGGCTGTGTGATTTCCAGAGAAGGGGGATCTGGGTGATTCTTTTTTTTCTGGGCCAGGCCTAGAACCACCTTTGTGAGCAGCTGGACACATCCAGTGTCCCGGGTCACCTGCAACCCTGTCCCGTGCTAGGGTGTGAGCTTCCCAGGAGTTAAGGAGTGTATCCCCTGCCGGGCTCCAGGAACTGACCCAGCACTGGGAGAGAGGGTGGTGGCCAGAACCCTGCCAGGGCCTTACCTGAAATCGTAATTTTAAGGCCTCAGATACGTGTAAGAAGAAAGAAGGCAAGCTCCCAGGGCCAGCGCACTCCTCAGAGGTCTGTTCCTTCCTGCAGTTTCCGGGTCAGCAGAAAATGAAAGCTCCTCCCTTTTTTAGCATATTTTTTAGAGCGAGGCTTGGCTGTTCTCGGAATTGTCCACTCACGGCATCATACTCCCTTAATTAGCATGGGTAAGATGCGAGGGTTTTTTTCCTCATTGTACTTTACTGCGTGCACTTGTTCTGCATTGCCAACGAACTGCTACTAAACTGCTAAATCCTTTCAGCAGGTTTATTTTACTCTGAATGATAAAAATCAGGTGCCTCAAATTTGGCTGTCCTTTGTTGCATGTTTAGTACGCTGACAGCATTTATTATGTTGCTATTTTTTTCAAGAATAATAGCACAAACTATTACTTTCTAGGACCATAGAGGCTAATGTATGCTGGAAAGTAAAGATGAATACATGCAGGAGGAGCCAGTTAATATTTACAGAGAGAATAAGCTTGAGGAGATCTTATGTCTTTTCAACCTTGAAAGGGAGAATTCATTTCTGTGCTTAAAAAAAAAGGGGGGGAGAGAGAGAGAAAGATCATGGAAACAAACAAAAAGCCAGGATTAAAAGTTTATTAAAGATGATGTCATTGAAGAGATACTGGTCTCCACTCCCACGCAAGGTTTTGATCTGGTAGTGACTAAACCCTCTGGCCGACAGAGGATGAGATGGCTGGATGGCGTCACCGACTCGATGGACATGAGTTTGAGTAAACTCTGGTAGCTGGTGATGGACAGGGAGGCCTGGCATGCTGCGATTCATGGGGTCACAAAGAGTCGGACATGACTGAGCAACTCAACTGAACTGAACTGAAACCCTCTGGACATCCTGACCTTAAAATTAGGAGAGGAAATTAAGGACGATTTTTCCCCCAGTTGTTGGTCAATTGCTAAGTGGTGTCCAACTCTTTGCGACCCCATGAACTACAGCACACCAGGCCTCCTTGCCCCTCACCATCTCCCAGAGTTTGCTCAAATTCATGTCCATTGAGTTGGTGATGCCATCCAACCATCTCATCCTCTGTTGTCCCCTTCTCCTCCTGCCTTCAATCTTTCCCAGCATCAGGGTCTTTTCCAGTGAGTCACCTCTTCACATCAGGTGGCCAAAGTATTAGAGCTTCAGTTTCAGCATCAGTCCTTCCAATAAGTATTCAGGGTTTATTTCCTTCAGTATTGACTAAAAGATCCCCAGACCAGTCCTCGAATCAAGTTGCTTCTAAAAATTTATAGAGGGAGTTAGAGAAGTAAGAGGTAGAGGAGAGAGGAAGAAGGGGAAGAGATTAGGACCCTCCCTGAAAACCAAAATGGAGCTTTGAGAGTGAAAATTGTGCTAATAGGTTATCTAAAAAACAAGTGACCTCTTGTGTTATTAAAGTTTCAAGTATATTCTTGCTTAGTGTAGTGAATATGATTCACATATATTGTATATAAAATGAAATGAAGTTGTTTCTTCCCATCTGTTGCAAAACTTCCTTGATGTCTACATTGTAATATTTATTGCTCTAATGATGATTCTTAGTACTTTTCACTTTCCAAGCACCATATATCAAGTAGTTAATTTGCAGAGCTCTGAATAGATATTCAGCTGATAAAATTACATAAGCCTTCTTATTGTGCTCATTAGGAAACTGAGGCAAAGGAGATACAGGCCCCACTGATTATTTTCAATGAAACTGAGTCACCATTTTATTATGCTCGCCTGCTTCTTAGTCCACCCTGGCCCACCCAGTAAGAGCTCTGAGGTGTATGGGTTAGACTAGTTAACTTGTATTGGGTTTTCTTCACACTCAGATGTGATGGTCCTCGTGCTGACTCCTTTTGGCAATCATGACAGGAAAATATAAAGTAGATAGACTTCTTGCACTGTTCACCCTGAGTTTGCCCTGAGTGCTCATCATTTACACTGTGACTTTAGCATCTCAAGTCATATGGGGGACAGGTGAATGAAGGACGAGACCCTGATGATCAGAACTGAAAGGCACAGACTTCAGCTCTCAAGTAGAATGTTTTAAGATTTTGGGTATCTCAAAATAGAATAAGTGATTCCTAGAAGATGCCAGTTCTGTCTCTGAACATGTTTTATTCTGCAATGAAAGAGTTGGGTATTGTGCAGGGACTTTGAGGGTCTAACAGCTCCATGGAATATCTAAAATGCCTCTCCTGTCTTTTTCAATCCTGAGATGCTCTGTTTCTCTGACCAGTGTCAATGATGAACCCATGGTCTTACCCGCATTCACACACAGCCCAGATATGTCCAGTACTGGCTAGGGCACATCACTGCTAAAGGCATGTGCTTTTCATTACGATAAATGTCATTGTTTATGATACAATCCCTTCAAAAGATAGGTTCCACAAAGAGAAAATAGTTGTTTATTTTATCATTTTACCACTTATTTTCTACAATGAAATTGCTGATTTTTTATGCTGTGTAGGTATAGACCATTTCCTTTCCTCAGGAAATGCTGGATGTGGTAAATTAATTCCAAGTGGGAATTTGTTTAAAAAATTGATATAGTAAACACCTGGGTATATAATTGAAGCTACAGGCTTCCCCAGTGGCTCAGCGGTAAAGTATCTGCCTGCAATGCAGGAGATGCTTGTTCAGTCCCTGAGTCTGGAAGATCCCCTGGAGGAGGGCCTGGCAACCCACTCCAGTATTCTTGCCTGGAGAATCCCATGGACAGAGGAGCCTGGAAGGTTACAGTCCATAGAGTCACAAAGAGGGGACATGGCTGAAGCAACTGAGCATGCACACACGCACACAACTGGAGCTATATCTCCTAAACTATGACAAGAGAATATATTTATTGGTTTCTCCAGGAAAACCTTTATAAGCTAGATGCTTGGAAAGTAGCCTATTTTGATTTTTGACAATTTAGGAAGAGTTATGAGGCTTCTCTGTTAGCTCAACGGGTAAAGAATCCGCCCGCAATGCAGAAGACCCCTGTTCAATCCCTGGGTTGGGAAGATCCCCTAGAGAAGGGATAGGCCACCCACTCCAGTATTCTTGGGCTTCCCTGTTGGCTCAGATAGTAAAAAATCTCCCCGCACACTATTTATAATAGCTAGGACATGGAAGCAACCTAGATGTTGTCCATCGGCAGATGAATGGATAAGACAGCTGTGGTACATATACACAATGGAATATTACCCAGCTATTAAAAAGAATGCATTTGAATCAGTTCTAATGAGGTGGATGACTGGAGCCTATTATACAGAGTGAAGTAAGCCAGAAAGAAAAACACCAATACAGTATATTAATGTATATATATGGAATTTAGAAAGATGGCAATGATGACCCTATATGGGAGACAGAAAAAGAGACACAGATGTAAAGAACAGACTTTGGACTCTGTGGGAGAAGGCAAGGGTGGGATGATCTGAGAGAATAGCATTGAAACATGTATATTATCATGTGTGAAATGAATTGCCAGTCCAGGCTCAATGCATGAGACAGGGCGCTCAGGGTTGGTGCACTGGGATGACCCTGAGGGATGGGGTGGGGAGGGAGGTGGGAGGGGGGTTCAGGATGGGGAACACAGGTACACTCGTGGCAGATTCATGTCAGTTTATGGCAAAAGCCACTACAATTGGAGCCTCCAATTAAAAAAAAAAAAAAGAAGAAGAATCTCCCTGCAATGCAGAAGACCTGGGTTTTGATCCCTGGGTTGGGAAGTTCCCCTGGAGGAGGGCATGGAAACCCACTCTAATATTCTGGCCTGGAGAATCACATGGACAGAGGAGCCTGATGGGCTACAGTCCATGGGGTCACAAAGAGTCGGACATGACTGAGCAACTTTCACTCACTCAAGGAGGATAGGCTGAAGGTGTATAAAAGTTTTTCCTCAGAATAGATTGTTGAAGTTTGAATTTGAGAAATCCAAAGAGCTGGTTTTTCTTCTAAACTTCATTTCAGATAATAGGTCATGAGAAATCACATATGTTAGTTTTAATTTCTCAATGAAAGTATGAATTTCAAAGTCTATTTTAATCAAAGCTTATTTATGTTAAATTGGTACTAGGTATGATTTTGTAGAAGTTGAAGACATATCTGAAACCAGTACTATTATTAGAGGACGATGGTGTGGACACAAGGAAGTTCCTCCAAGGATAACATCAAGAACAAACCAGATTAAAATAACGTTCAAGTCTGATGACTACTTTGTGGCTAAACCTGGATTCAAGATTTATTATTCTTTTGTGGTAAGTAGCTTAACCACCTCATGATTAAAAGCAGACACTGGTTAAATGAAGTTTAGAGATGATTTTCTGTGATTAAATTCAGCAGTGTGAAACTGAACGGACTGTGTTAATTGTCTGTGGTATGCTTTGTCCCTGCCTTGTGGCCAAAATGTTAAAACTTTCTTTAGTGAGGAATGCCATTTTAGATCTGTTAAATCAATGCTTGGGGCCCAAGCATTTTGAAAGAAAGCACAGTGAATAGAAAAAGTAAAATTATTTACAGTAAAGCATATACCATTTTCCCTTTGATTCAGCAAAATAAATGTACAGCCAAAGAGAAGTTATGTGATATTTGAGAAATTTTCTATTTAATTCCAATCACAGAAGAGTTCCAGTGATTTTAGGTTAAATTATGACCCAAATTTGGGAATGATCTATATTATAATCATAGAACCTCAGAGTTAGCAAGAATCTTAAAGATTGGAATATAATTCAGGACCCAAAGGTTGATTTTTGCTTACTCAACCCATGCTTATTTTTGCTCTCACGTCTGCTTAAGCACCTCAGCAGCCATTTTAAACTTTAAATGCTTCTGTTAGAAGATGTTCAACCTCATATTGAGGTATAATCTACCTTGTAGTTAAGTCTAGTTGTTGGGTCATACATGGTCATGGATCTTCTTTATTCAGTCATTCATTAGTAAAACAATATAAAGTTCCTTGGAGGAGGAAATGCCAACCCACTCCAATATTCTTGCCTGAAAAATTCCATGGACAGAGGAGCCTGGCGGGCTACAGTCCATGGGGCCACAAAGCAGCTGAGCACACACACACAGGTAAAGTTCCTGCTTATGATCAGACACTCTGATAGGTGTAGTAGATCAAAGCCAAGCAAGAAGACAGGGTTCTTGAACCTCCTGGAGTTGATAGTCTGGTGGAAATGGCAGTTAAAAAGCAGTAACAACTAATGACGAGTAATAAGACAGAAGGACTGGGTGTTGCGGATGAAGCACAGGGAGAAATTGGGATAATTTTGCCTATGCATTACCTTTAGGATAGATTAAATATCTCTGAATCCTTGGGTCATTCATAGCATATTGCCTCTTGCTCACCTGGCAGCATCATTAACTCTCATTCAGTTTATTGCTATCCCTTTTCAAAATGTGGTTGCCAAATAGAACACAGTACTACAAATGGAGTCAATTTGTGGGTTTTTCCTCTTATGAGTTAAATTTAGAGTAGGAAAAAATCTTGATTTTTTCAAATCTAATGTGGTTTCTTCTATTTTTTTTTTTTTGCATTATGATGAGTTATTAAATACTAAGTAAATTCTACATCAGAATACTATAAATGAAAAATAGCATGTGGTAATCCTGGTTCTGCTTTAATTTGGGAATAATCCATCAAGCGTGATATACATTATTGCATACTCATGCAGTGCTGCTCAGCATTAAAATGGAAGTATGAACCTTTGGTTCCTGCATTTCTTTGCTTTTAATGTGTTCGGTGATGCATCTGTTCTCAATTTTTCATGGACAAAGCGGTCTCAGCATGTTGGAGTGGTGATGTGGCAGAATGGCTCAGTTAAGGACCTGTTTTATTCCCTCAACGTATCAAGGCCTGTTAGTGCTCATGTATATGCTTTTTGTGAAGCTTTGGTTATGACTAAGTTAAATGATCCATAAGTCAGTTAGAAACATGCTAACTCTAATATTATGTCTTTAAGGCAAAATAACTCCTTTTCGTTGAAAGAGGCAGTGCAGATGTGGATTTAAGGAAAAGGGAGTATTTTCGTTTGGTGTTCTGGCTTATAGTGAAGGCTCGTCACTCATTTCCTGGCTGCTGTTAAGTGGAGTATTGGACAGGCTGTAGTTTGGATGTAAACTCTTTGGCATGACTCCACTCACTTACTTATTCACCTCCACCAGTACATTCAGATGTGTTTTATAGAAATGATGGCTGTCGTACCTTTTTTTGTTATACCAGTCTCTTGGTCTGCATTTATTGCAAATAGCTTCATCTCTCTTTTCGCTCCTAATAGGCTTCTGGCACTAAATATGATCAATTAGGGCCAAAGTGCTTTGGTGGCTGAATTCCAAGATAGAGTGGGCATAACCTTCAGGTGTATATAAACTCTAGATCTGTGGGACTTTTTGATAAACTCTTCTATTTGAACCTTGTTCAACAGGGATCATTTATGGCTTGACCAATGTTTTGGAAAGGTCATTTTATTCATGTTTAAATTTTTCTTGGAGAAACTTTAAAGCAGAGTTTATGAAATCAAATGCTACAGAGACCAGACTTAAAACTCTTAGTGAGCCCTATATAAAATTAGAGGGAGCCAGTGGGATTAAAAACAGCGAGCCTTGATGTGTATAAGTCATATCATTATGCTGCCCACTTTATACAGTGCTGTATATCAATTATATCTCATGAAACTAGAAAAAAATGACAAGCCTTCTTTAGGTGTATTTAAATAACGAATTTTAAAATGTTGGGCAGACCTACAAAGCCCCTCGAATTTGGAGACAGCTGGTTTGCAATTCCTCCTTTAAGGCATGACAGGTGCTGGGGAAATTTGGACTGATAGTTCCTGAGCAATCCCCGTGCTCTTAGAAAATGGCACATAGCTATTTAGATAGGTCAAAACCACCTCCCTTCTCATCTCCACCTTTCCACTTCTCAGCCTTCCATCAGACACCTCTCTTCTTCCTACCTCATGAGTCTCCAGTTGTTCAAGGGCATCCCTGGAGGCTGTAAGTTACAGGTGCCCAGGACCAAAAGAGTCCACTGCACTAGAATCTCATCTACATGGTTCATGCTTGTAACATTTTTAGAATAAGTATGGTGTAATTTTTAGTCTATTTTTCACTCCAGCAAAGTGTGGGAGACTGACTAATGGGATAACATCATGATCACTTAGTTTTGGTTAGCAATTATTCTTACAATTGCTACAGTTTTGTCTGATGTGCTAATTCAATCATCTATCTTTTTTTCCAACACCTATCACAGTCTTTCCTAGGGCAAGACAGCACAGCCATAGGGGACCACATTGCTATAAAGCATATTTTGATTCAAAGAATGTTTCCCCAACTATTAATGTGTGATATAGAATGAGTCTCTTACCTTTTGGTTTTATATATATATAATGGGGATAATAATTGGAGCTGATGTGAGATTTTAAATTAATAGCAAATACTTACAGTAGCACGTAGGATGTAGTGGAAGTGCTCAATAAATAATGGTGATAGTGATCCTATCTTTGCCATCACTAAGTGTGTGTGTGTGTGTCTCCTCCGGATATAATCGATAGCAATGAACTATTTGAGGGTAGGACAAGTGTCCTGTGTGTATTCTACCCAGTACCTTATACATGGCTAGTTATGATGTTTGTTGAATTGACTCCTACTGAGAAAATGATTCAATTTCATATTTCAATTTTTTCTCTCCTACTGAGTTTTCTTTCCTAATTTCACTCAGTTGAGGAGGATAGTTAACCATCAGGGCTTCCCAGGTGGCACAGTAGTAAAGAGTCTGCCTGTCAATGCTGGAGGTGCAAGAGACATGTGTTCAGTCTCTGGGTTGGGAAGATCCCCTGGAGTAGGACATGGAAACCCACCCCAGGATTCTTGCCTGGCAAATTCCATGGACAGAGGAGCCTGATGGGCTATAGTCCATGGGGTCGCAAAGAGTCGGACACGACGGACCACACAACACAGTAAAAATAACAGATACCATCAGAGAGCATAATGAAGCAGAACGGATAATATTATTAAACTGTTAGCAAAATGTGTTTGTCTAAATAAATTAGGCTCTGCCATTGCCAATTTAGTTTGTTGGGGAATGAATGGATTGACTGGGTTGTTAGGAATCTCTTTTTGAAGACCATTAAGTAGATTATTGGGAAGGTGTCAATTATTAGACTCCAAGTGTGTGGTGTGCAAAGACGTCTGCAAGCATGTGTGTGAATTTCAGCTCTGCTTCTTACTGAGAAAAGGCTCAGTTTTGTCATCTGTAAGATTGTGATCATGCTGCCTGACATACAATTAACTAGTTATTGGGTTAAGCTAAGTAACTTTTGTAAAGCACCCTGCCTGGAACTTAGTAAAATTACACAAGTATCTACTGCTCTTATTGTTATCATTATCACTGGTGTAATTATTAATGTTTCATCAGGTGATAAGTGAACTTGGCAGACCTGTACAAACAGCCCCATTGTTATTGTGTGTGTGTATGTATGCACATATACACATACCTCTGACCATAATTCACTTCCAACCTACAAAGTAAAAGCATTTTATTTCATATTGTGACAAGCATTAAAAAAGCCTTTTATTTGTATATATGTTTTTAATGAAAGTGAAAGTGAAGTCGCTCAGTCATGTCTGATTCTTTGCGCTCCCATGGACTATAGCCCCCCAGGCTCATCCATCCATGGAGTTTCCCAGGCAAGAATACTGGAGTGGGTTGCCATTTCCTTCTCCAGGGGATCTTCCTGACTCAGGGATCAGACCCAGGTCTCCCGCATTGTAGGCAGACGCTTTTACCATCTGAGCCACTAGGGAAGCCTGTGTTTAATGAAAAGTATATTTTAATTCAAAAAATTATTTTTAAAACTTATATTGAAATATAGATGACTTACAACATTAAAATATTAAATATTAAAGTAAAAATTAAATTACTTGAAAGCTAGCCCATTTTTGTTTTATTAACAAACTCTAGTTTATTTTTTAAATTGAATTTAATAATACATTATAAACATTTTCTAACATAAAAAAGCAATTTTATGTGTTACTTAACTATGTACCTCTGTAGTTTGAATCAACTTCAAGTAGCAGTTAAAATTTCCATTGAGGTTTAAACTCCACATGAATCATGGTTTTGCATTATAAATAATTATTTAAAATAGATGCAGAAAGGGAAGGGGATGAAAAAGAAGAAGATGAGGATGCAAAGAAAAAGGAAGAATAAGGCCAATGAGTTAATAATGAAGATTCTGATTTATAAGAGCTTTCACAGATTCTAATTTTGCTCACCTAAAACTTACCAGTTGGTGAAACAAAAACAAAATAATGATGGGCAATTCATTATTATTCCTATAAACTAAATTCTCAAAGCTAGAAATTAAAGGAACTCATTCACTTTTTCTACAAAATGTGGACAATCCATATTTATTTCCATTGTCAGATAAAAGTTGTTGAAGGTTTTTGAACATCCCTGGTTGTTCTGACCACATCAGCCAGGACTCTATGTAGAGCAAAATGTTGTCAAGATGAGGATGGTGATCACATGGCAGATCCTGTTTCCCTCAACTTCATTTCAGTGTATCCTACTGAAGGTTTGGCAATATAGAGATGCAGTATTATTTATTAAATGCCTACTGTATGCTAGACCTAGCTCAGTCTCGGGTCCTGGAGATAGAGCTGTGAGAAAGACAGGCAGATCTCTCTCCTCAGGATCTCACATAGTTGTTGTCGTTCAGTCGCTCAGTCGTGTCCGACCCTTTGAAACCCGCTGGACTGCAGCACGCCAGGCTTCCCTGTCCATCGCCATCTCCCGGAGCTTACTCAAACTCATGTCCATTGAGTCGGTGATGCCATCCAACCGTCTCATCCTCTATCATCCCCTTCTCCTCTGCCTTCAATCTTTCCCAGCATCAGAGTCTATTCTAATGAGTTAGCTCTATACATCACGTGGCAAAAAGTATTGAAGTTTCAGCTTCAGCATCTGTCCTTCCAATTCAGGGTTTATTTCCTTTAGGATTGACTGGCTTGCTTTCCTTGAAGTGCAAGGGACTCTCCAGAGTCTTCTCCAACACCGCAGTTCAAAAGCAGCAATTTTTCATCGCTCAGACTTCTTTATGGTCCAGCTGTCACATCCATCTATGACTACCCGAAAAACCATAGCCTTGACTATACTTTGTTGGCAATGTCTCTGCTTTTTAATATGCTGTCTAGGTTTGCCATAACTTTTCTTACAATGAGCAAACTTTTTAATTTCTTGGC
Organism: Cervus canadensis; assembly: GCF_019320065.1. Lineage (NCBI taxonomy): Eukaryota > Metazoa > Chordata > Mammalia > Artiodactyla > Cervidae > Cervus > Cervus canadensis. The sequence goes on from NC_057396.1 coordinate 3,106,260, forward strand.
TGCAGTCACCATCTGCAATGATTTTGGAGCCCAAGAAAATAAAATCTGTCACTGTTTCCATTGTTTCCCCATCTATCTGCCGTCAAGTGATGGATCCTTATGCCATGATTTTAGTGTTTTTTTTGAATGTTGAGTTTTAAGGAACTTTTTCATTCTCCTCTTTCACCTTCATCAAGAGACTCTTTACTTCCTCTTAGCTTTCTGCCATAAGGGTTGTGTCATCTGCATATCTGAGGTTATCACTGTTTCTCCCAGCAATCTTGATTCTAGCTTGTGCTTCATTCAGCCTGGCATTCCACATGATGTACTCTGCATGTAAGTTAAATAAGCAGGGTGACGATATACAGCCTTGTACTCCTTTCCCAATTTTGAACCAGTCCATTGTTCCATGTCCGGTTCTAACTGTTGCTTCTTGACCTGTGTACAGGTTTCTCAGCAGGCAGATCAGGTGGTCTGGTGGAAACAAACAATAAACATTTACGTCAATAAGAAAGTAAGTACATATATACAAACATAAATTTTTTGAGGTTCAATAGTAACTAGAAAGAAGATACAAGAGAATATTGTAACGGAGGATGACTAGAAAAAGACCCACTTCACTTAGAGAGTCAAAGGAGACCTGTGTGTGTGAAATTTGAACTGATACCAAGAGAGGAGCCAGCAGCACCAACACCATGGGCAAGTATGGGAGAAATGCTTTAAGAAAAAAGACAGCAAATGCTGAACCCTGAAACAGAAAACAGAAGAGTCTTTTCTTTGATAGCAGTGAATCTCTTGGCATCTTGGGATTCCAGCCACTGTAAGGAGGCAAATATAAGAGAGGGAAGTAAAACAGTAGCTGATTCCTCTCTCAGCCAAGTGTCAGAAGGTTTTCTTATCCTCATCTGAGCCCATCCTATTTTGTATGTTTCTCAAATCTTTTAGTACTTAGACCAGGTGAGGTAGCTAAAATCAGAGAGTTAGCTCAGGGCAGATACTAAGAAAGTATCAAGATAAGAAAGTGTGGAGCAGAAAGAAAACCCAGGGTCATGGTCTGTGTCAGACAGGAGGATAGTACACACATACCCCCAAGGCCCCAAGTGAAGGTCATAGCAGCAGAATGCCAAGTTGGCAAGTCCAGGGGCATCAAAGGATTTTTGTTGAAGCCATCATTCCTAAGGCCAGAGTCGTCTTGTTGCAACATTTCTTAGGTGAAGGTAGATAAGTATTCTTATTTAAAGTTTTACAGATGTTCTAAAATTTCACCAATTACAGAGATCATTTTTTGATAAACTAGGAGTCTCATTGGGAAGGTTAAGTGAATCAGTTATTTTAATCAAGTTGCCTTCAGAAAACCTGAATACATAATGAGAACTTTGATTGAGTTCTTAAGAGAGTAAAGAGCAAAATTCAATATAGTCCTGGGGCAAAGGATAATTTAACACAGAGTATGGCTAGGTCTAGAAGCAAATGAGAATTTAAGAAGAATAAAGGGAAATGGGCTCTTGCAGGTGGGGTGGGGAGCAGAAGAGGAAGGGTTAGGTAAAAACAGGATTAAGGAGGCAGGAGAAGACAAGAAAGTGAGGTAGAATGAAACCCTATGATAGTATTTTCCCCTGTGGAATTCAGGGCAATTTTGCTAGTTGTATATTCATTTCAATGCATTATTCAAAGGACTTTTTATTGGGCACCTATTATTTTTCATGCACTTTGATAAATACTGGGTAGCGAACAAAATACAAGGTTCCTATCCTCGTAGAACTTACAGTTTGGTAGACACAATCCTGATGATGATGATGATAAAACATATATATTATAATAATAAGAGCATATAACTCTTTGGGTAATTGTGAGAAGTAAATATACAGGACAATGTATGTGAAGTGTTTAATGCAGCATGTGGCATATTATAATCTGTTGCTATTAAACCGTGCATTGCATGAAGACTGATTGTAAGAAAAATACAGACTCTTGGAGAACCAGTGCTTAGACCAACCCTCTTCTTTTATAAGTGAGGCGGTGAACTCAGGCTGGGTAGCTTTTCCAGTGAAACAGTGAACACAGCTTGTGAGTTTGTGATCACAGAGCTCGCACATATGTGTTATCCAAGAGATATGAAAGCTGTGAACCCTATCCAAATAAAAATAAATATACCTAAAGTTTGCACAGAGTACCAGGGAAACCCCCTAAATCTTATTTGTGATCACCCTTAGTCGCAGTTCAGAACCCCACACGTATTGCCTCTGCATGTTCTCTGATTTTGGGAATGTTTTCTTCCGTGTTGGCTAGTCCTCCCCAACATAAGCCGTGTTTGAAATAGTGCTTTATTACTGTAATTAATTTTCCTCATAAAACCCATGCACTAGTCACATGAGCAGATGACTCCACAGGTGCTGAGTAAACACATTTCCAACTTTGCGAGGGATGCTGTTTGATGACACTTGGACAGTCCAGTATCCTGTTTATCTAGCATTAAGTTACACGGACTTGGCCACAAGTAAACTTTTATCCTTGAAAATCATAAAGATGCACTGATATTAAATAACTGGACCTCTTTATATGATTTTTTCTCTATAATTGTGCTTTTTGATGTACTAATATTTTGGTAGATAAAGAAAGTGAGAAAGTTGAAGAAGGAAAAAGCTATTCAATTATATTAGAGAGTTATTTGCATATTAAAAATATGCTTAAAGCAGAGCAGTATTTCTTTCTAAAAAAGCTTTGAAGAAGTGAATCTCAGTAAGAAAATATCTCTACCTAATGTTCACTTGTCAATTCAACAGATAATTCTGAGAACTTACTGTGGAGAATAAGAAGAAAATTATATTCCTTTGAGGGAGAAAGACATATTAATTATAAAACACTGTGAATTGCAGTGATGAAATGTGCATGGAACATTCTGGGCACACAAGGAAGAAGAACTCTTAATCTCACAAAAAATGGGACTTGCTGCTATAAGGAAAGAAAAAAAAAAGTTTTTTTTTCCTCTACCCTCCTAGGTTCTGTTTTGAACTGTGTAAATTAGACTGACAGAAACCAAATCAACAAAAAAGACGCAAACAGATTATTCACATATACATCTCACACATATGTGGGAGCACTCGGTGAGGAGTAACTCAGAGTGGTGGTTAGAACCTGGGCTTATATAACATTTTAACCAAAGGATAATACATTTTCAGAGAAGCAACAAGACAATGGAAAAGGACTTTGAAGATTCTAGGGCAGAGAATTTTGGAAAGGTAAATATATGGGAGAACAAATGGAAGCAAAGGATTAGTGAGATAAGTTTGTTGTGTGGATTCCTCTGGTGCCTCACTAGGCTGCTAAGGGTGTAGAGTTGTCTCTGATGAGGGGAGAGATGCAACCTTTATGAACTTATATGCTTCTAGGCACATAGGGGGAGAACAGAGACCTTTCCTGAACCTGCTTCTCAGTTGCCTTCAGCTCAATATAATTCTTAGACCAAAGTGGCATATTTAAGGGTGGCATCTTCCACTACACTTCACTGGACTGGGTCAGGGAGGGGAGCAGACCCTGAGAAGAGAATGCTGCCTAAACAAAAGCACGAAGTCAGAGAAGCCAGGCATCTCAGAGTATTCTGATGAGCTAATTCAAAGGGTTTCAGCTTGAGGCTGCTAAGCATTTACTACCTTTCTTTATTCTTGCCAGTAGAAAGGAGATGCATGCATGCATGCTAAGTCGTTTCAGTCATGTCTGACTTTTTGCAACCCTATAGATTGTAGCCTCCAGTCTCCTCTGTCCACGGGATTCTGCAGGCAAGAATACTGGAGTGGGTTGTCATGGCTTCCTTCAAGAGATCTTCCCATTCCAGGGATCAAACCCACATCTCTTACTTCTCCTGCATTGGCAGGTGGGTGTTTTTTGTTTTTCTTTTCTTTTTTTTTTTTACCACTAGAGTCACCTGGGAAGCCCAGAAAACAGAAGTCAAAAGATGATCAAAGAAGCAACTTTATTCATGGTGGTCCATAAAATGCCAAAGCTCAGGACTTACTTGTAAAACTAGAGTGGAGAGCTTGGCTGTGACCCAGTGCCAAAGTGTGGGTGCACCAGTACTGTGATAGAAATTCAGAATCAAGGATTCTTTCCAGGCTCTAGGGGATATACTGACGTGCTCCTCCAGCTGCATGGAAGATGACAGGCCTGGTTACAGATAGTCTCCAACAGTGGGGAGCAGGCGCTGAGGACAGGACAGCTGACTCCAGGCCCAGCTACGCTGAGCAGATGGAGTGGACGAGAGCTGAGACCCTTTCCAGGGGCTGACGTCAGAAACAGGCCACCCCAGAGAGAAAAGGGGAGAGGGAATGGAGATGACGAAGGGAGGGGAGATGAAAGAAGTGATGAAGGGAAGGAATCTATGAAGGAGAAAAACAAAAATGCCTGGTAATGTCTTTATATCTGTGGGCTGAGGCAAGAACATGGAGAGAAGTGTTTCTCCTCCAGAAGAGCAAACAAAACTCTTTGTGCCCCTGAAGGGTCCAAACCCACAGTGATTTGTGTGTGTGTGTGTGTGTTTTCAATCAGTCATCTTTGGTAATAGTCCTTGGGGACTCAGTCCTATCCACCTCTGGTCCTAAGGAGAACTGGGCAAGCCCCTTCCTCTGTATAAGAATCAGCCATTCCATCTGGGAAATTGAAGATTCCTGGAACACTGGGGAGATGCCAGTCTTCTCTCCCAGGTGAACCAAAGAATGATTAATCAATCATTCAGACAGGATTCATTTAGCCTTGAAAATAACCACTCATAACATCCCTTTATCAGTGGGAACATGGCGGATTAAGGCTGACCTTCATTCAACATTGCTTCTTTCACCTGTGAGAAAATTGAGTTATGTATTCAAAGTGACTCTTCCCTTATTTTGCAATTGAAAATAGGAGCCAGGCAAGAAAAAAAAATTAAAAGAGAGATTGAAAAGGCATGGAAAAAGAGAGAGACATGAATACATGATCAGGTGATCAGTGCTCCTTGGCTGGGCCCTGCTCACCCCGCTTCCTGACTGGTCTCCTGCCTCCCATCTGCCTGCCTTCCATCTCTATTACATGTGACTGCCAGAGGAAGAAACAGAGCTGTAATCAGGGCACTTCCAGCTGAAAACTTGTGAATGATTTGCAGTTTCCTATGGAGTACTGTACAGATGCCTTACTCAGACACCGAGCCTTCTGTGTTCTGATCCTCCTCACACTCTAGCTGCGGTTCTGGCCTCTCCTTCCTCGGATTGCTCAGTCCAGACCTGCAGCCATATGACCAGGCAGTCCATACTTCATGATTGTCCTCCCCAATCTCTGCAGTTAACTTTCCCATGGATACTTCCTCAAGAATCCAAGCCCCCCTCCCTCTGTCAGACATATTCATGTCAAAGATACCACTTGTCCTTAGCTCCTCACCCTCAAATATGCCTTCCCTTTGTCAGGCACCCATCTTGCTAGTCTTTATCAGCATTATGGTTTTTCAAAGAAGAAGTAATGTGTAGATATCCCAGCTGTTTTTGAAAATACAAAGACAAGTAAAAAAGAAAATTAAAACCTACCAATAGCTCCCATCATCAAGTACAACCACTGTGAATATTTTGGATCTTTCTTTCCAGCTATTTTCTTAACCCATAGAAACCTATGCACAGGTCTCAGCGTCTCCACTGGAGTGACAGCTCCTGGAGGGTTGGGAGCACCTTATTTCGGTAGGTCTCTCACAGGGCATTGTACTAAGTAGGTCTTAACATGTTTCATTGAGCTGAACCAACAAACATCCATTGAGTACTTCTGATGCATCTGATCACTTGGAGTAGAAGCAACATATTGGGTTGGCCAAAAAGTTTGTTTGGGTTGTTGCATAGGCAGCTAGAAAAAAGCCTAAATGAACTTTTTGGCCAACTCAATATAAAAGCAATCCCCAATGATCTATAAAGAGACAACTGATTGTCTTTTTTCAGACTTAGGGCCAGAAAAACTCGCTTGCTCTCACTCTATTGTTATAATCATATCAATTTACCAACGACCCTCAGTGGTTTGGTCCAAGATTCACTAGGCATTGGAAGGAGTGGGGGTGTGAATGGAGGAGTAGTGGCCACTAGAGGGGTCAAATGTCAGGGGAATTGTGGGATGGAACCAGGTATCCTTATTCTAAAATCTGCCTTTGCTATATATTTTAAACTCAAGGAGGATGTAATTGCATGTGTAACAACCTGACCTCAGCATTTCTTGTATCAGACTATGTAATAGTGATACCATGGCAGACGTGGTTCAGATTCTCCACTGATGCAGCTTCTGAGCTGTCCTACCTCATGAAGAAAGTCAGGAGCCTTGCGAAACTCAGGACTGCTTGTATGCTCTCCTGCTCTCAGCTGCTCAGTCATATCTGACTTTTGGCGACCCCATGGATTGTCATCCACCAGGCTCCTCTGTCCATAGGATTTCCCAAGCAAGAACACTGTTGTGAGTTGCCATTTCTACCTCCAGGGATCTTCCTGACCCTGGAGAGATTAAACCAGCATCTCCTGCATTGAGTTATTTACTGCTGAGCCCACCTGGAAAGCCCATCAGGACTTCTTATTAATTGTGAAAAGGTCTTTGAGGTCCTGATATCTGTCCCACCAAGGGTCTTTGCTGAGGCCTCAGGAGCTTTCCAGGTTTTTAAAGTATTCCAGAACTATTTATTTGTTGTTTTTTGAGGTTTCTTGTACAGATTTGAGGATATATGAGTCAGAAACACTCAAATTCAAATCTATGAGTTGATGTATTTATGAGACCTAGGACACATCATTCAAACTGTCCAGGCTGCTGTTTCCTAATTCATAATGAAAAGGAACCACATGCATCATAGAGCTGCCTGAGGATTACCTTTCAAATATATGGGTTTGATAAACTATGTACAATGGATGGAACTATTTTTATTAGTTACCATCTAAATGTCTTTGGAGAATTAGAATCCAATTACGTATATCCCAGGTCCTTTAAGAGATTCTGTGCCTTAGTTCATCTGGGTTATCATAACAGAATATTATAGCCTGGGTGGCTTATAAGAAACAGAAATTTATTTTTCACAGTTTTGGAGGCTGGGATGTCCAAGATCATGGCACGAGGAGACTCAGTGTCTGGTGAGAGCCTGCTTCCTGGTTCAGAGACAGTCTTCTTTTTGCTATGACCTCACATTGCAAAAGTGGGCAGGGAGGTCTCTGGGGCCTCTTTTATTAATATAAGAACACTAATCCCATTCATGAGATCTCCCCCTTCATGACCTACTCACCTCCCAAAGGCCCCACTTCCTGAAACTACCACATTGAGGTTTAAGTTGCAACATATTAATTTTGGGGAGACACAGCAGTCTCTATAGCATGTTGGAACCTGACAAGCACTGGGGACTTGGAGTAAGGTCAGGCCTAGGAACAGTTCTGCTGTATGATTCTGTTTCCAAGTAAACCCACACACCCTGAGGCAGAGTTAAGAGGAGAGAAAGCCAAAACCTAATAGCCCTCTTCTGCTAAACTACATTAAATGTATATTCTCTTCATCCCTCTTAAACTACTCAGCAAAATATCTTGAACTATACCTTTAGTGTGAAGATTCTAAGTTTAGTAGTATATTTGGAGTTTAAAAGTTCCTTGATGTCACTCTTGTAGAAAGATATCCATTCCTCAGCTACAAAATACTGTGCAACAGCCCCTTTGGCTCAAAGACAAGCTAGGTCTCTGAAGTCTATAGTTTTTCAGGCTATGAGTGCTCAATGTCATATTCTGGCCTTTATTTTTCTTGAAGTGTTAAAAACAGTTATTTTTACAAGGAGAAAAAGACACTAAAATGCCCTAGTATTTTAATCTCTGTGATATATCTCTCTATAACAGATAACAAAGAAATAGGAATTTGAAATAGAAACATTTCTTTTAGCCACGCGAGATAACCTAGACAGGGAAGGTGTTTCTAAATCATTAAAGAACAGAAATGTGGATATAAAATCTTAACCAAAAAATCAGTCCTGGAGAAAAATCTGTCTAACGGTAGAGCTCTAAATTAAAATTTAAGACTAGTACCTCATTTTTATTTAATGGTACAATTAGTTAGAATAAACAACTATCAATGATCTATTTTCTTCTGCTCCTTTTGCAAGAACTTCCCTTGGGTATCAAAAATATATGTTATTTAGCAATATGAAAATAAAATGATTGTTTCTAAGTCCTGTTGCAGGCAGAATGGCAAAGCAGATCTGATTTTATGTGTCCTCAGTTTCCTTTTGGAATCTTCTAAATTCAGTCTCTCATTCATTCTACATATATATATATATTTTTTTTTAATGCATTTATTTTTTATTGAAGGGGAGAGGGGAGGAGAGGGTGAGATGTATGGAAAGAGTAACATGGAAACTTACATTACCATATGTAAAATGGATAGCCAACGGGGATTTGCTGTTTGGCTCAGGAAACTCAAGCAGGGGCTCTGTATCAACCTAGAAGGGTAGGATGGAGAGGGAGCTGGGAGGGAGTTTTGAAAGGGAAGGGACGTATGTATACCTATGGTTGATTCATGTTGAGGTTTGACAGAAAACAGCAAAATTCTGTAAAGCAGTTATCATTCTACATGGTTTTGTGTGTGTGTGTGTGTGTGTGTGGATCTCCATCTCTATGTCAAGTTCCAATTCCTGAAAATACAAATAAGATGGGACACCTACCCTCAAGAGAGTAAAATTAAACAGACCTACAGTGATCAGCGATAGCAGAAACATACCCGAGAATTCCTTGGGGGGAGACGGGAGAGAGTTGATAATGGGAGAGTGTCTCAGGGGAAGAGAAGGTGGTCAGGAAATGATTCACAGAGGAAGCAGGGACTGACCCAAGGAAGAGGTGGGGAATCACTCAATCCAGTCTGAGGGAACATGAATCACTGACTGATAAGAGCTAAAAGCCTTACCCATCCCAAGTTATTTGCATTTAAAAGTGATAAGTCCTAAAGCTAAAAGGAAGAAAATTGGCTAAAAGCAATTCAGGCTTAAACCATAGAATATAATTTAGACAGCATCACAGTTCAAAGAAAATGATTCTGAATCAAGTGTTTGCAGTAGAACCATCTCAGGCTTTTTCTTTTTTTTTAATATAAGTGCCAAGAATTTACCCCAGACGTAGTGAATCAGAATCTCAGAGAAAGGGCCTGCAAAACTATTTTTTTTTCTTTTTTTATTTTATTTTATTTTATTTTTTTATTATTATTATTATTTTTTCCAGTGGGTTTTGTTATACATTGATATGAATCAGCCATGGATTTACATGTATTCCCAATCCCAATCCCCCCTCCCACCTCCCTCTCCACCCGATTCCTCTGGCTCTTCCCAGTGCACCAGGCCGGAGCACTTGTCTCATGCATCCCTTGCATTCCTATATACTAACAATGAAAAAACAGAACGAGAAATTAAGGAAACAATACCATTCACCATTGCAACAAAAAGAATAAAATACTTAGGAGTATATCTACCTAAAGAAACAAAAGACCTATACATAGAAAACTATAAAACACTGATGAAAGAAATCAAAGAGGACACAAACAGATGGAGAAACATACCGTGTTCATGGATTGGAAGAATCAATATTGTCAAAATGGCTATTCTACCCAAAGCAATCTATAGATTCAATGCAATCCCTATCAAGCTACCAACGGTATTTTTCACAGAACTAGACCAAAGAATTTCACAATTTGTATGGAAATACAAAAAACCTCGAATAGCCAAAGTAATCTTGAGAAAGAAGAATGGAACTGGAGGAATCAACCTGCCTGACTTCAGACTCTACTACAAAGCCACAGTCATCAAGACAGTATGGTACTGGCACAAAGACAGAAATATAGATCAATGGAACAGAATAGAAAGCCCGGAGATAAATCCACGAACCTATGGACACCTTATCTTTGACAAAACTATTTTTTAAACGTGCCTCAATTGATTTGAATGTGCTGCCCTGATAAGAATTATTTCCTTTGACAAGAATTCTTAATTTATAAGCAGAGCCCCAGTCTATACTATTCTTTAAGGATACTATCCTCAACTTCATGTTTGCTACTGTCAGGCGAGTGTATGCTCCTCGTTTCTGTCTCGTCACAACAAAGATTTGGAGTGACGGACTTTAAAGCCCTTGGCGCGTCACAGCTGTTGGGTCTTGGACAGACCATGTTATAGCTCTTAGACAAATCAGTGTTAGAGCTGTATTTTATTTAGAAGATAGCAGGAGAATCCATCCTTGAAGCATGAGGACATGCCAACCCAAAGACGTGAAGAGAAGAGAGTGGAGGAGTGCACCAGCATGTGGGGTAGACAGACAGAGAGAGAGAGAAAGAGCGCATGCACGCACGCGGTGGGGAGAGAGAGAGAGAGAGAAAACTCTTTGACTCCTCCTTTTATATGTTTTTTCTTCCCCCTGGGTCTGCTCTATGTAAATTGGGTTAGCCAGGAGTGCTGTTCGTTCTACCTGAGGTCTTCACTCCAGTCCTCGGACCTTCCTTTGACCTTTCTTTGTTCTATTTTCGCGGGCTTTTCCCTTCCTTGTCTTTTAGCCTCTGCCATTTTGGACTCCTGTTTTCTATTCTAACTACCTCAGTTCAGTTCAGTTCAGTTCAGCCGCTCAGTCATCTAATTATCTAACACTACTCAATTCACCACTTCAGTAGCACTGAGTTTACCACAGTTTTTTGGAGCACTTATGTGTTGACCTTTCTTGTTCTGGTTTTAACTGGACTAGGAGCACTTTAAAAGAGACAACTACAAGCCTTAATTATATGGTCTGTTTAATCGTGTCACTTAGTAGGATGGCATTTGCTCACTAAGTGTTCCTGGATGAATTAACATTCTGTAAACTTCCAGAAGTCATTACAAACATATCTAAAGCACCTACTATGTAGCAAGGACATAGTAGGACTGAATGAGATAAGATGTGGGAAAGTCTTTAGTAAAATATAAATGCATTGTAGTTTCCAAATATTGTAAAAGACAAACAAGTATGCTTCTTAACTTCATTAAGAACTCAATAGGTTGAATTCACACTTTTACATCAATGTAAATATATTTAAGCCCCATGAAAAGAGACCTCTAAATTAATTAGCTTTCTTAATTCCTCACATCAACAGCCTACTAGTTCACATCTTCCTTTAGTCCGTGTTCTGCGTGGAAGTGATAGGAGAGGCATGCACAGTGGCCCGTTTCAAAGACAGTATTCATGTTGTGATCTATTCATGAAAAAAGAAAGCAAAGCGACTTCCTTACCTCACTCACAGCATCTTACACATAGCCCATCTCTTCTCTCAGTAAACCAGATTGCATTTTGAAGGCACTATTGTTCCGACCTTCTGTTAAGAGAAAATTTCTTCAATTTCTCTTTTGAAAAAATAGTTTTCTATGACAGAAAAAATACACCTCACAGGGTCTGTTTGCTCAGCTGTTAACAATGAGAATGACAACCTTTACGATGTGAATACTGCTGGTGCCTGCAGTTTTTGAGTCTCTCACCCTCCCCTGGGCTGCAGAGAGCCTTGACTTTGTTTTCAGTGACTTGCTATACAGTACCAGCCTTCTTTCCCCATGTGCTAATAATTCTATAACCTCTACTTAAAATTCTACACTCTGCTACTCAACACATTCCAATTTGAATGACTACTGCCTCACTTTATTATTTAGACTGCTAGTTTCAGTAACCATATTTTTAAAGGAAAATAAAAATTTCTGACCACAATTCTTTTAGGTATATTGAGACCCAGTTTCCAACATGAAATGGAGGATCCCCCAAACTGGCAAACAGTTCTTGCACACCAGCAAAGTATCCAAGAATTCAACTCCATTCTAATACTGTCTACTTGGAGAAAGTGTCAGATTTCACAGGTTAAGAGCCCATCCCACAAGATGAGCTTCAGACTGTTCACCTGTGCTCCTGACAGACTGGCTGTAGGTCAGAGGTTCCAGGGGTTTGATTAATTTATTTGAGACACTCAGAGAACTTAGAAACATTTCACTTGCTAGATCACTGGTTTATTGTAAAAGGATGTAGCTCTGAAACAGCCAAATGGAGGAGATGCCTAGGGCAAGGTACTTGGAAAGGGGCAAAGAACTTCCATGTCCTCCTCCAATGCACCTCTCTCCCTACCTCTCACTAGCCCAGAAGCTCTTTGACCCCTGTCCTTTTGAGTTTTTATAGAGGCTTCATTACATCGTTAAGATTCATTGAATCTTTGGCTGTTAGCAATTGATTCCACCTCCAGCCCCTATTTGATCCCTGGGTCAGGAAGTTCCCCTGGAGAAGGATATGGCAACCCACTCCAGTATTCTAGCCTGGAAGATCCCATGGACAGGGGAGCCTGGTTGGCTACAGTCCAGGGGGTTGCAAAAGAGTCAGACATGACTTGGCAACTAAACCACAACAGCCAACCCCTTTCCCTCCTTGGAGGTCAGGGGTGGAACTAAATATTCCAACTCTCTTGGGTCTCCAGGTGACCAGCCTCCATTAGGTGTGGTTGAAAAAAAAAAAGTCAGATTTTTAATGTAACAGAAGAATTACTACTTTATAACTGTCCACATTAGGAGACTCCAGAGTTTGGGAAGCTGTGAGTCAAGAACTGTGGACAAAGAGCATGTGAGAAATGTATTTTGCTCATCTGAATGCTCAAGTATATATTTATTGTAACAAAATCACAATAATGTATTCCATTATCTTCAAATATATTTGTTGTTGTTCAGTTGCTCAGTCATGTCTGACTCTTTGCGACCCCATGGACAGCAGCATGCCAGGCTTTCCTGTCCATCACCAACTCCCAGAGGTTGTTCAAACTCATGCCCATTGAGTTAGTGATGCCATCCAGCCATCTTATTCTCTGTCATCCCGTTCTCCTCAGACTTTCCCAGCATCAGGGTCTTTTCAAGTGAGTTGGCTCTTCATATCAGGTGGCCAAAGTACTGGAGCTAAGCTTCAGCTTCAGTCCTTCCAATGAATATTCAAAGTCAATTTCCTTTATGATTGACTGGTTTGATCTCCTTGCAGTCTAAGGGACTCTCAAGAGTCTTTTCAAACACCACATTTCAAAAGAATCAATTCTTTGGTTCTCAGCCTTCTTTATGGTCCAACTCTCACATCCATACATGACTACTGGAAAAAATAGCTTTGACTATATGGATCTTTATTGGCAAAGTAATATCTCTGCTTTTTAATACACTGTCTAGGTTTGTCATAGCTTTCCTTCCAAGGAGCAAGCATATTTTAATTTCATGGCTGCAGTCACCATCTGCAGTGATTTTGAAACCCAAGAAATGAAAGTCTGTCAGTTTCCATTGTTTCCACATCTATTTGCCATGAAGTGATGGGAGCAGGTGCCATGATTTTAGTTTTTTGAATGTTGAGGCAGTTTTCACACTCTCCTCTTTCACTTTCATCCAGAGGCTCTTTAGTTTCTCTCTGCTTTCTGTGATAAGAGTGGTATCATCTGCATATCTGAGGTTATTGATATTTCTTCAGCAATCTTGATCCTAGCTTGTGCTTCATCCAGCCTACCATTTCATATAACATACTCTGCATATAAGTTAAGTAAGCAGGGTGACAATATAGAGCCTTGACATACTCCTTTCCCAATTTGGAACTAGTCCATTGTTTCATGTCTGGTTCTTACTGTTGCTTCCTGAACTGCATACAAGTTTCCCTGGAGGCAGGTAAGGTGGTCTAGTATTCCCATCCCTTTAAGAATTTTCCACAGTTTGTTGTGATGCACACAGTCAAAGGCTTTAGTGTAGTCAATGAAACAGAAGTAGATGTTTTTTTCTGGATTTCTCTTGCTTTTCCTCTGATCCATCTGGTGTTGGGCAATTTGATCTCTGATTCCTCTGCCTTTTCTAAATCCAGCTTGAACATCTGAAATTTCTTGATTCATGTACTGCTGCAGCCTTGCTTGGAAAATTTTGAGCATTGATTTGCTAGCATGTGAAATGAGTGCAGTTGTGCATATGTGTATATTTTTTGCTACTGATCTTCTTTGGGATTGGAATGAAAAATGATGTTTTCCAGTTCTGTGGCCACTGTTGAGTTTTCCAAATTTGCTGGCATATTGAATGCAGTACATTAGCAGCAGCATCTTTTAGGATTTGGAATAGCTCAGCTGGAATCCCATCACCTCCACTAGCTTTCTTTGTAGTAATGATTCTTACAGCCCATTTGACTTCACCCTCCAAGTTGTCTTGTTCTAGGCAAGTGATCACACTGTCATGGATATCCGGGTCTTTAAGAGCTTTTCTGTATAGTTCTTCTTTGTATTCCTGCCACCTCTTCTTAATATCTTCTGCTCCTGTTAGGTCCACACCATTTCTGTCCTTTATTGTCCCCATCTTTGCATGAAATGTTCCCTTGCTATCTCTAATTTTCTTGACGAGATCTCTAGTCTTTCCCATTCTATTGTTTTCCTCTCTTTCTTTGCATTGACCACTGAGGAAGACTTTCTTATCTCTCCTTGCTCTTCTTTGGAACTCTGCATTCAAATGGGTATATCTTTCCTTTTCTCCTTTGCCTTTCGCTTCTCTTCTTTTCTCAGCTATTTGTAAGGCCTCCTCAAACAACCATTTTGCCTTTTTTACATTTCTTTTTCTTGGGGATTGTTTTGATCACCACATCCTGTACGATGTTATGAACCTCCGCCCATAGTTCTTCAGGTACTCTGTCTATCAGATCAAATGCCTTGAATCTATTTGTCACTTCCACTGTACAATCATAAAGGAATTTGATTTAGGTTGAAAATTAGATTTAAGTCCTCAAATATATAATAACTAATAATTGGCCCTCCCATTCTTGCCCTGATTTTGTAGGTGAAGAAGGACTGCCAGTAAGATTCACGGTCTTTACACACTTGGCATATTTGAGTGAAAACACAATAAAAATAGAACAGAGTGATACATATATCATTTGATTTGTCTGTGTATACTCACTCATATACTATAACTACGAGGAAGGAATTGAAGCGGCTGATTCAGCAAATAAAATTATGGAGAACCTGTTATATGCTCGGTACTGTGGGGGATTCAGTGGACCTAGTCCAGCTTTTGAAGAAAAAACACTTGTCAGTGTTAACACTTAGGGTGGAATAAAGGTGATGAAAGAAATATGGCAAAGCCCTATATGGTCAGTTGCTTTGTTGTTGGAGGTGGCAGTCAGTCAGGAAAGAGGAGCACTGCTTCAGAGAGCTCAGATGTCCCATTTTCAGCCTCATCCACCCTGGTGCAGTTTGGGCAGGAAGGAAACCCTGGGAGGGTGTAGGCATTTTTCTCTTTCCATTTGGAAAAATGCGAAGACTTTTCTTCATTAATGAGCACTCCCCACTTACCTCCCTAATGCCTCAATATCTTTCTCTATGAGCCCCCTTTTTCCTCCCTGTTCACGTTAGTCTGGACATAACTACCAGAATCTCTTCCCTGGGCAATACACAAGAACCTCTTTCCTCCCTTGTTGTCTGCCTGTAGGATGGTCATTGAACATCTTTTCCCCAGAGCAGCCAAGAGACCTTTCTAAAGCCCATACCCAGACAAATCTGCCATCCCTCTTTTTATAACCCTTCAGTGGTTCTCCATGATGTGTGATGAAATCCAAATCCCAGCATGGCAATAGAGCACTCTGTGGTGTGTCTCTGTCTGTTTGTTTGCTTTATCCTTTACCCTGGCTATGGAGAAGGAAATGGCAACCCACTCCAGTATTCTTGCTTGGAAAATTCCATGGACTGAGGAGACTGGTAGGCTACAGTCCATGGGGTCGCAGAGTCGGACGAGACTGAGGGACTTCACTATCACTTTCCCTTCCACTTTCCCCTGGCTTATCTCTCACCCTGCCTGCAGCCACACTGAGTATGATAGAGTTCTAGAAATGGTTGTGGCATGTTCGTAGACTCTGCTCGTTAATTTGTGCTTCCTTTCTTAGAGGAGGATCCATCAAGCCTCTGGCAGTTGAATGCAGACTCTGCTGCTTATTGTAGACCATCAGTGAGGCTTTCAGCTCTCCAAGCCTAAAGATTCTCCTAAAATGCAAATAGTGAGTTGTGGAGTCCTTGGTAAGACTGGAGATAATATGTCCTGGTGCAGAGGTTTACACTTAATAGGAGTGGAGGATTATCTCCTGCTGCTGACCTTTCAAAGCTCCTTTCTAAGCATCCCCTCTTAAATTGGGCTTATTTCTACCTATGTGTACAACACTTTTGTTCTTTTGAAATGCATCTATAACAATATGTGACACTTGTTTACATGTTAGTCTAACCCCTAAATTCCATGAAAGCAAAGGTCCTGTCTTATTGATTTCTTTAGGCTAAACCCCTGCCAAAATTCCTTGCATATAATTGACACTCACAGTACATCTTGGACTTCCCTGGTGGTTCACAGTAAAGAATCTACCTAAAGTGCAGCAGACCCAGGTTCAATCCTTGGATCTGGAAGATCCATGGAGAAGAAAATGGTAACCCACCTAGTGTTCTTGCCTGGAGAATTCCATGGACAGAGGAGCCTAATGGGCTGCAGTCCGTGAGGTTGCAGAGTTAGACACAGCTGAGCGGCTAACACTTTCAGTATATCTGTATGGGTCAAATGAATGAAATGTTGGTACCAGACTTTTGTAAAAGTTTCTTTTGATATTGGCCAGTTCATTGAAGCTCAACAGATAAAAACTAGAAGCAGTCTTTAGAATTATCCACACCACATCCCCATGTTGCAGTTGAGAACCACTGTATCCATGAAACAGAAGTATATCCACATTTATACTGTTAGGTGTTAAATTTCTCTATAAGTATATATGTTTTAATGTGCATTAACATTTGCACCATTTCATTCCAGCTTCCATTATTGGCTCATAGGATTAGATGTGAACTTATCACTTGTTGTTTAGTTGATGAGTCATTTCTTTTTCATGACTCCGTACTCCACTGCCTGCCAAGATCCTCTGTCCATGGGATTTCCCAGACAAAAATACTGGAATGGGTTCCCATTTCTTTCTGCAGGGGATCTTCCAACCCAGGGATCAAACCTGCATCTCCTGCATTGCAATATCGCTTTTCCTGCATTTCAGGTAGATTCTTTACTGCTGAGTGTCCAAACTAAACACTAGCACATTCTCAATAAGAGGGAAAGAGTGAGATTAGTATAAATGACTAAACAATTATTTTCGATATGCAAAAACTATCAAGTATTTCTACTCAATATTCATTGTCTTTAATTCACTCCTCATCAACTAAATGCCCATGAGCAAAAGAATTGGGGTTTAATAAAATATGGAAAACTTATGTATTTAATTGATGACTGGTTAAAGAGAAAATTTCTAATATGGGATTTATAGCAATAAATAAAATAGAAAAATTTCTTTCTGCTGTCGAATCATCTTTCAGAGACTGCAAGTTTAGGATTGGATATATGCATTTAAAGATGCATTATAAAATGGATTAATACTCCCACTGTCTTTGTTGCTTTTTCCTCAGAGCAATTTCCTTACAGAGACTCAGGATATTAATGGCAAACATGACTTTCACAACAGATAATTCAGGCAAACCAAAGATTTACAAACTATAGGCCTTTAGGAAAATAAAATTTAAAAGGTATTGAAATAATAAACTTAAAACTGAAACTATGAAGATAGAAGATAGATGCTCAGTGAAAGTTGTAATGCTCCTAAAAACAGAAATGGAAAACTCTTGTGGGTCATTCATTATATCCTCCATCATAGCAGTAGGGTAGATTTCTTTCCAAAGGTATATCTTTGAATACTTTGTCCACTCTGGTGTGAAATGACTTGCAGGATGGCTTTTCTGCTACTTCCATTGTAAGGCCATTTCACAATTTAATAGATATCACTACTGGGGAAACTTTGTAGATTCAGAGGCTACATTTTCTGTTATTCAATTTCATGCCCTGACTTTTAGTTATTACCCTCAGGGAACATGGTAAATAATTCTTTCCCTTCATGGTGAGACATTTTGGATTCTTAGAAATTTGTATCATACCCCTAAGTCATTCTCTAAAATACTTTATGTAGTGTACATCAAAGTACTTAATTCTTCTGTCAATAAACAGTATATTTAGTTTTTATAATCTAGTCTCATAAGTCATTTTTCTCAGCTTGTTAATCAATCAGCTCTTCTGTAAATCCCCACAAGTTTGTCAAATCTTGTATGAAAATACTTGCAAAATGATTTGGTAATCTCTCTCCATCTCACCACTGTACGGCAGAGATCAACAATTGATTCCTAGTTCAGACTGGAGTGTTCTTGTGTTTTGACATCTTTGCAATATCTTAACAGCTCCCTCCATAGCTTTTTATCACTTTCTTTATTTCATAGAAATTTCTCCACTGAATTCTTAGGTAAAATAATTCCACTATTAGATCTGTGATATCAAAGGAGTTCTAACAACTTTTTTTATTAAAACTCATTTAATCTGTACTACATGTTATATAGTAGCCATGTGATAGAATAGCTTGGCAACAAATAGAGAGATAGATTTAGTAATTTCCATGTTCTTTTGGCTCTGAGATAATCTGTATCTAAATGCAATATCAACATTTCCACATAAAGAAGTCTAAAATATGCTGCAAAATCTGCCCCCACAGAGACCCTATACATGTACATTATACAAGTTATAGGAGTTACTGAGGGACCATTTTCAGGTTAATAATTTAATTCCTCTGAAATGTATAGTGTATATAGTTAGCTCAGCCATCTTTTCTGTTTCTTTCAGATTCATTTTGCATGATCATCTGTGTTGGGAAGACTCGACTTTATTTTAAATTTCTAAGGTTTTCTTTTTAATATTAAGTGTTACATATCTTATAAGATGATCTTCCCTTTTCACATCATTCAAGTTTAAGAGTTCTCCAGATATACGCTGAGAAAAGCAAAATTGAAGAAGACACATGAATCCCATTGTTCATTGCAGCACTATTTACAGTAGCTAGAACATGGAAGCAACCTAGATATCCATCAACAAAGGAATGGATTAAAGAAACTGTGGTACATATACACAATGGAATATTACTCAGCCAAAAAAGGAACACATTTGAGTCAGTTCTAATGAGGTGGATGAGCCTAGAACCTATTATACAGAGTGAAGTAAGTCAGAAAGAGAAAGATCAATATCATATTCTAATGCATATATCTAGAAAAGATGGTACTGAAGAATTTATTCACAGGGCAACAATGGAGAAACAGACATAGAGAATAGACTTATGGACATGGGGAGAGGGGAGGAGAGGGTGAGGTATATGGAAAGAGTAACATGGAAACTTACATTACCATATGTAACATAGATAGCCAACTGGGAATTTGCTGTCTGGCTCAGCAAACTCAAACAGGGGCTCTGTATCAGCCTAGAGGGGTGGGATGGGGAGGGAGATGGGAGGGATGTTCACAAGGGATGGGGTATATGTATACCTGTGGCTGATTCATGTTGAGGTTTGACAGAAACAGCAAAATTCTATAAAGCAATTATCCTTCAATAAAAAATTAACAGCAACAACAAAAAAAGTTCTCCCGTTCCAGAATTAACGCTGCTATGAAAGTTACTGTTGTTGTTTTGTCTGAGTATTTTATTGTTATCAGAACCTGCATTTTTTAATCTTAAAATAAATCAAATATGGGTAATTAATAAATTTTAAAAGATTGTGAGCCTGTTACCAGTTGAATCTACAAGAATCTTGGCAATATCTTGAATTTCAGTACTAAAAGCCTCGGAATAAGTAGTTCTGATATCAAAGGATAGAAATATAGAGAAAAAAATTTTTTTTCACAGTGGCCTTAAAATAGTTGAATTAATCACCTGCTGCCCAACCTTCATAGTATTTATGATAAGGATATTTTGCTGAGAAGAAACCACTTTTGGAAATAAAACTAAATGTCAAGAGCTCTCTCACTGGCAAAAAAAGTGGCTTTAGAGAATCTTTAATTGTTACACATTTTAAAATGTTTGAGAACAGAAATAGTCATTAACTCATAAACAATCTTTAAGTCACTAGTGTGAATAAAGATAGCTTAAAAATGAATTGGTCACCTGAATATATGGTCTTTAAACTTAAAAATTAAATCCCACACTGATAGATAATTGATCTTCATTAAGAATCTGAGAAGGATGTTGTCACATTATGTCATAGAAGCCTAATTAGTTTTTGAGTCTTTATTGAGAGCCTAATATATCCCAGGCACCATACTGGCTCCTGGTGAAGCATGAAAGTCAGCAAAAAGTACATTGTAAAAATATTCATATACACTGGAAACACAGAGGTGGGAGCATTTGCATCAGAACTAATGATGCTTCTCAAAGGGAGTGATTCAATTTGTGTTCTAAGTGATGAGATAGAGTTAGCTAAATGGGAAAGAGATGGGAGAATCTTCTAAGCAAAGGGAACAGCCTCTTCAAATTTGAGAGGGCTGATAAAGCATGAAATAATTCTGAAGTTTTGGGGGAAGAAATGAGTGACTGGCTAGAAAAGTTGTTGGAGAGGACCACAGTAGTCAGATCATAAAGGTTTTGTTGTACTTGTCAAAGGACTGCAAGTTGTTCAGAGACTCAGAGATTTGGAGCTTGGAAGTCACATAGATAGCACAGTCCTTTTTGTTTTGATTTTACGTTTCAAGACCAATATGGCAGGTCAGTGAAAGATAGATTGCAGTTGGCAAGAATGAAGAAAGACTAATTAACAGGGTAACATAGTCATCCAGAAGAGATATGACAAACTCTTAAAGCATAGAATAGAAGACAGAGTTTTGAAAAATTTAGAAAGTATAATCTGAAGGATTTAGTGACTACTTGGGGAATATTTCAACATGGCTCCTAAATACATGACATGTACAATTAAGGGAAGGTGGTTTTATTTTTCTAGGAAAGGAAACACAGGAAGATGAGTGGGTTTTGTGGAAAAACTGATGAGTGCCATTATGAATATGTTGAATTTGTGGAGATTATTGGATATCCAATGGGAGGTGACCAGAAGGAATTGAGCAAAATGATTTCAACAGAGATTTCTTGGCCTGGTATATGGAGTCAGGCATCGTCCATGTATGAAAAGTGAAATTGTTAGTTGTTCAGTCTTGTCCAACTCTTTGTGACCCTATGGATTGTAGCTCACCAGGCTCCTCTGTCCATGGGCTTCTCCAGGCAAGAATATTGGAGTGGGCTGCCATCCCCTTTTCCAGAGGATCTTCCCAAGGTTTGATCTTTCTCCAGGATTCGATCCCCAGGTCCCCCATATTGCAGGCAGATTCTTTACCACCTGAGCCCCCAGGGATCTGAACCATCATTCATGTATAAACTATTGTTAAAGTCAAGTCAAGGCTAGAAAGGGTACATTGGCTTTGACAACTCAGGAGCTATTAAAAATGTTAATAATCTTTTCATTAGAGTGGTGGATCAAGAATCAGGCTGCCGTGAGATGAAGAGTGAATCAAATTTTCAGTTAACAACAAATATAAATGACTGTTTCAGGAAGCTTCAGTGTAAAGGGACACAGATTTGAAGAAATGATACCTAGAGAGATTAAATGAAGAAAATACCTCTTTAGATGATAGAGAGACGCAAATCTTTTTTATAGGTTACATGGGACTGGTAAGTAGAGGAAAGGTTAAAGATACATGAGAAAGAAAGCTAACACAGTGTGATGGGTTTGTAATTTTACTCAAGCAGAAATCCAGGTGACGAATGATTGGACTGCTCTAGAATAGGGCTTTTGTAGGGTGGGCACCAGAGGACAGCTGGGTGGGAAGAGACTATTGATAAGAGAGGACTTGAAGCGATAGATCGTGAGGTCTCTAACATCTACAGGAGACTGGTATGTTGGAGGAACATGTAAATATTAAGTGGAAGTCTAAGTGAATGAAGAGACAGAGATAGCATCAGGTAACTCAAGGGCATCCAAGGATATGGAAGGCATGGCTGCAGAACGCACTGTCCATTTCAGATTTCAGACGGAGTGGCTAAAGTGAGGGTAGGTAAGAAAGGACACTTGGGTTGAGAGTCAAGGGTAGTTTCTGTACTATCTGACGTCATCCAGGATGGTGGTGATGAAGTAGAGAGAAGTATCAGAAAACAGATGCTGTGGCCTTTAGTAAATATGGGGAAGTGGCCAGGACTTTAGTAGCAGTAACAATGCGTAAAGAGAAAGCAGGGCTAATAAATGAATGACTTGTGTTTCAAAGGGGCTGATTGTAAGTTTGCTTATCTATGCTACCATGTCTTTAAAAGAATGTGTAAGAAACATAATGTTGATTGCCTCTGAGCGGCATCTCTTTTCTGTTAGACTGGGGGCCATACAAATGTTTTGTATTAAAACTATCAATGACAAATGACACAAAGTCATACTGATGAGTGATAAAATGAAAAATGATAAAAATATCATTCTGAAAGTTTCAGAATGGAGTCAGAAGAAAGGCAACCCACAGCCATGTGCCCAGGTTAGCAGGGTTCCAGAGTGGGGGCTCTCGTTAGTCAGGCCTGGAGGGAAGTACTGTCTTGAGGATAGGAAGGGAGAGAGTGATCAGTGAGGGCTTTGAAGGTGTTGAAGTTGTTGGTCCACAGTGGTGCATGGCTCTAAATGACATTGCAAAACAGAAGTCTATCAGAAATGATGCTTGCTTATGTGTCCCATTTTAAGATTAATCTACTCCATAGTTTTTAGACTAAAACCATTCAACCAGTGTCAGAAATCCAATTTAAAGTTTCCTTTTTTATTTTTGAAGAGAATATGGAGTACCGGCTAGCACAGCTCCTAAATGCAATATTCTTTACTGTGTACAATAAATCATCAGCTTTCTATCACATCAGTAAACTAAAGAAGCTGGCAGAAGATAATGTAGTGTTCTCATGAGAGAAAAGATTCTTGTTAATCTATGTTCTTATCTTATATAAAAGTTTGTGGCTTTCTTTGGTTATTGCTGCTCTTGAAAGGATAGTATCTTCCACTTAACACAAGAGACTTGGCGGTGTTTTTGTCTTCTTTACCCTGATGAAATCTCGTGTATGCATTGACTGAATAGTGACTGTAGAGGTTGGCTCGCCCTAGCGAGGATGAGCAAAAATAAATGGAGCTGTAGAAAGCAGTAAAGCGAATATCTAGCTTCCTTAATGTAGCTTAATTTGACACTGTGGTTAAATTCAAAATTGCTTTGCTCTGAGCAGTCTCTCTCCCCGCCTTCTCCACCTCCCTATTACCTTCCATTCTCAATAGGAAGCAGCCCAGACATAGCTGGGAATAAAGTGATTCTAATTAGATGGTACTTCCCCAACGCAAATCGTCTTTGGGTTTTGTATATGAAATGTTATTGCACAGTTCTCTCTTCACATCACAAGGAAATATGAACAAGCCGCCTCCCTTTTCTTGTTCTCTGAGAATAGCTATGTGCTGAAGACAGAAGTGCTCAATACTGTCAGCTTGCTGAATCAGGTTCTGCGAGAGTCAGCGGCCAGCCAGACACGCTGCCACTATTTCCTTCCCAGTCTGCTGGGAGAGAGGCCAGGAGGCTTTTCTTTCTCCCAACCTGAATATCAAGAAGTTGTTGAAGTGTCAGGGTTTTCCATTCTGTTCAGCAGAGATGTTCCCGTTATTGAGGAAGCCTCCTCTAAACCCATCAGTTAGAATGACAGTTCACCAGAGACCTCTGAAAGGCAATGGACTTAACATTAGGGTTAGGACTACCATGGTCAGCATTTGAACACTACAGATGCTGGGAGCGGGACCATTAATTCTACACAATTCCTAACCCACCTTCTCCCATAGGCACTGGGTTCTTTCCTGCCTGTAGATGAAGGTGTCAATTTCGGCTGTATTATTTCTAGCCATAAAGTGAAAGAAAGTGAAGTCGCTCAGTCGTGTCTGACTCTTTGCGACCCCGTGGACTGTAAACCACCAGGCTCCTCTGTCCATGGAATTTTCCAGGCAAGAGTACTGGAGTGGGTTGCCACTCCCTTCTCCAGAGGATCTTCCTGACCCAGGGATCGAACCCGGGTCTCCCACATTGCAGGCAAACACTTTACCATCTGAGCCACCTCTGAAGCAGCCTAAATATCTAGCCATAAATATCCTATTAAATAGCAGTATACATAGTCTTGTGCAAAACACTGTATCCAATTAAAATAAAATTGGGGAATTTTACAGTAGCTGTATTTATTTTAAAACAGAGCTTTCATAACTTTAATAAAGGCCATTGGCTGCTGCTTTTGATGATTATGAACAATGTTGCATTTTGTAGACTGTGAACTAAATGACCCATAATATCCCCCATAACTTATTACTTTATGTAAAAAGAAATATTATATGCTAATATGCTATTGCTAAGTCACTTCAGTCGTGTCCGACTCTGGGCGACCCCATCCCTGGGATTCTCCAGGCAAGAACACTGGAGTGGGCTGCCATTTCCTTCTCCAGTGCATAAAAGTGAAAAGTGAAAGTGAAGTCGCTCAGTCATGTCCAACTCTTCACCACCCCATGGACTGCAGCCCACCAGACTCCTCTGTCCATGGGATTTTCCAGGCAAGAGTACTGGAGTGGGGTGCCATTGCTTTCTCCGATATGCTAATATAGGATGTGTTTACTGCATCTGCAAACATTACTTACAGGATGATTGTTAAAGAGACAAGCTAAATTGTACAGAGTCTCCCCTGGCTTCTCACGTGTCAAATGCGGAGGGAGCAGAGTGAGTGAGTGCAGCTCAGCATCTGTGTGTCTAGATGTGCAAATCAGTTTACACAAAATCAAGTGTTCCTATACAAGGAATTAGTGTAAATGCCCATGTTGTTATTTTTTTTTTCCCTTGAGAGAACTTACACTTATACTGTAGATAAAATATTGGAAGAGGACAGTGTTTTTCAAATGCATCTAGTATGGGATTAACCACTTCCCAATGTACCACCCTTGGGAAAATTTCTGTTTCTTTAAAATATAAATGTAAATATTACCTGAGATATTACTAGCCAAAGTATCATGAGAGGTATGCACAGTACTGCACCAATAATGGGATCAGAGCACAAAGACCGGGATAAGGTTTTCAGTGGGTCCCACCCTCAAACAAGAGGGCTGCTGCCACCAGCTGTCTTCAGGGGAGCCTCGCCTGTTTCCGGCATACATCAGAAAGGACAGCCACTGCTCCCTCCAAAATTATCAATTGCCCCAGAAAACAGCAAAGTTTTCCTTGTCTTTCTTCAATAGAGATAGACTGGGGATAAAGCTGAGTAGAATTTGGGAGAGAACTATAGAGTAAAACAGTGTGCATGGGCTGCCACTGGAGGGTTTGGGGAGGGAAAAAATGTGTGACTAGAAGCTACTCTAGAGGTCTGAAGAACTACTTAGAGAATGACTAACTTTTCTTGATGCTTTTGAACTGTGGTGTTGGAGAAGATTCT
The DNA here is from genome assembly GCF_019320065.1 of Cervus canadensis. Classification (NCBI taxonomy): domain Eukaryota; kingdom Metazoa; phylum Chordata; class Mammalia; order Artiodactyla; family Cervidae; genus Cervus; species Cervus canadensis. Next base: position 3,131,602 of record NC_057396.1, read on the forward strand.
TGAGAGTCCCTTGGACAGCAAGGAGATTAAACCTCGAGGAGACCTTCCTAGAGGAATTCAACCATGAATTTCACTTGGAAGGACTGATGTTGAAGCTAAGTTCCTTATACTTTTGGCACCGGATGGGGAAGAGCCAGGCTCTTGGAAAGATCTGGGTGGAAAGACTGAGGCGGGAGTTAGAGGGCGAGCAGAGGATGAGATGTTGGATGGCATCACTTGACTCAATGCTCATGAAACTTGGGCAAACTCCTGTAGACAGGGGAAGAGACAGGGATGCCGAACAGTTCCTGGGTTACCAAAGAGTCAGACATAACTTAGTGACTGAACAACAACAACAAGCTTTTCTTTGAAGCATGTACTAGTGTGGAAAAATCTCTGAACTAGGAGTCAGGAGAACATGGGATCTCTATTCCAGCTTTCTCCTGGGTTAGATGTGTCCCCATTGAAAAAGTAATAGTTCTGGACATTGATTCCGAAAATAGTCGTGTGTGTGTGTGTGTGTGTGTGTGTGTGTGTGTGTGTGTGTGTTGCTCAGTCATGCCTGATTCTTTGCAACACCATAGACAGTAGTCCACTAGACTCCTCTGTCCATGGGATTCTCCAGGGAAGAATCCTGGAGTGGGTTGCCATTTCCTCCTCCAGGGGATCTTCATGACACAGGGATTGAAAATAGTCAGTTTACCAAATTATGCTGCAGTAACAAACAACCCCCAAATTTCAGTGGCTGATCCTGTTAGCTACTCATTACCTGAAGCTATGCTTTGCTTAAGGTTCAAGGCCTGAAGGATCAGCTTCACATGGGCCATGCAGCAGAGAGAAAGGAACAGTGGAAGAACAGCATAATGTGGTTTAAAGCTTCGCCTCACATTCCACTGGTCAAAGGCAGTCATCTGGCCTAACCTCCCTCAAGAGGAAAGGAAATACAGTCCTCCTACAAGCAGAGCACCCGGAAGAGGCTCTGAGAAGGCAGACCCAGAGCAGAGGGGCAGCACTGTGCCTAGAAGTTGAAAGCATTGGTTGATGATTTGTAAAGCCTCTCCCAGCTCCAAAATTACACATTTTAATTCATGAGTTAGAAATAGCAACAATTCATTTGGTTGTAGAAATATTTTACCAGGAAATAAGAAACTAATTTTTAAAAGGGCCCAATCCAAGAATGGGCAGAGCACCTGCATGAATCAGTAGTCTATATATGCATATATAGGTTTTTACATTTAAATTATTTCAACTATTTTGAAAGCAAGTTCCTGGCCTTTCAAAAATTTTTGCTTGATATTTTGTTGAATACACAAATAACACTCCTTTACATATGCAAAATGCCAGGCTGGATGAAGCACAAAATGGAATCAAGATTGCATGAAGAAATATCAATAACCTCAGATATGCAGATGACACCACCCTTATGACAGAAAGCAAAGAGGAAATAAAGAACCTCTTGATGAAAGTGAAGAGGACAGTGAAAAAGCTGGCTTAAAACTCAGTATCCAAAAACTGAAAATCATGGCATCCGGTCCCATTACTTCATGGCAAATAGATGGGGAAACAATGGAAACAGTAAGATTTTATTTTCTTGGGCTCCAAAATCACTGCAGATGATGACTGCAGACATGAAATTTAAAGACGCTTACTCCTTACAAGAAAAACTATTACCAACCTAGACAGCATATTAAAAAGCAGAGACATTACTTAGCTGACAAAGGCCCATCTAGTCAAAGCAATGGCTTTCCAGTGGTCATGTATGGATGTGAGAGTTGGACTATAAAAAAAGCTGAGCACCAAAGAATTGATGCTTTTAAACTGTGGTGTTGGAGAAGACTCTTGAAAGTCCCTTGGATGGCGAAGAGATCCAACCAGTCAATCCTAAAGGAAATCAGTTGCAAATACTCATTGGAAGGACTGATGCTGAAGCTGAAACCCCAATACTTTGGCCACCAGACGTGAAGAACTGACTCCTTGGAAAATCCCTGATGCTGGGAAAGATTGAAGGCAGGAGGAGAAGGGGATAACAGAGGATGAGATGGTGGGATATCATCACTAATTCGGTGGGCATTAGTTTGAGCAAGCACCAGTTTTTGGTGATGGACAGGGAGGCCTGGCGTGCTGCAGTCCATGGGGTTGCAAAGAGTTGGACACGACTGAGCAACTGAACTGAGTTGAATGTATCTGTGCATGTGTGCTAAGTCACTTCAGTCATGTCCAACTCTTTGTGACCCTATGGACTATAGCCCATCAGGCTCCTCTGTCCATGGGATTCTCCAGACAAGAGTCCTGGAGTGGTTTGCCATGCCCTCCTCCACAGGATCTTCCCAACACAGGGATCAAACCCACATCTCTTATGTCTCCTGCTTTGGCAGGTGGATTGTTTATGACTAGCACCACCTGGGAAGCCCTCATATTGTAGTGGAGAGAGTGAATTGAGATAAGATGTTTTTTGAAAATTACAAAATTCTAATGCACATTTTAGGCAATAATATATTGGACCATTGTAGGTTGTTGGATAGACCAATCAGCATTTCTTCCAAGGGAAAAAAAAATGGATTAAAGATACAGATTTTCTTCTATGTGTCAGGCACTTTCATGACTTGACTTATAGTGATCTGTTTAATCTTCAGAGCATCCCTTTGAGATAGGAATTACAATGACTCTGCTTTCAGATAAGATATCAAGGCAAGGACTCTAGCCGGTACATGGTAGAGTTGAGATTGAATCCAGAGTCAGACTCCAGAATTTATAACAACTAGTTGATTTCCATTTTTGCAGAGGTTTATAGAGCCATTTTTCCTGTACAAAGATAATATATTGGAAAGGCTGTGCTAGTTTCAGAAAGTGTGCAGCTAAGAGTCCACCTGGGCGAGTTTCACACGAGTTATCTCATTGAATCCTCAACTAAGCCTGTGGGGGTGGGGGAGGTATTTTTCCATTTTACAAATCAGGACTCTCAAGCACAGAGTTTACCTTGCCCAAGGTCACACAGTCAATGCTCCACATAGAATCTGATTGTGAGTGGTCTGCCTCCAAAGCAACATTTTAAGAAATGATTATCAAATCCCTTCTACCAACCAAAAGTGTTGGCAACCGTTAATCAGCAAGATGAATAGCAAAGGAGCATCTCAACCTCCTTGCTCTTCACTTAAAGGCATGTGGTTTCTCTTCTTTTGTTTGCACTTGACAGGCCCTCTGGTGAAACCCATCCATGCTTATTTGTGTTCTAGCATCTCTGTGATCCCTACTGGGTTTAGACCTAGCTTTTAGTAATCCCGCCAAATCAATCCCTGCTGACCAGCCCCAGGGGTCATCATAAAATACTTAAGGGGTTCTCATCTATTGAATCCTCTCATCAAGCAAACATTCTAACTCTTCTTTGAAAGAAAGAAAGGTAATTTTGATTCCTGCTGAGGGGTAAGATAGAACTAAATTCTATTTGAGTAGAAAATGTTGTTATCATTTTAGGGGTTTGATTACCAAAATAAGGAATGCCTCCTAATTCTAAGATTGGCTGAGAAGATTATCAACATTCCAAGAAGTTTTTTTTTAAAACAGCAACATTGGATTTCTGATCTTCAATTTTCTGCACTATTCTCATCTCTAAGAATAGCCATTTTTCATTTACTATTCATTCTCTAGGAATTTTATTATGTTGCTTAAGATCACTTGAATCCAGAGGAATTTTTCTCTTTTTTTTTTTTTTTTGTATACACAGAAAGCAATGCAAGTAAGCAGGAGCAAGGGAGTCGTGGCTGTATCAGTAACCAGCTTCCTACGAGTTAGCGCTCCACACTGCAGTATGTCCAGAGACCCCCTCTGCAGGCTTCAGATCTGCTGATGTTGCTGACACTTGACCTTTTAAGGGGTTGATTTGCTAACATGTAGGCACCAACTCGATGGGCATGAGTTTGGGTGGACTCCGGGAGTTGGTGATGGACAGGGAGGCCTGGTGTGCTGTGATTCATGGGGTCGCAAAGAGTCGGACACAACTGAGCGACTGAACTGAGCTGAACTGAAGGCAGAGGATGGTCAGGTTGAAAACTCTCTGATAGCAGTGACCTTGATGCTTTTTTCATTTCTGTATCTGCCATAACTTTAAGTCATGTAGCACTAATAGTGGAAGTCCACAAGTACCTCTTGAATGAATGGTTTAATGCCCTACCTCCCACCACCCCCCAGAAAAGAAAGAAAGAAAATGGAAAAGAAAGAGCCATGTCTGACATTTAAGACTCTCTGATTTGTCTTACTTTTTCAACCTCATTTTCTGCCTGGTACTTTGGACACATGGCAGGCTCACAGGTCCAAAATCACACCATTCTGTTCATGTGGTTTTTCCCACCTGCCTACTCCCTTTACTGTCAGAAGCCCTGATCATCCTCTGAAGGTCAACTCCAAGGCCACTTCTTCTGAGACATTTATTTCTACAGATTTTGTGTTATTCATTTATTCATTCCACAGATATTTATTAACATTCAACTGTGTAGCAGCCAGCATGCTAGGGTTTTACATGAATCACCTCATTTAATCCTTACAGTAATCCAGTATCTATTTATTCTTTCCTTTAACCAGCATTTATTGAGCACATGTTAGTTTGCAGACCCTGCTGTAAATGCTAAAGGTTGAGTAGTGAGAACATTAGAAAACATCATCCCTTCCAGGGCTTATATTCTAATGGAGAGATGCAAACTTGGGAAGCTAGTACAGAAATAAATGAACAAGATAATGTACATGGTGGTAAGCCATTATGCAGCTAAAAGCTGCTGATGTGAAAGAGAATGACAAGAGTGGGGAATTAGAATTAATCCAGGTGATATTAAATAAGTTCCTCAAGGGCAGTTTTCTGTCTTATGCAACTATGCATTATCCAGTGCCCAACATGGTGAGTTGCATGCTCTGGCCATTCAAAATAGTCAGAGAACTTTGAACCTAGTGGTCTGTAAGGTTCCTTTCAGCTCTAAAACTGTGCTGCTGAGAGTAGGAAATAGGTACAAGGTTTACGTGTGCAACATGAAATCTCCCTTAAAAAAAATATGCAGGGGATATCTCAGCCAATCCTTGGGCCTGGGCAGCAGCAATATAGTCTGCTCTGACTTCTACCAATCCTGTAGAGGAGAAGCAATAGTTTACCCAACCCCTAGAGTATTTTCTCTTTGACTTTGGAATGCATTGTATTTTTTTTCTCTGGCTGCAAAAATACCTTTGTAATTATATTTGGCTTAGATGAATGCAGCAGTGAATTCTTAAAGTACACAGCGTGTGATAATACCAAAGAAAGTATAGCAGGAAGCCAAGGAGAGCCAATCTGGGATTAAGACTTTGTTTGCAAAGCCTAGTGTTTTCACTCACGGAAACTGCTAATAAATATTGCTAATGTAATGACAAGCAAAAATTAACTGATGATAACCAAAAGTAAAAAAGAATTGTAAAACCCCATGAACACTAACTAATAGGGTTCAAATTGCAGACTCTCTCATCTAAATACCATTTATTCTATTCAGAATGATTTCCCCAACCAGTATGAGAAGACTTGGCATTGTCTGCTCAGGTGTGATGATGAAGTTACATGGATTGAGGTACACATCTGTTCCCAGGAGGGCTCCTTCACTGGCTTTAGCCAGAGTCTGGCCACAGTGTTTAGTTTTTCTCTGGGTGAAGCTTTATCAGCCTCAACAGGATGAAGTCCGCAATGTATGCTTGGCACTCTGCTCCAAGAAGCTCAGCTAATGGACCCAGACCACAAGCCCGCTCTCTTTAGAGATCTGAAACCTGCAAACTGCTTTGATTAATTTCTAGTTAGGTGCGGAGTGGAAAGAGGAACTGCAAGACCAAGCGTTTGCTAATCTCAGCCTTTTTTGTAAAGTGTGATTTGCAGTAGAATGGGTGCTACATTTCTGCTTCTGACTTTACTGTAACCAGTTCTTTAGTTTAACCACATAAATGAGTGTGGAAACCCCCTTACAGTCAGCTCAAGAAAAAGCTTGTCCTTTGAATTAACTGTTATTTAATTACATAGTTCTATGATATAAGCAAGTCTATTAAATACTTTATATTCAGTGTAACCTGTAGTGCCAAATGATAATCATGATGGTTTGCAGCTCCAGTGAAAGCATGCAGGCCCGGTGTAAGGATGAAGATTAACATATATGGGATAAAATGTGTCACAAAAGCACAATCACCTCCCTAGGCAATATTTACATTTTTAAAAAGAATGAAGAGCTTTTTAAATGCTTTATGCTCATATTGCCCCTGAGTTTTTAATAAGGTGTTCCCCTTTATAAACCTATCACTTGCTTGAATAACATTTAATGAGTGCTTTTTTTTTTTCTTCCTGGTAGTATGACAAGCTATGTTGACTGTTGGACTTTAAATAGTATTTTCTCCCTAAAGTAAAATATTAGGAGTTTTAATTAGCAATGCAATAATTTTAGTTCAGAGAAGAAATGATTTTAGCTAAAGGATTTTGGTGACATGGCCTTAATCTTCATAGTGTTTGTAACTGCCACTTTTCCAACTATTTGTTTTAATAGTATAACTAGATTTTGGCCACCATGATGATAATCTGTTTGTATAGCGCCATTAAAGTAGAGAGGGGCTTCCCTGCTGGCTCAGACAGCAGAGTCTGCCTGCAATGCTGGAGACCAGAGTTCAGTCCCTGGGTCGGGAAGATCCCCTGGAGAAAGGAATGGCAATCCACTCCAGTGTTCTTGCCTGGAGAATTCCATGGATAGAAGAGCCTGGTGGGCTACAGTCCATGGGGTTGCAAAGAGTCAGACAAGACTGAGCAATTAACACTTTCACTTTTCACTTTCAGAGTAGAGAGAAGTTTCCTAGTTCTTAGGGGTGTGGATTTCAGCACAGAGTCATCCAGACAAAGTGCAATGGTTTGTTGAATTTTGAGTATGAAGTGTTACTTCCCCCATCAACAAAAACAAAACAAAAAACAGAGTACTCACTATATACCAGGAGTTGTGCTAAATGCAAGGAAAAGAAAACATGAATAATTCAGATCAATATTTCTCTGCTTCATTTCAAACTTGTAATTTTCCTAACGTAGCAAAGTAATTTCCTCAGCCATCCATTTTAGCTTGGTAGTGTAAATAATCTTTAAGATTAACTTAGCACTATCAAAAGCACAATCTTTAATAATATTCAGGCTACTGATGATCTAAGCCAAATATTCTTTTTGAAATGCATTTAAGAAATGTATGAAAACCTATACTTAGTATAAATCAAGCGTATTTGTTTAGGTTATAAAAGGATTCTTTATAAATGAAAAGAGGAGTCGTTCAGCAGAGATGGAAGAGCAGGAAGTCAGCCTCTGGCTCAGGTGTTTGTGGAGCCTCTTAAAACCAGGCTTGATTCCACAGGCAGGTTCCTTTTAAGCATCTTTTCTCCCTACTTTCTCATCTCTTAAAGCTACAGAAATGATGAATGGGATGCAAGAATACTGGAGTGGGTTGCATTTCCTCCTGCAGGGGATCTTCCCTATCCAGGGATCGAACCTGCGGCGGGTGGGTTCTTTACCACTAGCTCCACCTGGGAAGCCCCAGCGTGTGCAAGGGTTTCCTATAATGCTGGTCACATAATCTATCCTCCATAAAAAGCACCTGTTACTGCCAGACAATTAATCATGGAGTTTTCTTAATACTAAACAATTTTATTGTATTTATAAGAGCTAATCACAAAATGTATATCTGCACTAGCTTTTAAGCAACACATTGTAGAGAGACCTCTGGCAGTACTTTTCGAGATGTAAATTAAATGTCCATGTGTCTTTATATGTATCAAACACAATGAAAGCTACTAGCAAGATTGCATTTTGCAATTTTCCATTTTCTGTTCAGCCCTCTGCTAAGATGTCCTTGTTTGGCAAACAAAGGCTTTAACCACTTCTTCATTCATCCATCTCTCCTCTCCAGGATCCTCATGTTTTCCTCAACTTAATTATTGTATACAGATGATAATTGCTAGTTGTTCATTCTTTTTCTGTTTGAATAGACCCCTTCTCTCTGTCTGCAAACACAGATCAGGCTTTCTTTAATTCTCAAGACGACTCTCATGACAACCTCCAAATTGATGACCTCTTTTCTGCTTGTCAGAGGAGATTTCTTCTTTGCCCATTGGACTGATGTTTGCTCAATTGTTGTTTATCCTGTTGAGAACAGTTTCCCAGACTAAATTCCATCTGAAGAAACCAGAAACTAACAAGTATAAAAAGTTTCTTATAAGAATGAAAGTGAACTTAAAAAAAAAAATTGACATTAGCATTAAAAATACATGGATAACAGAAAACAGCAAAATTCTGTAAGGCAATTATCCTTCAGTAAAAAATAAATTAATTGAAAAATTAAACAATAGAATGAAAAGCTAAAAAAATAGAGGATGAATCCTAGGAGTTTTAAATTAAAACATTGTACATACTTTATCATCAATAATAATAAATGAAAAGGTGATAAAATTCATTCTTAAGCCAGTAGAAATCTGCAAGTGTGTCTTATCTATAAGAACTATTTTTTTTTTACTAAAGATATATTTGTTTTATTAAATATATATCTTATATTTCCAATAATAGATGATTCATGCCCATGGCTTCCTATAGCTCTAAGAACATATGTTATTAAATTTCACAGGAAAATCCTCTAACTTTGAAACATGCTCTTTGATTCTTATTAATTATTGATCCTTGAACTCTTGATATCCTTATATTAAATGTTGCTGCCAATAAAAGCTGGCCTCAAGCCAAGGCTTTTCACTTAATACTTGTAAAAGAGCTGGTTTGATGATGAGCATATAATGAATTATACTTGTAAAGATTTGGTTGGACCACAGAGTTTGATTGAACCTAAGAGTTTTCAATATTTGCTGCATTCTATTCCTATAGAGATTAAGACATCAGTCTATCATTTCCACATATATCATTTGGATTACATGCCAGAAATCCATGTACTAGAGTATCAAGGTCTTTGTTTTAAATGATCTCACCTGTAGAGTGATCCTAAGACTCGGGGCTCCAAGATTAGCTTTATTTGCATTTCCTCAGTGGGTCATAAACTGAGCAGTGTCATGAAATGAAGAATACACTGAAGGAATAAATGGTGTAGTATGTTTGCTCATTATTGTTTTCTGAATCATGTCAAATCCCTCTGTGTTTCTTTTCCATTTCAAAAGAAACACCTTTAAGTATTGGTTCAGTCAAAAAGCACAGGCACAATTAGGAGAGGTATTTCTTTATTTTTTGCTTGTGTGGAGTGAATATAAAACAGCAAACAGAAGAAACATTTTTTTTTTTTAATTAGGGGAATGTCTTTTAAAGCTTTTCTAAAATAAATCATCCTTGGTGAGTTAAAGGTTGTTTTGGTTGAATGCTTTTTAAAAACCCCACATAATGGCATATATTTTAAGAGATGGTGGAGTACAACCTCTGAGCAATGAACAGTTCATGGCTCATCTGTTCACGTAGAGCATAATCACCTGGGATAAAAATGAACAGCCATCCTCCGAGAGTTCCAGAAACAGGTGGTACAAATAATCATCCCAAATGTTTGGAACACTGTCGTAGCAACCAGATCCAAAAGACAAGTGTCCTAGCTCCACTATAAAGGAACAGGAGAAGGATTCTTTTGCACATCCAGGGCAGGCATTCAATGAATAAATGTGTGCGGGCTTGCCTTGGTAGAGGAATGAGTAGGTTATTTACTTATTAGCTTGTGATATACCACATGCCCTGTGGGATGAGCTCAAGGTGACTGATGGCAAGTAAGGGTTATCTGGAGATATCTTTTCTGAAAATGGAAATTTCCATCCATATTGTAGTCTTTAAATACAGGAGATTAATATTGAAACTATTCATTACTTAGAATGCTATTTTGTCCCCAGCTATATTTGCTTTCAGCCTGTGCATAAACTGTCTGCAAATAAAGCCAGAAAAATGCCTGTCTGACCCTGAACTGATTTCATGTTTCTGTGGCTGTTTTTAAATACTGCATGTTTCTGAGAAACAAGATCCTATTGTATAGCACAGGGAGCTATTCAATACCCTGTAATAAAACTTAATGGAAAGGGAAAATAATGAATAAAACAGAAAAAACAACCAAAAAATGAGATAAAATGGTACTGCTTGAAAAAAAAAACCTACATATTTCTGTGACTGTTTTTAAAAACATCAAAGTTTGTGTTGCATTAGTTATGTTTTAGGTGCAACCAAATATGATCATTCTAGAACAGCCTTTATTGTTTCATCTTTGAACAATTTTGTATTTAGTAATTTGTGAGAAACATGTCTATAAAACAGGCTTTTATTTTGCACCAGAGGATACACGGGTGATACTGTCAGTCCAAGTAAATGGAGGTACCCACCCTCCAATCCACGTTTTCTTCCTCACTGCTGCTTCTATCCCGGTGCAGTCAGATAATCTGTACAGGTTTCTAGCAAACTGTATTATATAGAACATGCTGTTTTTTAACCTTTTGATTTTGAGTTTATTTTAAGGATATTAACTTTTTATCTGTTGTATCTGCTACCGGTATGTTTGCTAGTTGTCATTATGCTTTCAATTTTGTTTTTGGTATTTTGGGGATTTATACAATGATTTGTATATGTGACATGTATCTGGTTTTACATTTTCTGACTTTAGCACTCATACTTAGAAACAATTCTTCCACACTACAATCATATAAATATCTATGTGCCTTTTATGCAGTACTTTTAAGATTTTACTTTTATATACCTTCCCAATGTTCTTGTCTGTAATGCTTTTCTCATCCAAACCAAACCTTATGTACTAAACTGTTTAAAAAGTGAAGATCTGAGAATCATATCTATGTTTTTAGAACTACTCCAAATAGTATAATGCAGAGATTGGAGGGAGTTTCATTTCAAAATGCCAAATAATGAGTTTCACTGCCAAAATATAATTAGGAACTATTTTAATGTGAAGACATGAACTAAGAGTAATTTGTTATAATTTAATGACATAAATTAATTCTCATTAGATTAAGACAATGCAGATTAAGATGCCTATAATTATAGAATGATGCATGTCATTATTTGGTGAACTGGAAAGAAAAAGTGACTAAGAGATAGAGTAGCTTATTGGGTTCTAGTCCTGACTTCAGTAATACTCGGTTTGGGGTGATGGCCAATTCCTTTTCTCTTTGAGCATCAGTTTGCTTATCTCTCAAGTGAGGGCACTGGACTTCTAGATGACCTCAGTAAGGTACCCACAGAACCTAAGATTCCTACCTGGACTAACGGAATAATAAAGCCAAAATATCAGCTTCTTTCTTCTAGGATGGAACATACCACCTTTCAGGAGCATGCACTAAGGAAATCAAGGGCTGAGTTTGTCCTAACTTCTTGGAACAGTTCTCTCTCCTCAGATAAATAGGACATAGCTTTCAAATCACTTATCTGACTTTGCTGTAACAAAGAACAGAAATGTGTCTTTGTAAGCTGGACTGTTTTAATACATTTTCAATGATTGGTCACTGTTCCGTTTTAGCATTTCTTAAAGTAATGCTAAGGGCACTGCTCTGCTGAGAGCACCCATAAAAAAAGCAGTTTGCCTTTAATTAGCCTGCAGCTTGAAAAACTAACCGTCTCCCCAGGATGATATTAAAAACATGTAAGACATTTGCTCCTTGGAAGAAAAGTTATGACCAACCTAGACAGCATATTAAAAAGCAGAGACATTACTTTGCCAACAAAGGTCCGTCTAGTTAAAGCTATGGTTTTTCCCGTAGTTGTGTATGGATGTGAGAGTTGACCTATAAAGAAAGCTGAGCGCCAAAGAATTGATGCTTTTGAACTGTGGTGTTGGAGAAGACTCTTGAGAGCCCCTCGGACTGCAAGGAGATCCAACCAGTCCATCCTAAAGGAAATCAGTCTTGAATATTCATTGGAAGGACTGATGCTCAAGCTGAAACGCCAGTACTTTGACCACCTGATGTGAGGAACTGACTCCTTGGAAAAGACCTTGAAGTGGGAAAGATTAAAGGCAGGAGGAGAAGGGGGTGACAGAGGATGAGATGGTTGGATGGCATTACCGACTCAATGGACATGAGTTTGAGTCAACTCCGGGAGTTGGTGATGGACAGCGAGGCCTGGTGTGCCGTGGTTCATGGGGTCACAAAGAGTCGGACATGACTGAGCGACTGAACTGAACAAATAGAATGGCACAGGACTATTAAACTGTAGATCTTCCTCAGCTTATGACAAGATTACATCCCGATAAACCCATTGAAAATATCACATTGAAAATGCATTTAACATCTCATCTACCAAACATCATAGCTTAACCTAGCCTGCCTTAAACATGTTCCAGAACACACATTAGCTTATGCTTGAGCAAAGTCACCTAACACCAAGCCTATTTTCTAATAATAAAGTGTTGACTATCTCATGAATTTTATTGAATACTGACAGTGAAAACCAGAATGACTGTACAGGCCCAGAATGGTTGTGGTGTATCAGTTGTTTACCCTCATGATCCTGTGCATGACTGGGAGAAAGTATCCTATCACATATTGCTAGCTAGAGAAAAGATCAAAATTCAAAATTTAAAGTGCAGGTTTTTTTTTTTTTTTACTGAATGCATATCACTTTTGCAGTATCATACAGTCGAACCAACTTAAGAACTGTCCGTCTTGCTTACCTATACTGGGGGTTAGGTAGCAGCTGAACATCTTTCCTGAATATATACTGGAGACTAGAGAAATTGGAGTGTGTGCCAAAACTAGCTAGGAACTTGGGACAGAGTAGAGAGCAATCAACAAGGTCCCTGTCATTCTAAATTCATGCTTTCTAGTTGGGGAAAAAAGATAGTCAGCAATAAAAAAAATATAAAATCACTTCTGTTCATACTAAATTCTTTGAATAAAATTGAGCAAGATAAGTGAACAGAGCAACCAAGAGTGGAAGTATTTTTTTTTTTAATTTTTTTTTTTATTATTATTTTTTTTTTCCAGTGGGTTTTGTCATACATTGATATGAATCAGCCATGGATTTACATGTATTCCCAATCCCGATCCCCCCTCCCACCTCCCTCTCCACCCGATTCCTCTGGGTCTTCCCAGTGCACCAGGCCGGAGCACTTGTCTCATGCATCCCACCTGGGCTGGTGATCTGTTTCACCATAGATAGTATACATGCTGTTCTTTTGAAATATCCCACCCTCACATTCTCCCACAAAGTTCAAAAGTCTGTTCTGTATTTCTGTGTCTCTTTTTCTGTTTTGCATATAGGGTTATCGTTATCACCTTTCTAAATTCCATATATATGTGTTAGTATGCTAATGAGATGGATGAAGCTGGAGCCCATTATACTGAGTGAAGTAAGCCAGAAAGATAAAGAACATTACAGCATACTAACACATATATATGAGTGGAAGTATTTTAAATAGAGTGTTCAGAAGAGGTTCTCTAAATATTTGATACTTGAACAGAGAGCTAAGACTTGGAGAAAGAGCATCCCAGCCAACAACAAATTTAGAGCCAAGAGGAGAAGAAGCTTGGAGGTGTTATTTGAAAGACTGTGAGAAGGTCAGGGTAGTAGGGGAGGGGGTTTGCTGAGAACTGGAGAACATCGAATCACAGAAGACACCAGGAGACACGGTAAGCAGTGGTCAGCTTTTATGAAACCAGATTCTCTGCGTGCAAGGGAAAGCTGTTGCTTCTTTTTTAAACAGAAAACAGAGTGACTTGATTTACAGTTTAAAAAGATATCAGTGAAATAGAATTGAGAAGCAAGAAACAAATCAATATTTGACAGTGGAATCAAGAATACTCAATATGAGAGAGAAATTATTTTCAATAAATGGTGTTGGGAAAGCTAGATACTCAAATGCAAAAGAATGAAATTAGACCCCTATCTTATACTACTCATAAAAACTAACTAAAAATAGATTAAATACTTAAATGTAAGATCTGAAACCATAAAACTTCTAGAAGAAAACAGGGAAAAATGCTCCTGACATTGGTGTTAGTAGTGATTTTTTTTAATATGACACCAAAAACAAAGGCATTATTAAAAAAAGCAATTAGACTGTATTAAAATAAAAAGATTCTACCCAGCAAAAGAAACAGCCAACAGAATGAAAAGGCAGCCTGGAGAATAGGAGAAAATATTTGCCTAACTATGTATCCAATAAGCAGTTAATATAAAAAATATACAAACAACACATACCACTCAATAGCAAAAAAGAAAAGAAAAAGAATAATAATCAAATAATTTGATTTAAAATAAGAACAGGACCTGAGTAAACTTTTTTCCAAAGGCATGTAAATGGTCAATAGGTACATGAAACGATGCTTATTATCACCAGTCATCAGAGAAATGCAAATCAAAACCATGGTGAGATATCGCCTACCACCTGATAGGATGGCTATTATTAAAAAGACAAAAGGTAACAACTGTCACTGAGGATGTGGAAAAAAGAAAGCCCTAACGCACTTTTGATGGGAATGTAAACTGGTGCAGCCAGTATGGAAAACAGTATGGAAAATTAAAAATAGAACTACCATATGATCCAGGAATCCCACTTCTGGATATACATCCAAAGGAAATGAAATCTCTATATTGAAGAAATATCTGCATCCCCACATTCATTGCATTATTCACAATAGCCAAGATATGAAAGCAATATAAATGTCCATTGATAGATGAATGGATAAAGAAAATATGATATATATCCAAATTATATATGTTTGTAATATATATCATATATATTTTACATTATATTTATACATATTTATTCAAACACAATAAAGAAGGAAATCCTGCATTCTGACAACATGGATGAACCTTAAGGACATTATCCTGTGTGAACTAAGTAATCAAACAGAAAAAAGACAAAAACTATATAATCTCACTTACATGTGGAATCATTTAGGAAACAAAACAAAACTCATACAGAAACAAAATAGAATGGTGGTTGCTGGGGGCAGAAGGGTTGGGGAAAATGTGAGATATTGATAACACACTTCTAGTAATAAGATTAGTAAGTTCTGAGGGTCTAATACACAGCCTGCTGACTGCTGTATTATGTACTTGAAAGTTGCTAAGAGAAAATCTTAAATATTCGCACCACACGTTCTCTTTCACACACACACACACACACACACACACACACACACACTTGTAATTATGTGAATGATGGATGTGTCAACCTTACTGTGGTAATTATTTCTCAATATATACATATCAAATTGTCACATTATATACCCTAAACTTATACAGCATTTTATGTCAACTATTTCTCAAAAAGCTGAAAAAAAAGATAATTCCAGCTGCCTTATGTAATGCAGACTGTAAGGAGGAAGGAAGAAGCATGGAGAAAGTTAACAGACAGTTGGGAGATTTACCGGTATCTTGGATTTGGGAGATTATGGTAGAAGATATGAAAATTGTCCTAGGAGTATAGATTTAGAAAGTAAAATTGCTATTTCTTTCCCATGCCAAGATTCTCTTTTCAGGGCAAAATTTGGAGGTTCTGTATTTTATTTTTGTAATGAATGTCATTCCCTTTTATAAGTTCATTTTAAATGTCATCCTTCTTATTTTATTTTAATACCAAAAGCATTTTGTATTGGGGTATAGACAATTAACAGGGCTTCCCTGGTGGCTCAGATGGTAAAAAATCTGCCTGCAATGTGGAAGACATGGGTTCGATCCCTGGGTTGGAAGATCCCCTGGATATGGCAATGGCAACCCACTCCATTATTCTTGCCTGGAGAATCCCCATGGACAGAGGAGCCTGGTGGGCTACAGTCCATGGGGTCTCAAAGAGTCAGACATGACTGAGCAACTAAGTACATAGCCGGTTAGCAATGATGTGGCATTCCAGGAGAACAGCAACGGGACTCAGCCGTACACACACATGTATCCATTCTCCCAAATGCCATTTATAAATAATGGCAAACTTTTGAAATAATGTAAAAGAAAGTTGGTTTCTTTTAAATGTCTAATATTCATATTGCTAAGAGAAGATAAATTTATTAATATATTTTATATAGGTCTTAATGAAGCCCTTTATCATTTGTTCCTATTAAAATTTCTGACTGGAATTCTGAAGCCCAAATAGTGAAGAAGATAGTCTTCAATAAATGGTGCTGCGAAAACTAGATATTTAAATGCAAAAGAATGAAATTAGATTCCTATCTTACTCTACTTATAGAATCTGTGTGTGTGTGTGTGTGTGTTCGGTCATGTCTAACTCTTTGTGGCCCCATGGACTGTAGCTCACCAGTTCCTCTGCCCTTAGAATTTTCCAGGCAGGAATACTGGAGTAGGTTGCCATTTCCTACTCCAGGGGATCTTCCTGACCCAGGGATTGAGCCCACATCTCTTGCGTCTCCTGTATTGGCAGGCAGATTCTTTACCACTAGACCCACTGTATAGAACCTACAATAGAAGACTTTCCTTTTGGACTCTGTTCCATTTTCTTCCCCCAGGCATACAATTACCCATGCTAGCTGCAATGATGTGAAAAATTACCACACAGTTTTTTACTGAGGAATGGGTTCTGATGGTCCAATCATTCCCAGAAGAGGGCTATATAATATAGAGCACACTGTCTGTCTGAGAATTGGTCTTCTAATACCAATTAAAATAAAGAGATTATCCTTCCTATCCTTTTAGCATTTTAGATAATCCTAAGAGTTCTTTCCACTTCCAAAATTTTAAGATGGTTCCTCTTCTGATTTTCCTATGCCGTTGACACAATCCATTACTTATTTAGGTAATTTCACAATGCTATATGTGTCAGCCATTTTTATGCTGATAATTTCCCAGTTTTATACCTCAAGTTCAGGATTCTCTCATGAGGTTGATTCTCATATAACAAATGGCTTCCTGAACATGTCTGGATGTTATATCAGTACTACAAATACTTTATGTCCAACATGACTGATTCATTAACTTTCCCCATCAACTCACTCCTTTTTCTGTATACTCTCTTCATATAGAGAGCATATACGAGCATATTGTAGGCATATAGAGAGCAATCATAGGTTGCTCTCTCTTTGATTGTCTTCTACTGTACCATTCTAGCAAATAGCCATCTGTTTACTTGTCTACTTATCTGTGTCTACAAGACTCAGGTCAAGTTACCTTCTTATGCAAAATTTTTCTAAGCCCACTTCCTAGGCAAGAAGAATTTCTTACCGCCTGTGGTATCTTGAGTTATCAGAGCACCTGCCTGAGTTTGTTCACCTGTTTATTTGTCTACATTTTGAACTCCTTGAGAGGAATTATAGATTCTTATTTCCTTGTGATTCTATGCTCAGCTTAGAATATATCACAATAGATGATTAACAAATATATCATGAATGAGTAAAAATGAAAATTCTCTGATCTGAGAATTACTCGTGTCCCATTTTTTAATCTGAAATATATTCTCACACTAATACCATCTCCAAGACATGAAGAAGCCATTGGCTTTCTTGCTTATTTTGACTTGTTTACCAGTTTATGAAGACTCATATAAATGTTTACCTTCATCTGTTTGCACCCATCCTTCCATGATATATCAGTGTTCTTTCCATGTACATTCTGCCTTGCAGAGTGCAGAGATTTTTCTTTTTCCTTTCTTCCTTGAGATTGAGATTAGAATAATGATGCCCAGCCAGTTTTTAATAGATGTTCATTCCTGAACCCCACGTTTGCCTCAGTTCCCTCTGGAAAACAACCAAAGTTTATTCTATGTAGACATTTATATATAAACCAATTTTATCATCAGCAGTTAGCAAATTTCAGCTCTTCAAAATGTTAATGGAATTTAGACATGGTTCTTAGCTCTCATTCAGTAAGCATACTTGGGTGAATAAGCTGTCAAATTTGAGTGGCTGAATTTTTCTCAGTGTCATCTTAAAATACCTCCTACTCCCTGATCAGGCTAGAAGAAATTAACCAAAGTGATTTATTTTAGCAGTGTCAAGAAATCATGTGTGACTTGTGAAAATGATAGAGTCAGCTTTACTTCCCATTATGTTTTTGAAACTTACAGGTACTGGAATAATTAACAGGCAAATCAGAAAGAACTTTGCCTTATAAGTTTCTTTCTCTGAGGTCACAATTCCTTTAAGACTTTGAGTCTGCTCTTCACTTTCTTTCCTTGAGTGGGTGGTGTGTTGTCACTCCCACAGCCATTTCCTTCCTCCTGACAGTCTTCCTGACATTTCTTGATAGAGTCAGGAATAGCATTTTGTCAGTTAATTTATCTTTAAAAGGTCACAGATTATCATAGACTAGCTTGACAGAAATGAACATAATACAGAACATAGTTCAAACCAAGTAAACACTAACACTGATAATAATTATTATTAGTCTTTATTAGGTTCTAGTTATAATTACATAATTAATGCAGTCAATCCTCAAAATGGCCCTGTAATTTAAGCATCCTACGTCAGCCTTTTACAGGGCCTCCCAGGAGGCTCAGTGGTAAAGAATCCATCTGCCAGTGCAGGAGATGTGGGTTTGATCCCTGGGTTGGGAAGATCCCCTGGAGAAGGAAATGGCAACCCACTCTAGTATTCCTGCCTGGAGAAGCCCCATGGACAGAGGAGCCTGGTGGATTACAGTCCTCGGGATCACAAAGAGTCAGACATGACTGAGCGTAGCACGGCATTGCACAATGTAAAAACACATTCCTTTTGCAGAGAGGAAGAGAAGGATTAGAGAGGAGAGGCCACGTGGCCAGTGGATGACTGAGTTAAAATTTGAACTCCTGTCCTCACATTTGTTTTCATTTCACAAGTGTTTATAAGAATATGTGAATGCAATTGTCCATGTCTTGAATGACAAGGGCTCTTGAGGAGAGGTGCTTAAGGCAGATGGTGATCTGCTCAGCAGGCGTGTAGCCTGTATTCCCCTTGTCACATAGCTGGAAGCAAATTCAGATGGCTGAGATGAAACTGTGCATGTAATGAGTTGCACAGGAGTTTGCCTGACTCGCATGAATGTTTCTTTGCCTTCTAGGAAGATTTCCAACCTGCAGCAGCCTCAGAGACCAACTGGGAGTCAGTCACAAGCTCTATCTCAGTAAGTAATTTATTTTTCTGTTGCCTGCAAAAACAACTGATGGAGTAGTAGCTAAGGTCAATCCTGGGATGACTTTAGCTGCATGAAGGATCTATGGCTTGATCCAAAGCCAGATCTCAAGCATGATGTGTTCTTCCACTTCTTTTAGGTTACAGTGGGCTATGTCAGATGCCCTTTTGCCTTCTCTTTCAGAAAGGTTTCCAGGAAATGTCAGTACCCATTGTAGGAACACAGGAGACAATGACTTAAATATTTATGAGTTTCAAAGCAGACATTCCAACTAAAGGACTATCCAACCATATAAAATATATGAAACAGGTCCAAGGCCCAAGCTCAAGTGGGGAATTTTGAAATAGTTTTTTGAATATTCCAGGGGAAGCTGTTAACCTTTCCATTTTCAATGGTCTTTTCATATGTGAAAAAGCCCCAGTGTTAATCGCAAGATAAAACTTAAGTGCAAGCCAGACTTGTGTTCTGTGTGTCTTAGAAATAAAACATAACTCACCCTGAAACTTAAAATGGTTTGTGCTCCATTTGTGTTCCTCCAAATTTAGTCATTTCTCAGTATTCTGTCTACTTATCTACTTTGTACAGAAAGAGCAGGTTTTGTTTTCACCAATCCTGTGGGTAGCACTTGCGTAGCAATAAACTAAAATATGATAAATGCAGTTGTTCATTATTAAGAGCATGGAGAAAAGTTGGCTATGATTCTAAAGTATGTTAGTGTGGCTGAGTCAACGTTGATTTTTTTTTTCCCCTGAAGTGATAGTCTATCTTTTGTTCTTGGGGGGGATTTTTTAAAAATATCCTGAGATGCCAGGATTTCCTCATCTATGGATTCTGTGACTCTTTAA
Organism: Cervus canadensis; assembly: GCF_019320065.1. Classification (NCBI taxonomy): domain Eukaryota; kingdom Metazoa; phylum Chordata; class Mammalia; order Artiodactyla; family Cervidae; genus Cervus; species Cervus canadensis. The sequence goes on from NC_057396.1 coordinate 3,151,477, forward strand.
TTCACCAAGTGTGGCTGCTGGACTAGAATATGATCTGATGGAGATCAGCGAGGTCTCTAATGGTGATTTTACAAAATCTTTGTTCATCTCTGACACTTGGGAATGCATGCTCTGAAATTAACTGGGTATAGGCAATTATTGTCATGTAGGAGAAAATTAAAATAATGCTGAGGTACTGGGGAGCTAAGAGGCTAGGCAGGAGGTGTGGGCAGTTAGAGGCTGACTGACAATTTAAGGTACATGCCAGTGGCAGCTTTTTCCACCAGGACTGAATGTTCTGTTCTATCAGGAGATCCTCTGGCTTCTCAAGTATCTTGTGCATGGTAGCTCAGGGTTGTCTCATCATTCCTTGCCCCAAGGGCAGAAATTAATAAGCTTGAAGTCCCCTTCTAACTCAGGATAGCCCAGGTCCTCTTAAAGAGAAGGATCGTCCCGTCCATTTGGTGCATTTGTGCAAGCTCAGCCTTATGTCTGAATCCACTGGAAACTCTTCCAGATTGAGTTCTAAGTCCAGGTTCTGCTGAGTCCCCTTGGAAGATGAGGGAGACCTCACTTCTTTCCTCAGCATTCTGATTTTCAAGAACCTTCTGAAGCAGGAGCAAGAGCCCTTGGATTTCTATGTAAACCATTCTTTGCTTCTGTTGAGACTGGTTTACAGTTTTCAGAGCATTTTTTTTTTTTTACAAATTTTTATCATTTTAAAGTAATTCACTTAGCTTTTAGTTTGATTGTTATGAACGTATGACAAAATCTGAATGAGATCCAATTTATAGTGCCATTGAAAGAAGCACAATCAACTAGTGTTTCCCTCAAAAATAGTTTTGAAATAATTGCCTCAGAAACAAAAATGTTCTCCTTTGCTGAGTAGGTGACCTAGTCAGTCATAAGTATTTTCTTTACCATCGCTAGTGTGTTAGTCACTCAGTCATGTCTGACTCTTTGTGACCTCATGGACTGTAGCCCACCAGGCTCCTCTGTCCATGGAATTCTCCAGGCAACAGTGTTGGAGTGGGTAGCCATTCTCTTCTCCAGGGGATCTTCCCAACCCAGGGATCAAACTCAGGTCTCCTGCATTGCAGATTCTTTACCATCTGAACCACCAGAGAATCCCCAACCATCATTAGTATTTCAAGTCAAAACTTGGAAAGAGCAGCAAAATTCATACACAAAGTCACTTTTACATTGTACCTATACTTTGTATTTGCTCTTCAAACTAATATTAGAAGGGCTTAGATTCCCCCCTCATCTTCAAGGACTAAGAGCACCTCCACAGCTTTCTCTTGGAGAGACGTCTGAATACACACTATACCTTAGGTACTATTAAGGCTAAGCCCAGGAAGCTCCTTGCCAGGAGTTCCCCAGAATCATTTAGGTAGCTTTGCTTGCGGTTGAATGGCTTGATTGATGTACCTGCTTTTGTCTCAAAAAAGAGGGAAAAATGTAATCTCAAAGCTTTCTTATGGTATCATGCACCTAACTTTGGCCAGTTAATTTTGATTTTGTGGATCTTAGACCACATTATTGTGATACAAAGCTAATTGTGCATCGTGTGGTCAGTAAGAGCCAAGTAGACTGTAGATCCAGACAATACAAAGTTGAGTGGGAACTTGGACTTGTGTTGCTGAATCATAAATTTAGCTGCCTTAATCATAGTGTACCAAGAGGGTTGTGAAAGACAGAAGTAATGTGCCTTAATCAGGGTTCAGCTTCTATGAGCCATGCACACACAAACACAAATACACTCCTAGATTAAAGAGCTGGACTGGTACCTTCACCAATCTATCTCATGTCTCACACTTTACACTCCAAACCCCATCTGTCACTTACTCCCTTTCCATACAGGGTGTATTTGAATTACAACAAATTATACCAATAGTAGGTATTTATGCTCTTATAAAAACTCTTAACAATATTGCATAGGAATATTGCATAGAACAATATTGCATAGCAACCTGGCATGTTAGGTCCATGAATCAAGGTAAGTTGGAAGTAGTCAAACAGGTGATGGCAAGAGTGAACATCAACATTTAGGAAGCAGTGAACTGGACTGGAATGAACTGGAATGGAATGGAATGGAATGGATGAATTTAACTCAGATGACCATTATATCTACTACTGTGGGCAAGCATCCCTTAGAAGAAATGGAGTAGCCCTAATAGTCAACAAAAGAGTCTGAAATGCACTACTTAGATGCAATCTCAAAAATGACAGAATGACCTCTGTTGGTTTCCAAGGTAAACCATTCAATATTACCAAACAAGGTAATCCAAGTCTATGCCCTGACCAGTAATGCTGAAAAAACTGACATTGAATGGTTCTATGAAGACCTACAAGACCTTCTAGAACTAACACCCAAAAATAGATGTCCTTTTCATTATAGGGAACTGGGATGCAAATGTAGGTAGTCAAGAGATACCTGAAGTAACAGGCAAATTTAGCCTTGGAGCACAGAATGAAGTAGGGCAAAGGCTAATACAGTTTTGCCAAGAGAACTCACTGGTCATAGCAAACACTCTTTCCAACAACACAAGAGAAGACCTCTACATGTGGACATTACCAGATGGTCAATATTGAAATCAGATTGATTATATTCTTTGCAGCCAAAGATGGAGAAGCTCTATAGAGTCAGCAAAAACATGACCAAGAGCTGACTGTGGCTCAGATCATGAACTCCTTATTGCCAAATTCAGACTTAAATTGAAGAAAGTAGGGAAAACCACTAGGCCATTCAGGTATGGCCTAAATCAAATCCCTTATGATTATAAAGTGGAAGTGACAAACAGATTCAAGGGATTAGACCTGATAGATAGACTGTCTAAAGAACTATGGGCAAAGGTTTGTGACATTGTACAGGAGGCAGGGATCAAGACCATCCCCAAGAAAAAGAAATGCAAGAAGGCAACATGGTTGCCTGAGGAGGCCTTACAAATAGCTGAGAAAGGAAGAGAAGCTAAAGGCAAAGGAGAAAAGGAAAGATATACCCACTTGAATGCAGAGCTCCAAAGAATAGCAAGGAGAGATAAGAAAGCCTTCCTCAGTGAACAATGCAAAGAAATAGAGGAAAACAATAGAATGGGAAAGACTAGAGATCTCTTCGAGAAAATTAGAGATACCAAGGGAATATTTCATTTAATGATGGGCACAATAAAGGACCAGAAATAGTGTGAACCTAACTATTCAGAATCAGAAGATATTAAGAAGAGGTGGCAAGATTACACAGAAGTTTACAAAGAAGATCTTCATGACCCAGATAATCTTGATGGTATGACCGCTCACCTAGAACCAGACATCCTGGAATGTGAAGTCAAGTGGGCCTTAGAAAGCATCACTACACACAGAGCTAGTGGAGATGTGGAATTTAAGCTTAGCTATTTCAAATCCTGAAAGATGATGCTGTGAAAGTGCTGCACTCAATATGCCAGAAAATTTGGAAAACTCAGCAGTGGCCACAGGACTGGGAAATGTCAGTTTTCATTCCAATCCCAAAGAAAGGCAATGCCAAAGAATGCTCAAACTACCACACAATTGCACTCATCTCACATGCTAGCAAAGTAATGCTCAAAATTCTCCAAGCCAGGCTTCAGCAATACATAAACCGAGAACTTACATATGTTCAAGATGGATTTAGAAAAGGCAGAGGAACCAGAGATCAAATTGCCAACATCCATTGGATCATCAAAAAAGCAAGAGAGTTTCAAAACGACATCTACTTCTGCTTTATTGACTATGCTAAAGCCTTTGACTGTGTGGATCACAATAAACTGTGGAAAATTCTTAAAGAGATGGGAATACCAGACCACCTTATCGGCCTCCTGAGAAATCTGTGTGCAGGTCAGGAAGCAACAGTTAGAACTGGACATGGAACAACAGCCTGGTTTCAAATTGGGAAAGGAGTATGTCAAGGCTGTATATTGTCACCCTGCTTATTTAACTTAGATGTAGAATACATCATGAGAAATGCTGTGCTGGATGAAGCACAAGCTGGAATCAAGATTGCTGGGAGAAATATCAATAACCTCAGATATGCAGATGATACCACCCTTATGGCAGAAAATGAAGAAGAACTAAAGAGCCTCTTGATGAAAGTGAAAGAGGACAGTGAAAAAGTTCACTTAAAGCTCATCATTCAGAAAACTAAGACCATGGCATCCTGTCCCATTCATGGCAAATAGATGGGGAAACAATGGAAACAGTGACAGATTTTATTTTGGGGGGCTCCAAAATCACTGCACATGGTGACTGCAGCCTTGAAATTAAAAGACACTTGCTCCTTGGAAGAAAAGCTATGACAAACCTAGACAGCATATTAAAAAGCAGAGACATTACTTTGTCAACAAATGTCCATCTAGTCAAAGCTATCATTTTTCCAGTAGTCATGTATGGATTTGCAAGTTAGGCTATAAAGAAAGATCAGTGCTGAAGAATTGATTTTTTTGAACTGTGATGTTGGGGAAGACTCTTTAGAGTCTCTTGGACTGCAAGGAGATCCAACCAATCCATCCTAAAATAGTCCTGAATAGTCATTGGAAGGACTGATGCTGAAGCTGAAATTCCAATAGTTTGGCCACCTGATGCAAAGAACTGACTGATTGGAAAAGACCCTGATTCTGGGAAAGATTGAAGATGGGGATGACAGAGGATGAAATGGTTGGATGGCATCACCAACTCAATGGACATGAGTTTGAGTAAGATCCCAGAGTTGGTGATGGACAGGGAAGCCTGGCGTGCTCCAGTCCATGGGGTTGCAAAGAGTCAGACATGACTGAGCGAATGAACTAAACTGAAAACTTCTTAATTTTGCTAAAAGCAGACAGTTCCCCCAAGAGTAAGTGTCTTTTGCTCTTGATTTGTTAAAAAGTAAAAGCATTCACCTGAAAGTCTGAAAATAATTGTGGGCTTTGCTGTCTGGGACTCTATAATGCATATGCATATTATTTCTCATTAGGAATGCAGCTAAGTTTCAGAAATGTAAGTTTTCATTAATTTTTATTTTCCTATAGAGATATGAGGCACTTGCCCATGGAGGATATTATTTGTTTAGCAATTTCTTTAAAGACATTTAGAAAACATTGGAGACTATGTGTTTTCCATTCCCTTGTTAATGGGTCATGAATTTTTACAGAGATGTTTGACTCATGGCTCATTTACCTCTAGTTTGTACAAGGGTTAGTGAAGTAAGTGCTTAGAAATTTATATGGGAATATATTCCATGGCAAAATACATAATCCCTTCCAGACTTTCTATGATGTTATCCCACTTAAAGAGTATTCCTAAGAATGTTTTAATGGCAACAGGGATCCCTAGGAACTATAGCAGTTAAAATGCACACACACACACACACACACAATGCATATACACACACATACACACCCAAGTGAATCTTCCAGTCTTAAGTCAAGGGAGCCAGTTTCATGGCTTATTATTCTTGTTGACAATAAGTTGCTAAAAATACCAAATTTTATCAAGATGTTTCCAGAGTAAATTTAAACACTGCTCAGAGAACATCTATTGTGCTATGTGAGCTATAAAGAGGGGGCATTGAGGCTAAGCATGGAAGATGAAATGGATTACTCACGGTTTGCATGGAAGATAAAAGGAGTTCATAATTTACCTATTACCATTATTTGTTGATATGGATATGATGATTTGGGACTTTGAACCAAGACATTTAATGACTTATTTTGATATTTCCATTTATCTGGTATCATTTTTAATAATTATAGTTCAGATGAGCTGGGTATTTTATGATCTTCCTGTTTTTGATTTGCAATAAAGCAAATGACTATGATTTACCAAGTAATTATTTAGGAATATGGCAAGACTATGGCATAGGGGCTTAGCATGATATTTAGATATGTGACGTCTTATAGTCGGAAGTCTGTGTTCTTCCGTAAGGTTGTGTGACTTGTATTTCGTAGCAATGCACTTTTTCTGAGTACACTGAGCTGTATGTCACTCTTAGGGGGTATCCTATCACTCTCCATCAGTAACGGACCCCACTCTCACTGCGGATGCTCTGGACAAAACCATTGCGGAATTTGATACTGTGGAAGAGCTGCTCAAGCACTTCAATCCAGAATCATGGCAAGAAGATCTTGAGAATCTGTATTTGGATACCCCTCATCATCGAGGCAGATCGTATCATGACAGGAAGTCAAAAGGTAAGAAAGAGATACGGTTCTTCATAAGCAGATACGAGTGCTAATAGTAACAAGTAAGAATTTGCAATGCAATATATTTAATACACTTAAATCAGATGAGTACTGTTAGCCCATTCTTCTTTATCTTTTCACAGCACTTTCAAATGATATTCTGTGTTTTGCCCAAACTGTGTTGTTTGTATGGGACTAAGAAAGACTTGAGTCAGTCAAAGTTTGGAGCTAGAAAAGACCTTATAAAATCATCTGGATCAACTTTGTGCTTCTTGGCAAACAAGACATTTTTAGTCCCACCATAAATAGTAGAGGTGACCAAAGTCAGGGGAGCTGGATAGCTCTCCAATGGCTGCATGGCAATGGAGAAGAAAGGAGAATCCTGGTCTCTTGCCTCCAATGGCAGTGCATGTCTAACAGTCCACTGTACCTCTCTGATGGATGTGAGTGTTGAATTAGCCCAGGATTCAGTCCGTGTTTGCCGGAGAGGCTCCTGGTAAAGCAGTGGTCAGATCTCTGGAAGATTCCAACTCTACTCATTCAGTGTCCATTCCAAAAAATTTTATAAGGTCCTACCATAGGCTTGGCATCCTTGGTAGTTCATAGGCTGTAAAGGTCCCAAGAAAGAAACAAAGATCTTGGATATTTTGCACACGTGTGAGGGCACACATGCAGTTGAAAGGTTCAGAAAAAACACAGTGAAGGGAGGAGAAAAGAATATTCAGGCAGAGTTAAAACATCAAGAGTTAAAACCATAATACTTAAACTCTTCAAAAATAAGATGCTGCATCTGGGTAATATGATTTCAGGATGTGAGTGTTTATTTGAATATTTAACTCAAATTAATAGAGAAATAATTTGTAATTACCCTTATTGAATAAAAGTATAATTTCTAGTCTGTTATGTTCTTGCTTCATTTGATAAGATTTGTTATTATTAACATTTTTTTGGAAGTCTTATAAGGCTGACTTGCATCACAGATGTAAAGATATTTAATACAGTATAGCCTATTTCTTATACTTTGTAATAACAGAGGTCCTTTTAAAGAGAAGGGATTGGCTGCCCACTCCAGTATTCCTGGGCTTCCCTGGTGGCTCAGATGGTAAAGAATCCACCTACAGTGCAGGAGACCTGGGTTCGGTTCCTGGGTTGGGAAGATCCCCTGGAGAAGGGAAAGGCTACCCACTCCAGTATTCTGGCCTGGAGAATTCCACGTACAGAGGAGCCTAGCAGGCCACAGTCCATGGGGTTGCAAAGAGTGGGACATGACTGAGCGACTTTCACTTTCAGGAATTGTGAACCTGGGCCCTTTTACAGATAATGTTTGTGTTGGTAAGGGCAATCTGTTAGAACATGTAGGCTGAAACAACTAATTAGTTAACTCCTGCCTAAATCTGCTACTTATGGCTTAGGTCGTAATCTCATATACTTAAATTGCACAGTTAAGTGGGGACAACAGAGTCACTGGTGGCCCTGATGTTATGGAGATATGCTGCATGCGTGTGTGAGTGCTAAGTCACTTTAGTCATGTCCAACTCTGCGACGCCATGGACTGTAGCCCACCAGGCTCCTCTGTCCATGGGATTCTCCAGGCAAGAATACTGCAGTGAGTTGCCATTTCCTTCTCCAGGGGATCTTCCCAACCCAGGGATGGAACCCAGGTCTCTTGCATCTCCTTCATTGGCAGGCAAGTTCTTTACCACTAGCGCCACCTAGGATGTTGCATGCAGGACAGTGTAACTCTCAAATCAAATTTCCTCAGCGCTCACTTTGTATCCAACTCAAAAAAGGAAATGCTTTTTTATAAGGCATTGCTGTCTTTGGATCTCTACTAGGTCTACTTGATGGAGAAGGAAATGGCAACCCACTCCAGTGTTTTTGCCTGGAGAATCCCAGGGATGGGGGAGCCTGGTGGGCTGCCATCTGTGGGGTTGCACAGAGTCGGACACGACTGAAGAGACTTAGCAGCAGCAGCAGGTCAACTGGAAAGAAAATAAAATATTCACGATGCTTTGAGAACCCCAGAAAAAAAAAAAATTAAAATGGCATTGGACAAAGAAATGATAAAACTTGACTATGTCATCAAGTATCTTAACCATGACAGCTATTTGAGGGTCAGCCCTACTTGACACCTACTTTTTTGAAATACTAAAATTTAAAAATCACCTAAATTCATTACTTATTTTTTTCCCCAGACATTATGTTGAGTTAGAGGCAAGGCATCTTGGTTCAAATCCTAACCCTGCCACTTACAAGTTGTGTGGTTATTTTCAGCTCATCACTGGTTCTTCTTGAGCCTCAGTCTCCTCACTGGCGATGTGGGTATGATAATACCTGCTTTCAGGGGTTGTTAGCGGTGCCATCCAGAGCACCTGACACATAGTACTTGCCAAGAGACGTTAGCCAGCTGTGGTTACTGCGATTCTGAAGTGACCGCTTCACTTCCTTTATGGAGCCCTTATTGCCCCTTGTTGTCTCTCTGTGAAGCCCACCACTCCAGACTTCTCAAGCGTGGAGTACTTGAGAAGCATTTATTTATCCTACTACTGCATTGCTATTGTATCTCTGTATTTTCTCTAAGGGGGCTTCCCTGGTGACTCAGATGGTTAAAAAAAAAAAAAAATCTGCCTGCAATGCAGGAGACCTGGTTTGATCCCTCGATTGGGAAAGTCCCCTAGAGAAGGGAATGGCAACCCACTCCAGTATTCTTGCCTGGAGAATCCCCATAGACAGAGGAGCCTGGCTGGCTACAGTCCATGGGGTTGCAGAGAGATATGACTGAGCAATGTGAGATCCTAGGACCTGAGTGTATCAACTGTGGCTGAATGTTAAGTCACCTGGGGAGCTTTAACAAAATACAGGTGCCTGGTGCTGTCAGAGTCACACGGACTCAGAAACTCTGAGGGCGAACCTGGGGCACTGATATTATTTTATGGCTCCTAGGAGATTGAGAAGATCCCCTGGAGAAGGGAAAGGCTACCCACTCCAGTATTCTGGCCTAGAGAATTCCATGGACTATAGTCCATGGGGGTTGCAAAGAGTCGGACCCAACTGAGCGACTTTCACTTTCAGGAGATTGAGACCGATCCTCAGAGGCACTCAGGGTTGAGGGATTGTTCATCCTCTATCTTCAGTAAATTGGTACGATCTCTGACACATGGGAAAAGACCCTGATGATGGGAAAGATTGAGAGCAGGAGAAGAACGGGGTGACAGAGGATGAGATGGTTGGATGGCATCACTGTTGTGTAATGGACATGAGTCTGAGCAAGCTCTCATTCTCGTCAGGGAAGCCTGATGTGCTGCAGTCCATGGGCTTGCAGAGTCAGACATGACTTAGTGACTGAACATCTGTAGCAACGGACACCTTTTAGCTGCTCAATTAATGTTTGTGAAATTGGAGATATTAATAATTTGGTATATTTCTAAAGTTTATATCAACCCACTCCATAGAGTTAGGCTTGAGCCTTTATTAGGAATGCCTTCGGTTACTGAAATAACCTTGCTAGAGTATTCAAGGCGACATTCTGCTGATTTCTGACAGAGTAAACATCTATCTCCCCTGTTGGCTTGGATTCCATCTCTCAATCTCTTATTTGAAATGGCCCTGAGGCAGATCTGTACCCTTTCATTGAACATTGGCAAGTCACCGTTGTCTCTACACTTGTATAACTGTGCTGGTTTAATTGTTTATCATTCCCCTGATGCTGAACCGCCTGCGTGTATCACAGAAGCAAGAGGAAGTCACGTTTAATATTTCAGCTGTTCTTGTCAGCTTTTGCAACTTAAAAATATAAATCCATGGTTTTTATCCTGATGTATAAGAAACGGGATAGTGAATAAAAGAGTGAAAACCGAAAAATAGTTATAGATGATGGAGGTCCATTAGGTGTCAAATAAAATATGCACTTCATAGGGTTTCTAAAACATTTTCTACTACTAGTATTTGTTGCTGTTGTTTAGTCACTGAGTCATGTCTGACTCTTTGCGGCCCCCTGAACTTTACCCTGCCTGGCTCCTCTGTCCATGGGATTTCCCAGGCAAGAATGCTGGAGTGAGTTGCCATTCCCTTCTCCATGGCTCTTCCTGTCCCCGGGATTGAACGTGCATCTGCTGTATTGGCAGACTGATTCTTTACCACTGAGCCACCTGGGAAGCCCCTACAATAATCTTTTAATGATGATGTGTAGAAACAAACTTGTCATTTGTGAATATCTATTGAGCATCCTTTTTTCTGATTTGCCCAGACTGATCAAAAGTGGAATTTTTCATGATATCAAAGAACAAGATTCTAAAATTGAATGTGAATACATAGATCACAAAATTTTATAAACACTAAAATAAAATACAAATACACTAGGTGAAGTACTTAAATAGTATAAAAGAGTTAATATATTTAAATTAAATTTTATGCTTTGCTTCTACTGTTATTTGAAGGGAGATGAGGTGACAGTGATGTTTTATTTCTCCTTAAGAAGAGACTTGAAAATGGTAAGTATGAGGATATTAAAAGTTTAGAGAGAAGAGGGAGGGAAAGGAGACATAACACTGCCAAGTATTGAAGCCAGAATTTCAGCTAGAATTTCACTTTTTTTCAAATTCACAAGTAATAGATAAGCAAAAACTTGTCTGTAAAAGCTTCTAGACTGAAGATATTAGGACAAGTTAGTACATCCAACTTTCAGTTTCCTAGGGGGTAATGGAGAAAAGGGTAGCATGGATAATGGAAATCTATAGATAACTGCATTTCCAAAACCCAATTTTTGCCAATAATTTCAACCTTAAAGCTGCTCAAAATTTTAAAATAAGTAATTTGAAATTCAAGTTGCATTTATGTCTTCTGATGAACATGCTGATAACAGCAAATTTGCACATAATTATATGGATATTCTACAAGCCATGTAATTACTCTCTGAATCCTTGCATGACCACTATGTACCTATGCCTGTGTTCCGTCACGAAGCCATGTTCAACTCTTATGACCCCATGGACTGTAGCCCGCCAGGCTCCTCTGTCCATGGGATTCTTCAGGCAAGAATACTGGAGTGGGTTGCCATTTTCTTCTCCAGGGGACCTTCCCAACTCAGGGATCAACCCATATCTCCTGCATTGGCAGGTGGATTCTTTACCACTGAGCCCCCAGGGAAGTCAAGGAAGCATGACCACTGAAGTTAACAGAAATTATACTATGATTCCTTGAAAAAAAAGTCCTTTGAATTTATAGGCAGTGTGTATTTACTCAAGTATATAGCACAAAATCTGACATCTCAACATGGAAAAACTGTCGGTCTTAAACTCTACTGGACTAGGCATTGAGAAGTGACTTATGGGAATTAACAATGTGAGATCCTTTTTTTTTTTTTTTAACTTATTCCAGGAGAGCATGACTTTCCTGAATTATGGTGTGTTTGTGTGGCTGAGCTGGTAAAGAATCCGCCTGCAGTGTGGGAGACCTGGGTTCAATCCCTCGGTTGGGAAGATCCCCTAGAGAAGGAAAAGGCTACCCACTCCAGTATTTTGGCCTGAAGAATTTCATGAACTGTGTAGTCCATGAGGTCGCAAAGAGTCGGACATGACAGGAAATTTCACTTTCACTTTTGCCATAGAAAACCCGATAGTAATAAGGAAACCTGTTTTCATAGTTTGTGTTGTGATTGAAATATGGATATAATTGTTGAGGCATTCCAACTTAGTAGTTCTGAGCAACAATAATGCTTGACAAAAATACATTTTCCCCAAAGATTTGCCATTTATTGATACATGAGCTGAATTTGATGTGCACTCCTCTTTAAAAATCAGTAAGTTAATATTGAGTGCATCAAGCATACTAATATTAAATTGATTCCAGAAGATGATTTTCACAGATTCTAAATGATTAGATGTTGTAACTCTGGGACAGTTAGCAACCCATTCCCCAGGATCTTATATCAATTCTGTCATTTCTTACATGATGTTATTTTTCTATAATATCTAAAACACTCTTTAATATTAAAACAATTTATTGGTAAATAACTGGCATAAGAAGCTGAGGATTAAATTAAATAAATACGTTTCATATAAAATGTTAGAACTGGCTCTGAATTCTTTTAGATGCAAATATCTTTCATTTTTAAATTAGTCACTTAGTGTTGTTTTTTGTCATGCCCTTGCATACTAACTAGAAAGAGATAACTTGCTCTTTCAAAAATGATTTAGAATGTAGGAAACAATTTCAGTGTATTAAGATATGAACGTTATTTTAGAAATGAGCTAGTCAATGTAAATCAAATGCTTACAACTTTCTATTTGCCTATTTGATATCTGAGTAAGAATTTGCAGAAAGTCCTTGACTCTATGGATGAATTGGGTAAGGCAGTCTTGAGATATCATTCTTCTGCAACTATCCATAGGTAAATTAAACAGGAGTACAAGAGACATTAAGTCAAATGGATTTTTCTAATTTCTTATGTTCAGTAAGGGCTAACTTCTTTGGATTTCCAGAACAATGTGGTATGTACCAAGTAAAAGCTTTTTTGTGTTTTATCAATATTAAAATTGTTTACCATAAATTTGATAGAAATAGAGCAAAAAGAAAGACTGTGGGAGTGGGAAGAGCACAGACTTTGGAGTCAAGTAAATTTACAATAAAATCCTAAATCAGTTCCTGATAGTGGCCTTGGAGAAGTTATATGCAGACCTCGGCATTTAGGAAAATAGCTAATTCCAACCCCTTTGCAAAGTTGTATTGAGCTTAATAATAGCAGAGCATCCAGCTCCTAGTAGGCCCTCAATAAATGCTGGCTACTGTTATTATTTGAATACAAAACTCTGCATAGAAGAACCAAGGCATTTCTGTGGACCCTGTTCTCTTCCCTGTATGGCTTTAAAAGTCTGGAGAGCCTTCTATGGGACTATCCAAAAATTGTCATATTTAAGTATCTGTATAATCAGTACAATCATAAAAATTTTACAAAATAAATTCAAAGTACTCAACTTTTCTATGACACTATTTACTGAGAAATTTCTGGCACCATTTTGCTTTTAAGACATTTCCTTTTTTTTCCCATTTATTTTTATTATTTGGAGGCTAATTACTTTACCATATTGTAGTGGTTTTTGCCATACATTGACATGAATCAGCCATGGATTTTCATGTGTTCCCCATCCCGATCCCCCCTCCCACCTCCCGCCCCACCTCATCCCTCTGGGTCTTCCCAGTGCACCAGCCCTGAGCACTTGTCTCGTGCATCCAACCTGGGCTGGTGGTCTGTTTCACCCTTGATAGTATACTTGTTTCAATGCTGTTCTCTCAGAACATCCCACCCTCGCCTTCTCCCACAGAGTCTAAATACACTATGGAATATTACTCAGCCATTAAAAAGAATTCATTTGAATCAGTTCTAATGAGATGGATGAAACTGGAGCCCATTATACAGAGTGAAGTAAGCCAGAAAGATAAAGACCAATACAGTATACTAACGCATATATATGCAATTTAAAAAGATGGTAACGATAACTCTA